>NC_135507.1:31319985-31960819 GCF_052857255.1 Amblyomma americanum | reverse complement strand
ACTTGTACCCTCAGTCTTCCCAAATCATTAACATAAATATACAAGTTATTACAATTATTTGTACTTCCACTACCACTAACGCTCAAGGCAGAAGTATTATGGCATAATGAACAGAAGGTAATAACGAGTGTCAGCATCGTATATTTTTAAAAATAAATTAACACTATACGACGCGGGTGGACACAGTGAGACTTACCTTGAAGGCCATTCGAAGACCGCCGTTGTCGGCTATATTTTCGCCCAATGTGTTTTTGCCATTAAGCTGCATGAGGTGAGAGAAAATGCATCCTTTACTTTGTGTGCGCATTGATTGGAAGAATTAACCTAGGTACGCAGAGAGAACAGCGGCAGAAGCACCGGCTCCCTAGCGTTCTACCTAGAAGTTGTTCCTACGTTGTTCGGTGCATAGTAAATAAGAAATTCTTGAGAATCTACCCTCTGTAATAATTCCACGTCGGCCAGAAAATACTGTCTATGTCTACTGTCTAAGCTTGGACTACCAAATATTGTACGGCAAAACGTGTTTGTGTAAAAATAATTTATATAATTATATGACTGGGTCGATGCGAGGAGACAACCTAAACTAAGCCTTAGAGTAGACGCGCACGCATGCCAAGTTTACTCGTGTAAACACATCATTTATTCACCGGACGCCTCAAGAAGTGGTTCAGGTGTTCTGTGTAGTATTTCTACAATGCATTCTATCTTTACCTAAGGCTTCCACATCGCGTAAACAAAACATAAGCAATGGGCCCATCCATTCACACGCATGCAGTTTCCTCAGAATGCACGTGCAGTGCATACGTCATGAACGTGTATACGGACAGCAAACGTCGCGAACCCTCACCGTCATGTTGGCCTCTGGGTCAGTGATGTTTCCGTACTGGTATTCGAAGCATTTAGCCTTCTTCTCAAAATGGGTGCGGGTAGAATTTGTCCACCACTCTTGAAGTGCACCATCAGCGTCGAACTGGCTCCCTTCAAGGGCGGATGTCAGATAAAGTGACGTTAACGAAGCTCAAATGATCATAACTGAATTTACTTCGAATACATAGTGGACATCTCTGCTCTGTGTTTCGCTTAGAATCACATGACAAGTTTAGGTCGAACCTACTCATAACAGCACTTAAGCCGTGTAGACACATCGCACGATAGCTACATCATACATGATTACAGAATGTTTCTTATGTTTTCATATAAAAATTGATCACACGCACTGATAAGTTCTGCTAAATTGCTAATGCTTTCGCCAAAGAATGTTTTTAAGCTTCGGTTCCTGCATAAAAACAGCTTACATGATTTCTCTTAACGTACAGCGAACCCAAATGACGCCTTTGTGGCAAGTGTGCGAAAAAAAAGTTCCAATGGACAAGCGATTGGTGTGACGTACTCGACAACGGCTTTTCATGGAATAACGGAAACACGTGAGAAAACTCTCATTGTACTTTCTCATACCACTCACCCAAGTCGTCGAAGCCGTGTGTCATTTCGTGCCCAACCACCATGCCAATGGCTCCAAAGTTAAGTGAGCTGTGGGCGAAATTAGGGTACCGTTTACATAAGCGTCACGATTTACTGACGTCTATCCTCAGGGCGCTCAGTTCATGATTTTGGAAGAATTTTGCTTCACTAAGTCATGGTGCATGCGCGATGCTCCGCCGTGACGTCCGCGTTCGGCGTATTGCGATGCTGCAGACGTGAACGCATGAAGGAGGACTCTCACAGCATTTAATACCTATAGCGTTACCTAAAATCTCTGGATGAAAGATGTTTTAACGCGAAAGCATTGTTCATCCCATCAGCCCAGAAGCCGCCGTCCGTCACCGTCCGTGGTGCGAAATTCTTCAGTGACGTCACCAGGCTCTCGATCGACGTCATCGCTAGGCCATAAGAGTCTTCTGATTGAGAGGCGAGTGCGCAAACCATATGCTACAAAACCACTTTTTTAAAGCATGTATTTGTTATAATAAAATAATGTTCTATTCACAGAGTTTTCAGGAAACAACACGAAGTACATCTAAAAAGAGTCAGAGCAAAAGAATCCTTGAACAGCGTTATTTCTTGGAGAATAAAAGTGAACCTGCATGTAGTGTACGTTTTTCCTTTTATGATTGTGCGCGAATGAGTAGGTCTGCCGTTTGAAAGGCAAGAATAATTAGATTAACCTCGCAACAAAGCTCACAATAAGACAGTGCTTTCGTATTCAAACCACGTAAGCAGTCTTAAACGCCCTTCTTTTTTTCCAGGTTATTTTTATTTGTGCACCTTGCCATTTGGCACTTGTTTAATCCACCACCGCTATGAAATATGCAGTTGCCAAGTCCAGAGGAGAACATTTTGTTATCATGCAATCATTGCTACAGTCTGTGCTGTTTAGGGAGATCAATTAAATCTCAAGGTTTGAGCAGAATAGCGGCACCTTTAGTTATAGAGTATTAGCTGCATCTATAGGCTATTATCCGCATCAAAGAATACTGTGGCTTACCGCGGCAGTCCGTGCTGGTAGAAGACGCCTTGAAGAATTCCGGCAGGGTAAACTGCAAAGCAAATGGCGAATAGCGCGAATGTCTTATTTGTCCAGTTTATAGCCCGCCATGCATCCGTCTTTTCCATCCATTTTGTACCCCCGTTTTTGCCTTTTATGCATACAGTAACGCTTTGCGGTTACCACTGTTGCAGTGCTTGCATGGCCACAATATGCGTACGGTCGTTAGTTACCGCTGATGGCGTATTTTACTTCACGACATTTCTTAATCACTCTGACATGATTACCGGAAACGAACGTTCTATAACACAAGACATTTCGCGGTGATCTGTACCTCTGCTTTCGCAGTGTCGTTATTAGACGTTTCTAGCATACCGGAGTCGTATTAGCGGAGACGTATACCGGTTTACCGGACGCCTCCGGCGCGCACAGTCACCCCGCCTGGCCACACCCATGTTACTGTGCATGCGCAGAAGCCACGAAGGAGGGAAGCGACAGGAAGAAATGACAGGGATTGGATGACTCTGTACATAGTATATAAAAATTCATAGGTTGAAGTGAAGTGCAGAGAAGTGCGGCACCCGCGCGCGTTTGTAGAAAGGTTTCTGCGCGCGGAGTTCTACAGTGGTTTAAGGGTACCACGCCCGGATCATTACCCAAGGGTCAGCGGGTCGAGTCCGGGCTCGATCATTGTTTTTTTCAACGTAACGGCTGTCCTTTCCTCAAGAGGCACTTTAAGTATAATGGCGGTGGAATGAGGTCATGACCCTTTCGACCAATGAGAAATTGTGTACCAACGTCACCACTGTTGAGCAATGTGTTAGTCATTAGGCGAATGATTTCCCGATCGAGGTCATGCGATTGTGACGTCACGACCCTCTGAACCAATCCTGATTGGGATTCTTAACGCTGTCACGTTAAGGAAACTTTGAGGCTCTTCTGCTTCTTTGGAGGGAAGTACAGGGAGTAGCAGCAGTAATGGATAAAATGCGTTTTGTTCGCTGTAGAAGACGCACCGTCACATGTGCACTCCGCACGGGATCATCAACATCATCATCGTCATCGTCATCCTCAATATCATCGTCATCAGCCTGACTACGCCCACTGGAAGGCAAAGGTCTCTCCCACGTCTCTCCAATTAACCCTGTCCTTAGCCTGCTGCGCGCACCCTATGTCTGCAAACTTCTTAACCTCATCCGCCTACCTAACTTTATGCCGCTCCCTGCTACGCTTGCCTTCTCTTGGAATCCACTCCGTTACCCATAAGGACCACCAGTTATCTTGCCTTCGCATTGCATGCCCTGCCAAAGCCCATTTCTTCCTTCTGATTTCGACTAGGATGTCATGAACCCGCGTTGGTTCCCTCACCCACTCTGCCCGCTTCCGGTCTCTTAACGTTACACCTATCATTCCTTCCACAGCTCCCTGCGCTGTCCTTAAGCTGAACCCCTTTGTTAGCCTCCATATTTCTGCCCCATAGCTGAGTACTGGTAAGATAGAAATGTTTATACTTTTCTGTTCAGGGATGTTGCTAAACTGCCATTCGTGGTCTGAGAGAACCTGCCATATGAGCTCCCCTCCATTCTTATTCTAGTTATTTCGCTCTCGTGATTCAGATCAGAAATTAGGACAATGGTATATAAGAAATGCTTTAGTGCACTGCAACATGCCCCAGCACATTTGAAACTTACGCATTTCATTAGTGCTTGGGTTGTAAAAGGCGTTCACGACAGCGGTACCGACGGTCCAACTGTAATGAACAATAAGAGAAGGGTTCATGAATGCAGTGTAGCAAAAAACCAGCGGCAGAGGTATCGGTGGCGTTATTTGCCCAGTTCAACCTTCCCTAGCTAAGAATAACATTTTTACCCACTAATCACCTAACTCTCAAACCGCAGCTTCTTATTTATTTATTTACTCATACTGTTAATACCCTTATGAGGGTCGTACAGTAAGGGAAACAAATACAAATATGATTGCAAATGCACTTAGAACTCACAATGCTAACAAAATACGTTCAAGAAAACAGGTTAAGAAATTCGTCTAACATTCCCGCTAAAATGACTCTTTACCTATGTAACTGAAAAAATTCAACCATATCACTTGGCAATTTCTGCCACATTTCAATCGCACCAGGGAAAAGGAATACCGTGCACATCACATTGTGTAATAATGATTTGTATTTGCCCATGTTGATTTTTTTCTTGGACAAAGGTTCACTGGAGATTTAACATGGTATTCCTTATAATTTTTAATTTCTCGTGCCTTATTTGAATAAAAAATCTTTTAGTCTGTGTTTTAGTCTCCTTATTTCTTGTTCGTTTAATTCACATTGTTTTAGCATTTGTGTGGCCGAGTAAGCGCCGCGATATTTAGAGCATATAGAACAGACTGAAATACACTATGCCTTCTCCTGAATAAACAAAGCTACCGCACAACCGCACAACTGATATATATATATATATATATATATATATATATATATATATATATATATATATATATATATATATATATATATATATATATATATATTAATACCTGCTGATATTGATTGTTACAGTGAATTTGCACAATATATAAAAAATGTGATTATAAACTCCTTCCCGTTAAATATACTTTGTCTAGTGTTGTTGGGCGTGTGAAGGAATTCGGTCGGTATTTCTTGGAAGCCGCTAGATGTTTTTGAGTCCAAAGTAAGCATCTGCTGAAGCAGGCCCTCCCTATTGATTTCAAGATCTGGTGGAAAGTAAATATTCACTCTATCAAGCTTATCCCTGTAGAAGACTAACTGAAAGAAATGATCAAACTGCTTCACAATATAACTTTTTTATAGCATGACTTCTTCCTCATTCTTGATCAGTTTGACTGAGTCCTAATCTGTAAAATACTGCCAGAACTTTTTCACAACGATATCAGAAAATTAGACAGCGTTTTACTGAAGAACATTTCTTTTGGATCTAATAACTCAGTTTTCAGCTTTGTTTTGACATTTTAAAGTCATGCCAGCTCAGTATTACTGATTACATATGAGAAGTAACTAGCTTTGTAAGAGGGCTCTTCTGTAATTACAATACCTAGTTAGTTACGAAGGGGGGGGGAGAAGGAAACTTTTATTTTCATTTCGAATAAGTGCTTCTGGGGAGTGGTTAAGGGCAGATGTGCTTTTGCTCTATGTCCGAGATTTTTGCGCAAGAAAAATTGTAACGTCTTACTCGGCGTCTTTGTCGTACGGCTTTCGGAGCTTGAGCATTTGCTGCACCCAGCGATTCTGATATATCCAGTGCATCATTTGTGCGAATGAACAGTTCGGACATAGATCCGGTACCTGCAGGAACGAGAAGTTTTCTACTACGCTTAAGAAAGGACGCAGATTTCATCAGTTTTGTTTTGTAGCGATAGCTACATTACGGTAGCATTTCGAGCGTTCAACGTGGCGTCGCAGCCACGGGGTGGCGGCGACGCCACGCTGTCACGTGGTTGGTCACGTGGTGCGGAGCAGCTGCCAGCGGCGCGGCACCGTGATTAATCACGTGGTTCATCACGTGGTTGGTCATGTGACCAACCACGTGATGAACCACGTGACCAACCACCAATGGCCAACCACCATTGGTTGGTCACGTGACCAACCACATGGTGCGGAGCAGCTGCTACTGTCGGCGGCGCACCGAGCTGCCACAGCTGTGTGCATGCGCCGTGTCAAGTGGGACGAAGATGAAGAATGAACGGCCAGCGAAACGGAGCGGCAAGACTGACTGCAATTCGACTGAGCAAGTTCCACTCGGCCAGTTGTAGCTATCGCGTCACTCCAGGCTTAACCAGAGCTAAACCACAGGTTTTTTTTGGTTTATGTATTTGCTTGAAATTTTTCTGCAGATTATAAATGATTGTAGCACTGCTCTCAAAAAATTTCACAGTTACATCTTCAGAAAATTTTCTTCTATTATTCCTCAGACTTGCAAAAAGACTAGATATTTTCAAAAATCCGGCGGAAGGCCGGTTCAACACTCATTGCTTTCCTGCTGGTGTTCCACAGAAGAAGATATTAAAAATTAGTTTCGCAAAGCGCAAATTTTGATTTTGGATTTTTGCGATGCAGTGTCCCGCATTATGTCCCACTTGAAACAGCAAAACACAGTGGTAGTCGGGATGTGTAGTAAACTGCCAAATACTCACATATTGGTAAATACGTTCCAGATAAGTCACATTGTATAGCCACTCCGGGTATCCAATTTTTGTTCCCATTTTATATAGCTGAAAAATGGCCAACGTAATGTGTTTATGAACTACGTTCCTTGCTTTGTTAACTTAGTTAAATGCTTCGCAAACTTTCTTGTGACATTGTTCGCGAACTGCAGTTCACACACAACACATGTGTTAGAATCACCGTTTAACGAACGTTTCGAAGTGGCAGCATGACTGTGCTGTAGAGCTTAAATATCCTGAAAGCATTGGAGAGTGAACTCTAGCTGTATTTCTCAAAATTTCGCAAAAGAAAAGCCGGCACAACACCTTTTCTTCTGCAGCTATCCTCGTTTTATTGTCCATCCAATTGGCCTTCTGCAGCGTTTCGTTAAAGACTACCACGAGTCGCTGGACAAGATCTTCGACCTGAAACATGCAAGTGGGCGGGTTTTCGTTAGCCGTATCTGTATTACATCAAGTCTAAAAACACAACAGAAAATTTTTTGTCGTAACAACAAATTTTCTGTAATGTTTTTGACCAGGAACGAGTAGTAACAACAGAAATGTTTATAATAACAACAGAATTTTATGTATTTACCGCAGACAAGTGCCACAGAACTACACACTACAGAACAGCAGAAAAAAAAACCACAATGGTGCAGAAAAATTCTACAGAAAAACACAAAATCTGTCGTTACGACAAACTACAGAACAACTTGTCGTATGTTTGAAACCGCTCTGTTGTTTATTTAGATTGAATAATTTTTATTACTGGCACTCGAAGTGACTCAGATGGCAGAGTACCTTTCAGCTACTAATCGGAAAGACGTAAGACAGTCTTGATAGACGTCGTAAGCGTACGGGTAGATTGCATTCTCTCGACCCTCTCCCCAGCAAGCCGAACGCACTTAACCCACCGCTATTAGGAAACAATTCCTGGCTGTCTCTATTCATTGCTCCTTATTTTAATGTAAATGGCGCAGGGAACGAGAGTCCAGGAGACTTGGCGAATACCTCTGCTTTGGCTTCTTTGCTGAACTTGTGCTGTACATAGAGGAGACCGACAATCTCGGGCATAGCCTCGTTCACGATGCGAACACACGTTTCCCACCTCGGCTTTTCGGCGACGACTCCCGTAATTACTTTCGAGAGCTCGAATGAAGCATTTCGGAATTGGTCAGATACTTGAGCTCCGAAACCTAGCATGACTTTAAGGCCGGCGTAGTTGTAGAGCGTCTTTCTGGAAAGAGAATTTGAAACAGGCCGATGCGTTTACGGCAGAGAATAGGGTTATACAAGCATGCCGGTAGCGCACAAACATTTCAAGCTCTGTAAAAGTGGGGAAGTCATGAAACTTCAGAGTATTTTACTATGCTACAAACGGAAGATTTTCATTATTGAATTTTTAAGGTCCGAAGTGCGTCTTATTTCTCAGCTTCATCAACCTGAAGCCCCGTTAGCAATCGTACTCGGATCTTCTTAATTGTGAACAACCTCAGCTTTGTTGGCGTTTTGTGTAGTCGGCATTAAAACTGTTTAGAGCTTTCGAGCGGCCCGTTGGGATGGATGGATTTTATTGGCATCCCCTTGGATTTGGGCCGGCAGCTGACGCCACCTTGCCTAGTGGATTTATGCTCTGTGCAGACAAAGCGCACCGTGTGGTAGCTGCAAGAGTCTAAGGCAACGCTTGCGCAAAAGCAGAGCCCAAAAGTTCTCCGAACTAGGTTTGCACAAAGATGGGCCCTGAAAACATTGAACTGCTGTCTAATTTTAGCGCTTTATCTTCAGCAGCTCACTCGGATGGTTGGCTCCGACAGTACGTCAATTTTCAATGGAAAGATGGGAATGTTTTTCATGATCTCAAATAACAAGGCCTTTGCAAAGGGTTGTTGTCTCCATCTTTTGTTTCTATTAGAAACAAAACCGCTACGCGGTGCACCTATGACAGGAAACAATGAATGCAGCATGATAACTTTAGTATATGGAGAGCGTTTTCTCTCTCACACACACACACACACACACACACACACACACACACACACACACACACACACATATATATATATATATATATATATATATATATATATATATATATATATATATATATATATATATATATATATATATATATATATATATATATATATATATACACGAAACTATTAGGCAACGGATAACTTGTGCTAAAACAGTCATGTGCTGAAACAGTCAGTGTTTGCGGCATGCCTCCTCCTAGATAATGCGTAGACATTTTCTCTTGTTCTAGATGAATATACGCGTTAAAGTTTCTTTTCTGGTCGTAGTTTTTTTATTCGACTGTCCTTCGCCAGCAATGACCGTAAGCACTGCTTTTCGCTATGTTTATTTATGTATATATTTATTTATTCATTCATTTCAGACTACAACTCAAAGGCCCCATATATGGGGTATTAAAGCATAGGTATGACAAATGTATCCGTATTGGTCATACCATGCTGAAAGGACATCTCAAGAACTTTTACTTAAACGAGAAAGTGTATCCTGGGGGAACAATTCTGTACTAAGACAAAAATTTCAATATTGGAAAACTGTAAGGTACTCTTGTGGAAATATTGAAGGCAATGGTTCATTCTTCCAATGTGTAGGAAGATGTTTCTTTTAAAATTTTTCCATCGCTCACAGCAAGACTGCATAAAAAAAGTAATAGGGAGCGCTTTCGACGATAACAAAAAACGTTAATAAAAAGAAAAAAATACAAGCATGTCGACGGGAGATCCGCAGGTATATTCTTTTGTTACAGTGAAATCTTAGAATATATGAAAAATTGTGTGCATAAAGTCTTTCCCGTTTGAAAATGGTTTCGTCTACAGTTGTTGGGCATGGGGATGCTCTGTCGTTTCTAACAAAGCTTAAAACCAAAAAGTTGCTTGAATGTGTTCATTAAAAGTTGCTGCGTTACTTACGGGTCAGCGCTTGCGAGAAAATTATTGAGTCCGCTGTAGTAATCCAAGGCGTACAACTCTACAGTCTCGTTGTCACTTAGCGTAATATTTGCCGTGGAGAATTGTTTCTTTAGTAAATCGAGGAGTCGAACCTGTAAACAAGAGAAGAACCGCGAATTCGGATGATTTTAAGCGCAGTTTTTTTTTAACATCGCTCAGCTGACAGCACCGTGTCTTCGAATGGTGGACGTGTTCCCTCTAACACACACGTTGCGGCGGTACGTTTCCGCATGTTATAGAGTTTCTTAATATTAACTAGAGGGAAAGCTGGTGGCGCTGCACCTCCGCCACCATGGGCGCTCAAAGCATCATGGGGCGATGAGCTACTTGGTGTTGGACAGTCGATTTTTTTCAGAAACACAGAGTGGCGTTACTGAGATGTACCATTCCCTATCCACGGCGTGCCCCGCGCACAGACGACTTCGGCGTAGAAGTAGTGCGCAAAAGCCATAGTAGCGAAAACGCAACAGCACATGACACCAGTAAAAGGTTTTTGCTTTCCTTAGTGCCATTAAGAAACCTCTTGAAGTTTTGAAGTGACATTTTTTTTTTAACATATTTCGTTTTAAAGATGCGCCCATTAAGCACGAAATATTGGGTGTTGTGGTCTGCAATACATGGCTGATAGGAGAGCAAGCCATCGCTTAGTTTGGCCAAACTTTATATTTACCTGCTTTCCTGGTCATTTGTTGCTGTTTCTAGACAGGATATTGAATGTTAGTGAACTCTTGATTACCGAACAACGTTTGTTTTTTCATTAGTTTTTGGCCAAAAGTTGTGGTTCTGCAGTCGGTAGCTCTCCGCCCCATGATGCTTAGAGCGTCCATGGTGGCTGAGGTGGTCTCCAGGAAGCTCCATGCAAACTCCCATAGGCGGGGCGCCAGCTTTCCCTCTAGTTAATAGTAAGAAACTCTATGCCGCATATCCCTC
Organism: Amblyomma americanum; assembly: GCF_052857255.1. Taxonomy (NCBI): domain Eukaryota; kingdom Metazoa; phylum Arthropoda; class Arachnida; order Ixodida; family Ixodidae; genus Amblyomma; species Amblyomma americanum. Next base: position 31,950,235 of record NC_135507.1, on the reverse strand, counting down.
ACTTCATGTGCGGAAAATGAGGCTAATGCTATTTGTAGTGATGTGAGTGTGAAGCTGACCGCAGTGCTGAGAGAGCGCTCGAAGATGGTAGGAGCTTTCAACTCCCCCTATGTTTACCGCTTTCGACATAGCTGTGTGGTCTTCATAATTACGCTCTTTATGGAAGAATCATGTGCTTCCCACGCTCAATGCAGAAAGGAGTAAAAAGGGGAAGTCAGCTGTCCCCTAGCGTACTGCCTTTTATAAAAGGGACAACTGACTTCCCTTTTTACTCCCTTATAGCCCTATTAGTGTTTACAGTGCACGATTTTGCCATGCTGGCGTACAATGTGACCCATTGAAAACAGGCTACTTTTTTTTATGAGGAGTGCTTGAAAGCAATTATCGCTTCCGGCCTGCTTCTCTTAGTGTTCAGCACAGTTACCCAAGCACGAAGTGCCCTATTGTAAACATGTTCAGCCTTCTTAACGGCTGTGTTGACGCCAAACTGAAGCAGGCATCTGCTTCCAGACCGTAACGCTAGCGCGAAGTTCTGTTGCGTGGCTTTGTTCGTTATGGCAAGTGTTCGGTATGATTATCAGTTTTCTGCACATGAGGCTAGCTCTTTATATGTGTAAGTACATAGAGCCACGAGCACGCTCAACTGGCGCGCTAAAGCAGTGCGCCGTAGAAAAAATAATGCAAAGTGTTACCGCAGTTCCCCTCTTATGAGCACTGCTCTTCCACCCTTGTAGCTTCCATTCCTACACTGCTGTGTTCGAGCGCAAGCACTCTGTATGATACCCACCACCTGACTCAAGTATTAGTTTCCTCGAAGCTTCACGAAGCCCCTATCGAGCGTTCTAGAGAATTTTAGAAACCTCCCTCCGACAGAAGTGATTGCCTTCCACAGTCTTGCGTCTTCCAGTGTCCTGTCCTGTGTCTTCCACAGCGAAACGGCGGGCAATTTTCCGCTGCTAAAGCTTTCAACTTACGAAGCAACTACAGTCCAACTGAAAGTTCAGCTTGTTTACGAATGTTGTGCTTTTGTACCGACCGTGGGTATTTACGCGGACCCAGCTGTCGTCGACACCACATGACAACACAGCCGTGAACAGTTCGGTCGCATAATTACTTACATTCGTGAAATTTTTTTCCAGGTCCTGAATGGCCATTCTGTGATAAAGTTTCAAGACGTCGTGCCTCTCTTCGGGAGGCGCCGTCATCTGGAAGCAAAGAAGGTCCATTTAAAACCAAGTGACGCAAAAATGTCGGCTCAGTGTCTCGGCCACACCTGTGAAACAGTTAAATTTTTCTTTTGAACGTGCTTTGTATATTCCAGAATGCCCTCCGCTCCACCGCAGTGGACCTGTGGCTTTGGCGTTAGGTTGCTGATGCCAAGACCGCCAAATGAAATCCCGACCGCGGCGGCCGCAATTCGATGAAGGCGAAGTGCAAAAAAATTCTCTGTGCTCTCTGAATTAATCCAGAGCCCTTTACTACAGTGCCTGCCGTAGTGGACGGCGTGAACGCTCGCAATGGTGACCTTCAGGTTAGTTGTAGTGCGCACGTCTACTGCATGTTCAGCTAAGCCATTTCACGAAGTTACAGGGTGCTGAATTTCGACTACTCATTATATAGTGAGGCAAGGAAGGTGTTTACAATGGCGCAACGCGCGCGCCTCGCTCAGAGGCGGCGTGATGACGTCATCTTTTTGGGGACCATTTCTCGGCCTCAACAACGAAGGTCACCGAAGGAATTCCGACTAATGGGGCTAATAATTTTTTCGCATTAAACGGACAGGCAGAAGAGTGGAAACGCATATGGACGAAAATCTAGCCTGAATAAAGGCATAAATACAATATTACATTTTACAATAATCATATTATTACTACGGAGATTCGTTGTTCTCTAAAGTGAAAAGCGGTCGGTTCTCACATTGGCCAGCTGTCCTTCGAAGCTCACGAGCGCGTCCGAAAGTTCCGTCAGCTCCTCTTCAGTGAGGTTGGGTCTCACGAAACTCAGAGCTGTTTTGATAAGCTTCTTGTAGGCAGCAATTATCCCCTTGTTTCCTTCTTTCTCTGGGTGTATGAGCTGGTTTCTGCCCACTATCTTGAATTCTAATTGGTCGAGCTGAAAAAAGTCAAATCGAAAATCAGTAAGTGCGAACAAAAATTCGAGACGACAGTTAAGCTCCTTCTGAAGTGTATGGCGCGATAGCGTAATGGGTTTTTTCCCATATATGCAGAAGGTCATTCTCTACATTTATAGACCCGCGGGAGTCCTCCTACCCCTCATGACGCAGTGGTGCAGCGGTTAAGCGGTGCGCAACTCCCCTGCGATGGCAGGGGCTGCCACCGGTGGGGCTTGTGCTACCAAGGTTGCTCTTCCCGACCGACCAGTCATTGATTTAACTGCCACGTTCCACGGTGGGCAGTTTGTTCACTATCTGGTGGGCAGTTTGCGATGACGCTGCAGGGTCACGTGAGCTAAGCACCCACCTGCCTTCTAGGTTGCTCTATGGGGACCACCTTCCAGAGCCATGCCCGTTACTTTTTGCTCACAACGCCGACGCTGACAACGCCGACGCCGGATTTTCTGCGTAACGAGGACTCTAACGCTATCGCGTTAAAAGAGCTGCCCTCAGCCGCTTGGGCTGCTACGAACGCGAGTGCACATTCTGAACGATTAGAGGCGTGCGTTTGGCTGGAAACGTTCTTGCCCAGCTTCTCTCGGCGTAGCCCAGCATTCATAAAAATGGTCTATAGATAGCCTATAGACTTCTTATAGACTCTATTGCCTTCCTATAGATATCTCTTTTTCTCTATTCATAGTCTACAGACTGCCTATAGACAAATGTCTACTAAAAGTGTATGGCCATAAATCCACAGATTGTCTATAGGATTTGTATTGCCATAACTATTCTCTAGCATTTGTCTATAGACAGTCTATAGCCTTTATAGAGAGAAGTCTATGGACAATCTATAGACTGTCTAAAGAAATTTTCGTGAGGGAGATAGCTGACGCACGGCACATGTGACTTCGACAGAGCGCAGAAGCTCACGCCAATAAGCGCATGAAGGTGGCATGGAAAAGCACTACGAGTGCACTTAAAAGCTGTTTGTTCATTTCACTAGGCTGTGTGTTACGGAGCTGCAATCAGAGCGGCAAACTTCCGCGCAGGTTCCCCATAGGGAGGAAGGCTGACGCGCGGATACAGTGCCGCAATTCGAGCTGAGGAAGAAAACAGCATGGATGTCGGCTAATGCGTATCAATAGTTGTAGCAAATATCGAAGAATTGAGATGCGGCTTTAACTGCATTTACCTGCTCAAGGGACTGCGAGCTTCACTGTTGTTGAACAACGTGAGCACTGCCATGCTCCCTCTGCAAGCTTCCACTGCGCGCCATTGCTGGCTAAGAGTTTCACTGATATAAACAAACTGTGGTCGTTCAAATTTGACATGCAATTACAAAGCACCTTCTGGGGCTTTCTTCTGTACGCCTGAAGAAGTTGAGAGATGCTTCTTTGAATAAGCTAAATGTGTCCGCAGTCAGCTTACCATAATGACACTAGAATTCAGCTCCTTGGCGTCTCTTGTAACTTGGACGGAGAATATGGTAAATATTCCAGTGCTGTTCAACACCTCCGTGCAATTTTTGAACATGCCTCCTGTGTCGTTCGTTATCGGCCATTGAGCGACTCCAGATGCGTTCATTATTTCCATCATCACATCGCGTCGATCTTCTAATGCTGGGACAGCTGAAAAAAGCGCACATAAATATGCACATGATTACACACACACACACACACACACACACACACACACACACACACACACACACACACACACACACACACACACACACACACACACACACACACACACACACACACACACACACACACACACACACACACACACACACACACACACACACACACACACACACATGCATGTATGCAGGCATGCATACATACATACATACATACATACATACATACATACATACATACATACATACATACATACATACATACATACATACACACACATACATGCATGCATGCGTACATACATACATACGTGACGTGCATACATACGTGCATTTGCATCTACTAACATATATACAACAGTCATTGACAAAAGTTCACGGGATGCTGGTTCGCAAAAAAGAAAATTCCTGCGCTCTGAGCAAAAGCAGGGGGTTAATAGGTGTGTTCATATGGCAGGTGATGGCGAAGTACTACGCTACGGTGGAAAAATCTTATATTGGTAGTATGGTGCGTTAATTCTGGTCACTGGACCTTACACCCTGCCCAAGGCCTGGGGTGGGGCTGGTGCGTTCATGTGGTGACTGAGGACCGGGGTTTTGTGGTGTATTCAAGTAGAAGATGGTGGCCAAGCACTAGACCAGGGTTCCAAAATCTTGAGGGTGCACCGATGGCTCTGGTCGCCATGCCTTACAAGGACCCAAACCTCGGGTGCGCCTGGTGCCCTATTTAATGAGCGTGGGGTGTGTCTGACGCGTTACTGGGGGCTGAGGGCCGGGCTGTAATAGGTATATTGATATGAAAGGAGGTTGCCAAGTACTACAGCAAGGTTGGAAAATCCTATTCTGGTATGAGCTCGTGCTGCCGGCACTGGTCACCGGTCCTTACGAGGCACGAGACCGGGTGCTCCTGATATGGTATTGCGCCAGGGTTTAGCTAAACATCAATGTCTCATCGATAAATGAACGCACACATCGCAGGACGCTCAGGAAGAAGCATGAATGACGGTCGTTGCGTGCGTAAAAAAACGATATTCTGTGCTACTCATATCCGGTGTTGGTGTTTGATGCTGGCCTGAACGTACGGCGCCATGTTACAGACTTGTGTTGTGTGGGAAGTCGTTTTCGAACGGGAGCTATGGAACGAATTTTGTTTCATTTACATTACAGACTTTTTCGCGACTCTCGAAAAAGCTTGCGTTTGGGCAGGAGAGAGACCCAGCTCGAAGTATGTATCCCATTTATTTCGGGTTCTGCGATCAGGTGTTAGCAGGTGTGTCTCACAGCCCAATGTAAAACATATAGCAGCGTTCATAGCCCTATTTTTGAAAATGTGTATACTGAGTACCTTATTTTTTCCAAGCAAGAACAGCAGGTGTACAAAGTGAAAAAAAAGACAACTACTCTATTTTTTACTTTGTTACAAGGTAACCATGTGGGCTAGTTGGTGTATTTCAGACATATCTTCACCAGCGAAAGCACGAGACACCAGGAGAAGAACACAGGACAACGCTGGACTAACAACTGAAGTCTAATCGAGTAGCGGCCAACCTAGGTCACCAGAAGACGCATGCATATCAGACACACTAAAAACACTAAAAAACAACAAAACAAATACATATGTGGCGATTCGCCAAGGAGTGGCTACACGCTCCGTATCTGGCAAACAACAAAAGGCACATGCAATGCCAGTCAAACTTGCACACGCACAATTTTGCTTAGGAAAGTAAATTCCTTGTTATTGGGATATAAAGACGGTGCACTGATGCATGTGTCACTGCCGTGCAACCTAATATGGTAGGCCTCCAGGATTTCCCTCTCCTCCTCGTTTTTACCTTTTTCGATGACTGAGATGTTGCTAAAAGCCGGAACACAGTTTTTACAACTCCTGCAGTGACGTGGGAGATTATTTTGATCACACAAATTTCTCAGGGAATTGCTATGTTCGCGTGCGCGGTCATTAACACATCTGCCAGTTTGGCCCGTGTACACCCTACCACACGACAGGGGTAACTTGCGAACAACATGAGCAACGAACTTGTTGGCATGCTTCACAGTGAAGCTCTTGGATTTCCTCCCCTCACTGGCCTTCGCGATTCGTGAACAAAAACCAGACAGCTTACAAGGTGCAGAGAAGACTGCCGTCACGCCGTGCCATTGTGCCACTTGTGGCACGGCGTGACGGCAAGTGTGCGTGTGCAAGTTTGACAGCCAATGTATGTGCCTTTTGTTGTTTGCCAGATATGGAGCGTGTAGCCACTCCTTGGTGAATCGCCACATATGTTTTTTTTTTATTTTAGTGTTTTTTAGTGAGTCTGATATGCATGCGTCTTCTGGTGAGCTAGGTTGGCCGTTACTCAATTAAACTTCAGTTGTTAGTCCAGCGTTGTCCGGTTGTCTTCTTTTCCTGGTGTCTCGGGCTTTCGCTGGTGAAGTTATGTCTCATTTACTCTGTTTTGTGTTTGTGTTGTAAGACGATTCATATTTTGTTGGTCTGAAGCACTCGAAACATTATGGCGGCGTCAGGGCGCCTAACTTCTAGACACGGTTGCTTCTGCTGATATAAAGATGGTGCGTCGCAATTCTCTGCATTTCGTAGGCCTTTCTAGAGAGTAGGTGTAATGACATAGCGCAAAGGCCCGACCAGTCTCCACCCTGGAGTGAGGGCCATTATACCCCTGGCGTGCACAAAAGAATCTTTCTCAACTGAAGGCAACAGTCGCTGCTATGAAACAAAGAAAATTTGCTTGCTAACTGGTGTTTGTAAGGATGGAGTGTTCACATACCCATGCAGGCGTTGTAAGCAACAGCAGCCTTGTCTGTGACGTTCTGGCACTCATAATTCAGGGTCATGTTTTCCAGTATGCCTAAACAGGAGGAGAGAGAGGGGCGGGAATAGTAGAACACACAAGGAACAGAGCATCAAGTGTCGCAGTAGTTGGAAATATCCCGCAAGGCAGGCCCTCCCACAAAATTGGGTGTAGCATCTTTAATTTCCTCGCGCTGAATCGCCTTGCACCTGCTGCGCTGTTGCGAAGCCACTTTAATAGATGCAAGGCACATTACCGTGATGTGTTGGCAGTAGGTAGACGCCATCGTCTGGAGAGCCTATTTTGAGGGCCTAAGTATGTAGGCACCGTTTCACTGTCGCTGTCAGCTAGCGAACTAGAAATGTGGTGGCTTTCGTTTTCAAAGTGTTGAAATCTGGAATCTATCTTGTTGTTGATTGCATTTCCATCGCTACCATCTTGGTTCCATTGCTTTGGAATTTGCTCTACTGCCTTTTGAAAATATCTATCTTTTTAATTTTTGTATGTTTCTAGTGCCATTTTATTTTAGGCTCCTCTTCATGTCTTTGCTTCTAACCACGTGTAACATGTATTTCTCTGTACAAAAATAGGAAACCTTCGTGACTAAGTAAACAATTGTCAGTTCGCACTCTGTGGGTGATCATTGGTTCCGTGTTCATACCCTGAAGTGCATAGCGAGCTGTGGGCATCACATAGCGTCTTGGCCAAAAGTAACCGGGCACAGGTGGTTTGTTTCTTAGCCACGTAGCGAACAACTTATGGCAGCCCTTAAGCTCCGAATCACTGTAAAGTAAGATCAACCCTTGTCCTCACGTTATAACACCTTTCGGTATTTAGGGGTGCCCTAAAGGCTGCGTTATACGGTTGAAAAGCAAAAACCAGTCGCTCGGTTGCTTTTGGCAAAGAGGGTATATCCAACTAGGGACCGTTCTCGCGCTCTTAGCAGAAGCGTTTTCCTTGAGCCGAAATATGGATCTTTTCTGCAAAGCGTTTCTCGTCGGCTGGTCGCTGTTTTGAAACAGATAAACTAGAACGTAAGTGGTATACTCACGGAATGCATGAAATATTCAATAAAAATTGTCAGGCTAGCTGGTTCTTTTTTATACTTCGTTTGAACTGCGGAAAAAGACTACACTCCTTCTTCCAACTTTCTTCCATATCCCCTCTCCCTTTCTCATTATGCCCAATAGTAAACATCTTGAATAAAAGAAAAACATATACCGCATGCGCAAACGCAAGCTTTCTACTTCATTTCACGAAGGATAACAAGGTGTATTTAAGCATTGTTATCAGCGCAGCGACAGTCTAATCAAACACGTCAGAGCGCTTAGATAAGTGCACAGGAAAGAGAAGGTTTTCGCTTCAAAAACCAACAGTGCGCTGCCAAATGATTTCAACACAATCTGCAAAACTGTTAGCCTATGTTGTCAACAAGGATGGCGAGAACCAAGGCCCCAAGTCTACAAGAACGCGCCAAGTCATGCACCGGTTCAAAAAGTCTATGTCTAGTGAACAACAACACAGTGGAAGAAAGGCACCGAATCAGTGTTGAACGTAAGCATGAAAACAGTAGAAAACTTGTAAGAGTAAAATCACATCGAAAGAAGGCAAGTTTATACTAAAATGTGACAGAAGAAAAACTAAATCCTCCGTGAGAACACCTAGTCATCGTGATATTTAGACAGCAAATGCATAAAGCACCTCAAAGAAGCTCTACGAAAACCTATGCTACTTCGGAAGTCTGAATGAAGCCTTAAAAAAACGAAAATTCCTTTGACGGCAAGAAAATAGAAGGCTTACTTATACAATTGCCAGTCGTGGCAAAATCAAAATGTTCGATAGCTAGACGCTTCCGTTTGTCTTTTGTTCTTGCCAAGAACTCAAAGCGTCGAGGGCAAGAACGTTTCTTGCAATTATTGCAGTACTCACGCAGCCATGAAATCCCCTGAATTCTTCTTTAGTTTTAAACTAGGGTCTTTTGACCATTTATTAAAACACCTCATAGCCTGATCGATGTATACGCTACAACAACTGAGTGAAATACAATGCACAACTCCCGATAAGCAATCGCTGAACTTTTTTCATGTTTAGTGGCCCATTGAATTTTCATTGCATTTTTCATCAGCATGAAAACCTTCCATCGTTTGCATTGGCAGAAAGTGTGTGTGGGGGGGGGTTTGCAGCGGACTGCATGCCAGCGCCAAATTTCACGGCGACTTTTTTACATTGCGTGATAAGTTGAGAATATCAGGAATGACGTCAATCTTGTTTTTGTCTACGGGTTCTTTAACTTTGCAGAAAATCAGCGCACCGAACAATGTTCCAACTGGTCGCTTAATCAATAAAATGTATCTCCAAATTTGGTTGCCAGCTCATACCGACTGCCGAAAACGCCGCCAAGTTTCGGCACCATTTTCCTGACGCGAGTATTTATGGAGCAGATTGAATAAAATATTTAATATAACATAATTTCGGCGACATTAACGAGGGTTGGAGCATTCCCATGTCCTGCACCATGTTGACAGAGAATAAAAACACCACGCTAAATTTACACGGCAGGGCCCCTTCGAAAACAATAATGTGAAAAGAACATCTGGAAAAGTACTCGGAAAGCAGACAGTGCATCATATTAGGGAGACATGGCCAAATGTTAAAAACAAAAGAAAAAAGAAAAAAGCAGTGCATGCCTTACTTCTGAGTGTTCCCTGCAGTTCATCACGCAGGAGGGGGAAAATGCCCGTATAAGACTTGCTTTCAGGAATTGGGTGGTTCTTTTTCCACCCGCCACAGGCGTAGGAGTAGAAATCTTCGCATGGGTCAACACACAAGTCGAGGGATGCGTTGATCAGCTTGGCTAGACGAGAAATAAATAAATCAATCAATGAATCAATCAATCAATAAGTCAATCAATCAATCATCGACTATGTATCTATCGAACGAACGATCAGTCAGTCAATCAGTTAGTCAAAAACATTCACTTTTTCAGTTCCATGCTTTAATTGGGCACGTATCTTTCGCTAAGGCCTTTCCGTATCACAAATTTGTTCTTTATAGTCCTATGATCGGAGTGTGGTCCATTGTCAGTTGTCAGGTGTGGTCTCTTGTCAGTTGTCAAGTGTGGCCAATTACTATAGGCCACAAAAGATTACAGGATGCGTGTTCTAGGAAAATTAAAATTATTGTCCCGCTGCCTTGCGATCTAGCCGCCTGGGAATATTGCCAGCTGACGGAGCAGGCTCGTTCCCGAACACCTTCAGGCAATTGGCTTGCGTGACTGCTTCGAAATATTTTTTTTTCTCGCACACCCGCACCCTGTAAAGATTTGTGGCCGATAGTATGTGCGGAAGGTGTTCATGCGCGTAGGTTAGAGTTTGTTCAAATGCAATGCATTAGCATTGCTACCACTGGAGGAAAAGGGGAAGGAATGTGCGCGCACTATTTCATCGCGGACGCGGCATTTCAGGCCACGGTGCGGGAATGAATGCTTGCTTCGGCGGCAAGGAGAAGCAGGTGTGAGAAGTCTTAGTTGTATCCCATCCCACTGTCTGCAGTCTAAGAAGCGCAGCTCTGGAGGCATTGCAAATTTTGTGCCATGCATTGAAACGACATCTCGCGAGTAGTAAGGCGACATTCATTGTCCAGTTCTCGATAATGACCAGAGAACATAATCTCTGTGAACGATCGCATGACGTTAAGTACTGGCCACAATTACGACTAATGAGTCGAGCGTGCGAGATAGGCAGGAATACTTTACCTCGTTCCTTGCACACTTCGGTTTTACAGACTGTGTAGTTTCCTAGACAAAGGAGTAGAGAAAAAAAGACTTCACTTGAGAAAAACAAACCATGTGGAGGCTGACATCTGTTCGCAACGTTCTTGTAAACATTGCACCGAATAACTGCGTTTTATTTCAGTGGCGTCTTGCGGCGTCCGTGCAGCAACGCGCTTTCTTCAGACATAGTATTTACATCTGAGAATGTGCTTCTGCTTTCAGTGTTGCACAGTTTACCAGCCTACCTTTCTGTGAATATTTTCTGGTAAAGTATTTGTGAACAATGTAATGTAATGTTTCTGGAGATATTGATGTTCGGACGTTACATTATTGGGCGGAAATGCGCCCATTGCTCGAGTTTTAGGTCCTGCCGTCTCCTTAAATGCTTGTATTTTGTACTTAAAATATGCTGGTCAGCAGTTTTTATAATCTATTTATTAAGCTGTTTTTAGCTCTGTTTTGTTTATATTGCAGTCATAGTACATGCCAACATCCGCTTAAAATGGGTCTGTTTGAATTAAGTTCATTACTTGCTCGTTATATATTTGCACTTGAAGTGCAGATTACGATAAGCAACCTACGGACATCCCTCTAGACATACATGTGCTGCTTCTTATACATGTGCCGGGCGCTTGAAGAGTCTCTGGATTGTGCTTACTTTAATAGCTGCGTAATACGTGAGCATTATTTTCGGTATGTATAAGCTGTGTATTTAGTTAGCGATATTTGGAAGCGCAGGTGATAACAAGCACTGGTAACGCATGTAGTCTAGCAATCTGCTTTTAGTCATACTGCTACCTTTACGGCTACAAAGCGGCATGGCCGTATAACCACCCTGGTCAAGCGCTGCATTTATGACTGCTGCTGCTTAGACTGAGTCAAATGTTGTGTCTCAATCTATGAACGCTGAATGTAGCAGTTAGTTACATTGCGCACAATTTTCTTTACCCTGCCTGATGTTATGCATATATGATCTATTGTTGAACGCCATTTGTCAGAAACCAATATAATTCCTTGGTTTCTTTATTCAAACGCGCGAGGCACAGTTGTGGAACTCTGTTAGCCATTCATACTGAGAGCATGCAACTGTAGTTGTGGAACTCTGTTAGCCATTCATACTGAGAGCATGCAACTGTAGTTGTGGAACTCTGTTAGCCATTCATACTGAGAGCATGCAACTGTATAGCTAATATTCGGCCCTCTTCAAATAAAGCGAAAAAAAATCTCGAGTGCTATTCTATTTTTAAGCCTAATAAATTAAAAAAAAAAGCCGAAGTAGCTTGCCTTTCTCGACTTTCACCTGCGTCGGCATTGAAGCTGTTACTGTGGTCCACGCTGAAAGGCAGGCTGCTATGAAGAGTTTTGTGGTCGTCATAGCTTGTATCCAGGGCATTTGTGAAAACAGCGCCACAACTTGAGGAAGAAGATGTAATGCTTGAGAACCATGCCATCCCACGCGCTTATATATCACAGGACCAGTGCGCCATCCTGACGTCAGCAATGACATTTGGTTCAGACAAAACGTCGGTGCCCGGATTACATGGACAAAAAAGCAGAAACAATAGCCCACGTTGACTTATGACCTTTGCTGCCTGCCATAAAAACGCCCTCTTTGCCGTACACTCTCATAAGTGTTTTGTGCACTTACAAAGGACAGCTGAACCAAAAGGCAGCAACGAACTCTAAGGGTCCTAAAATTCCTTCACTAATTGGACACAACACTTAAACGATGGTACACTGAGCACAAACAGGGGGCAAGCAACTTTATTACTTTGCTTTGTCGTTTCGTAAGGAGAGTGTTCTCTTCGTAAACTTCCAGGTTTTGATGAGGTTTTTTCGTTATGCTGTTTCACTAGTTTTTTGCACGACTTTGATAAAGCGGCAAGTTTGACTCACGCTTTAGGCGGTTCTGGAGATGCCATTGTGTGCGCTCGGAGAAAATGTCAAAGAAGTTCCCAGAATAATATTTCTTTCCGAGTACACGCTGCAAATGATCCGTCTATATCTTCTCCCCGTGCTCAGAGAAGATATAATGGCCGCTCATGTTGAGTACATTTTTCGTCCTTGTTTGTGTGTGCGCAGTACCCTTGCAGCCATGTTGATAGTCATGTCCTAAACCACAGTCACTACATCTCTCGTAGGAACGGCCTGACTTTGGACCCTCTATGCAGCCCCCTTTTTTTTCAGGGTGAAGACAACTCAAACAACGCCGGCGCTAGCCAGATTTGCTAGCCAGTCACACTGTATGAGCAGAGGCCGCTAAATTTTGTGAGCCGCCATTTTGTTTCGCATCGTCATTCTTTGGCAGAGGAACTTAGCTCCAGCTCAGGTACAGACTTCGCTCTGCAAAGTTTTGTAGCTTATTTCTTTTCTCAACACGTGCTGAAGTCGTCAAAGCAAGCTTGCCACACTACTTTTTCAAGAACCTTTAGAGTAGTTTATAACAAGGCAAAAACATTAATGTAAATATGGCCCGCGTTCACTGGTTCGTTGCAGCCCTACTGCGTTTGAGCCAGATAGAGTGAGAGAAGGATTATTAAAGAGGGACATATTAAGCGTTAAGGATATCCCAGGCAAGTAGTACCGGATAACGCTGGTGCCCAAGTTGGTCAGACACCAGCCAGGTACCATAGGCATGAGGGGGAGGGGAGAGGGCAGAAGGCAGTTAGGAGGGTTACTGGGCACTGAAAGGCCCAGTGCATTAGCATAGCCAGTTCTGGACAAAAGCATTTCTGAGCGAGAAACCGTTTGTTAACGCAATTTTTTCATATAATGTAAGATTTCTTTACAACAATCAATATATCCCCAGATCACCAGACAGCAGTTTTGCAATTTTTTTCTATTAACGTTCTTTCTATCGTAGAAAGCACTCGTCTTTTGTTTCTATGGCATTACTAACCGTCCGGTGCGATCGATGGAAACAGTTTAAAAGAAAGATATTGCTACATATCAGAAGAATGCTTAAATATTATTTCCGTAAAAGTAAAATATTTCCGTAAAAGTAATTTACAATTTTCCAAATTTCAAAATTTTTGTTCCAAAATGTTGGACATGATTGGTTTAAGGTAATTAAGGGACAGTTAAGGGCAGTCGCTCCCTCCCCGTTACAACCATTTTTTTGCCATATCATAATGATCAGCGCAAGATACTCAGTTGCCATTTCGTCAGTAAGCTGTTTTCATTTAGCGCGAGTTTGTAGGGTTTTTCCCCTGTTGCAGCTTCTAAGCATTCGGGCGCTACGAACGCCCGCTTTCATGTAAGATTCAGTTCAGAGTTAGATACTTAGTTTTAGCAATCCGCGTTTGTTTCCCTTCTACTTTTGAGCTCGTTTTATGTTCATAAGCAACTGACCAAAAAGAAAGCACTGCATGACTGAGAGCGGAATTCGCTATTGCCGGCTTTTTTATACTCAGTTATGCGTAAACACTTTTTTGCACAAAGCCAGAATGGGCGTTGGTATTTTGGATGCCCACGACAAAATAGCTGATTAAATTTTGCCTACCTGCTGATAGGGATTGTGTTGCTGCTTAAAAGACAGAATGAGTAAAGCCAGTGCAAGCCCCTTTGTGACAATGATTTGGTCTGTAGGGATTAAACCGTTTATTAACTGTTTACTCTCCCGACCGGAGTTTTGACTTAAGACTAAATTCACCCCACTCAGAATGTTTACTTGAAAACCCCTATTATGAGGTTTTAGAGAATCTCAGCCTTGATTTTCGTTCCTCGCGTCATATCACTCGCCTAGGTTTTGTTTTACAGTCTATTGCAGAGTACAGAGGGCATACAGATAATTTGTAAAGAAAAAAAACTCTGAAAAGGGTGACTTACTGATTAGCACATTTTTCTCAGAAATTCATTTGCGTTTGCACAGCACCACATCTATTTGGCAGACATAGAAGAACGCATTATATATCAACTCGGCTATCGACTAGAAGAAAAGCGTAAACAGAAGGACATGCTAAAATTTTATTCGCTTTAAATGGAAACGCTCCTGCGCAATACAATGAGTGCACAAAAAGGGTTAAAGTACTGAAAGAAAACAAAAATTGGCTGTGGTTTAGCTTGGCTAACCCCGGAATTGAGCGGAAAGCGAGCACGCTTGCCAAGCGTCTGAGGCTCGCCCATGGCAGCTCCGCTACGCGCTCGCGACAGCTCGCGACGTCGCTCTTTTGTCGGATGTTGAAGGCTTATTCGATCTCCCTGGTCCGTTGATCAAAATAAGACGTGATGACCATCACGTCATCACGTCATATTTTGACCAACGGACCAGGATATTTTACAGGATCCGGGAATATCCATGACCAACAGATATTTTGATCAACGAACCAACGTATGCGTCAGCATACCTTCGATAGCGTTTCGTGACAGCAAAATTGATTATCTGCGTGCGTTGTCTTAATCTTTTACCACGTGTACATCTTAAGTGTTTTTCATGCTTCTGTCCTTTCCTTAGTGTACGAGCGAGATGTATATATTCGACGAACGTGCATTAAAAATATGGTTGTTAGTCAGCGTCGTGTCCCGCCTCTCTCTTCATTGGCTCGCGCTGCGCTGCTCCCGCCACAAGATCACGCACCAACTAGCCCAGCTTTTCACCTTGTTAACAAGACAGTCTTTACTGGATTTTTTTTAGCATGAGCTTTAATTCCAGTTGCGGTAGTGTAGCTGATCATTTCTTTTCCTCTGTGCGCACATATTCCCCAAGACACGCTGTTATCCCAGTGAGCACTTTCTAGGAATTGTGTATGCCTAAGTAATCGCCACTGGCATAGTCGAACTCAATGCTTGGGAGCTCTTTGTTCACGGCGATTGATGTTTTCATAACTGCTGGAAACCTCGCGTCTACTGGAACAAGTGCTGATAAAGGCGTTGAGAAAGCAGTCAGAGGCTTAACATGTTTTCATCTATGCTATCATCTGTTCGAGCATTGTCGCCTGTATTATCAATGCTTGCCATCGTCCTTCCAATCTTCTTAACAGAACGCGCTCAGGCGCTCTAGGAACCCCGCGTTTCAGTGGTAGGCTTTATATACCCACACGACCACGTGGCTATGACGTGGTATCGCATGGTCTTACGACATCCCCATCGGATGTCGTCACGTGGCTTCACATCACCCCATCGGATGTTGTTACGGTCAAAGGTTAACCAAAAGGTCACCCAATGTCAAAGGTCAACATAATTTCATGGGTCAAGGTCAAGGGTTCGATACCATATCTGTACCTCATATCGTCATACACGGCTAACGTGGTTGGGCTGAAGGTCGTTCAAGGTCATCCTCCGGCCTACGCGACGACTGCTTTATCTAGCGTAGTGAAGCTTTGCGCTGCAAAATGGTCGAGCCGGGGACTCGAACCGCTACGCCTCGATCAGTGAGGAACATTCATTGAACTTGTCACTTAATTAAGCCAGAAGAACACATCCAAGTATAAGCGTCACTGGAAAACCGATACAAAGCTGTCGAGGTGAAAAAAGTTAAACATCGAAGAAATTACTGCGCAGTACCTACAACTTCCGCCGCGAGATGCTGTGCGGCCTACTGACCAGCCTGAGCCTTGTGTGTATACGTATAATCAGCGCAACCTGAAAATGCGGTAAAGATGCCCCATGCGAAGCAGTGAAACCACCAAGTCATTTATTTTGGCAAACACAGGCTTCGTGGCTTCCAAGCTGCTGTTATCCTTTTCCCGTCTAGGTCTGTGATTCAGCCTCACCACAGTGTGCAGCGCTCCGTGAAATTCATCGTCGAATTTGCTGCGCAGCCGAAAGTACTGCTGAATGATTCCAGGTTGCCCATTGGTATGTTGACTCTAAAGAAAAAAATAAGGATACGTCTCAGCGCTTACCACTTATGGTGCGCTGAGTAAAGTGCATTATTGCTGCCATGTCCCCATAAGCTATTTTCGTCTTCGCTATCATCTTGACATGCCACAAGAAATGAGGTCCCCATGCAGTGCGTATAAAGAGGGATGCATGACGGTCTAAAATTAGAAGAAGAATAACGGCTTTACCGGAAAAAGAAATGTGGTAGGGTTTTAACGTTGTTAAACCGAGTACACGTGGGAAAGATGTGTGTAGCCTGGTTTGCTCATCGCTTTCCTTTGCCCTGTCGTCTGCACGTCTGGCGAAGATGTGGTTGGATAGTAGCGGAGGATGGTTTATTGGGGGGGGGGGGGGGGGGACGTGGGAAGTGTCGGCGGCGAAGACTCTTGCACAAGTAGTCGATGAGCATCGGGGCAAGAGCCAGGGTCACAAGGAAATATTCAGCAGCACTATTATAGTGTAACCATCCCGCCTCAAGAGCTTAAGCCGATGTCGTTTGTGTCTCCCTATGATCATCTTCTTTATTTCAGTAGTATTAGTTCATGGAGACAGTGATGGGCAGTGCACAGCTCCGGAGTGCGTATATTAGTTCCACAGCAGCATTAGTTTGTGCAAGGCACAGCGCGATATTAAAACGATGCATGGTCGGCTGCGGCAATTGCATATGACTGTCGTGCAGTGGCGAGCGAAGCTGATCTGTTCGCGCCACCGTGGGTTCGAATCCCACTCGCGGCAGTATTTATTACATTTTTTATTTATGGTTTGGCCGAAGTTACCGTCATGGTCAAGCTTCACACTAAATCGGCGAGCCGGGCGCATGCGGATGGACGGAAGTTTTGTCTTCAAGGATGCTGTCCATAGCCTCAAAAAGTAAAGCTAAAAGATTGTTTGGAAAAAGTGAGCGAGTTTTTGGGGGCCACGAGATAAGGAAACCGCCGTACAGATTTTGGAAGAAAAACAAATCACACGAGTCATACGTATTAATTCCATAGCTGTCACTGTCTTGATACAGAGGGGGATTTGTTATTATTTTCCTCGATTAATTTCTTGCTTAAGGGGCATTGTCGTCGACGAGACAACTATTTCTTGTGTCAAACAATGGCCCGTAGCACACGCCGTGGTATGGTGCCCTCAAATGTGCAGAAAAGATAACTGTACTTTCCCTCGCGTGCCTGTATTATATAAGGGCGTCGTCGAGCCTCACCTGTAGTGGTCCGGGCTGTGCGTATCGTACTGGATTTCCTGCTGGAGACTCTCTTTGCGGGTATTGCTGCACCACACCTGCACGAATATGCACGCCCATCACTGTTTGGGTGGAGCCGCATTTCATCTATGCCCTTGGAAAGAGATAATGCTCGCTGAAGTGATGGCCTGAGAAGTCACATGTACCATTGCGTTTGCGAGGAAGAACAGCTGCTGACCGGAAAATTCCTCCAGGCCAGCTAAGCGAGTGTCGTTTTCGGATCCCTCTTCCAGCAGTCTCTCGTACGCCTGCAAAAGGTAACGACAGTTTCATATGTGATAATGTGCTACGTATTAAGTTCACTTATTTCCTGGCAGGATAAGAGTACAGCACTAAACAAAGGCAACAAGCCTTGAGGTGGAGCCTCAATCCAATGATGATGATGAATTTTTATGGCGCAAGGGCGCAAGGACAGTGCCCTCCCTGCATTGTCAATTGGGCGAGAACTGCAGGTTTTGGAAAAAGACACAGTTGATCTGACGGATCAGCGACAAGGTGCGCCGACAACAACGTTAAATCCGCCTCGTGCGGTAGAAGCCCATCTGTGGCCCTTTTTAGATTACTCAAGGTGTGGTCAAAGACCCATTTCCCAAGCATTTCACCCCAAAGAAGCCGAGCACCAGGCAGGGGAAAGCTTGTACCCACTGTATCACCGGTCGGTACCCGGCGGCACTGGGGATCGAACCCCGCACCTCCCGCATGCGAGGCGTATGCACAAACAACCTGGCCACCGCTGCGATGGAGCCTCAATCGGCTGACGACCATTCCCACAAGACTTGTCATCGTCGGGGCAATGAGCGCAGCATAGGCAAGAGTTTAAAATGGTCCCCTATTCGAGGAAGAAGCACAGGTGAGGGGGAGGAAGGTGTGAAGTGGGAACAGTGGTGGAAGTGATGAGCGTCAACTTGAAAAGGCGGCAGGATTTTAACGTATTTAAACCGAGTAGACGTGCAAAAGCATGTGTTTAGCCTGGGTGGCTTATGGTTTTGCTTTGCTGGGTGATAGGCCCGTCTGGCGACGATATTAGTTATATAGTAGTATTAGTTGATGAAGACGACGATGTGGGATGCACAGCCTGATAGTGTGTTGCAGAGGCAACAGCTTCCCACCGTTAAAGACACGGCGAGTGGAGACGGCATTGTCTGTACGGATTTCGCAAAAATGACGTCATACATTGGCTTTTCGGAAACAATGAAAACAGGAAGGGCTTCAGCGGAGCCGACCAAAACCATGCCGCTCGATCATCTTCCTCCTACAGCGACAGCTGAGAATGGGAAGGCGTAGCTGAGTATAGACGCACAACTTATGATCTAGTGTCATAACGGCGCTCTTTCTGTCGGCTAAAAATTGCGTTTTATTAAGACATTCGCACCTGAGCCTCTCACATTGCAACAAGAACATCCGGAGTTATATTAGTGTAGTAAATTTGGTGAATTCTCAACATTAATCACTAGAACACCGCCCCGAACTTAATCGTGAAGTTAAGAGATTGAGGCTTCAATACCCTGATTCGCGTGCTCTCTAAGTCGACTCAGCAAATCCTAGGCGCCTGGATGCTGACGCTGTGAACACAACTGAGCCGTTAATCTCATCGTTTGGGAAATTCGCAGCGCAGCTGTTGTCAGCCTGCTTTAGGTGAGAGCAGCGTGGTTGGCGTATACGTCACCTTACCACGGGCCAATCGCGTGGGTCATAGAAAACATTTAACTGGTTTTCAGATTCATGACGTCATCACTTATGTTACCTCGCAGACACCTCTGGTCCTATCACGTGACCAGCGTGGGTCATGTGACTGCGCCGTGACGTCACCGCGAGCGTGCTGCCGTCCGAGCGCGCTCCCCGTCCACAGATCACGTGACTACTCCACGCGTCTGATTGGTTGAACAAGGAGCGCAAGTTGGTAATGTAAGAACAGCCAGGAGGTAAGAACGGGCTGAAACAGCGGTCGCGTGGCCCAACAGACGCGAGGATGACGTAGGAGAGCCCACGAAATTCACGCCGCCGAGGCACTCAGCGCGAAAGCATGTAATAACTGCGGTTGCCATACGCAATACGCAGAGCGTAAACGTAAAGTAACTCTTTTTCTTGCTAACAATAATGCCAAATAATGCTTACTTAGCGCAAAATAAAAGAGAAATAAATTGAGTGTTAGCACCGTAACGTCTCTGAAATAGTCTTTCTTAAAGACAAATGCTGCAACTTACCTCGAAGGCCAATCGGAGGCCTCCGTTGTCGGCAATGTTTTCGCCCACTGTGTTTTTGCCATTGAGCTGCATGGGGAGAGAGCAAAATGAAGAATTTACTTGTCTTTTAAATTAGCTGCTTGAAATAAACCTGGGTGAGTTTTTTCCTGTTTGGATCTGCACCAAACCCTGGCCAATCCCCCACCGTGGGTATGTGCCATCGTATTTGAGACGACGACAACAACAACAAATTAGCTCACATTATCTGTATACGGAAATATATTGGTGCCGAAAACGCTGATCACAAATGCGCTACCGTTTAAGGTGGGGTGAGATTTTGTTCTGTCAATAAATTCGATTTTGAGGTTTTGCGATCATCTGACTGAGAATTTCATTGGCTTTCAGAAAATATAATATGCGTGGGTACTTCCGATTTCAAAACTTATTTGCGATCCCTTTTAGCCGTCACGACTACTTGAAAAGTTGGCGTTTTCAGTGATTTATTTGGCATTTTTCTCAAAACAGCTATTTTGGAGGTTTGTGTACCTTTTTCTCGGGGACTATAAGGCAGACGCAAACAAAATCTTTTAAAAAATGTTATTTAGTGCCATTTATATGACTAGTACTAGAATCAATAGCCTAAGTTCATTTGTATTTTTCCGACTAAAAAAACATTCGCGTGTAGCAATTCGACAAAAAAAAAATAACACGCAATATCTAGTTATTGCTTGAAGCGCATAATTTTGGTTCAGTTGAGTAGAGAATTGGTTCCTACTCTCCTTTAGAATTTCAACCCTCCGCAGATAGTATGTTGTAAGGAAAAGATACATTAGCAAACATGAAGACAAAGACACAAATAAAAAAATACTAGACAAACTTTCAATCTAGGTTTGAGTTCTAATGCAAGGTGCGCGAATCTTCCATATTCTTTGCAGATTTTGCAGCCATAGCTTTTATTACGACTGCGGTCACTCTAATACTCTATTGCGCTATTACGGCTATTACGACAGCGAACTTTTAAAAGCCATTTTCAAAGTTTCACCCCAACTTAGAACAGTTCATCACTTGAACGCTACTTCAGTTGTGTTAAAATATGAAAAACATGACAGCCTGTCTGCAGCAGTAATAATACTCCATGTAAAACAGCTTATTATCGACTTACATGAATAGCAGGCTATTACTGCAAAGCATTTTAGTCGCTTGTGCTGCTATTCAGTAACTGACTTGGTTATGCATGCCAAACTACCACACCTTGAACACATATGAGCTTACCGTAGACATACACACGCCGTATTTACTCGTGCACATAGCACTCAGGCCAGACGTAGCAGAAACCGCTTGAGGCATGCTGTGTCCTTACTTCAATGCACATCATTGTTGCCTTAGGTTTGGCGTATGCATCGTGAATCTTAACTTGGGTGGATTCCAATGAGTAATTACTCCCTTATTACAAATCTACTCCACCTTCGGGGATTCCCTTAAGTATTTGACCAACTATATTGCCACTGCGAGTTACTGATCAATTCGCTCTCGCCCTACCTTAAGCTTGCCGTCCCGGTTTGCTTAGTTGGTAGAGCGACCGCTCCGGTGAAGCGGTGGTCCCGGGGTCGAACCCCGGACCCGGACGAACTTTACTTCAACTGCGATGTTCCTGATAAAGCTTTATAGCTGTCCTTTTACTCCCTTATTACGAATCTGAAATAGAGGTACTAATGCATTTCCACATAAAATGCCTTGCTAGCAGAATGAATGTGCACTGAAGATAACTAAATTTGAGAGCCAAGAAACACCGCACGCCGCTAGGAAATTTATTTTCGAACCCTCACCGTCATGTTGGCCTCCGGGTCAGTGATGTTTCCGTACTGGTATTCGAAGCATTTAGCCTTCTCCTCAAAGTGGGCGCGTGTATCATTTGTCCACCACTGTTTAAGTGCACCGTCAGCGTCGAACTGGCTTCCTTCGAGGACAGGAGAAACGTAAACATCAATCACTATCCTATTTACATGAAATATTTAAAAATTATTTTAGGAAGCGCCACGAAAGACATCTAAAAAAGACAGAGCAGCAGAGCACAATAGAAGCTAGGTAAGGCTGACGATATCAGCAAGAGAGAGAGAGCGCCACTCGGGTTTAAAGTCGGCCTGTTTATACACTTCCCTCAGATGAGCAATCATTTGGCAGAAATGAGATTTTTTTCGAAACAACTGATATAAAGCGCCGATCCATCATTCTAGCTTTCCATAAGTTTGGTAGTACAAACACAAAGGAAAACACATCAAGATGTTCATCAACATACTGCATTCCGGCGAGGTAGGCCACAAAACCGAGCTGTTTCTTGGCGAATAAAAGTGAGCATAGTGCACGCGTTTTCTTGTGACTGTATGCTAATGAGCAGGTGTGTCATTAGAAAGGAAGGAATCCTAAATGAACCTCGCAACAGAGCTCACGATGAGACCATACTTTAGCATTTAACAAAATAAGTATTTTTAAGTGGCCTCCGTAATTTTTACTGTTGTGCTTGAGTCGCTGAAAGGTTCGTGACATCAGCGCTTATTTTATTCACAACAGTTATAAAGCCATGTAGGTAACAGAATAGCAGAGAACAGTGTACAAGAATTACGTTCACAGGAAGTTCTCTGTAATTCTTTATCAGGCATCCCGAAAACTCTCTGCTTAGTCAGCTCGGAGCAGATGTGTTAACGAAATAATAAGATATCAAAGGCGCAGCTGCACGAAATTCGTATACAATGCTAATGGTATTACTAAACGTTTCTGTTTCAAGCTTTTGCTGGAAGTGTAAATTGCATGCCAGCCAGCGAAAGGTACGAAAATTTCACGCGCTAGTGTCACACACTGCGTGGCTTGACGAACAGAAACCAAATTGAAACAAGCAGCGTAGTACTTGGTGTCAGTAGATGAGACGCTTTGGTCTTGAAGTCGAGACTGTACTTACGTACAGCGGCGCGCGCACTGAAGGGCGCTTTTTCGTCGAAGGAAAGAAACGCGCGTGATAATTTTGAACCTCCTCACCTGTGTCATCGAAACCGTGCGTCATCTCATGACCAACCACCATGCCGATGGCTCCGTAGTTGATTGAGCTGTCGGCAGATTACGATTCTTCTCAGTTAAGCGTTACCATCACAAAAAAAAATGGACGTTACATGTGTAGAGAAAATTCACAGTCTTACCGGGGAAGTCCGTACTCATAGAAGACGCCTTGAAGGATTCCCGAAGGGTACACTGCAATTCGAAAAATACCAGTATCTTATGTAGCGAGATGTTATTGCCCTATAAGCTTGTATTTTCTTTGGACTTCGTGCTACATGTCAAGAAGTCAAGAAGTGTAGACACAACAGGATTAGCCGTATATAAAACACGCCTCCAGTCGATATAATAAACTGATGTTTATCTCAAAAACTCCGACGCACGACCAGTCTGACGAATATGAAACATGGCCCGTGATATGAAAATGGCATATATCGCAAACGGCGTAGCATAGTTGTTCTGGAAACTACGCTTTCAGTCGGTGAAAATGGTAATGCAAATGAAATACATGATTAGAGTTTCTTTCGGGGGTTGTGGTATGCAGACATCTCAGCATGCGTGGTCATGACCTACAAGGGTCATGACCACGCATGCTCCAGTTACTTCTGTCTTTGCATACACGGCCACTGCAGCCGCTATGTTTGTGGTTGAGAGTTTGGTGTTGCAAGCAAGTTGAAACCCTTTCATTTCGTAGAGTTTCTCGGGGTCCATTGAAGTTTCTGGTGAAATACAGTAGTGAAGATTACTGCAGACAGATGACTCTTGCAATGCCATTGGAGTGCACTCCTAGTGTTCTTACATTGATCCAGACTATGGCAACTTGGTGCGGTGTCAGCATGGCGATGAACTTTTTGGTGATGGTGTAGACATGATGCGACCCTAATCTTCGGAATTCAACCCCTATCAGAGTTTCCACTACAGTGGGTAGAAGTTGTGGACACCACTCTTGTTGGTGATGTAGAACCTGTCGATGCTGGTGACTCATATGAACGCGACGTATACCAACTTCTGCGAATCTGCCTTTGCGTCTTTCTTTCATTTTTCTTTCTCTTACAGGGAATTTCGTCCGTGACATCACCGAGGTTCGGGTGTGAGGACAACCCTAATGCTGTCGCATTAGACGTCGGAGGGACACGTGACCTCTCTTGACCAACCATTAATATCATTGCCACCTGCCACGGTGGGCAGGTTGTGGAGACGTCACCACGACACGTGACTTCTCTTAAACAATCAGGGAGGCCCGTCAGGGCAGGTTATGATGATGTCGCAATATCATGAAACTTCTCACGACCAATCATCTAATTTCGTCTCGCACATCGGCGGTGTTTTGATGTGGCAGCTCTAATGCAATCGCATTAATGACGCATCCGCACAGGGTCATGTGACCACACGCACTCGACTGAAGCGCCAACCGTACCCCCCTCACCTCCGGTCGCTAGGCTAACACTCTGAATGGCGGTTAGCGGACCACATCTTGCTGTCAAAACTTGGTGCGTGCACGGTGTTGGCGATGTCCTTTATTATAACTTCATTTATTATAACTTTTTAAACAGTCACAATGGAGTATCCCCGTGTTCACCTACAGGTCAATGACAAAGTGATACACGTGATGCCAAATAGGTGACACTATCGTGCTTTTAGAGCAAAGGCTCTATTCCCGACGTACAAATACAGAGAACGGCTGATTCCGTCAGTTTCACCTCCAAGCTCAGCCAAGGTCAGGCCTCCGCTCGGGGCGAACCGCGCAAGAAAGAAGGAGCAATAAAATTGTGCGGCCAATGGCACACCTTTCACGTCTGAAGGAGCGAACCACGCCTCTCAATAGATGGCGCTGGCGCCCACGCCGTGGGCTCACGGAAACTGGCGCGAACAGCGTTGACGAATAAAAGGCAAAATGTCAGCAAACCAAGGGTGTCATCCTTTGACAAACCACACAAAACCTAGATATCGGTCGGCAAACTCGATTGAACCATGTTCAACCATTGGTAATTTTTTTTACAGAAGGCACACTGTTGCGACCAATGCACGAACTTCGCTGCAAGCTCATCGGAATTTGCCGACACATTTGTGGGCGTGAGCTGGCTTGCATTTGAAAATAAACACAGCCAATAGAGAATTAAATTTGCCTGCAGGAACTAGAAGAATGGTATTTTAGGATTGGGCGAGTACGCTGTAGCACTCTGCAGTGTATTTGCAAGTTCTCACGCATTGAGTGCGGGAATAGACGCGGGAAATGAAGAACAAATAGTAAATTTCGGAATTGTAAGACTGCTACTTTAGGAACGCGCAAGTACGTACGCTGCAGCATTGTTCAGCGTATTTAGATGACCTCACCCATTTCGTTGCTGGTGGGGTTATAAAAGGCGTTCACGATAGCGGGACCAACCAGCCATCTGCAATGAACAAGAAAAGACAAGTACTTATGAATGCACTTCAAAAAAATGGCCAGGCTTAGCTTGGTTAAGCCAAGAATGCGTTGCATATCTCGATGGAGTTCCGTGCTGCTCCATTGACTCGATAGGCTATTGACTCGATCTCCATTGAAACTGCCCGTGTAGCAGCGCTCGATCACCTTTGAGTCGATAGACTATCGGTTCGAGGGCCCTCGAAATGCCCGTGTGACAGGGGTATAAGACTGTCCCGGCGAAGGAGCGCAGCTCTTTTATACATATGCCGTGACGTCAATCATAGCGCAGCGACCCTAGCGGGAGGAGTGGGAGTCAGGTGGTGGCTGCGGCCGCGCGCGACCGCGCCAGTTGGGGTCCAGCTTTTCCTCCGTGACGTCACGCGCCGGCGCAGCGCCCCTAGCGGGAGGAACAGGAGTCAGGTGGTGGCTGCGACCGCGCGAGTTGGGGCCCAGCTTTTCCTCCGGCTGTCGTGACGTCACGTCACGTGGTTTGGTGGCTGCCCTGCCGCGCCCAAGGGCTGAACTGAGTGATTGCAATATGCAACGCATAAAATCCTGCCCGGCGAAACATCGACTTCCTCACTTGCACCGGCTCACGCGGGAGTCCGGCTGCGTGAGTTAGGAGCAATATTATTACCTTCAAATTACTCACCCCTACAACAAAATGTGGCCACATTGGTGTGGAAACACTCCGGAATGCTATTTTTGCTCGAGCGATTTGAACGTTCAAACATAAACGATCGCCTATGGCGCGGTAGCAAAAGAGCGGCACTGGCTGAAAGACAGCGTTCAACACCCTCGTCTGTTCATTCATCGCGCCAAGGCAGCCGCACACATGCACACAGTATTAACTGCATAATTTCCATCTCATTCTCGCGCCGGGCGCGCATCCCCATTGGTCAGGCGCGGAAACCATTTTCCAGAAAGTTTGAGTTCTTTCTTCCAATCCGCCGTTGCCAACGCGCGAGCGGGGAGATGAGGGCATTACTCTGCACGCTCAAGGCTACACCCTCTCCGTCGCCAATGAGTAGCATTTACTCCAAACATCTGGATTGTTCGGTGGCGAGCTCGGACATGTTCCCTTTGGAGCCGCGCTGGCGAGCGAAGTGGAGAGGGCAGCAATAATGATAATACTTGGTTTTTGGCTAAAGGAAATGGCACAGTATCTGTCTCATATATCGTTGGACACCTGAACCGCGCCGTAAGGCATGGGATAAAGGAGGGAGTGAAAGAAGAAAGGAAGAAAGAGGTGCCTAGTGGAGGGCTCCGGAATAATTTCGACCACCAGCAACACACACAAGGACTCGGAACTTCAACATGAAGACACCCGGGTCCCACTGAATCGACCAATTTTTGGCGCCAATTAAGTTTTTTTTCTTTCTCTCTCCTCCGGTGTTCCAGAATTCTCCACGGTGCGCCCTGGCGAGATTGCTTCCGCGCGGCGCCGGTCTTCCGAATGTGCGCCGATTTTTGTGACAGCCGTTCGGTCATCACAATATATCATCACCATCGTGAACCTAAATACGTCCATTGCCTCTCTCATATACCTCAAATAAACACCTAGTGACCTTAATTAACAAGGCCTTCAAGGGGAGCAAGTTTTCATTATAATCGTTGGGGATGAAAGGAGAGAAGTGGTGTGGATGCTACAAGATTTTGTGAGAGGAAAAAAAAAGCGTTAATGACTTACTCGGCTTCATTGTCGTACGGCTTTCGCAGCTTTAGCATTTCACGTACCCAGCGGTTATTCGATGTCCAGCGCATCATTTCAGCGAAGGAACAATTGATGTGCAGCTCTGGCACCTGTAAGAAGTGATTGTCCGTTGATCACGAAAAGCACGTTAACGGACACTATGCAGGAATATAACGGCAGCAACGAACGACGCTACACTGACAGACTGCCTGTCGAGAGCGCCAGCCGAGTTCTTTTTTTTGCGCAACAAGTTTTTCGTTTTGCTGAGAAAACCGCAATAGAAGTTCTGAATTCGTTTCTATCCGCACCGCACCTCTCCCTGTTGGGTCTATAAAGTTAGATAAAATAGTTATCCAGGAGGAAAACTGGTGAATCAATATCCATATCTTCCTTTTCTTGCTTTCCGTGCAAACCGTTTCAGCGTTCGTTTAATACCAAAAAAAAATATTTTTAAACGATCGAAGTGGTCAACGTACACTGTTTGAAAAGGAGATGTCTCGCTTAAGATTCTTTTAAATGCAGTCGAAGACGGTGATATATTCTAAATCGACTGCATACTCACATATCGGTAAAGATCTTCCAAGTAACTCGTGTTGTACAGCCAGTCCGGATATCCAATTTTTCTTCCCATTTTAATAAGCTGAAAAAAAGCCACAGATGGCGGGTTCATGCGAAGGAAAGTGAGGATAATTACATCTGAATTTCGCCCCTGGCTGACAAACGTAGCTGAAATGAGTCGCGAACTTCTACAGTAATGTGCAAACTGAAATTTCCAAGCAACAAATGTTTTAGTGCCTCTGCCTTGCGAACTCTTAGATGCGTCAGTATAATTTTGCGGTAGAGGTCGCAATATATGCCTCGAACGTAGGGAAATGAATCCCGGTGTAATGCCTAAGGAGGGCTAGAAAAATGCAGCGATCGGCATTTCTCGACACTTCGCAAAAAAAAAAAACAAGTTGACACGAAACCTTCTGCTCTGCAGCTTCCCTCGTATCATTGTTCATCCAATCAGCTTCCTGCAGCGTTTCGTTGAAGACTGCGATGAGTCGCCTGACAAGATCTTCGACCTGAAATAGGGAAGTGGAAGCACTTTAATTAAGAGTATCTTTATTGTTATCCTCATTATTAGCACACGAAGTTACCCAAGAGGAAAATGAGCATTGTGTTGCTTTTGGTGAGACGTGCCGTCCTTGCAAAAGGTAGCGAGGCAACCAGCTTTGTTTCTCAGTGGTATATGGTTGAGCTGGTGTGGACATGGTTATCCTCCTCTCAACATATTTACAGATTGAAGGGCACCTTACCTGCTGCACTACGCAGTTGCCTGGTTGCATTTGTAGAGGGCGGTACTTTAGTCTTTATAGACACCCTGACCGTTCGCTGCCTGTTGGTAATACAAATGTTTACGTTGCAGTTAGCCGCACGCAGGTATTTAATGCTAAATAAAAGGACATTTTTGATGCAGCAGCACGACAAGGCGCACTTTACGGATTATTGAGGCACACGTAAATACGTTCCTGGAGCCTCTGATACACGAATTGAAACTAATTAAGTCATACGACTTCGTAACATAGTTATACCATGTCATTACATGCTACGGTTCGACCTTTGACCTTCGCCTTTCGTCTTGACATGACATCTGATCATGACCTGATGTTCCACCTTGAGATCATTTTGAGATTACCTTGACGTGTGAACTTGAAAGCGGCATGTCTGCATGTTCTGACGATTCGTTACATGATCTTGACTTGACCTTCACAGTAATCAACAATTACCTTGCATGCACGTGTGGCAGAGTGCTATTACATGACCTTGACTTTATCTTCGCCGCAATCAACAATCACCATGCACGCGCACGTGACAAAGTACTATTGCACGATTTTCCGTGCTTAGCCGTGCCGAACCGTTTGTTAACCTTTTTTATATTCCACGTCAAATAGCCACCTGATGCTTTGGTGGAAACGACTAATATCTATTTATGTTTGTCTCAGTATGCGCCGACGTTAAATAAAAGGGGTGGACTGCATTCTGATAGGTGGCGACGGTGATGTTCATGTACAGCCATGGACCGAAGTTGAGGGGATGCGAATTCACGGAAAAGAATTTATTACCGCGCTGCCTTGATACCCAAAGAGATGGCACTGAGTCTGGTGGATAAGCACACGTGCCTTTTCATGCTTCCATGCTTTTCATTCATTTGCTTGGCAACGCAGCGCTACTTTTTTTTTCCCGCAAATCCGCATACCCTATATATTGCCTAGAATATATTCTAGGCACTATAACTTTACCACGGCGGAATTTAGGCTACATTCACCCCCCCCCCCACCTCCCACCCACACCCAGAATGCCAAACGCACTTAAGCCTTTGCTGGAGCAAATAATTTTAATATATGTCCAGCACTCTTGTACAAAAATTTAAAATATTGGAATATTGTAAGCTACTGTTATGAAATTATTCAAGGTGATGGTTCATTCCTCCAAAGCGTAACAAAATCTTTGTAAAATTTTTACGTCGCTCGCATCGAGGAATTAAGACTTCCATAGGAAACCAATGAGAAACGCTAAAACGTTAACGTTAACACGTTAAAAACGTTTGCTATAACGTTAAAACGTTATAGCAAAAACTTTAATAGCGAAAAAAATTCAAGCCTTCTCACGGCAGATCTGCGGATATACAGATAGTTATAGTGCAATCTTCATCATCATTACCATCATCAGCCTGACTACACCCACTGCAGGGCAAAGGCCTCTCCCATGTCTCTCCAATTAACCCTGTCCTTTGCCAGCTGCGCCCACCCTATTCCTGCAAACTTCCTAATCTCATCCGCCCACCTAAGCTTCTGCCGCCCCCTGCTAAGCTTGCCTTCTCTTGGAATCGGCTCCGTTACCCTTATGGACGAAAAAACTGCGTCCGTAGACTCTTTGTTGAAAAGTGCTTTTGTCCAGAATTGTTGGGTAGGATAATTTTAAACGACGCAAAGAATGAGGAAGGAAGGCAGGAAGGCCTCAGACGGTGCTGGAACATACCCACTACGGGGGAGTGGCCAAGACACAGGTGGTTAATTACTGGATACAGGAAAGTTTTGACAGGAAAAGCAGTGGCAATAGTATGTAGTCTGAGAGATTGGAGGAGGGAAGGAAAGGGGTCCTGTTAACTTGAAGATCGAAGACGGGACAATTGGTTAATGTGCATAATAGTACACAATGCCTGTAATGTTGCAATGTCGTACTGACTGAGAACGGGAAAAATAAATTAAAATGGGAGTCGATGAGCCTCCAGGAGTCTGCGAATACCTCTTCTTTGGCTTCTTTGCTGAACTTGTGCTGTACGTAGAGCAGTCCGACGATTTCGGGCATGGCGTCATTCACGATGTCAACACACTTTTCCCACCTTTGCTTGTCTTCGACCACTCCCGTTTTTGCTTTCGAGAGCTCGAATGAAGCATTTCGGATTTCTTTCGATACGTGATTTCCGAAACTTAGCATGACTTTCAGGCCTGCGTAGTTGTACAGTGTGTTTCTGGAACGAAAAGTTAGAACAAGGTGCTGCACTTACGACCAAAGACGGAATAGCAAAAGCATATCGGTAGCATAGAAACACTTCAAACTTTGTAAAATGGGCACAATTGTGAAGCCTGAGAGCGATTTACCTCGGCGCAACTGATACATGTTAACTCGTGTATTTGTATGGCTATGGTATGTTCTGTTGAGGTGACTTCGTCAAGCTCGTTATTCAGCAGCACTCGGTTTAAGTTTATAGTAGTTTTAAAGTCCCGAAGCGACTCAGGCTATGAGGGACGCTGCAGTGAAGCACTCCGGAAATTTCGACCACCTGGAGTTCTTTAACGTGCACTGACAACGCACAGTACACGGGCCTCTAGAATTTCGCCTCCATCGAAATTCCACCGCTGCGGCCTGGATCGAACCGTCGTCTTTCGGGTCAGCATCCGAGCGCCGTAAACACTGAGCCATCTCGGCGGCTTTCAGCAGCATTCGCATTTGAAGCTTCTTAACAGTGAACGATCGCAGCTTTGTTGGCATGTTGTGCAGTCGGCATCGAACGTGTGTACGGCGCTTGAAGGGCGCACTAAGATGGATGGAGGGGTTTTAGGATAGATTCTGTTGGCGTTCTCTTTGCATCGAGGCGATGGCGGTAAGTGTTGAGTTGAGGAAAGCAGGACCAGTTTATTGTCCGGGCCGGAAAACACTGTCCCGGGCCCAGAACGAGCTCGCGCGACACGCACAGCGTGAATCACGTGATCGCTCATCCAGGCGCGTTCTCGGCCTAGCCTCATGGAGTGGCTAGGCTACTGCCTACAACAGAAAGGGTATCATGCTCGAAAGTGTAGCGTCGTAAACTCCTGCAAGCTCTTTGTGTACAAGAACATGCCCTGAAAAACCTTCAACTGCTCCATAATTTTGCCTTTTATTGCCTGCAGCGCACTCGAATTGCTGGCACCGGCAGAACGTCGCGTGGCACGGATAGAAAATATTAGGACTTTTTCTCAAATGGTTGCCGTTGTTATCTTTCGTTTCTGTCAGAAAAAAAAGCGCGATATGATTTATGCGCCTTTTATAGGGAATAAACTATTGCAACAGTAGCAAGAAGTTCCGGTTATGTATGTATGATGCATTTACAGTTCTAGACTGTGCCAATCGATAACATGTATGAAGTACTGATAGCTTGTAATGTGAGTAAAACAGCAAAGTATTCGGCAATCACTGTCCTTTTCAATAAATGTTTCAAGCGCTAAGCTCTTGCGGCGTGCTTTATCATCGCAGTTCACAGTACGTTCCAGTGTTTCAAAAGACTGCAAGTGTTAGAATGTTTGTCGTAGTACTGCTTCTATTTCGCTGTCCTATGATGCCAATGGATGCATGAGCAGCTTTTGTCTAGGCGTGTATACTTGTAATAGCGATGTTAAAATCCCTGCTGACCAGCTTTTGTTTCTTTATTTGATTTTTTTAGTACATACCACTAGCCTCTTGTACGAGGCTGTTGCAGGACTGGGCGAGTAAAAAAATTTACAGAAACAAAAATAAAAAGGCGGAATGTGCATATAACAAACCTTAAAAACACTCTGTAAGCACAGAATAACGTAAAAAGTCAATGTTAAAAACATCAACTCGTAAAATTCACAACCTGCAACAACATTAATAAGCAAGGATAACAGTAGCCGCGACAGATAAATTCACAATAGTAGTAAACAATACATGAAATAACAAGCAATAGAATCGACAATAAAAAGATAAAAGAGTATTATATGATTTCAGTCGTGCACCCTGAGCGAACGATTTTTATTCGATCTTACTGCAGATGTCCTGCCGTTTCCATGTCGGCTTAAAGCCTAAATATAGCTTTAATGTGTCCGTTATTTCGTCACTTACGGGTCGGCACATTCCAGGAAATGATTCAGCTCTTGGTAGTATTTCAAGGCGTACAATTCTACTGTCTCGTTGTCACTTAGCGTAATATTCGCCCTGGAGAATTGTTTCTTCAGTAAATCGAGGAGCCGAACCTGTTGAACAGTTAATAACAGGCCATTCGGAAGATTTTAAAAGCAACATATACTTAGCAAGTGATAGGACTGCGCTTTTGCATTGTACCTGAGCTATGATTACTCTGCACTCCTCTATTTGCACAGGTTCGCGGACACCGGCCTGTTTACGATGACGTCATAGTGAAGTACCGCCTGTGCCGCAAGTAACCAGGCACCATGGTTAACTTATCGCTCTTATGGCGGACGCCTTACGGCTTCCCTAAACCCGAAAGGTCTTGAAAGGTGAGGATAAGGGTTTACCGTACCTTAAACAGCCTTAGAGCTGGGGGGTGGCAGAACTGTCCCTCTGTATGACTGTGAAGCAAAATTGGAAAGCCGGCCAGTTTTCTTTTACTCTGAGGAGTGCTTGAATGCTATCATCACTTCCAGCCTGATTCTCTCATATCTGTCCCCGCCTTCAGTCCAAGTATAAAAGGGTCAAATACGCTTTCCTACAGGTGGTTACATTTCGGAAGGCTGTGTTGACATAAAACCGCTAATACGGCAATAACGGGCTAGTTGGCTGTTCGCTGTAGATAAACCGCGCCTGACGGATGCTAATGACACAAATACTTACGCAAAGAACGACAGACAAACGACCAGCTTCGTCTGTCGTTCCCTGTGTAAGTCCTGTGTTCTTAGTGACCGTCAGGTGCGGTATTTGGAACAACATAAATCCACAACCGACTTCCAGCTTCCTGTCCTAATCTCCCCGCGAAATTTTGTTTCTTACTTTGACTACTCCAGTGCTTTTTTTTTATA
Organism: Amblyomma americanum; assembly: GCF_052857255.1. Lineage (NCBI taxonomy): Eukaryota > Metazoa > Arthropoda > Arachnida > Ixodida > Ixodidae > Amblyomma > Amblyomma americanum. The sequence goes on along the minus strand of NC_135507.1, from coordinate 31,917,211 downwards.
GCGGTAGATGTTCGGTTTTATCGTTGGGTGCTTTTCTACATAGGGCTAACTATAGTTTGTTCAAATACGTTGAGTCGTACGCACGTTTGTCAGTGCAGTAGTGCGCGTTGTGGAAGAAATAAACCGAAACCTTAGTCGCTGTTCCTACGTTATGGACACAGTGCTTGCGCATTTGAATGGCTATGCTACTGCGCTGGAGAGTCTGCCTGTGAAACCTATTAGCAGCTTAAAAATTTCTCTTCCTTAGCTCTGCAGGGCTCCGTTCAGGAGCTCTTAGCAAGCTTGGAGACAGACCGAAAGAACTACAGACCTTTCGCGGTGGCCAGTCGTTCGTACGAATAAAGTACGGTATACAGATATATCCAAATGAAAGTTCTCGCGCTAAAGGGCTTAGCGCACCTTGATATTGTCACGTAGTGGTGACGGCAGTCGAAGCAGCGATGAAGACGGACGAAAGGGTCTTCTAAAAGAACTGTTTATTGGGCTGACTTGCACCCACAATGGACTGAATCACTCGGCGGCGGCGAAGCGACACGCGTGCTCGGCGGTCGTCGAACAGAATGCCCGGCGCTGTCGGCCGTGCTCAATTTAAAGCTGATAGCGAACTTTCGAGATAAAGAGCGCAAAGTTACTAGAACATTCAGGAACAACGTAGAATCAGCTCTGCCTGGCTGCGATCAATCGAGATAAATCTAGTCACGTCTTGCGTCGCAAACAAAGCGAGAAAGTGATGTGGCGGTAGATTTGAAAAACGAACAAACACTGCAAATATTCGCGGCAGTATTAATGTGAGGGCATGCGCATTCCCGCCTGTCATCGACGGCAAGCCGTAATGCAGCTATGAACTGTTAAGTCGAATCATTACTTACTTGCGTGAAATTCTTCTGCAGCTCCCCGATGGTGGTTCTGTTGTAAATTTGCATGAGGTCTCGCCTCTCTTCGGGAGGCGCCGTCAGCTGAAAGCAAGGAGGGCTTATTTCAAGTAGGGCGACGCAACAATGTCTGCTCAATGTCAAAGCCGCACTGTGGTACGAAACTGACGCCTTTACTCCGAACCTGCACTATAGCAGGCGCATGCAAAATAAATGGTGGTTGGTTGCGGCGCATGCGCAGAAGACCACGCAGATGTTATGAGGACGAATGTTCATAAATCCAGAATGTCACGTGATGGTCCGCATGCTCGCGTTCGTAAGCCTCCGTTTATCGCAAGCTCTGCTGCATGTTCCGCGAAGCCATTTTGACGAAGTTAGGGAATGTGTAGTTACTTTTTCCAAGAGAAGGCAAGCGTAGCAGGGGCCGGATGAGATCAAGTTTGCCGGGATAGGAAGGCCGCAGCTTGCACACGACAGAGTTAATTGCAGAGATATGGGAGAGGCCTTTGTACTGCAGTGGGCGTAGTCGGGCTGTTGATGATGATGATGATGATGATGATGATGAGTTACTTTTTGCGGCATTATAATGTCAGGCGAGGTACATAATCTCTTTTGTGCTGTTAGCTGCATGCTTATAATATTTGTTTAGAGTGTTACCGTTGGAAGAGCTGGTGATCGCAGCCAATCAAGAACATTTTACTAATTTCACATTCTGTGATGAAGCTGGCGTGCTAAATAACTCGGGAGAGGAATCGCAGCACGTGCTTCTGGGCTTAGACACGCAAAACATGTTAGCACAACGTAATGTTATTATAAAGAAAACAATGAGATGCTCAGAAGTCTGCGAAGGGAAGAGTTTGCGACGGACAATGATGTGTTGGAAGTGCGGTAATTCATATATCCAGGTAAACCCGTGAGAGCATATCCAGAGCATGAGAGCTAGATAGCTAAGAGAAGAGTGGAATGGAATGCATTTGACACTCTCAGATCATGAATAGAAGCTGAGCTATACCCCTAAAAAGGAAGATATATAGCAATTGAATCATGCCAGTGGTCACCAAGAGGGCTTGAACATGGAAACAACGAAAACGGCTACATTGAAATTGATGACAGCGCATAACGACATGGAAAAGAAAACAACAGGGGTGACAATAAGACACAGGAAGGGCGAAGTTTGGGGTAGCTGACAAAGGGGAGTTAATGATATCCTATTTGTGATCAAGAAGATTAAACTTGTACTGTTCGGACGTATATCATTGTTGAATCAAGCTATTATTTGTATTACCTTGGCATTGGTAAAATGTTTATAGGAATCTATAGCTTCCACAAAACTACAAAGTTTCTGTGCAAGCTGCATTACTTTTCTTTGGAGCTACATGGTGCGCTTGAATGGATAATAACGAGTAATTACTCCCTTATTATTGGGCTCACCTTATATCACACGAAAAAAAAGGCGTTTGGTACTTACGTTAGCCAACTGCCCTTCGAAATTTACGAGTTCCTCCGAAAGCTCCGTCAGATTAGTCTCGCTGATGTTGGGTCTCATGAAACGGAGTGCCGTTTTGATGAGCTGCTTGTAGGCATCAATTATTTTCTTGTTTTCTTCTTTCTCTGGATGAATGATTTGGTTTCTTCCCACACCGAAATCTATTTGATCGAGCTGAAAGAGGTCAAATCATAGGTGAATCAGTGCGCATCGAAAAGCACGATCAAAAAATGATTCGTTTCGTTCTTCAGCGCGAATTTTGCTTATAACGTATGATATTATCACAATAACATTTGTAAATTGTTAACGCTCCTGCAGATCCACATACAATGAGCGACCGTGACCGGGGCTGCACCACGTGCTACACATCGGGCCCTTTGTCACCCGCCAGAGAAGAGGCAGCCACGTGCCGTGTGATAGCCACGTGGCGACCAGATGCTGGGCATTCACGGGCCACGTGTGGGCCACGTGCTGGCTATATGATGTCCATGCGGTGACCCCTGTTTCACCCGCGTTGCCGACACGCGCTGGACACTCGTCCGGGTGTATACAGTGGCCGCGCGTTGACCACTCGCTGGTCACATTATGTACTTGAAGCACCTGCTCCGGGTGAAAGTGGCGACAACGTCGCCCTCAAGAGTGAGCTCGACTCCTGCCTAAATTACGGCTACAAGAAGAGAGAAGGTGTGATCGTGCGCCTGTGTGCAGCTGTGTCGAGGGGGAGCGAGTCACGTGATTTGACAGCGGCGAGGAAAGCGAGCACCGTCGACTCAGCGCGCGCAGCAGTGGCGAGGCGTGGAGAGTCATGTGACATGACGTCAGGGTCAAGCCTCTGCTCCTGCTGGTTTGAAGGTCAAATTTCAGAGCCACATGACCTTCAGCTTTACACGGGAAGAGTGGAGCTTTCGCTCTAAAAATGCCGTGTTTCCAATTCGACAAGCAGCCATGAAGGATACCGTCTGGCTTTCTTCGTACGCTCTGTTTCTTAAAGGACTGTAAAATGAAAACACAGCAGCTTCGTTGGCTGCGTTAATTGCGGCCGCCGTCTGCTCACCCCAATGACGTTAGAATTCAGCATCTTGACGTCTCTTCCTACGTTGACGGTAAGGACAGGGAAATATCCGGTCGTGTTCAGCACTTGGGTGCAGTTTTGAAACATCCCTTTAGTGTCGTTTGTTATCGGCCAGTGAGGAACTCCAGACGCGTTCATTATTGCCATCATTACATCGAGTCGATCTCTTGATGTCGGAACAGCTGAAAAAACAAATAAAGGACACATAAATGTGTATATGTACAGTCGTCCATACTCTTGTTTAGAGCGCTAGAACTGCGCGCTCTGCAGTGAGTTTATGACAATTGTCACTGCCTGGTGGATGAGATGCATATTTTAAAGACATCAAGAATTAAAATCGATCTCTGGGAATGTGCATCCCTGGTAATATCTTGTTTCTAACCTTGGCCTACTCATGAATGATGCAAGTGTCATAAGTGACGCTAAGTGTCTCGAGCACTCGAGTGCTGCAAACAGCAAGTACATGGACAACAGCGCGCCCACACAGGCGCACTCACACACACACGCACACGCACATACGCACGCGCACACGCACTCTCTCTCTCTCACACACGAACACACACATGCACACACACACATACACATGCACACGCACACCAACACACTCACACACACACACGCGCGCGCACACGCTCACACGCACGCACGCGCACACACACCCCAACACATATATGCGCACATAAATGCATGCATTCGTGAATAGGTTACATGCAATAATGCTAAAGCGCATACATACAAGGGCAAAGAGCAGGTCATGTGAGCGGGAAACACTGACGATAGTTCTGTTATTAGCCGAGAACAGTATTGTAAAATGAATGTCATGCTCGCGGCATCTGACTTGTGGTAGTTAAGTGAGGCAGTCATTGACAGAGATGGCGCAAGTACGACAAGGTGTGTTTTGGATCTTTTCCACGACAGTACGTACTAAAGGGGACAAAAAAATTCTCTATGATGCTCGGAAAGCGATTTAGGCCCATAGGCCCCACTTTTCTCAGCGATTACATCGTTTAATTAGCACACATTAAAGAACGCGAGTTTGAATTTTCCCTCCACAAGAGTGGTCACGATCCATTGGCTAAAAATAGAACTATCGGCTTCGTTTGCGGCTCACGCGTCCTAGAGACTTTCAGTCCCACCTCTAAAAACCTACAGCCTTCGCCATGAGTAAAGTGCAGAAGAGGTTTGGACCCGACCCCGGCGGCTGCGTTTTTATGGGGGAAAAACGCTAAGGCGCCCGTGTGCTGTGCGATGTCAGTGCACGTTAAAGATCCCCAGGTGGTCGAAATTATTCCGGAGCCCTCCACTACGGCACCTCTTTCTTCCTTTCTTGTTTCACTCCCTCCTTTATCCCTTCCCTTACGGCGCGGTTCAGGTGTCCGCCGATATATGAGACAGATACTGCGCCATTTCCTTTCCCCCAAAACCAATAATAATAATAATAATAATAATAATAATAATAATAATAATAATAATAATAATAATAATAATAATAATAATAATAATAATAATAATAATAATAATAATAATAATAATAATAATAATAATAACAATTGTCATTATTATTATTATTATTATTATTATTATTATTATTATTATTATTATTATTATTATTATTATTATTATTATTATTATTATTATTAGAGGGTTGGATGCTGTGTTGCTTGTTGCACATTCCAAAACGTCGTGAATGTGAAATGAAGTGTTGTCCTCACCACTCTGTAAGATAGAGCTTCCACGGATGCTACCAGAGCCCCAATACACGACCCAAGAGGAAACCCATTTGGAATTTTTAGTTTGGCAAACGTTGTACCTGCCATCGGGTTGAATTCAATCCCGAACACTGCGATTCGGTAATGCTTGAAAGTGTTTAGCTATGCTCGCCGAGTCCAGCGTTCTTGGAGAATTTTAAGTGTGTCGCAACGGTGAAATATTCCAACGTACTCTTATCAAAATAGTGATGGTCCATTCTTCCAGTGCATGGCAAAATATTTTTAAGTTTATCCATCGCTGGCATCGAGTAGTTGAGAGTGCCGCAGTAAACCAATGGGGAACGTTTTCGATGGTAGCGAAAACGTTAATAGCAAAAAAAATTCAAGCCTGCTGAGGGGAGGTTTGCGGATATATTTATTGTTGTAGTTGAATCTTGGGACATGTGAATAAGTTGCGCTCATGATCAACTTACCCCGCTTGTTAAGAATTTCAGGGTATAGATCTGGCATCCGTACAGATGAACGAGCACTTAGCAAGGCACTTTGAGCGGGAACGTGAAGGACGCTTGTTAAGTACTAAATACAGCCGGGCGTAAAAAGCAAATTGTTTTCCTTTCATAACCGATATTCGCGTTTGATTCCAGTCTCATAGCAGAGCTCCATGAAACAGACTTGGCTTTTGTGAGAATTTCCTTATAAAAATGGTCTGTATACAGTCTATAGACTTCTTACACACTCCATTACCTTCCTATAGATATTTTTGTCTATTCGTAGTTTGTAGACTGTCAATGAACAAAAGTTTATTCAAAGTTTGTGGCCATAAATCTATAGATTGTCTAGAGACTGTCTATAGGATTTGTATTGCCTATAGACTGTTCTCTAGGGTTTGCCTATAGACAGTCTATAGACCTTATAGACAGAAGTCTATGGACAGTCTATAGGTACTGAAGAATTCTTTAAGGCAAGTCCAGTTAAGAAAGGGCAGCCAAAGAATATTTTTTCGTTTACAATAATTACCATTTTGCTAATCTGAGGGCAGCTCACTTTTGGTCTGCGGGAAGAGTGTGCATGCAGGAGCTGTAGTCCTCAACTGCAGCTTCTAGTGCTACCAGCACTAAATTAGTAGTAGTAGTAGTAGTAGCAGTAGTAGCAGTAGTAGCAGTAGTAGCAGTAGTAGCAGTAGTAGTAGCAGTAGTAGTAGTTGTTGTTGTAGTAGTAGCAGTAGTAGTAGCAGTAGTAGTAGTAGCTGTAGTAGTAGTAGTAGTAGCAGTAGTAGTAGTAGTAGCAGTAGTAGTAGCAGTAGTAGTAGTAGTAGTAGTACCAGTAGCAGTAGTAGTAGTAGTAGTAGTAGCAGTAGTAGTAGTAGTAGTAGCAGTAGTAGTAGTACTACTAGTAGTAGTAGTAGTAGCAGTAGTAGTAGTAGCAGTAGTAGCAGTAGTAGTGTAGTAGTAGTAGTAGCAGTAGTAGCAGTAGTAGTGTAGTAGTAGTAGCAGTAGCAGTATCAGTAGTAATAGTAGTAGTAGTAGTAGTAGTAGTAGTAGTAGTAGTAGCAGTAGTAGCAGTAGTAGTAGTAGTAGTAGTAGTAGTAGTAGTAGTAGCAGCAGCAGCACTAGAAAAAGAAGTAGTAGCAGAAGTAGTAATATTGGAAGATGTCTCCAACAACACAATGTCCAACATGGTTGTGCCTATCGTCTTTGTTTCGCAAATATCTGTACTGCGAACTTCATGCCGTCCGAGCAGGTACAGCAGGTCTAAAGAGCCCCAAAGAAAACTCCTTGTTTTCTTTTTACTCTGTTTTGCTGCTCTTGAGGTTTTGACCAACTTTTCTGGTGGTCTGAAAGGGTAGAAACATTGGAGCGACTACTAGGGCCCACAGCCTTTAGACACAGCACAATCTCACTTTCTTCTTTACCAGAAGACTTTCTCGAGAGCAGGCATAATGCCTTCCGGAAAGCTCCAACCAACCGCCACCATTGAGCGAGGGCAGAATTCATCGGTGCAGTTTCCTTGAGGATGGAAGGCTCACGTACCCATGCAAGTGTTGTAAACGACTGCAACCTTGTCTGTAATGTTCTGGCACTCGTAAACCATGGTCATATTTTCCAGTAGGCCTAAACGGGCGAAGAAACAGAGGCGATGATATCAGATTAATGGTCGGGAGATAAAGCCCCATGCCTATGCTCCAGCGTCAACTAGCACACATGCGTAAGCATGAGCAGTTGGGGTAGCCTGGTGCACAATAATTTCACCAGAAACAAAGAATCGATTAGCAAAAAGCGGCCGAACTGCCTAAAAGGAGGCCGTTCTACAAATGTGGTTGAGCTATTGTCGTGACGTTGGGGTAAACCGTCTTGCGCCTGGTGTCCCTTTGAGATGCCCCGCTAGCAGGTGTGAGGCATTTGACCTTGACGTTATGATAATATGTCAACCGCATTTGTGAGGGGGCCACTATTGAGGGGCCTTACTCATTCCTTGTTAGTTGTACCCTACTACGGTGCTCCTTTTCAGCTCGAGTCATATGCGAAACGTTTACGGGATTGAGAGAAATACTTTGAAAGTAATATTCCGGGTATAAAATAATGACGTTCTAACAGGACGCCCTAAGAATGAAAAAGACACCATTCAATTTTGTGGCCAACTCATGTTCACTGCCAAAAATAACTGCTACGTTTCGACACTATCGGCCCTAGACGCTCTAATCTGGAACAGATTTATTAAAACATTAAATGTTGCTATTTCTGTAATCTCACCTGGCGATAATGAAACGCCATGTCCCACACAGTGTTAACCAAGAGCAAAAACTGCGTGCTTGATTTGCGTCGCTGGGCGGCTTTAAAGACATGAAATGGAAATAATTTCTTTGCTAAAAAGTTATTCGGAAAACAAACAATACATATGCTTGGAAACTCTAGCGTGATAGTAAATAGAAAAAATATTGGGCGTGCCTTACTTTTAAGCGTCTTCTGCAATTCATCCCTCAGCAGTCGGAAAGTGCCCGTCGAAGACTTGCTGGGTGGTATTTCGTGACTCTCGATCCACCCGCCACAGGCGTACTGGTAGAAGTCTTTGCACGGATCAATGCACCGGTCGAGGGATTCATTGATAAGCTTGGCTATTCAGGGAAATAAATAAGTACATGAAAAGTTCTATAAATCAAATAATCAGAAACGATGAAGATGAAGATAAATTATTATGGCGCAAGGGCAGGTTTGGCCAAGGAGAACCAGGCGCAAAGTAGATTTCATTGCACAAGGTGGGGTCAAAAACCTATTTCCTAAGCGTTTCACCCTAAAGAAGCCTAGAACCAAGCGGGGGAATGCTTTTATCTATTATATCACCGCTAGGTACCTGGCGGCACTGGGGATCTAACCGCGCACCCCACGCATGCGAGGCGGATGCTCAAACCACTAGGCCACCGCTGCGGTGCTTGACCAGGAAAATCGACTTGTTTTAATACCATGCTGTATAGCGGTTACAATCGACAAAACATGATAATTAACAGTTTGAGCATGTATTCATTAATTAGTTCTTAAATATGACTGATAAGTGCAGTTTTTCTTATATTATTTTACTCTTGCGCATAATATCGAAATGTCGCTTTAAAACTTTGTGGATAAATACCTGTAACCAGAAAACTCGCAATTCCGTGCCACACGGATTGTTCCCTCTCATATTTCGTACGACTGTACATCTCTTCCGTTGAGGCCTCTAATTATATCTCATTTCTTCTTCGTGCGGCTATGATCCCATGGCGGTCAGTTGTTACACGCTCGTTTTGTACAATCCAGCATGAAAAAGAATAATTTAATTCTGTGCGTTTGAAAGGGGAGGGGTGTCGTGCGCTGTCGTTGGTAACTAATAAGGCTTTCAGGCGAAAGCCTTTCTTGGTTCAAGAGTGGCGTGGACGGAAGTTGTCAACAGAGGCTGTCCGCAAAAGTGTCCGCACTAACTGCCAATCATAAGAAAGAAAATTGGACTGCAGATAGAAATTGAGCCCGGGCCGTCGGCATGTGAGACGTTGACGCCGCCACCCGCCACGAAGTTTAAAGCCGAATAAAGGCGTGTCTAGTGAATGCACAGTTCTTAACAACGGACCTTAGAGATATGTACCGAGGCATACATGAGTAATTATGAGCACGTTAATTACAGAGGACGAAATCAAGCGAGCAACAAGTTTCCGCCGTTTCCGGTAAGTTTCTTCCGTGCTTGGCGTGCAGTCGTAGCGCCATCATGCGGCACCCACTGAAACCCCCTTCGCAATTTACAACGCTGGCCCAGGAGATTTGCAGGTGTCGGACCGCACAGAGCTTTCGCATTTCCGCACATAGAGAGATTTTTGTGCACCTCCTAATTTTTGCTTTGTACATACAAAGCCATACATCAAAAATGCTTGCGCTTTGAATATGGAGTGTTTACAGGAATGAGTTCACCGTATGCAGACATGAGGTGTACACAAGGTACTTCTGCACGAACAACGGATCTTGTGCAAAATCAATTTATTACGTTGCTACAGCTGGGGCGAGATGTGAAAGAGCATGCGCGCACTGTTGCATCGCCGATGCGGCATTTCACGTCATGGTGCATTGTGGAAAGCTCGCTTCTGCGGCAAGGCGGAGCAGGTGTAAGACATTTGATTTGTACACCTTAACGCCCATTTCCCTGTCTGCCTGAGAGGCACAGTTCTGGGAGAACGGTAAATTTTTTGCCTTGAAAACCTTCTTCGTGGTGGTACGAAGAAGAGGTTTTATTGTAGAGTTCTCAATTACGATCAGAAAGCTTCCTATGTGAGACCTGCAGCTAGACATTAGGGACCGGGAACAACTCTAACCAAAAGTCAAACGCAAGAAATAGCCAGGAATACTTTACCTCGCTGCTGGCACTCTTCGGAATAACAGACTGTGTAGTTTTCTAGAAAGATGCGTCAAAAAGAAGGGGATTCACATGAGAAAAATAAAGTGGAACTTACATTTGTTAGCAGTGATACTATAAATATCGTTCCTACTAACTTTTCTTTCATTGGAATGGCCAAGATCGCTCCAGTATAAACACATCATGAGCTGGTAGGTGAAACCTAAGGTCTACTTCAAGGTTCGTGTCCTCAGGAAATTGTCGCCATAATACTTCCCGCAGACGCTGCCTTGAATTTTAAGTTCGAAGATGAATTCTTGTACTTTGAGGTGCTGCTGTCTTTCTTGATCTCGGCGTCCCACTAGTGGACCTAGATTTAATCGCCCGTCACCAACCACCCGCAAGGGCAACTGTTTTCCGCATTCATGACGGCAAATGCTTTAACTGCAATAATTCGACTTTGTCTTTCTTCATATCAGCTGTCAACATATTCAAAGTAAAAAAGAAACACACCTTGAATGCGCCCTAGGACGTACCGGAGAAAAGAAACCTTTTCTCACCGGTCAGCCCTGCTTGAAATGCCGAAAAAAAGCAGATCGAGATGCACAACAAATAATAATCTGCAAATTCCTGCACTTCGGGCTTCATTGACCCCGTTGAATGCATACCCAGCAATTCTGGACCAAAGTGTTCTTCAACGACGAACAGTTTATGAATGCAACGTTTTTTATATTTATTTATTTATTTATGTGCATACTGCAGACCATGGTTAGGTCCAAGCAGGAAGGGCAGGTGCACAAAAAGCAAAAGTAAAGCAACAAAAATACAATACAGCAAAGATAATGTAGTAAAACAACAATACAGCAATGCAAGACAAAGCAGAAAAAATACATAATACGCAATATCAAAGATGGCTGAGGAACGCGTCTGTTTTTCAGGGTTGATTTGGTTCGGTTAATGAGTTCCAGTCAGATATGGTGCGTGGGAAAAAGGAAAACTTGAATGAGTTAGTCCGGGCAAAATATGGTTTTAAAAGAGCTTTGTGATAGTGTCGTGTATTCCGTGTTGGCATTGGGGAAAGATAAGCAGAAGGGTCAAGTCTGAGTTTATTATTAAGAAGTAATGAAAGAAAATCTAAACGAAAATTTCGTCTTCTTACCTGTAGTTCTTCAATACCGTTAGCACGCATCAAGTCTGAGGGGGAGTCAGTGGGTAGATATTTTGAATATATGAATCTAATTGCTTTCCTTTGAACGTTCTCGAGCTTTCTTATGTTAGACTTAGTATACGGGTCCCAAATTATGCAAGCATATTCAAGCTTGGGTCTAATTAGAGTATTGTAACCTAAGAGCTTAACGTTAGCGGGGGCGTTTCGAAGTTTATGCCTTATATAACAAAGCTTACGGAATGCGAGTGAACAGATGTTATCTATGTGAGAGTTCCAGGAAAGGTTATTAGTAAGTGTTACACCCAAGTACTTTACGGACGCTACTTGTTGCAATGGTGATGATTCTAATTTATATGCATATTGTAGAGCGTTTATCTTGTTAGTTATGCGAAGAGAAACACTTTTATCTGCGTTCAGTGTCATGTCCCAGCGCTTGCACCACTGTACAATATTAGTAAGCGTATTTTGTAGGTCATTCTGATCGTTTTCATTGCTAACATCGCGAAATAAAACACAGTCATCAGCATATAATCGAATATGTACTCCAGTACAAACTTCACCGATGATGTCGTTAATGTATATTAGAAAGAGTAGTGGCCCCAGTACGCTTCCCTGTGGCACACCTGATGGGACTGGGAGACAGCCAGACTGGTGACGACCGATTGAAACATGTTGACTCCGGTTAGTTAGATAATCATTTATCCAGGAAATAAATATAGGCGCAAGTCCAATAGTTTTTAGTTTTAGAATAAGGCTGTGGTGTGGAACTTTGTCAAACGCTTTACTGAAATCTAGAAAGATCGCGTCAATCTGGCTGTTATTGTCAAGTGATGCCGCAAATGAATGGATAACTGAAAGTAGTTGAGTTACTGTGGAAAACCCTTTGCGGAAACCATGCTGGTAATCTGTCAGAATGTTGTTGCGATCTAAGAATTCATTAATGCTAGTTGCGACAATATGTTCCATTAATTTGCAGCAAGATGACGTTAAGGATATAGGTCGATAATTGGTCACCTGAAGGCGGTCGCCTTTTTTAAATACAGGTACGACTCGGGCTATCTTCCAGTCCTCAGGTACACACCCGGTTAACAATGACGCGCGAAATATAATAACCAAAAACCTGGCCAGAGATTCAGCATACCTCCGAAGAAAACCGTTAGGAATATCGTCGGGCCCTGGGGATGATTTAGTTTTCAGGTTTAGTAACATTGAAACGACACCATCATACGAGATGAAGTTAACTTCAGATGGATGTGCTGAAGTTGTGCTTGGTGCATCGTACAGTTTTGGTGTAGAAAAAACACTGTGAAAGTAATTGTTAAAATGGTGAGCAATGGCAGGCTGATTGGTAACCGTTGTACCGTTGATAGTCATTTCTGATATAGGGGCTTTTTTATCGCTAATGTGGCGCCAGAATTTACCCGGGTCGTTTTTTATGAAGTTTGGCAGAGTTGTTTTGAAATAATAATCTTTTGAACGGCGTACAGCAAGGGCGAGGTTTTCTCTTAAATGGTTGATTGTGCTCTGCTGTGCACGATGCTTTTTTAGCCTTTTGATTCGGCGTCTGAGATGAATGATACTGCGTGTCATCCAAGGCGTCTGCTTGCGAATGTTTTTGTATTTTACAGGTATGAAATTTATAAGGCAATAGTGACACATTTTCTTAAACTGATTCCAGAGTGCGCAGGCGTCGGTTCCATCAAATTCGACAATGCATGTTTCAAGATGCTCAATAACTGAGGCGTCATCGGCACGTGTGAAGTCCATGATACGATGTGCTTTACATGTTTTTGTCTTGGCAAGCGGTTTTATGGGAATGAAAACACTAACAAGATGATGATCTGAAAGTCCTGGTGCGACAGACACATTGCAATCATGGAAAACATGGGGAACAAATGCAAGATCCAACACTGAATTACTCATGCGAAATTCGCGGGTTGGCTCGCGAACCACTTGACACAAGTTGTGCGTGAACATAATGTCGAATACAATATCCACGTTTTTTTTGTACCCGGAACATGGCTGCAGACGTTCCCAGTCAACGCCAGGTAAGTTGAAATCACCGAATAGCAATATTTTACTCTTTTTGTAATTTGACATGTGAACTTGTAAATTAGTTAGATAATCTTGCGTTACGTTAGGAGGCCTGTAAACCGCATACAAAATAAAGCAATGTCCCCAGCAAAACAGTTTCATGCAAAGGCACTCAAGATCAGGTACATCTTCTAGCGAAATAGCCTGTATATTATTTTTAATGAGTACTGCAACTCCTCCACCTCTCGAGGGCCTATCCTTGCGAAATACCTTGTACGAGGGTGGAAAGATGAGGTCGTCGGTAATCTCGCTGTGCAGCCAAGTTTCTGTTATAACCGCAACGTGAGGGTCATGTTGTAGGAGAAGGATTTCAAGCTGCTCGGTTTTATTGGCGACGCTTCGAGCGTTAACATTAATTATTCGGAGATGCTTATTCACTGTCACTGTCGCAATTCCTTTGTCACCTCTATTACGTTTATGTTGGGGAAATCAGTATTTAGAAGCAGAGACCTTTTTATGGCTTAGAATTGCGTGATCTATGGAGTTGACTGCACCACTGAAGGCGTTAAGGGTCGTGTCTGTTTCGTACGATAGTTTTTTCGCAAAGGCACCTTGTCGTTCTTTTCATAGTCCCAAACGTAGGCTTGACTGTTGATAAAAATTTTGTCGAAAACTAATGAAACTTTGTCGCCTTTATCGCGGTTCGGCTTGGTACTGTTCCAGAGATTTCTTCTTATGCCTCTTGTTTTATATGAAAAGTCTTCACCGATCGATAGACCACTGTCTTTCAGTTTACGTCCTTGCTTTAGAATTTCGGTTTTTTGACGGGAGTCCAGGAGCTTGAATATAACTGGCCTAGTTTTGTTCTCTGCAGGTTTTCCCAAACGATGAATGCGCTCTATGGTAACTGGTGCGAGATCAAGTTTGTCCTGAATGATCTTTTGGTTAACATCACGCTCCAAGGACTCAGAAGTCTCGTCATCTTCTTCTTTGAAGCCGTAAACAATTAAGTTCGATCTACGGCTGCGGTTTTCCAAGTCATCTATTCTGTTTTCCAGGTTTTGAATTACACGATTCATAGATTCGAGCTGGTCTTGACAGAGAACGATTTTGGCTTCCAGTCTCGATACTGCGTCTAGTTTAGTTTCTATGTCAGTCAACCGTTTTTCTTTTATCTCTTTGATGTCTGCAGCTATATCTTCCAGTTGTTTTGAAAGTTGTGCATTATTGGGACCCGGATTTGTCTCAATATCACCATCCAGCGCTAACAATTCTTTCAAGTACAGAGCAACTCGATAGAAGAACCAACACATCCGTGGGCACGGCAGCAGAAATAGAAAGGGATCACTAGTTTAAGACGTCACTGAAGCAATCAATATTTTCGCAGATATCCACTCGGCAGGCCTACATTTTTTTATTGCGAAGCAATACTACTTTAGGTCGCACTTCAGCCCGTTCCGTGGCGAGGCGGTGGTAGGCACCATTGACCTTTAGCGTGACCTCGCTGCGTGACGTCACACCACGTGACCTAGAGTGACGTCACACCAGCTGTGTAAAAACGAGGCCCCATCTCACGCCGTCGCGAGGCGAGGCGGTAGCCACCAACGGCGGCCTAACTCCCTCTCCTCTCACCAGGGGCGCTACGGTCAGAGTGACGTCACACCAGCTGTATAAAACAGCTCCGCTCCTCTCGCCAAGGCAGTCATACAGCCAGATGTTACGATGGTGACTACGAACAAGGCACCTCGGCAGAATGCAAAGAGGAAGCATCAACGAGCTACGGAGACGGAAGAAGAACGAGAAGCTTCGCAATCACCAGGCTTAACCAAGCTATGCCACGGCCGTTGTTTTTTTTTTTTTTTGCTGTGAACGTTTTTGCTATCGTCAAAAGCAGTTGCCATCAGTTTTATATGGTAGTCTTTACTTGATGCGATCGATGGAAAAACTTTAAATGCATCATTAACTTCGACATTTTCATAAAAGTATCTTACAATATTCCAATATTCAAAATTTTTGTCCACGAATGCTGGACTGCCACACACTCGCGCTGTGCATGCATCTGTGCGCAAAATTCACGAAAGGAAAGCAAGCGCACGAAGCTAGCTGCCTGGTTCAGTGGACACCTCAATCAAGCTTTCACCTACGTGGCGGCAGTGAAAGAGAGAGGTGAACTGTTCGCGTTAGGAATGACAACGTTTTGGCAGAAACGCGGCACAGGAGCAATAGGCCGCCGGCTTTCTTTGGGTTCATTGGCGTTGGCGTTGACGACGTTGTAGACTCCGTTGATTTTGAGGAAAGGAAAGGCGCATAACTTGTTCCCTCGTTTAGTGGACACTTCAATGGCGCTTTTGGGTACGTGGTAGTGGTGTCCATCTGCAAGAAACTGGTTTCACGCAATACTTCGTGCTCTGCAATTCTAAACCACTAGCGATTTTTTTCTTCAGCAGCGAAGTTTCTGTCGAAACTATATAGCTTGCTTTGGTTGCCATCTGACTGCGCTTGAGTGGATGCTATTAATTACTCCCTCATTACCGAGTTAGTTCAATGTTCTGGTCCGCATGTGTGGTCACTTAGGCCTCCTTAAGTAGATTTATTCCCTTACCACTTCAAGAAGTTCACTGCCTGTCGTAAACTTTTTGCTTCCCAGGATGTTCATCATCGCATTAGTTTCCTTCACAATTCTTAAACTAATCATGCTACTTTGCCTTTCTAAGTCTTTAGTCCCGCTGTGCTTAGCTAGATTCTAAGCTAGCTCTTTGCAAGGGAATATCATTAACATTTCTCGGCAGCTCTGCCTAATTCAACCCTCTAAATACTTCTTATACACACTTAGTGAATTATACTGATGGGTGTCTTCTTGCTCTCACCCTTCTGGATTAGGTTTTCATATCCATTATTTTGGACGAAAGTGGTGGCTGTACAGCGCCTACAGATGGTTGCTGGAACACTTATATATGACGCTTCCACATCCTAATTAAGCAATGTGTGCACTACTGGTGTTGTATGGACTGAATGAAACGCTTGGCTGTGATCTATGAAGGCACGTTATAGGGACCCGTTATACCTTGCGCATTTTTCGACAACTCGATCAACGCTCCACGTAACCCTGTCCTGTGTCAGCTGCGACAACCTTATCCCCGCTAACTTCTTATTCTCATCCGCCTTACTAGATTTCTGCCGCACAAAACTACGATTGCCTTCTGCTGGCATCCAGTCCATTATCTTAAAAGACCATCGGTTTTCTTGCCTTGACAGATGCCCTGCTCAAGCCCATTTCTTCTTGATTTCGACTAGGACATCATTACCCGTGTTTGATCCCTGACTCACTCTGCTCTCTTCCTGTCCTTTAATATTACACCTATAATTTTCCTTTCCATAGCGCACTGAGTTGTCCTGAGTTTAAGCAGGAACCTCTTCGTTATCCTCCATGCTTCTGTCCCGTAGGTGACTAGGGGTAATGCACAGCGGTTATATATTTTTCTCTTGAGGCATATATGTAAACTGTCATCCATGAGTTGAGAGAACCGGCCAAATGCGTTCCACCTCATTATTATTCTCCCAGTTATTTCCCTCTCATTATCAGGATCTGCGATCACTACCTGCCATTAGTAATCATATTCGATAACCACTTCCACAGTCTCGCTAAAAATTGTAAACTGCTCTTCCCTTGCGAGACTGTTGACATAACTTTGGTTTTCTGCATATTAATTTTTAGTCCCACCGTTCTGCTCTGCCTGTCTAATTAATAGATCATACTTTGCAGTTCATCGCCTGAGTGACTTAGCAATCAGCAAATCGCATATTACTAAGCCAATCTTCATGCACTCTTATTCCCAACTGTTCCGAATCCAGGCTTCTGAATACCTCCCATAAACAGGCGGTGAATAGAAATGGCGAGATCGTGCCACCCTGTATGACACCGTTCCTTACTCGCATTTTATTGCTGACTTTATAGAGGACTACGGTGGATGTGCTGTCGTTACAGATGTCTTCCAGTATTTTGACATAAGGCTCTACACCCTGGCTCCGCAATGCCTGCATGACTGCTGAGGTCCCGACAGAGTCAAATGGTTTCTGGTAATATATGACGGCTAAGTATAGGGGCTGGTTAGTTATAATCTGCGCGCATTTCTATCACCTAATCGACAGAGTGATTATGGTCTATTGTCAAGTAGCCTTTACGAAAGCATGCCTGATCATTTGGTTGATTGGAGTCTAAGGTTGTCCTGACTCGATTAGCGATGTACTGTACTCCATATACTATATTCAATATTGGGGCGATACCGGTTCTTGTGGGATATGCGCATAGGACCCTTCATTTTCGGGTTTTGTTTGATCCGGAACACGGGGGCGAAATTCGGTTGATATTTTTAAACTTCAAATTCTAGTTCATTGAAAACAAAAATTCATAATTCCAGGTTTTATGCGCCATTTTCTTTTTGCCGCA
Organism: Amblyomma americanum; assembly: GCF_052857255.1. NCBI lineage: Eukaryota > Metazoa > Arthropoda > Arachnida > Ixodida > Ixodidae > Amblyomma > Amblyomma americanum. The sequence continues at coordinate 31,899,575 of NC_135507.1, read as the reverse complement.
AAACAGTGTTCTGGTGAACGCTTGTTGCTGTTTTTTATATTTAATGTTATAAATATCCGGAAATAGGCGCAAGCTACCCGCTAAATTTCTTGTGGTTTCTGCAGCTGAGTGACCTGGGAAACTATGTCCTCTGGATGGCGCGTTTTCGAGTAGAAACCTAGTTTAACACTATGTTTAAGAAACATGTTCAGGGTGCAATAACCGAGCAAAACTGGTTTTTTTCCAAAAACAAAGGGACATACATATATCAAAAGGGCATTAGTTGCTGTATTCTCCGTCGAGAATAGCCGTAGCAGCACAGGTAATCAGCCACTACTGTAAATGGCTGGTTTAACTCTGATCCTCTGTTGGACCGGCCTTTACCAACACATTTCCAATACTGGGCTGATTATTGGGCTGTTGGGGAGTGCCACGTCTTCGTTGCTGCAGATTCATTTGACACTTCGGACTTAAAAGACCGAGAATGTAGTGAGAGGCTTATGCAGGGGATATTATCTTTATTGAAATTCGTGGTCTAGCTAGGTAATACTGTTCGCAGCTTATATGGGAACCATAAAAACGGGCGACTAGGCTCCGGGCCCGAGAAAAGCAAGCAAAAAAAAAAACAATTAGCCTCAGTTCACTCGCAACCGCAGTAAATTGGAGAAGAAAGCCCTGCAGCTTGCCTTTCGGACTTTCCGCACACTCCGGCGCTGAAGCTGCCATGGTTGCCCACGTTGACAGGCACGCTGCTATCAATATATTCGTGGCCGCCATAACTTGTATTCAGAGAGTGGACGAAGTTGAAGACAGCTGCTTAGCTTGAATGCGGAGAGTGACTGCGAGCGCACCGGTATATACTGGCCATCAAACGTGCCTTTTAAATGTCACACTAGAGATGAACTCCCGTGACGTCAGCCATGACATTTGGCTCAGCAAGAACATAGATGCCCGCACCGCACTTACAATGACACAGTAACAATAGAGTACACCGGGTGCTATCATTTTCCAGCTGCAAAAAAAAAATGGCTGTCGTTAAGCTCTGGTTAAACCTGGAGTGATGCGATAGCTCCAGCTGGTCGAGTGGAACTCCCACAATCGAACTGCGAAGTCAGTCTTTCGCCGCTCTGTTTGGCTGGGCGTTCCTTCATCTTCGTACCTCGACGTGATTCACTTTCTTCCCCTCTACACTCCCCCCCCCCCCCTCGGTTTCGCCGGCGCGCCGGCGTCCGCACCACGTGACCAAACACATGACCACGTGGCGGCGCCGCCAGTCTGAAATCTCGAAATGGTAGAGTAATGTAGCTATCGCTACAAAGCATCCCGTTTCCTGCTGAGGTTCTCGAGAGCTTGTATTATTTTTTTGAGAGAGTGACATAATGAGAGATGTACCAGAGGTTGCAATGAATTGTAAGGATTCTAAAGTGGGCTCACCAACTAGGCATCCATAATTGCTGGCGCCGCATAAATGCCACGAAATAAATGCACCTTTCGCTGTCGGACAAGCGGCAACCTTGCTTATTGCATGTCATGAGTTTGCTTTTGGTCATAGAAATGCATTGGAACCAGTGAAAGCTCCGACCTTGTGATCTCGCCCCTTATACTAATGCCAAGATGTTGGTGGCCAGTACTCGGAATCCAGTGAAATTCGGGATATGCCGGGACCATCAAGAGCACAATGTGCCTACAATTTTCGACGACCAAACATAGAAAAAGTTATCTTCTATATTCTACTGCATATTTTGCTGGGTTTCTTTTTTAGACGAAGACACGATGGTTGAGGAAGGAAATTGAGCAACAGAACACTGACCAATTGAGGCATTTTGTTTGCAACGTCGCCACTAAGGAAGCCCTGCACTGAAAGCCTGAAAATATAAAAAAAATGTTTATTCCTCCACGTTTCAGATTTTGACCTTTTTGCCTACGGTTTTTTCACTGATTTTTTTGACGACTTTGTTTGAGCGGGAAGTTAGATTTTCGCTTAAGGCGGTTCTGGAGATTCCATTGTGTCTGTTTTGCGGGAATATCACCGGGGTTTTCAGAAGAATGCTTCTCTCCGATGCTGCCTGCCGCAAATCATCCATCAAACTTTTCGCCGTGCACATAAAAGACAACATATCCCGAACAATTCAACAGTCTCTAAAGAGCCAACATACCGGCAAAAAGAAGAAAAGCAGTGTAAACAAGCGACATAAAAAATCAAAGCAAATTTATGAGAAAGCTCAAATCTAGCGGCCATGCGCACGTTTGGAATACCTCCTATAAACAGGCGGTGCATAGCAGTGGCGAGATCGTGTCTCTTTTCCTGACGCCCTTCCTTATTTGAATTTAATGCTGACTTTAAGGAGGACAATGGTAGCTGTGCAGTTGCTATATATCAATCTTCCAGTATTTTGACATAAGGCTCATCTACACCCTGATTCCACATTGCCTGTATGACTGCTGAGGTTTCTACTGAGTCAAATGCTTTCTCGTAGTCAATGAAGGCTGTATTGTCATGTGACTGCAGTCCGGAGAACAGAAAGGCTGCGAAAATGGTGTCTAAACAAAACACTTTATTTGGCCTGACTTGCGCCCACAGTGGACTGAATCACTCGGCGGCGGCGTAGCAACGACCGTGCTCGGCGGTCGTCGAACAAAATGCCCGCCGCTGTCAGCCGTGCTCAATTTAAAACTGATAGCGAACTTTCGAGATAAAGCGTGCAAAGTTACCGTAACATTGTGGAACAACGTAGAATCAGCTCTGCCTGGATGTGATCAATCGAGATAAATCTGGTCGCGTCTTGCATCGAAAACAATGCGATAAAGCGGCGTGGCGGCAGCTTTGAAGAATGAACAAACAAACTGTAAAGATTCGCGGAAATATATAGGGGTTGGTGACCGCAACGGTGGCCAAGTGGTTGGACATCCGCCTCGCATGCAGGGGATGCGGGGTTCGATCCCCAGTGCCGCCGGGTGCCCATCGCTGATACAACCGGTACAAGCTTTCTCTTTGCCTGGTGATCGGCTTATCTGGGGTTAAATGCTTGGAAAAATGGGTATTTGACCCCATCTTGAGTAATCGAAAAAACCTTGTGCCATGGCGCTGTTTGGCCATGGGCACCCTCGCGCCATAAAAATCCGTAATCATCGTCATATAGGAGTTCTTTATATTCTTCGCATTTCTCTATCACCTAATTGATAGTGTGAATATTATCTATTGAGGAATATCCTTTACGAAAGCCTGTCTGATCATTTGGTTGGCTATTTGCAGAAGAGTACGTACATGAAATAAAGCCCTTCATAATAATTCACTGTTCCGAAAGAAATGAATCGGCTGTCTCCTTCACATTCATGTGACTAACAAAATCTATTACTATTCGCCAAGTAAAGACTGCCTCGTAAGTAGGAAGCCATATTGATAAGCGGTGATCATCTTCAGCGCTATTATATTCCTCCTCATAGACTGAAAGTTTCACATATGATGCTCGTATCCTTTTATTTTTTACTAGTCAAAAACAATTGGCTTGCGCGGTAGAGAGAGCATTAGCACTTCGCCCCGTAACAACGTTACTAGAATCAAAATGGCGTACATACATCTACTTTGACTACTGTAGTGTACCAACTGTGACGTGTTCCGCTACCGGCGTGCGCCACGCTGCGCCTGAACACGAAGAAGGTTGCCCCACTCTCTTGCTGCTGGCTACGCCTGAATACGCTGCAAGAGCCGACACAGTGGCTCCGTCTCTCCAGCGACACTTCATAAACTCCCCCCTTACAATTGGTGGAGGTGCTGGGTGCATTCCCTATGTCTACGACCGCCCGTCACCGACCATCATGCCCTGGGTTGGCTGGCCTCTCTGGAAGACCCGCCAGGCCGCCTCGCTCACTGGGCTCTGCGATTGCGGGAGCATGATACTCACGTCATTTACGGCTCTGACCTCAAGCATAGTGACGCGGACGCTCTTTCCCGCTCGCCGCTACACAGTGCACCATAGTCTGACCCGGTGACTTCTTCCGACTTGTCCTCGCTGACTACTGCAGACATGTCCACAGCAGCGGAAAGACATATGGGTCGCCGCTCTTCTAGACTTTCTTTCGAGTCCCGCTACAGATCATTCGTCCAGAGCACTCCTCCGTCGAGCCCATCGCTTTTCTATTCGGGACGGACTGCTCTATCGTCGTAATTACCTGTCCGACGGACGCAAATGACTCCCAGTCACCCCCCCCTCCCTTCCACCCCCCCTGCCACCTTCGCACCGAGATTTGCGCTGCTTTCCATGCGGACCCCTAGTGTGCACACGGCGGCGTATTGAAAACCTACACGCGTCTGCGTCTGCGGTTCTACTGGCGCGGTGTGTACCGCTTTGTTCGCCACTTTGTGCGGTGTTGGTCGTCCTGTCCACCGGGAGTAAAACACCTCCCCACAACTCGCCTGCTTCATTGCAGTCGTTACCCTGTTCTGCCCTCCCTTTTTATCACGCTGGCATAGACCTCTACGGCCCCCTTCCTCCCACTCCCGCTGGTCACCGCTGGATTATCGCGGCCGTCGATCATCTAACCCGTTACACTGAAACGCCACCATTGCGTTTGCATCCGCCCGTGACGTCGCCTCCTTTTTTTCTATAGAGCCTGATTCTTCGTCATGGTGCTCCTCAACAACTGCTCAGCGACCGTGAGACCCTCCTCAAGGAATGCCGTATTATCCACCGAACCGCTTCGTCTTACCACCCTCAGACGAACGGCCGGACAGACCGTTTTATTCTTCCCCTAGTGCCATACTGGCCATGTACGTCAACGCCGACCACTCAAACTGAGACTAAGTTCTTCCATTCGTCCCCCTACGCGTATAACACTCCAACGCAAACCACCACTCACATCTCTTCCTTCTTTCTGCTGTACGGCCGTGAGCCCTAACCCCCCCCCCCCTCCCCTGCACGAGGGATACTCTTCTTCACTACCGTCCCGTCATTTCCGAGTCCACGCCACTCTCCGACGCTGCAACGCACGCCGAAGAATGCCGTCAGTTCGCTCGCTCGATTACCAAGAAGAACCAGTGGCAGCAAAAACATGACCGCGACACCTCCGAGGCCTCTACATCCTATCCCGCCGACTCCCTTGTGTGACTCTGGGTGCCTCCCACAGCTCTCGGCCTTTCTCGGAAACTGCTTCCTCGCTATGGTGGCCCCTACCGGGTTCTCGAGCAAACCTCCGAAACTGGTCTTTAAGCACACCTTTAGCCCCTGTACTACTGCGCAAATGTCCCTTTTTTATTGTCTACGTCGCACCCTGTATACCATTCCGCTTGGGAATGCTCCATTCCTCTATTATAGCCTGATACAACTGAAGAACACAGCGGCTTTTTCCCCTCAAAAAACCCCGCTCCATCAATGGCGTCGGTCGATTCTTATGACCCAGCTAGCGTGACAATGCAAGAAACGGCGCCACATTGAAGAGAAGGGTCCATCCCCGACCATACAAGGAAGGGCATATCCCCTTTCATCCACCACTCCCTGCGGACTTGCGTCGCCGTGGCCGCGAAACCACCCACGTCAACCGACTCAAGCCGTATTACGATCCCTCTGTTCTTTCTTTCCGATAAGTGACAGGGTGGCTACTTTTTCACCAGGGCAAACTGTAGTGTACCAACTGTCACGGGTTCCGCTACCGGCATGCGCCAACACTACGCTCCGCCTGAAGACCAAGAAGTGGCCCCGTTCTCTTGGTGCTGGCTACGCCTGAATAGCTGCAAGATGCGTCACAGCGGCTCGGTCTCTCCGTGGACACATAATAAATGAAGCCCTACACCACGTAATATTTGCGGTGACATTTAACGCTGTTTTTTTTTTGCGCGAATGGTCAAATGTGTCCGAAGTTCTCTCGGGGAAAATGGTCTTGCTGTAGTGGTGCGACGGATGCGCAGTAGCGTTCAAGTTTAACAGCGAAAAATATAAACGCCTTACATGTACTCTCAGCAACGAATGAAACGCGAAGAGAACTAAAATGTCAAAGCATAAGCACAGACGTACTGACCCTTGATGAGGAAATACAAGCGAAGTTCATTAACGCTTTTAAACGACAGTCTTCACGCCTTCTAACTGAAATTACCCTGGTTCTATTATACTACAAGCATCCAAGGTCTTCTCATTTCGCTGTTCGTGTTTCAGTTCTCTTGTTAACGTTTATTTTGTTGCTGATAGTCCTTTTCAAAAGCGATTAGCTTTGCAAGAACCAAATATTCAAACATCATGATCATACTTACAGAGGCAACAAAATAGCACGTTCAAACTGCATTCTGTATGGCAGAAGTCTTCAAGACGTTTTGTATGTTAGTACCTATCGGGCCCCAGACATAACTGATGAGAATATACAATCGCTGGGCGGCTGCATTCAGCTGTAGGAATGGCAGCAGTCTGTTATTTTTGCTTTGACAACGCACTTAACTCTATCTCTGTGTTTGAGGCGCCTCGCGGCAAATACGAAATGCCGAAGGCCGACAGAGGATGCCGATTCATCACGATTTGCTCGATGGGGGCAATTATTACCTTCATTGCAGTCCGGAATGATAGCATGTTCACATTTTTTCCGTAAGAGGCAGTCAAGTAAATAGGAACGCACAGAAACGTTGAAAGAAACAACAGTCACCAGGAGTGTATGCTGCACGGGAGCACGTAAACACTGCTGGCTAGCAGATGACGTGCGTATGTATTTACTCTAAGGAAGGTTCACTGCACTACAGCAAGGGGGATGACTGCTCGATATCGCGTCGTGGCCGATAGGCGGAACGACTTCCCACTGGGAAAGGGAGGGGTGCGGTATGGGGTTTACTATAGTCGGATACAACTGAAGGACTCAGTGGCTTTTTCGCGTCAGAGGACCCCTTCCAGGCAATGGCGTTGGTCGATTTTCACGACCCTGCTAGTGTAACAATGCAAGGAGTGGTGGATGAAAGGGGATCCGCCCTTCCGTGTATGGTCGGGGATAGATCCCTCTCTCCACTGTGGCGCCGTTTCTGGCATTGTCACGCTAGCTGGGTCATAAGAATCGACCAACGCCATTGGCTGGAGGGCGGTCTTTTGAGGGGGAAAAGACCGCTGTGTTCTTCAGTTGTATCAGGCTATAATAGAGGAATGGGACATTAATGGGACATTCCCAAGCGGAATGGTATACAGGGTGGAACGTCGACCATAAAAAGGGACATCTGCACAGTAGTACATGGGCTAAAGGTGTGCTTAAAGACCAGGTCTGTTTCTTTTTAAACATCTTTGAGTTGATAATCAGGTCACATTTTTTACGGCCTCCTTTCTTGTATCCACAGCCGCCGTAGCTACCATTACTGTAGGCTATGGAGGCGTCCGTGTACAGGATTTCTTGGTTTTTGCCATAGATACAATGCAGAGCTTACTTTTTCGTTGGGTCTATCCTTGTAGAACTCGGAAAGGACATTTTTCGGTACGGGGCACCGGTGACACTGACTTTTTGTTCCGGGGCTGTGCCTTTAGATTAAGAAGGTCCGTAATTGGATATCTGGTATCCGAGTTGGTTGCTGTACATTTCTGCCTGTTGGGGTACGTCGGAGGTTTTCATGCTGGTTGATTTTATGGGTTTCACTGGCGTTCTAGGTTGTATTTTGGATTCCTAACTGTAGAACTCTGTTGCGGAGTTGAGAGGTACGCCAGCGGTAATTTTCTCACTGAGCAGATGAGAGTATGCAATTATTTGGATGCCGTTTGGGTTAACCGCTGGTAGGGGGCATGGTATGCAAGCCGGCTGATAATATGAGCGGCGGTTTATTCAAAGGATAGTATTTTATTTAAGACAATGGCGGTAGTTAGTTACTCTTCTTATTTTGTGGACTATCCGGTTTCTCTGTCGTTTACCAAGATCAAAGGTGCATTTTGCTCTGGCATTCACCTGCATATGTAGTCCGAACAACCGGATCCTGTTGGACCCGGTTAGATGCTTGTCCATCGGTACTTACTTCTATGTTTGGTGTATGGTCGGTCTGCCTGTGGTGCTTTCTCAAGATAAACAATTCAGAGTTTTGGGTGGTAAACGCTATGCCTTCAGCTCGGGCATATTAGTCCTTCACAGTGTCCACTACTCTCGGCCGTGCGTCTTTAAACAACCTCTCCTGTATTAGCTTTGCTCAGATAGTGACGTATTCAGCATGGAGCGCGTGTCGTAGTCAAGCCTGTGCAGGCGTGGCAAAAGAAGTCCTAACGTGACAGTCAATCAGGCGTCATCAAGGTGGCTTTTAATTCGGAGCTATTTAGTCTCGTGCCGATGCGACCCGCCATTGCATCTGCGGTCAGTTCGGCCACTGGCGTGAAACCTCCGTGCAAGATGGCCATGAATCGTATGACACCTACGTCTTCGCTATTTGTTTGACACGTATAGCGCGCAAATAATTTGCCCTTTTCTCAGCGGAAACGCACTCTCGGCGCATTTTAATCTTGTAGCCCGAAAGGGCGAAAAATAAATATGATTCGCTCTCAAGTACTCCACGGGACTCGGCAGCAATGATGCAAATGTCAGATGGGAAAGGCTATAAGAACCGCAGCACTGACCGGACAGGGAATTGTGGGAGCAGCAGTTGCTATAGACGGATAGGACATGAGGACAAAACAGCAGATGACCTGGAAACAGATCAAAATAGACAAGCGAAAGACAAGTATTTTTACGTCGCCTTTGTCTTTCTTTTTTTGCGCTCAGTTTCAAAGAACCTCAAGCCAACTAACCGGAACCAAACCTTTGCGAGCATATGCCCTTTAAAACAGACCCGCGAATCAATAACGCCGACATGACTGAGCGTCTCACTTTACCGCCACGAACCTGCTAGGATGACACCGCATCAGGCTGGCGGATGCAAGGTGATCGATCAAGACCTCAGGAGTCCACCATGACTGACTTTTTCTTGCCACATCCCTTTACGGGCAAACAAGAATACTAACAAGCGACCCTAAACACGCTGAATACCCAGCACCAAAGAAAGCAACGGATAAATTTCGTGGCACTCAACGCACGGAAAGCGACGTGAGACGCCAATTGAGCTGTCCAACTGGAAAATAAGCATCTCTTGAAAGCGGCTCATCAAGCAGCGAAAGCTGCCACGAAGGCCGGGAAATCTACCCAGCGCGACGAATACAAGTGGCGAAGGTGGCTACACATCCTGCAGGCAATTAAGGAGGCGTCCTTTAATCTACTACGCCTTTTATACAATGCATTTCAGGTTTTCACCTACTTTCGATCGCGAGAAAGGCCGAACATTTTAAGGCGAAAGCCTTTAATGGCTCATACTGTCGTCTATCCGCTAACAGAGCGTGTCACACATATTAACTCGGGAACTAAAAAAAGATAGGAGAAACCAATGCTGCTTCAGATAGAGGAGTAAAAATGAACCTAGAAGCCACGTTTAATGACTGTAGAGTAATTAGTTAATTATAGTGAAAAATGTCAAAATTGCTTCGAACTAGCGCGGACGTCAATATAGCCACAGGAGCGGTATGACGTCACATACACCGGAGGTCGTCACGGTATAGTGAAAAATGTCACAGAATGGTTGTAAATACGTCCGATTTGCGTCAAATTAGATGAAAAGCGTGATTAATACTTAAGATCCCCAAAAGATGTATAATTGGGGCATCGATATAGCCACGGGAACGGTGTGACGTCACATCTACCGGAAGTCGTCACGGCATAATAAAAATTGTCACAGAATGGTCGGCTTTCTCCTCTCGACACTTTAGTTGCCAAAGTGTCTCGCAATTTTTACAGTAAGAGCTGTTTCTAGGACGTTTCAGCGCCGGAGCCCGCATAGACACATCCGGTTAGGCTCAGCTCAGATATATCTCTGAGCTCTGCGACGTTATCTCCTTACCAAAAGTAAACGAGCACCCGCGACGGCAGCGGGCTGTCCACCGAGAGGCGGCGCTGCGGTCGCCGGCGCTGGGTGCTGCTCCCCGGCTGCGAGTGTGAACTGGGTGCCGTAAACACGAGCTCTCGCCCTCCTTCCTCGGATGATTAGAAGTAACCAGGTAGTATGTGCTGTGAGCAATTTGACGTCTTCGTAGCGCTGCCATAATAACAGAGGGCGCGCATGCTTACGTCATACAATTTACACTCGCAGCCAAAGAGCAGCGGCCAGCGCTGAAGATAGCAGCGCCATCTCTCGGCAGCAAGCCCGCTGCTGCTCGGATACTTTTGACAAAAACGGTACGTTATCCACACTGCGCCACTGTGCGCACCTTATGATCAATCTTGTACGAATCGCGTCAAGGGCGAGCGGAGTTACATCACAGAGCACCGCTTCGCCTAGTTTGACGAGCTGAATATCTCGGGTATTGGTCTTATGCTGCAGCCTGATGTAATGTGACAAGGTCACATCAGGGGATGTCTCTGGGAATCTTTCGCTACCCGGCGCCGTAGTCGCCGGGATTTCCCCTGAATTGGCCCCCGAACGCTATAGCGCTAAAATATTTTGATTTATGTTCAACATTCTTGGTTAAAATTTTGAATATTGAAAACTGTAAGGTAATGGAATAGAAATATTCAAGGTAATGGTCCATCCTTCCGATATGTAGCAAAAGCTTTCGTTTATATTGTTTCCATCGCTCGCATTGAGCAGTAAAGATTGCCATACAAAACCAATGGGGAACGGTTTTGATGGTAGGAAAAACGTTAATAGCAAGAAATGGAAGCCTGTCGACGGGAGATCTGCCGCTATATGGATTATTATAATTAACTTTTACAATATACTATAAAAATTACGCTTATAAACTCGTTCCCATTCATAAATGTTTTTGTTCTGAGTTGTTTCGTATGCTACCAATTATATGTCAACAAACGCTAATCTCGCGGAATTCGAGTCTTAATAATGCCATAGAGTATCTCTCGGAATTCGAGTCTTGTAATAATGCCATTGAGAGTGTAGTTCGGTCCAACCTTGTTCACGAGTACAGCCTTTCAAAAGTTTAGAGCCCCAAGGTTTTGCTTCTTACACGTGTAGTAAGGCTCCTGTAGCGTTGATAGAAGTTCAATTCATTGGCGTGACAAGAAATCTTACCTTCAGAAACATTTGGAATGCTTGAGATGCAATACGAGCCCCAAGGAGTGGCTTAAAAGCAAACCCTCTAGCCGGGCTTTTGGCAAAGGCTGTCACTAATCAATAAGGATTTGAAATCATCCGACATAGACTGGACTAATGGCACCGCTCGCCACTATAACCGCTGTGCCGCTCACAAAGGTGTGTCTGTTTTTATACCGATCTTCGCCATAAAAACACAGGTAAGAGCAACATATAGAACACGCTCGAGCTGTGCTCCTCTAATATTGATTCTGTAGCTATTTCACCATCTGGCATCCACATTGTAATCCTGCTAAAAGTCATCCTCCTCTTAAATATCTGCACATTTGTGGTCTTGCGAATTGTGCGCTGCTGATCAGTCCTCATTGCCTTTTCTTTAATTCGTTTTTGGGGAAAGGAAATGGCGCAGTATCTGTCTCATATATCGTTGGACACCTGAACCACGCCATAAGGGGAGAGATAAAGGAGGGAGTGAAAGAAGAAAGGAAGAACGAGGTGCCGTAGTGGAGGGCTCCGGAATAATTTAGACCACCTGGGGATCTTTAACGTTCACTGACATCGCACAGCACACGGGCGCCTTAGCGTTTTTCCTCCATAAAAACGCAGCCGCCGCGGTCGGGTTCGAATCCGGGAACTCCGGATCAGTAGTCGAACGTCCTAACCACTGAGCCACCGCGGCGGGTCCTCATTGCCTGCAAATAATTTTTTTAGCGCTGATTACATAAGCTTAAATATTTCTCCACGACTGACTGGTCTCAACTCTCCAACTCGAACTACAAGAATGATCAAGTTTGTTTATTCTCATATAATCTCCAGGAGGTTATAGGCCAGTTTATTCCACTCGAGCGTTATAAAAATCGAAGTTTCCTCTGTAGTTCTCGTCTGAGCTCCGAACAGCCTTTTAACAATAATCGCACTAAGTGTGAAGCAAAGCGCACTGTAAAAGAAAAATGGAGACTTCAATAAGCTGTCACTGATCTTTTCATAAATATCTTTACAAGAGTGGTCGCTCGGATTATATTTAAATAGTTGTACATAACTCAACCCACGATGTAAAAAGCTTCTGGAACTTTTCATGTGGACTCATGTGGACTTAGTTGAAAACACCGTGAAAAATAATTAGTACGTTAGTTTGATAGACAACGATGTTCGACTGGTGGTCGATGCTTTCGTGGAACAGTTTAGTTTCTTCTTTTCGTTTTTGAAATGCACAGCTTTCACTCTACTGCTAAGCCTTCTCCTCGCTCGTCTCAATGTTGCGTCCAGCTAATAACTGCCCAGTTGGCACTTAAACTCCAATGGAAGTCTGGATGACGTCTAAAACGTCCTCGGAACGTCCAAGGGAGTTTAAGTGCCCATTGGGTGAGGCTGAACTTCACAGGGCGCCGCGAACTCTGAAACCGACCTTTTCCTGTGGTCCTGATAACAATCTCTCTGCTTTATTAAAACCTATGGTAACAATGTTGCCTGGTTCTCATGAGTACATGTAATAAGAATAACACTATCACTTCTGCTTATCTTCCCAGCCTTTGGAAGACAGCACATATTGTTCTGGTTTTAAAATCTGGCGCAAGAAGTGCAGCAAGCTACAGACCCGTTTCTCTCCACATAAGCTGCAAGCAAGCTCTTCGAATCCGCACTGCACACAATCACTTCCTTTACAGTGAAGAGCACACTGCTCTCTCAACGATATGGTTATACCTGGAAGGTCTGCTACCACCAACCTTGCATTATTTATGTGGAAAAGTGCATAAGGCAACGCATGGCCGGGGGAAACTCGACGCCGCGACCTACAACCTCAGCAAGGCCTTCGACGTGGTCAACCACCAATTGCTAATCCGTAAGCTGTCCTTTGTGGCGCTCCATTAGCGTTTTGTCCAAGCTGAGGAGTTAACCTGAATGTCGCGCTTGTTACATCTGCGTAAGAGCCAGAAGTCCTACAAATACTTTTCCACTAGTGGCATTCCTCAGAGGTGTGTTCTTGGACACCCCTTTTCATCATTTATTAATGACAGAGCTCACTTCTCCTTTCTTCTCTATGCTGATGACATCAAGATCTTTAAGGTGTTACAAGTCGTAGAGATTGTACTGCTCTTCATAATGATATAAACTCGCTGGTCGTATGGTGCACCAGCAACAAACTTTTCAACAGCGCTAAAACGAAACTGTCATCTTACACCCCGCAGAGCTCCCTAAATTAAGCTTCTATATAGAGTTTTTAATGCATGTTTACCTCGTGTCTGTGCAATTATAGACTTCAACAGGGTGAGTTGTTGGGCTAGTTGGTGTTCGGATTTAACAGGCATATTTTTAGCGCAAAGGACGGGACGAGACCGTGCTCGTCTTGTCTGTATCTCGTCCCGTCCTTTGCGCTAAAAATATGCCTGTTAAAAGCAATTATAGACCTCGAGGTGATTTGTGATGGCGCCCTAAACTTACAGGCTCACGTTCGGTTTGTAAAACAACGAGCTCTTCGACAGTTAGGTGTTTTTTTGTCTTCAGTTTTTAACTTCAGTTACTCTAGTTCTTTTTTGAGGTCATACAAAACTATCCGCAGATTGATATAAGCACAGTTATTCTCGCAACCTTCATAACACTCCATCTACCGCGTCCACTTCTAGCCACCTGCCCTTCTCACCTTTACAAAAAAATTCTTTACACAGTCTATACTCTGTCCATAGACTGTGTGTAAAGTTCATGGACTGTCTATAGACAAATCCTACAGACTAGTCTATAAGCAATACAGGTCCTACGGACCTATAGACAATCTAAAGGTTTATGGCCATACATTTTTAGTAGACTTTTGTCTTCAGACAATTCATAAGGACTATACAAGAACAAATATCTATAGTAAGGCCACAGCTTCTGTGAGAAATCTATAGAGAGTCTCGTCTCTTTGTTTAAACTGACGCGAGGTTCCAAAGTTCTAGTCCAGATCTGCTGTCCGAAATCTGACGTAGAACATCGCCGACAACCGCCAGAAAATCTCCCGTTTTCCAGATGTCCACATCATGCAGCAGACACTGCAAAGCACAGCACATGCATGACATTTACTCGCATGACCTCGACCTTTTTCAACACTCACTCTGTTTTTTGCGGACTAAAGTTCAGAGCGCACTTTAACGTGACAGCCTATCACGCTCAACAATTCTAGAGAAAAGAATTTTTGAACAGGGAAAAGTTTTCGAACGCAATTTTTCATAAATCGCAATATTTCACTACAACAATCAATTTATCCGCATATCTCATGTTGGCAGGCCTTCATTTTTTTGTTTTTGCTATTAACGTTTTTGCTATCGTCAAAAGCGCTCCGCATTAGTTTTCTACAGCAGTCTTAACTGCTCGGTGCAAGTAATGGAAACACTTCAAAAGAAAGATTTTGCTGTACATCGGAAGAATGGGCCATTAACTTCAATATTTTCACAACAGCACCTTACATTTCTCCAATATTCAAAATTTTTGTCCAGCAATGTTAGACGTGTCGTTGTACAGGCTTTGTACGTACTGATCTGATTTTTTAACCAATTTTCTTGCTCCGTTGTTCCTGTTAATTGCTTTATTCGCTACTGCTTTGAACTTCCTTCCGTCAGTCTTTGCATATACTGTGTCACTTTTTTTCAGCCCTCTGTTTTTTTTGTATTTTAAATATCGTGAATTTAATATTCCTCCGTCTTCGTTTATTTACCCTGATATTGTGATCAGCGATTCAAGCTCCCATTCGTGTCATATAACTCCCATTATGCATTTTTTCTGTTCATTATTTGTTTTGTAATGCAAGAGTGTTTATTATTTACACTGCATTCCTCTCACATTCTTTCCTCTGTTCCCAATGTGGGCACTATAAATAAACAATGATTGATTGATTAATCATAATTTTCTTCGCGAATTCGGCAGGAAATCAGGTTCTATTTCTCGTCGGAGCCTTTGGGGAACTGTTCATTTCCGTTTTGAAAATGATAGCTTTGACTCCCATCTGTATTCTCGCTCCTCTCTCAGTGTTGCGCCCACTACTGAGTATTACGTTATTAGGGCTCTACAGACTCTGAAATCGGCCTTTTCCGCTGATAATGGCAGCGTATGGGCTCCGGTTCTTACTACAGTATATTTAAGAACTCTATCACTTCTGGCATGTTTCCCAGTATTTGAAAAAAAAAACGCTCGTAGAGTTCCTGTCTATAGATAGGGAGCAAAAAAAAAATACAGCAAACTACATACCTATTTTTCTTCTCGGCGCTGCAAGCTCTCTTCGAATCCATCAAACCTGGCATTTATAGTCATAAGCACGGTACTCCCCCAAACAACGTAGTTTCTTACCTCGCCGGTTTAATACCGCCGACCTTGCATGCTTTAAGTTGAAAACGTTCCAGGCAATACATAAGAAGGCGCCGTGCATAAACTCAGCGCCGTTTCCTGCAACCTAGGCAAGCCGTTTAATGTTGTCAGCCACGTATTGCCAATACAGAAGCTGCCCTTGATGAGAACCCATAAGTGTCCGTCCAAGCTGAATAGCTACCTTGCAGGTCGCTCTTATTACGTCACTTAATTCAACATCATCATCATCCTCCTGACTACGTCCACTGCAGGGCGAAGGCCTCACCCATGTCTTTCCAATTAACCCCTGTCCTGTGCCAGCTGCTGCCACCGTGTGCCCGCATACTTCTTAATCTCATCCGCCCACCTAACCTTCTGCCGCTCCCGGTTACGCTTGCCTTTTCTTGTAATCCACTCCGTTACCCTTAAGGACCATCGGTTATCTTGCCTCCGCATCGCATGCCCTCTTGGGGCCCCCCCTCTTATCATTAGTTGTTTATCACATCGCTTCTGAAATAAATCACCTCGGCTTTCTATTTTATGCTAACGACATCAAGCTCTTTAAAGTGGTTGCCAGTTCTAGTGACCTGACTACTCTTCAGGCCGACATGAGCGCCTTAGTCAATTGGTGCCCCAACAACAAAGTTCTTTTGAACTCCGCTAATACGAAAGTGCCATCCTACACCTGGAAAGATCATTGTATTTTGTTTCCATAAACAGTTTTTAATGCATCTTTAGCTCCTGCCTCTGAAATTATGAAGCTGGGAATGATTATTGATGGCATGCGCACTTTCCCAACTCATGTTCAATCTGTAATACAATGAGCGCTTCGACGACTGAGTGTTTGTCGTGTATGAAAAGACTACAGTCATTCTAGCTCCTTCAGGTTATGCAAGACTATCTGCCGTCCGCTTCTTGGACATGCAGCAGTCATTTGGAACGGTGCGTGCCGATCCATCATAGAGATTATTGATAATGCGCAAGTATACCTATAAGCACCATTCTTGCAGCTGCGCTGATGACCTGCTCTGATGACCCTCCATCCCACTAATCTAGTTGTAACCTTCTCCCCTTTCTGAGCGCCAGACGTGCCCGGGCCGACCTCGTTTCTTTGTTTAAACGTGTGCGTGTATCTATATCTTATCCAGACCTGCTGGCTAAAATCTGTCTTAGAATACTGCTGAAGAAAAAAAAAACACAGAAAATCCCTCATTTTCAACACATCCACATCATGCAACTGACACTGTCTGTCCTTCAGACTACAACACATATATGTACTCACATAACTACGACTTATTCCAGCACTCACTGTATTCTTTCCGGACTGAGCTTCAGAACGCGCTTCAACTTTACTGCCATACAGTCATCGTAAAGCCAATGTGTCTACTGTTCGGATTCAGAGCTGTTGTTTCCTGCAACCTAGTTTCCTTGCTCCATTTCGGTGTAATTTTTTTCTGCTGCTGCAACCATATTTTTGTCAGTCCTTGCACATACGATGTTGCATTTTTGTTGGCGCTTCTCTGCTTCGTCTCTTTTGAAGTGAAAGCTTCACTACGCTAGGTTTTGAAGAGGGCAGCGTGAGTGCAGCCACGTGACAGGTGTCACGTGATGTGACGTGGCAGGTGATGTGACCTACTGACGTCATCACAATCTGCCCACCGTGGCAGCTGGCAACGGCCCCATCCGACATTTCATCGACGCTTTACCGACAATCCGTTCGGCAGTGTGTGTGGCGTTTGTGAACGTATAACCATGCAAAGCAAGCTTTTGCTTCTCACCAGAGTTGATCAAAGACACTATACCTTTGTCCTAATTTCTTTAAACTAATATGGTCATCCGCAATTTAAGGCCCTAATTCATTTTATGCAAATTCAATCGCGTATTTTTCGTCTTCGTTCTATTGTACTGCATTTCTCTGACATGTTTTCTAATCCCAATGTGCGCTAGCGCAGAGGCTGTCTAACAATTAACGATCAATTTATTATTCTACTACTAGGGCTACGCCACTCAGTCCAGATGATGCTCGGCATCGTGCTTTAGCGGCAAAACCAAGCTGACATCTGCAGACTGTTCCAAAGTTATGGCAGCTATAATTTTTTTTTTTACAGAAATTGACGAATGTAATAACGATGTGATACCTGAAAATTTTTACAAGGCCGCCGAGGTGTCTCAGTGGTTATGGTGCTCGGCTGCTGAGTCGAAAGACGCGGGTTCGATCCCGGCCGCAGCGGTCGAATTTCAATGAAGGCGAAATTCTACATGCCCGTGTGCTGCGCGATGTCAGTGCACGTTAAAGAACCCCAGGTGGTCGAAATTTCCGGAGCCCTTCACTACGGCGTCCCTCATAGCCTGAGTCGCTTTGGGACGTTAAACGCCCATAAACCAAAATTTAGGCACATGGAGAACCTAACCTGCGCAGCCAAAGCTGATACTACGATGGTTTAGCCTCTAGGATGTTAGCGTCTTTGAGGTGGACAAAACTTGCGCCTTCAGTTTCATTTCATGCACGTGCATCTGTCGTCATAGACAAGGCTTGAAATATTCGGACATCCTTACTTAAAACAAGACATACTGCCTGATTTTAAGTGAGCATGTTCGCTTTGAACACCCTACTTAGTGTGCTTTATGATATATATTTATTCTCAGTAACAACAAGAAAAGTTTTTGAAGGACGAGATTTCAAATGCATTGACATTTAGTTATTATTTAGAGTTCTCCATCAGAAAACTGTCAGCTTAAATCGAAACTTTGCCCTACTAAAGGTCTCCCTTTCATCTCTGTCTATTTTTGTAAGTTTTTGTTTGTCCAGCCGCCGATGTGCATATAATCGAAAGGAAAATTAAAGTTCAGAAAAAAGGCAGCGCATCAAGACGAATTTAGTTTTGAAAAAATGAGGAGATACTTCTTTTTGTTGGAGTTGTGGGCCTCTGGTGAAATGGGGCATACCCAGAGTGGGGGATTGTCCAGGATTTGGACCATATTGAAATTAGAGGAGCAATAGCGGCACTAAGGTGTAACGGGACAGGAAATATGGCTTAGTAAGCTGGGATGGATTGTGCTAATTTTCGAAAACATTGCATTGTATTATGAATGAGCATTGAAAGGCGAAAAAGAAATTTTGAAATAAGTATCTCGGTTAATGTAGGAGTTTCCCGGTTGCAATGATATACTGTAGCTACGGAGAAACTAGCTTAATGGTTTCAGGGCATGCCCTCTGATCTTTGCCCCGAATCAACGGAGAACTGAAACAGACAGCGAAAGCTCTTGTCTGGCTAGGTAAATCTAAAAATAACTTCTTCACTGAGGTGCAAACGGGTAGGCAAGAATACACCTATGTACCGGAAAGTACCGGTACGAGGTACGTGCCGGTACTTCCGAGGTACGAGGTACCTTCCGTATGAGGACCATACGATATGATGCATGAGGTACCTGCCAGTACCGGTAACCTGAGGTACCGGCAGGTAAGAATATAGTGATCCAAAGAATCGCTCTCATTTCACCCCATGGATCGCGAAAGGTTGATTGTGCGCATCTTGAACGACATAAGCAAAGATTTTGTCGAGGTATTCTACAGCACATGAGGGTCATGAACACTTGGCAAGGCACTGGGCTGCACGAATGAACATGAGAGGGAATGTTACATGCTGGCATTCTGCAGTAGTCAGAAGCTCACGGAGACAGTGAAGATGTTAGTGCCAATCGAAGCGGGCCACTGTCAACAGGATAAGGTTTATAGTACGAACGGTGGAACAGATTCATTAATGGGCGAATATGGTGAAAAATCAGCCAACCCATGTTAATAAACACCGCAGTGTCCTGGTACCCACTGAAACCCCAAATTCTTTAGCATGTATTGGACGGGAAAATAAAAGGGATCGGCTCAGAATTATATTCTTCGAGCTTTAGATCGCTGTTAAAGGGGTACACCCTAACAAAAAATTTCTTTAGACAGTCTATAGATTGTCCATAGACCTCTGTCTATAAAGTCTATAGACTCTTTATAGACAAACACTAGAGAACAGTCTATAGGCAATACAAATTCCATGTCATTCTGTACACAATCTATAGTTTTATAGCCATACACTTTTAGTTGACTTTTGTCTATAGACAATCTATAGACTATGCATAGACAAAAATAAATATCTATAGGAAGTCAATGGAGTCTATAAGAAGTCTATGAACTGTCTATAGATCATTTTTGTGAGGGCAGGCAAAATTTATGGGTGTCCGTTTTTTTTTTCCTTGAGAAAGATCTCCGCTCCTAGTAACCATGAAAATGAGCTCAAAACACCAGTGCGCATCGCTATTTAATAATTACGAACGAATTTCTACCGGCATGTCTCGGTCTCGACCGGCACCAGCGCTGACGTTCACCATGACGTCACGGTCGACAGTCCAACATGGAGTACCACAATACTGATAACGTCTGCGTCGCCGGCACGAACTGCTTCTTCCTGTTAACCAATGGTTTTGGTGACGTCTCATTAAGGGGGCAAGTGCATCTGGACGTCACTGTATGCGGGTGGAACCGTCCTGCGGCTCCTTGGACAATATTAAAAAATCATAATAAATTACTTTCACTCAACGTCTGCGACTGAAACTTTCTAGAAGGCATCTCCTTATGCATATGAAGCAAATCATGTCGTTTGATTACGGTCGAAATTTTGTGGCTTTATCTCTTTAGGACAGAGACGCAGTCAACGAGGAAGAAGATTTACGTGTAGTGTCAAACCAATACCAACATATTCGACTGCGAATATTGGCATATAATCCGGTTACCGAACGGAAAACTGCAAACGGGCGCCTGGGAATAAATGCCAATTGCCGTCTTTTTGTCCTGCTGCGATGTACCGGTCGAAACAACTCTAAGGAAGGCTCGGAATTCATGTCTTCCGCCTCCAGTCGCATTCTTTTTTCTTCTTCTGTGAGTCAACCTCACCACAGAGTGCAGCGGTTCTTTAGGATCATTGTCGAATTTGACGGGCAGTTGAACGCGATGCTGAAGGCTTCCATGTTACCCATTGGTACGTTGACTCTGAAATAAAGCAAGCAGTGATTTCGGCCTCTTAGGATGTACAATGTATAACTGTAGTGCGTTGTGTAGTTTGTTGTTGCCGCAGTGTCTCGAAATGGCATTGCATGTTCGCTGTCATCTCTACACTACACAAGTAAAGAGAGAGCTATGTAAGATCAATAAAGCGACAGAAAGATGGCCAAAAGCTGGCGAAAAATGGCGATTTTGTGAAAAAAAAGTACGCAGCTCATAATTAGTTTTTTTTTTTTTCATCGCCAAGTCGGGCCTTCACACAGCGTACATTTTATGAACAGAAGCTTGCCTCTCTGTATTAAGTGGCAGCAAAGGAGAGAGCCATTTCTCGTTTTACGAGTTAGCTTTTAAGTACCGATTGCAATGCCGTAAAGTTTGTATGGTTTGCTTTATCGTGAATGAAGAGGGTTAAGGAAAAGATAGGAGCTAAGTGCAAAACTCCGCACTCCGGCATTGCTCCCCTCCAACAGAGGACAGCAACAACACTATGCGCCCTGTGATGCGAAAAGAGATTAAGGCGTCGTTAAAACAAGATCATCATACCCTTTTGTTTGTTTTTTCTCGTTAACATCTGAGGTGTATATATTTTTGCTGAATTCGTTTGATGGAGAGAAAATATTTCCAAGAAAGCTCGCCGCCTCCGGCCACTCGATACAGAGCATCCCGAGAGCTCGCAAATCATATAGGCAGATATATATGGTTGAGGATAGACCAATGGACAGGTATCTCAACAGATACGTCATGAACTCGAAGCGTGCAAGGACACCGTATGAAACGAATGCGCTGCAGCAAGTATTCTGAAATAAACATTTTTTGAAAGTACTAAATTATTAAGTTATTAAGAAAGTATTAAATTCACAGCTGTCACTTCATTATTCTGAAGGGGAATTTACTGTTATCTGTCTGGATCTATTTCATGCTTACGCGTATTCTAGCCGTGAATAAATTTTGCGTCGAATAAGGCCGTGAAGCATATGCCATAGACTGGTGCACTCAAACGTTAACAAGAAACTGGACGTAAGTTTCCCTCGCGTGAGTGTATTACGAAATGACGCTGTCGAGTCATACCTGTATCGGTGTGGGCTGTGTGGATCATACTGGATCAGCTGCCTTAGATACTCTGGCCGGCTGTTGCTGCACCATACCTGCGCGAATATCCGCGCCCATTATTATTTAGGTGTTGTCGCATTTCACCTGAAAGATGATCTATAGTCATCCGAAGAGATAGCACTGACTGAAGTGATGGCCTGAAAAAGCATAGGTACCATTCCGTTTGCTATGAAGAACAGCTGTTGCCCGGACAGGTCTTCCAGGCCGGCCAGACGAGTCTCGTTTTCAGCTCCCTCTTTCAGTAGTCTGTTGTACGCCTGCAGAAGGAGATAGTTTCTCATCAGATAATGTGCTACATAAAAATTTGACTGCTACCCTTGACGGTTACAATACAGCGCGAACACACACACACGCACGCACACGCACACGCACACGCACACACACACACACACACACACACATACACACACACACACACACACACACACACACACACACACACACACACGCGCGCGCGCGCGCGCGCACGCTCGCATCTACACACATGCACACACACACGCACGGACGCACACGCGTATATGCTAACAGTGCCAATGATTGTAGACTTACGGCGGAACAAACCAGAAAGCATTGATTGTTAGCATTTTAACCCCGTAAAGAAAACGTTTCTTAATGAACTACGCTGAAACTTACCCGGAAGGCCATTCGGAGGCCGCCGTTGTCGGCAATATTCTCGCCCACTGTGTTTCTGCCGTTCAGCTGTATGCGAGAGAGGAAAAAATGGTGCATTTAATTATCCCTTGAATGGGCGCACACAATGTCCATAGACGTTTGTGCTGCAAACTCAAATCGCTAAGGCGCTACCATTTAAAGCAGTTCAGCTGGTCGAAGCTACTTCAATGCAGTGTTTGAAATATTAGGCAAGAGTGCGAGTCTGTCGCAGTATAAACACTCCATATAAAGTATAGTTTCTAATTATTACCTAGAGGGAAAAGTGGCTCCAACCTCTATGCGAGTTTCTCAAAAAGCACTTCGTCACACTTACCACCTACCAGTCTTATTTGGTGACACCTACCAGTCTTATTTAGAGCCGCTCAGGGTATTGCGAAAAAGGGCAATTCGGTTCATCACACAGTCAAACTACAACGCGCACACTGCTCCTCTTTTTAAGCACATGAACAGTCTACCGCTAAAATCGTTTATTGAATACAGGACTCTACTGACGGTCCATGCATGTCTTGTGGACAATTACCCATTGCACTCATCCATGTTCACTCTGCCATCTAATCGCACCCGTAACGCTACACATGGAAATTTCTTTCTTCCGAAGACGAAAAATATCTACGGAGAAAGGACCAGAGCACATGTGGGGACGAAGCTGTGGAATACTCTTACAGATGGCGTGAAGCGAAGCACACATTTTCTACCCCTGTTAAAAAAATATTATAAATTAGAGTGATGAGAGTGTATTTCCTCTGCAGCTTGTTTTTCCTCTGTATGCTGGATTGTGCATAGACATTGTATTTGTATGTATATACATATTTGTTCAGCTTATGCCTTCTTTGGTCAAGAAGATTTCAACTTTCTATTTGAATGCGAAAGCCTTCATATTGTGTATTGTAAATCGTTTGTTCTGATGCCTGCAGTTAGTACCACTTGATATGTTTTGCATGGATCCCAACTAGCTTTTAGCAAGGGATCCAGATGTTCTTTCAAATATGCGTTGTATAAATGTTCCGAAGTAAGCTTCAATTCAATTCAATCCAATCCACCGGTGGAATGCCGCGAAGACGAGGTTTCTTTCTTTGCTTGCTAAATTACTCCTGTACTGCGTTTTTCACTGCAATACATTTAACGCAAGTGAAAGCTCGGTGTTAGGATACAATGGAACTTTCACTTTCGCAAAATTACTACGAGGTTCGCCTCGAGAAGAGTAGTATGTTTTACAGTGTAATCCACGTAGTATGCCTAACAACAGCCAAGACAAGTGAGAACCGTCGTCTCCCCGGCATCACTGTGTCTCTCTGTGGTGCATTAAGTGTACCACAGCAGCTATCCATCTAGTTATAGTAAGAAACTATATGCCATATAAGACAGCTTATTATTGAATTCATGCCTGTACGTAACAGAGGTTATTTCTGAAAAGCACTGTAGTAGCTTGCGTTGATAATTATTTACTTGGTTGCGAGTTTAACTTCCTCTACCTATGATCGTAGACGCCGAAGGGGTCACTCGAAGCATTACGTATTCTAAAGTTAGGCGCCTTCATCGTGAAAACCCCGCATGCATTTACTCTCCGGATGTAGGCACTGTAGATCATGGGGGTGGGGGATTAGCAAACATTACATGCAATTGTGAGATATATCTGCGAATTCTCACCGACATATTGGCCGCTTGATCAGTGATGTTTCCGTACTGGTATTGGAAACACTTAGCCTTCTCCTCAAAGTGGGCGCGTGTATCGTTTGTCCACCACTGTTTAAGTGCACCGTCAGCGTCGAACTGGCTTCCTTCGAGGACAGGGGAAAGTAAACAACAGGCGCCTTGTCTGTATGTGTCGTTCTTGTCAGTGTAAAACTTGAGTAGCGCAATAACAATGTCGAAGATCAGTCAAAACTCTTGACTTCTCGGAAAATCTTCGCTCTTTGCTGAATTGTATTATTGTGCGGGAGTCGCAGAAAGGTGCTTGACATCTGCTTCTGTCTTTTTAATATAATAATAATAATAATAAATTTATTTCTGCCGCAAAGGTATATGGACAGAGGAGCTGCAGAAAAAGCTGTAAAAAATACAGCTTGACAAAGCCGCAGCCCCCATTTTTACAGGCAGCAGCAGAAGACAAACAAACAACGACTCAACTTCAGGTGTCGTATAAAACGAAACAAAAGAACAAAAATGTAATGCTATACATCGCAAGAGCACTTCAAGCGTACTGAGTAAACACAGGGATAAAAAGATTGTTATTGCATATCACACTCTCATACATAAAATATGAGATACAGAAGCAAATACTTATTTTGGCACAGCTGAGGATGAAAATTGTTCGTAGCTACCTTCTATATACATCCTACGCAATACCTTATGAGTACAGGTGAATAAGTCAAAATGTGCAGATGTATAAGCGTTCAGAAGGGAAGGGAGTGTGAATTGCAAACGTTCTTGCCCGGAGTTTAGGCGTGCTGTTGGCACCATCCATTGTTCGGGTTGTCTGAAAGGGTAATTTGTGGTTTTCTCTTGCAAGTTTGCCAATCGTCGAATATGGTTGGTACCATTTTTTATTTCTGTTTTGTAACAAATGCTCAACCGGTATCGATATAATTCATAGATTTGGACCACACCGGCTGCAAGAAAGAGACCTTTGCTGGGTGACCCATAGCTAACATTGAAGGCGTAGCGAAGGGCCCTTTTCTGCAACATGTGTATTTTGCGAAGACAAGAATGTGTTGCAGTTCCCCATACAAGATGACAATAATTTACGTGAGAATAAAAAGTGCGTTATAATAGTTCTAAAGCTACGTAGGCAGCATAACAACAGAGAGCAGTTGCGTATGGAGAAAGTTCGTTGTATTTCTTTAACGTGCATCACGAACACAGTTTGTTGAGTCCTTTTCTAGTAGCTCTTTGTAAACTAAATATGAAAATAACAAAGACGTGGCAGCGCGAAATTTACCTACTGTGCTAATGGCTTCAATGATGGCTTTTTCCAAAAGTTTCTATGAAAAAAGAAAATTGTTTGCCGGCCAGTGAGAACTACGAAATTTCCGCGCGCAACCATCGCACATTGCGTGGCTTGGAGAACAGGAAATAAACTAAATAAAGTATAACGAACAAAGCACGAGTAACACGGACAAACACCAATAGTGAGACACACACGAGCGCTGGTATTCGTCGCATTTTTGGCGTTTGTCCCCATCGCTCGTGCTGTGTTGTTCGTTATACAGTACCAACTAGCCCGGCACCTCGATCTGGTGGAATAAGTAAAGTAGCACATTGTATCTGTAGATGAGACGTTTTGATTCCTAACATGAGACCCGACCGACATTGGTGTGGGCACGCGAGAACTGCACTGCATCAAATAAGTGAAGGACAAGAATTTTCAGTAGATTTCTTCAGGATACACACCCATGTCATCGAAGCCGTGCGTCATTTCATGGCCAACCACCATGCCAATGGCTCCATAGTTGACCGAGCTGTAGGCAAGATTATGATTATTTCTCAGGCAGGCCTTGTCATTTATTAAAGCATAAGCATTGTATGGCTATGTTAGCGGTTTCGTGTCATCACGAGCTTGTCATCACGATAACGTTCGAACTAATTGAGTTATAAGACAAAAAAATGGTTGCATTAGATAGAGCGTCAAAAAATCTCGCAAGGAGGAAATGAGGTGCATGTGGGGCAGTTAGATAATTAATTAGAGCCAAAAATGTCCGAACAGTGGGCGGGGCCGCAGCAAAAGTGGCGCCAAATTTGAAAACACCGGAAGTGGGCGGAGCTACATCGTGGCGCCAAATTTGAAAAACCGGAAGTGTGGAAGGAGCGAAGCGTGAATAAAGAGAGGCAAAGAGGCGGCAAGGAGGCCTTAACGCTTACGCATTCTTTTAATGCGGGTGCCGCAGTGATGTCACAATTTTTTGCATCTACCCACGGATTCGCCACAAAAATATTTAAGCAGCGCTAATCATCCCTGGGGCGCATGCGCGGTGCTTCGCTATGGCGTCCGCGTTTGGGGCGTTGCGACGCTCCAGACCTGAGCATAGGTGCACAGGACCCGCGCATTTAAGGTGCCTCAATACTTAACGTTGTCTGACTTCTCCGTTAAAGCAGTGCTTTTTCAAAGCTTTTTTAGTGACTTCACATTTATCTAGCGTCGGCTTACGGATGCCCGAAGCAGTATGTGGCTATGGCCTCTGCCTCGATTATTGATTTCCGTCACCTGCTATCCTCTGTCCTGTGACTAGCTCTTGAGACTAACACGTCACCTTTACAGTGAGTTCCAGTGACTATTCTCTACAGAGGCCCTCCCCTTAATCTACGAGCCCACATCGCTTCTTGTTCACATTCAATTTCTAAAGCTACCCGCGCCTAAAGGACAATGAAACCTTTATGCTAAGTTCACTCTTTTGTCCATGTCTGCTTATATGCTCTAGCGAAACCTTTATAGGCGATTAAAGCTGCTTCAAATAAACGTGTTTCGGACTATCTATACAAGGTGCATACAGCTAACCCTGCATATCTGAGGGACTGCGCTGTCAGGATGATTTGTTTGCATAGGCCCTGGTAAGGACACTGTACAAATGCTTTCAGATCCCTGCGCGGGAAAGGCAGTGTAGTGCTACCCGCAAAATTAACTTGAATGTTCGAGCACCTTACTTGGGCTGAGAGAGAAGCTCTTTAAAAATTCACAGGGAAACGTAATTACATTGTGTGTTGGCAATGCGATATCATAAGCAGCTGCTGATGTCTTTACCGGTAGTGACGGCACTTCCGCTCTAGTGGCGTCACTTCCCTTCGACCAATGGAAATGCTCCGGTTCGGCAACTTAACTTCCCCCCGAAGAAAGAACGAACACAAGAAAATATCCTTCTTCAGGGGAAGGGGCAGACGGAGTTTGTGGGTAGGACGAGGGGGCCCCTGCAGATAGGCAAAGGAATCGTGATTTCGCTAGGAATTCCTGACGGCCTTTGTTATTTTCATATGGGTAATCAGTGGTGGAACAAAATTAGTACGTTCGTACTTCTTGTGACCTAGCTGTTAATAATGGCTGTGGTTTAATCTAAAATGCTCTGATAACAACGAGTCGTCCACCGTGTGCTGCTTCTCCACGGACACTGGTGCCCTGAAATTCAAGCCACCTTCCCCCTTGTATTAACTTATCCCCTCCACAACATGTTCTCTGGATGCAGCGAAATGGAATAAACGAGGTATGACCAGCAATTTGTTGTTGCAGAAAACGAAAAAAAACTAACATGACAGTTACGACTAAGTCACGCGATATTCAGCGATAGCTGTTTAGGCGTTTAGTCACATGACCACTGGTGTAGTGGTCACGTGATGCAACTCTGCACTGGCAGGCGGCTGTTCCAAAAAGAGCCAACCGTAGGCTTATGCGACCCAAGTCGACCGGCGCAACAGGTGGGTGCTAGCACACACACCGGTTACGCCAACGGCGACGAGAAAGCCAGGGACGGGCGGCTGACAGCTATCGCTGCAAAACTGTTTACAGTCCGCCACAATAGTTTACGGGATGCGAGTGCTCAGGAACAAATTTACTGTAGTGCTTCCACGGAACTCAGTATTAATGCTGGGTATTGATACCAGGGCACAGTGCACACACTTGCCGATGTACATGCAGGCAACCCATTTGATTCTCTTTCGAGAATGTTCGCTACCGAATGCTGACAGTCACGCGACTATCATGGACTCACGGTCGCGTGTCGTCACGTGATCAGAGCCAGGCACGTGACCACGTCGTCGTTGCAATCACTGAGGTAATTCAGGTTTCCACAAATTCTGTAGGTCTACCCGCCGCGGTGGCTTAGTGGTTAGCGCACTCGGCTACTGACCCGCAGTTCCCGAGTTCTAACCCGACCGCGGTGGCTGCGTCTCGATGGAGGCGAAGCGCTAAGGCGCCCGTGTGCTGTTCGAAGTCAGTGCACGTTAAAGATCCCCAGGTGGTCGAAATTTTTCCGGAGCCCTCCACTGCGGCACCTCTTTCTTCCTTCTTTCACTCCCTCCTTTATCCCTTCCCTTAAGGCGCGGTTTACGTGTCCGCCGATATGTCAGACACTGCGCCATTTCCTTTCCCCAACAACCAATTTTCGATTTTCAATTTTCGGCAGGTATAAGGAATTAGAAAAAGACCAGCAGTAGCAGAGATAGCTTTAGATGAGTTAAACTCGCAACGCATAAGAGCGTATCAATTTTTTCTTCCGCATGCCCGCATACCTTAACATTTTGTGGCCGAACGAACGTGTGTTGCAGTACTGCATGAGCGGCAAATGTCCGGCGCTTAGCGGAAAATTTCCCAACGCATGTTTAACAGTTCAAGATGGAAATGCTTTTTAGTTAATTCACGAATCCTTACTTCAGTCGCTTTGCTGTTATGGGTGGTAAAGTTATTCTATCACTTGAAATAAGATAGCAAAAGTTGTGACGTGAGAGCTACTTATACGGTTAATACCAAGATGAAAAAAATTTAATGGCTTACGACGGAAGTCCACGCTTATAGAGGGCGCCTTGAAGAACTCCCGAAGGGTACACTAAAAGGAGAAAAATACCAGTGTCTTATGTCACGCGACGTTACTGGACTATAACTTTGTGTTCCTTTTTTCAGATTGTACTGCCTGGGGTTCACGCTAATACGCGAAGAAATGCAGAACGAACCGGCCAAACCATGTCTAAAACACCACAAGAATCTATAGCGGCGTGTTGTAGATCTTCAACAAACTTAGGCGCACATCTAGTCTGACCAAAAATTATGGGGAGCACTTCAGTCTCCTTACGTGTGGAAATGCGAACGCTATGTGCTGTTAGTGTTACTGTAAATGCTCCCTGCGGGAGCATATACAGGAACACTATGTGTTGTCTGCCACCTGCGCCATCTGCTGGCCCAGCGCCGTACATTTTGAGGGGGTTTTCACTGGGCGCCGCATGATGGCGCTACGACTGCACGCAGAGCACGGAATTATTTTACCGGAAACTGAGGAAATTTGTTACTCGCTTGATTGCGACATCTATAATTAACATAATCATAATTACTCATGTAGGCCTCAGTGAATATTTCGAAGATACGTTTTTAAGAACTGTGCATTCACTAGACGTACCTTTATTAAACATCAAACGTCGAGCCTCGTCGAAAAAAAAAGTGTTGTGGCGGAGTGGCAACCCACCGTCTGGCACGCCAGCGGCCCAGGTTCGATTCCCAGCTAGAGCCCAATTTTCTTATTATTGTAATTACCATACAAGTGCGGACACTTCTGCGGAAAGCCTTTGCCTGTAACTTCCGTCCGCGCCAACCTACTCATGAGCCAAAAAATGCTTTCGCCTTAATATAAACCTTCCCGCATGAAATGGAAGTTGCATTATTCACAAAAGACATCGTAGTGCTTTTGATAACGCTTGCAACCGGTACAAATAGTGATTCATACCTGTACATGTGGTATGGCTTAACTTTACAGATGGTAAATTTTAAATACAGAAAAGTGACTTCGAGGCCTTTGCTTTTCTTTGGGGTGAAGGAGAGACAGCGGCAGCTATGTCTTCTCTCTCTCCCAACTACTGACTCTAGCTTCTCTATAGGCCTACGTGGGCAAGGCCCACGATAATAACGTCACCGCACTATGTCACGTGACCGCATAATCTCGACAGCCGCAACTGGCTGGTCGCTAGGTGATAGCGTGGGCTAGATTGGTTTCGTCACTGAGCTTGTTTTTACAGAAGGAATACTGTTAGGACCAATGCGACGATGCTGCAAACTTCGTATAACCTTGCTGACGCAGTTGAGTCTTAAAACTCTATCGTTTGAGTGTGGACATAAATGTGGTAATTATAAATTTCCGAGTTGTAAGAAAGCTAGTTTTTGTATGATGCAACATTGTTCATCGTATTTGCGTGATCTCACCCATTTCGTTGTTGCTTGGGTTATAAAAGGCGTTCACGAAAGCGGGACCGACCAGCCATCTGCAATGAACAAGGAGTGGAATGCGCAGACTTGGTCAAAAGTCTTAAGGCGAAAGGCATTTCTCTTCCGCCGCACAACAGAGCCATTACTGCACTATCAAAGACCGAATGGCCTTAAGACTTTTGACCAAGACTGCACCTATGAATGCACGTAAAACAAATCTTAGCAGGTGAAACAACGGTAGCCTGATTGCGCCGGCAAACGAGTGATTCAAACTGTGTGAGTTTTTGCCAGAATAGATTACCCATATTTCTCGAGAAAGCTTTGATTACATTACGGAGGGAACTAGATTTCACAAAGCAACAACTTGAGCATTACAAATTCTAGTGACCTTAACTTAACAAGACCTTGCGTTGATGCTTTGAATGCCATTTTGAGCAAGTATCTTAGTGGGCAGGGGGGGGGGGGGGGGGCGGAGGATGGTTATAAATGTGCTACCGGTGTGAGTCCATGAATGTTGTGTAAGAAAAACGTTGAAGACTCACTCGGCGTCTTTGTCGTACGGCTCTGGCAGCTTAAGAATTTGCTGCACCCAGTGGTTCCTGGCTATAAAGCGCAGCATTTCCGCGAAGGTGCAGTTGCTACCGAGCTGTGGTACCTGTAGGAAGAGGTTGTCTGCAGCTTTTAAACGACACTAAAAGAAAACATAACGGCAACAACTACGTTGCGCAAGTAGATTACCCGACGGGAGCGCTGCTAGGGTTTCTTTTTTTTTGCGTGAAAAAGTCTTGTGTTGTGCAAAAAATGATTATGATGATTGGTTTTTATGGCGCATGGGCATCTATGACCAAGGAGGGCCATGGCAGGAGGTGTTTTCGCTACTCAAGGTGGAGTCAAAGACCCGTTTTTCAAGCATTTCGCCAGAAATGAGGTGAGCACCAGGCCAGGTAAAAGCTTGTCCCATTGTATCACCGGTGGCAGATGCTCAAACACTTGGCCACCGCTGCGGTTGTTGCAGAAAAAGTCTTCAAATGAAGTGTCCGATTTTGTCCGCATTTGCAAACTAACGAAAAGCGTGAAGCATCACGTCATCTTTACAACGCGTATCTCTCTAGAAAAAGGGTAGCGAGCCTCCTGGTCAATCAGCGGAAATTCAAAAAAAAAAACAACTTTTTCCACTTATCGCAAAGCCATTTGTTTAGTATTTTTCAACAGATGGCGCCACCACAGAAGAATAGTGGACCCAACGGTTGTGGCGACAAAGAGGAGACTAACTCATCGAGTGGTGGAGCCCAGTGTGCCGGCTACAATCTAAAGTCTCGGGTTTCTTCTCTTCCTGTTCGTCTTGCATTTCTCTTTTCATTTTTAGTTCTTTCTCTGGGTGGGGCTCCAACCCGGTGCCCACCCACTTTAAGGGAACTATAGTCGTATACAACTCAAGAACGAAGCGGCTTTTCCCCTGTCCAAGGACCCCCTTCCAGCCAATGGCGTCGGCCGATCTTCATGATCCTGCTGGCACAGCAATGCAGGGAGTGGCAGATGAAAAGGGATAGTCCTCTCCCTCCATGTTCCGGGACAGTGCCCTCCCTGCATTGTCCATTGGGCGAGAATTCAGGGTTTGGTGTCCATGACTAACGAGAGAAAAAAACGAAGATGATGAACGAAGAGGACGAAGACGCAACCAAGGCGCCCAATCGCAGCTGAACGCTTATTCTACAAAAACAGCGTCATCTTTCTTCGTCACCACCTATGTGCTATTTGCCCTCGTTAACTATGAATACGTACAAACCAGCCCATCTTGCCACGTTTAGGCTTGATTTTAAACTGCTGTTGCGGTCACTGTAGGCCCTAGATTCGTCCAGAAGCGTGAATATTGTCGGTGCCAGGTATTAACGCCGAAAAAAATTGAAGGGATGCAACAAACAAGGACCTCGTAGGTCAACAGAGTGCTGAAAAACAAGCTATCCAACTTAAGACTCTCTAAAATACATTCGTAGTCATCGATGTGAGGTTAATTGAGCGCATACTCACAAATCGGTAAAGTTCTTCCAGATATGTCGTATTGTGCAGCCAGTCCGGGTATCCAATTTTTGTTCCCATTTTAGCTAGCTGAAAAGAGGCCAAGATGATGAGTTCCTATTGTGCAGCGTGTAGATTGAATCTGAACTGCAAAATGTTCAGCGAACTCTAGTTTGCGTTCAGCAGATGTTCGGAAGTCACCGCCTGGAGAACATTTGGACGTGTCAGTTTAACCGTGCAGTAGAGCTTGCAATACCACAAACGTAAGGATGTAAAGTAGGGCGTAATGCGCAAAGCGGACTAGGCAAACAGAACGAACTGTATTGCACAAAAGTTGCCAAAATAAATGTTTATACAACACCTTCGCCTCTGCAGTCTTTCTCGTTTCATTGTCCATCCATTCAGCGCTTTGCAGCGTTTCGTTGAAAACTGCCATAAGCCGTTTGGCAAGATCTTTAACCTGAAACGGACAAGTATTAACGCTTTGGTTAGCAGTATCTTTTTAAAGAGCACTTGAGGCTACGAATATCCCGTGGAGCATTGGGCTGATCAGTGCTCATTGTAAAGGCATACTTGAGCCTTTATAAATGTGATAACCGTTAGCTGAGCCTTGGTAATACAAAACGTTTAAGTTTCGGTTGGACGCGCCCACGTATTACCTCTAAATGAAACGTAAAAAAATGTGAACATTCCACGTCAAATTGCCGTGGTATACTCATACGGTGGTTTAAAAGCACTTAAGGTTCCACCAATTATTGCACTGGGCCATTACCAAAAAGTTTTCTTTTATTGCCCTCCATCCACCCGCCCCCGACTATACACAGAGCCTTTAATACCTCAGAAGAACAATCCGAACGCCCTATACCCTTGACAATAAGGAAAATTTGTTTCTAAATCGTTATATATTTCGTTTAAATGTTAACGATTTACTGAAACACGTTCATTGTTAATTTCCCCTTAAGCGTTCATTGCTAGGAGCGTCAATGCGAGCGAGTATCCCCCACCGTTGTCAAGGCGGTACTCCTTTTAAAAATACTGTAAACAATTCCTATACAATTCTTTTCGACTATTTTGCCTTCCTTTAGATAATTTATTTTGTCTATTCCTAGCATATATTCATATATTCATAGCATATATTCATAGCATATATTCATAGCCTAAAGAGTAACGTCTACGAAATATATATGGCCATAAACCTATAGACTGTCTACAGGATTAGTATTTTCCGTAGACCGGTCTATAGGATTTCTCAATACACTGACCATTGCCTTTATTGACACAAGTGCGTGGAGAGTCTATAGACTGTATAAACAAATTTTTGCAAAGTCTAGGCTGGTGCTCATTTGGTCCAAAAAGCTACGGTTACCTCTTGTTTGGCTTCTTCGCTGAACTTGTGCTCAACGTAGAGTAGACCCACAATTTCGGGCATCATTGCGTTCACGATGCCAAGGCATTTTTCCCACCGCGGCTTGTCGGCGACTACTCCTGACATTGCTCTTGTGAGTTCGAAAGAAGCGTTCCGGAATCGTTCAGAGACATGTGCTGCCAAACCTAGCATGACTTTCAGGCCGGCGTAGTTGTACAGTGTGTCTCTGGGAAGAAAAAGTTAGAATAGGGCACTGAGCTTAGTACAGAGGATGGAATAGTTAAAGCATTTCGCTAGCAAACAAACATTTCAACTTTTGTAAATACGGCGTAGTTATGAAGCTTGAGAACAGTTTACTATGCGGAAACTGGCAAATTTTAGTTATTTGATTTTTAATGGACGAAGTGTTTACTATTGCGCAACTTATCAAGCTGAAGCTCGGGACGAAATCGCAGCCGGAACTTCTCAATTGTGATAACTGCAGCTCTGTGCAGTCGGCGTCGAATTTGTGTAGAGAGATCGAACCATGGAATCATGGATCCATTTTGTACGGATGTCATAGACATCCCCTTTGAATAGGGACGGTGGCTAGCGCCACCTTGCCGTGTGACTTTGCCGTGTGAAGTGCTGCGCACACACAGCGGCTCCTCGAGGTTGTCGTAACCTTCTGAAGCAAACTCTTTCGAGAAAGCAAAACTTCTAGAATCTACAAACTAGGTGCACACAAGCATGGGTTCTGAAAACCTTCGAACTTTGTCTAAGTTCGTTTTACAAGGGCAGCGAACTTGGATAGATGACTCCTAAAGTACGTCACGTGGCAATGAAGGCTTCAAAGGTTTTTTTGTGATCAAAAATATTACGGCCTTTCAAAGGATTGAAGCCCGCGTCGTCCGTTTCTGCTAGAAACGTAAATTAGTATCAGGTGTACACATTGCAAATAAGCAAATTAATAATGCGAAAGATTACATGGGTGATCGACACGCAAACCGGACGTGGCCCAAGGAGTGGCGGTGTTACAAAACTCGAGATTGGTCAAAGTGGTGTGACGTCATGGACTGGAAAATATGAAATATTAACTAATAATAGCCCGGGTTCGAACCCGACCGCGGCAGCTGCGTTTTTATGGAGGCAAAAAGCTAAGGCGCCCGTGTGCTGTGCGATGTCAGTGCACGTTAAAGATCCCCAGGTGGTCGAAATTATTCCGGAGCCCTCCACTACGGCACCTATTTCTTCCTTTCTTCTTTCACTCCCTCCTTTATCCCTTCTCTTACGGCGCGGTTCAGGTGTCCAACGATATATGAGACAGATACTGCGCCATTTCCTTTCCCCCAAAATCAATTATTACTATAAACTAATAGCACTAACACTTACCACTGCACCAACTGCAAAAGAACAGAATGGAATTAGACTTGAATTGATGTAAAACTAAAATGAAATTGGACTAAAATTGGAATAAGTATGCAATGTTTTGGCATTACTAGTACTTAACTTGCTTAAATTCTAGGGTAATTTTAATAAAGTATGATCAAGTTATTGTGGAATAATTCGGGTTAAATATTTACGATATGACTAGAAATTTGGTGTGGGTCAACAGACATCATGTATTAAATCCAAAATTTTTGTAATCGGTCTGGTATTTTTCAAAGCAAAGGACATTAACATGGCCTCTTTAGAGGGCAGCATAGTAAGTGACAGCCACAGATGTTGTGAATTATTCATTCTTTTGCTGCATGCTTTACCCTCGGTTCTTCATAAATGTTCAGTTGCTGCGAAAGAATACTCGTCTGTTTTTTATGTTGGACTGTTTTTATCTTACTTCCCTTCGCGGAACTGACTGCCACAACATCTTGAAAGAACATGCTAAAATCATGTACGAGTAACTTTTGATAAATTTAACTTCGAGAAATATCCCGAGTGAAGGAGTTTTATTTGACCTCAATGAGAGGTGTCCTGGAGCTGCTAAGTCGGTTTAAAACGTAACTATCTATTGTAATTCTTCTGTGAGAATTTGTTTACTTACGGGTCAGCACATTCGAGAAAAGTGTTTAGTCGGCTGTAGTATTTCAAGGCGTACAATTCTACGGTCTTGTTGACACATAGCGTAATATTTACCCTCGAGAATTGTTTCGTTAGTAAATCGTGGAGCCGCACCTGTCAAAAAAGAGAAGATCATGGAATTCGTAACATATTTCAGCCGGAACAACCAGAACCGGAACTGTGCAAGTAAAAAGGAGTAAGCATTCGCATTCTGCATGTGTTCTTGTTGCATGCGAAACACGTCCAACATTCCTGGACAAAAATTCTGAATATTGAAATGATGTAAGATATTGTTACAGAAATATTGAAGGTAATGGCTCAATCTTCCGATATGTAGCGAAATCTTTGTTTTAGAGTGTTTCCATCACTAGCAACGAGCATTTATGTAGACTTGCATAAAGAACCAATGAGGAACGCTTATGACGATAGCAAAAAACGTTAACACCAAAAATCTTCAAGCCTGCCGACGGGAGATCCGCGGATATATTGGTTGTATTGGTGAAATCTTAGGATATATGAAAAAAACTGCATTCTTAAACTGGTTCTTGTTCAAAAATGCTTTTGTCCAGAATTGTTGGGCATGCAAGGGCCGGAGGTCAGATACCCCAATTCCAGCGCTCCATGTGCAGAGAGGGCAGTGAGTTGAGCTTTGAGTCTATCTCAAGAAGTACAGTCCTGAGCAAGTTTGTCTGGAGTGCTGCAGGGACAATCCGCTAAATAAAGAATGCGAAATCTTAGCACCGCTGCTTTGTTATGGACACATTGCTGGTGCCTTTGTCGTTCGCATGCCTTTGCGTTTGCGCTCCACCGTGCGCGCCATCCTTGCGTATGAAACCTAATGGATGCAATAAGCTGCTTCAACATTAGCTACAAAGACAATCGCTCCAGTGCTCTAAACAAAGGTGGAAACCTGACTCTGAGAGGAGGCAGTCGTGTCTCATTACCGGCCTCAACCACTCTTTTTGGGCTCAATGTTTCTTACATTTTCTACCAGCTACATTGCCAAGTGAAAGTTCTGCTCATACATGGGCGCGATGCCTTTATATCGTGGTTAAAGCAGCGCTGTCTGGGTCCTGTCATCACCTCCGCATCATGAATACAGCCATGAGCTGACCAATCATATAGTTTCTTACATTCGTGAAATTCTCCTGAAGTTCCCTGATGGTGACTCTGTTGTAAATTTTCCGGAAGTCTCGCCTTTCTTCAGGAGGCGCCGTCAGCTGGAAGCAAAGAGGACTCACTTCAAACTGGGTGATAGTGCAATATCCTTTCAAGGCCCCAGCTGCTGCACTGCGGTGCTGCAGCTTTCTTAATGAACTTATTAGAGTTTGCGCATAACAAAGTAAATGGCGGCTTGCAGGGTTCACGCGCAAAGTGCAAAGTAGCGTTTATCAAGTAGACTAGTTTATTACTAGTCTAACAAAGTTTGTCGCACGCTCCCTTAATCCATTTTGCGAACTTACAGTGTTCGTAGTTTCGATTACGAGTTAAGATGCTAGAAGACAGAAAAGCTGGAAAATTCTCTCCGCAGCTATTCACGGCTAGTTATGAGAGGTATTCAATTGGTTAGATAATGAGCAGCTGAAATAAAAGTTAATAGAGATCATCTTAGTAATATTCTGTTTCCTGGTGACACTACCTCACTAATTAACGCAGCAAAAGAACTGCGAAGCGTGATAGGTGGCTTGAACACCCAAAAGAGTATGGTGGAATAGAAAATCGATATGAAGAAAAAATGTAATGTTGAGCAGTCTGTGAAATAGCGAACAGTTCACCACAATCAGCGTTCCATTAGAATACTCGATAGAGTGTATCTATCTACATAAATTGGTGACAGCAGATCCGGACTTTGAGAGAAAACTAGCCAGGATTATGAAAATGTGCTGGGGCGCATTGGGCAAGCACTCTCATTCCAATCGGAAAATACGACACAGCTGGTTCCAAAATAAGACAAAAAATTTATTGTCCTGCAGCTACGACAAGTTTTTTCTGCAGTATTGCAAAAATGTCTGCTGTCACGACAGGAGAGGTTCGGTCGTTACGACAGGAGACTGCACAATACTACATAAAGTTCTGTTGTTACAAGAATTTCTGTCGTCAGGACCAAAAGTACTACAGGAATATCTGTTGTACCACAGAAAATTTCCTGTTATGTATTTCAATATTTTGAATAGCCGGAGTCCCTCATGAGGAAAATAAGCAGCAGCTGCATCTTGCCTGTACTGACTGATTGGATCTGAACTTGCAGGCTGACGAAGCAGTTTGAATTGAGGACAGCGAAGAGTGCCTCGGAAAGGAAGATGATAGGTCTAACATTAGGAGAGAACAGGAAAGCAGCGTTGATTAGAGCAGGTTATCACTAGTAGTAATAAAAAAAGAATAAAACGGACATTGGCAGGCGCGTAACTTTTTGAAATTATTGATTTATTACTATTAATATCGTTTTTACCAATGCGTACTCGTCTTATTGCGCATGAGGAAAAAATAAAAGCATTGGGTTCTCACATTGGCCAACTGTCCTTCGAAGTCTACAATCGTGTCGGAAAGTTCCGTCAGCTCCCAGTCGCTGATGTTGGGTCTCATGAAACTGAGTGCCGCTTTGATGAGCTGTTTGTAGGCAGCAATTATTCCCTTGTTTTCTTCTTTGTCTGGGTGTATCAGCTGGTTTCTTCCCACTGTCAGGAAATCTATCTGGTCGATCTGAAGAAAGTCAAATTTTAATTTAGTCAGCCCACATCAAAAAACTAAACCACGAACTCTGGGATTCCCTACTTCTTTTTTTTTTCATCGGACGGTCGTTACAATAACTGAAAAGGACTACGATATTAGGCAATAACGCTCTCCCTAAATTCAACATACTGTGTTTGAGACTGTCAGCAGGAAACTGAGGGATAAGCAAAAAAACTCATCGAAGAGTTCTTGACTTTACCCATAAACTTCTTGCTCTTAGTCTAAAGCACTATGTTGATACGAAAAATAATAATGATAAGAATACAAACAAACACAAGCTCAAGGCCAAATAAACTTCACTCAATCTACGCAGAAGACAATAAGCCACAATAGAGGCGGACCTATCACACGTGGCATGGGCCTGCTAAAATAACAAAGTAATAGAAAAGATAAAAGAACCGATGATTGAGTGATGGGAGGAAATGCCGTTCAGTTGAGACCAAAAGTTCAGCAGGGAGTTACCAAAAGGGCTTGGTGGGCTACATGATCCAATGTATTTCCGGAATGGGGCTTGAATGACCACCAATTTTTGTTCTAATTAAAATGTTTTCTTCATCGAGTCTAGCAAGGAAACTGTTCCTGACGGCTGAGGCATAATGGTAAAGTTAGCCCAATTCTGACACACGCATCTGAGCTTGCATGCAGGTCAGTGTCAGCTACGAAGGTCCCACATTTTCATCTTCAAAAAAATATTGTTTTCTAAATTCGACACGCAACTACAAGGAACCACATGAGGCCTTCGCCGTGATGTGCTTCACGCAGAACAAAGAAAATAGCTGCTACGTTGGGCTTACCCCAATGATGTTGGAATTTAGCTTCTTGACGTCTCTCCCTACGCTGACGGAAAGGATGGGGAAATGTCCGGTCACATTCAACACCTCGGTGCAGTTCTTGAACAACTTTCCGGTGCAGTCTTCTGTTATCGGCCAGTGAACGAGCCCGGATATGTTCATGATTTTCAGCATCACATCAGGCCGATCTTTTGAAGTTGGAACAGCTGGAAAAAGAGCGTACCTGCATACATAAACGCACATATACACACATGCAGGGAAACACCACCGAGGGCACGTGAGTGGCGAACGAAGATTCATTTAGCAGTTTTAGAATAGCGTATGCACGCTTACGTATACGATAAGCGAAAACATGTTGCTTTACGTCATATCCGCTCTTTTAGTTCGGCGTATGCAGACGGAGCCGCAACGATAATTTCAGCCTAGCGGAGCCATCTGGTTGTTAAAGCAGGCATCATCTCTGTCAACAAACCAACGCATCTTTTTCTTCAAGCAGCAGCAGAATCGTTACTATAAATTTATTGTATTTTATTTAAGAATTCTGTCAATCATGACTGGGGTTATTACAGGAGTGGGCAAAAAGAAAGCACGTACAATGAGAGTCATATTGCATAAAAACAAATCATGAAACACGGGCACTAACAGTACATTGAATAATACATTGATCGCCAAAGTTGCTCTTCACAAACGCTCGCGCCAAGCAAATCTTAACTTTCGGCTACAAGTGTCTCTTCTATAGTCGGATACAACTTAAGTCTGCAGTGAAGCTCCGCCCACATTCAGGACCGGCGCACAGAATTCCTCCACCACAAAATGTAGGCTGTTGTTAAAACTTCTCTTGTCACCTAAACAATAAGCTAACCATGTGAAAAAAGTGATAAGCTCTAGAATTTTGATATCTGGCTTGTTTAATGAAGTCAAATATTGAAAAGCTGATTTCGTTCACTTTTGTGACTGGCTAGCGGAGTAATACAGTACGCCGCGGACCGCGGCCCAGTGTTAACTGGTGTGTTTTTAAGTTGTATCCTACTATAAAGCATTCGTGAATTTTTCTACTGTAGGCTGGGCAGTAACAGCAGAGTGCAGTTTCATTCCCGCACAGCTCGGGGAAAGAACGAAAATAGAAAAGTATTGTTGCAAAAAAAAATCTTCTAGCGTAAAGGCTCGCTTGTTTCGTGTCGGTCTGGCACTTTGATGCTTCACGTAAGGTCAGGGTTGAGCTTTAGCGCATTGCGTAAAATTAAGAAAAACAATTTTAGGCGCTGAACCTTTGCTCTGATCTGGAGAGATGCTAGGCTGGCGCGAGAAAGAAGTTCGGTTTGTGAATCCGTGCGCTTGTAGAGGTTATAAAGCTGACAGTTTTCCTTTTTATTCTTTCAAGCGTGTGACTTTGGTTTTTGGTATAAAATGCAAAGCAAATTTATCGGTCATACGTTTTGTTAAAGGCGACATGAGACGAAGTGAAAGCCCTGTGCCCCGTCTATGGGCAGTGAACGTACTGAAAAACGCTGTAACGATGCCGAATTCACTTTGAAGCGAGGGGTCCTGCTTCGAAGGGCGCCGCAGTACCAGAAACGCTAACTAAGCGTACGCAAGAGTCACGTGGGCTTAACTTGAGTGCATACGGTAAGTCTGCATTAGAAGTAGTTCTTAGCGCATGCTCACTACAAACCACTATTTCTTAGCGCGCGATATCCATCAGCTTACGTCTGAGTACACTGTACTAAATGTACATATTAACCGATGGCTGCAGATTCCATTTGGTGAGGTGTAAGTACCGAAACAGTACAGGTAATTCGCCCAATAACAGCTGGGTGAAATAAAAGACATGTTTTAGGCCCGGGACCGTTCCGTTAGGTTGCAGAGGGGGTTCAGAAAGAGCCGATTCAGTTTCTTTTTCAAAGCAACGCGTCTCTTACGCGGCCCTTTTTTTTAAGAATTATACAAAGCCCGCGGAATATGAAATAAAAGCACGTCATTGCGCTCGTGACCTACTGTATCGTAGCGCCGCCAAGCCCGTTTCGAATGAACGAAACGTTCACGCTCACCGTCGCGAAGTGAGCGGCCGACGCCGCAGTCAGCGTAGTCTTGAAAGTGCGTCAGCACCTTCGTGCGGAACGTGTAAATCGCGCGCCGTGTTCTGGGATAAGCGACAGGCCTGTCAGTGAAATCCACTTCAGCGGAGCGTTCGCTGTGGTTCATTCCATGCCAAACGTATCGGAGTTCGCGCTTGACCCCGTCCCCCGATCTTTTCGATAAAAACTGGACGTCGCTTAAGCTTTGCCTTTAAGAGTGAAACGCGACCACGTGTTGCAGCGCTGCCATGAAGTCTACGGAAAGCTATCGCCCGTACGGCGCGACGACTTGCCCGTTGGACAAATCGCATACTCAGAATTAATCATGTATACGAATTAGTACACGAAGACGCTTCGCGAAGCCAAAGACCACAACGCATTCACTACGTACACTTTTTATTCACTTTGAAGCAAAGAGCGTTCGTAGCGTGCTCTGCGCGTGATCACCTCGCGGTTTGAAAGACCTGACGTCGCTTCAGCTTCATCGTTTACAGACTCTTCCTCCGCGGTCATACTGTCCACTCACAGACAATCGCTCCGCTCCTTCGCCGACAATATCGACCGCGCATCTACCTCCAGGATGCATAATATACACTGATGCATCACACACAGCACTGCAGGGAGTTGCCGCAGTCTTTTTACAGTCCCTCCCATCCTCATCTTAACTACCGCGCTGCATATAGCGCGGATACTTGCACCCCCCTTGGCTTGGAGCTTCAAGCGATACACAGTGCAAGTGCTTCCCTTCCACTCGTACAAAGTTTCGCCACTGCACTGTAGAAGACGGCCGTGGCCTTGGCCGCCGCGGCCAGGATCGAAACCACTTCTGTAGGGTTAGCATGCAGTTGAGCACCATAACCACTCACCTAACATGGCGGCTAGTAGAAAGAGAAAAGGCTTTAAAATACAGTTAGCGCCATTGTGCTCGTGTGTTATCAGAGGAATTTTCAGCATTGATGTAATCAATCAAGATGGCGTACTAGTAGGGTTATACATTCTTGATAATGCGAGGCGACAGAATTTTGAAGCGGTAGCAGAAGATGCTACAATGAAAACGCGCTGTTCTATAGCCAAGGCTCTCGGCTTCGCGGCGTGTGCCACTGGCACATGCGCACCATCGTATACGTCGCGTCGCGTCGCGAGGAGCATAGCCTCATGCAATTCCCGTTTAATGTTTGGTAGACATTACGCTTATAGCCAGATGATAACTGAAATATGGTGGCTCACCTCCTAGCGACATTCAAAGGCCGCAGATTGACTTGCTTGCATAGGCTCTTGTGTTGTCTCCATAACCACTGCCGAAGTAACGAAGTAGCTGACGTCTTACGTACGGCGCGCAGCCTACTGAAGCCACCTTGCTGTCGCTATCACAACCCCGCTTTTGCGCTGCCTAGTCATCGGCAAATGTAGCCGTGGTGACGACAGACTTTCGTTTCCCTATACGTCATGCGTACTCAGCTACTGCGATTAAGCCGTCGCGACAGGAGTCACGGCGCCGTGGACCGATTTAGATTTTCCAGCCGGCCAACACACATGCTTCGTTGACGAGACAGAGCCGCTTGGAGCACTCTTATCTCTTTTTACTGCTTGCTGCAGCGCGCTTCCTGGGCAGCGTATGACTCTGTGGAACCGGCGAAAGCATTCCGAGCAGTGAAGTGGCAGTACGGTGCAACCATGGCTGGAGGTGCAGCGCTGAAATTCAATTTTTTTTCGAGTTTAAAACGCTAAAGCCTACGATAAATAACGCTGAGCAAAACTTCAATGCAACTAGCTGTCAACTATGTTACATTCATGATGTTACTAGGAACGCCTCTGTAGGAAAAATCTGCCCGAAGAGGGTACACAGCTCACTTTTTTTTTAGAAACTATGATGACAGGCTTTTTTACGCGCCGCAGTGGCTCAGTGGTTAAAGCGCTCGGCTGCGGATCTAGAGTACCCGGGTTCGAACCCGGACGCGGCGGCCGCGTTTGGCGGCCGCGTTTCGACGAAGGCGAAACGCAAAAGGCGCCCGTGTGCTGTGCGATTTCAGTGCACGTTAAAGATCCCCATGTGGTCGAAATTATTCCGGAGAACCTTTTTCTTCCTTCCTTCTCTTAGTCCCTCCTTTATCCCTTCCCTACTGCGTGGTTCGGGTGTCCACCGGGACATGTGAGACAGTTACTGCGTCATTTCCTTTCCCCAAAACCAAAAAATAACAATAGAAACACTTTTTAAGTTCGGCATTTTTTTCTGAAATATACTGTATGGTATCCTACTTTAAACCATTCTATGAGATTAATCATGTTATAGATAAGCGGCGAAACATGGGATGTTGCTCGCCAACGTCGTGAAAGAGTATAAAAAAATGCAAAAGAATGTTTTTTTGGGGAAATAATGAAATAAAC
Source organism: Amblyomma americanum (assembly GCF_052857255.1). NCBI lineage: Eukaryota > Metazoa > Arthropoda > Arachnida > Ixodida > Ixodidae > Amblyomma > Amblyomma americanum. The sequence goes on along the minus strand of NC_135507.1, from coordinate 31,856,100 downwards.
CACCAAAAAAAATTGCGCTACGAATTTTTGGCGGTGCGAATAGAAACCACAACGGATATTCATTATCTCTGAAAACCTTTCCATCGCAACAGTCAAATATTTGATATTTTTGTAAACTTTTTAGTGGCACCAACTTTTGCATCCGCTGAGAAATTCGAGGGGCTGTAACATGACCAGAAACTTTTTTTTGCCAAAGTTATTACGGGTAATTACTTTAGCCGGTTCAATAAAGAGCCACAAATTCTATCGAGAAGATCGAAGGGGGTCGAGCTTAAACTGTGGTAGGTTTGGCATGGAATGAACCTTGTGACATTACACTGAAGAAACAAAAAAAGAAGCAAAAAGCGAAGTAGCATTGTCTCAAGTAGTCTCTGTTTTAATTATATGTATTTTTGAGTAGCCCGTCGAAGTGAGCAGCGGCCACTAGCCTGGACATGTGAGCACGCACGTTTAGCGCGGTCAAAAGACAGTTGGGAGCGTTGCTATCTGCTAGAAAGAAATGGCAGTCATGTGGTTTTCTTTTTTTTGTAGTGATAGCTACATTACAGTAGAATTTCGATCCTTCAGCGCCGTGACTGATCACGTGGTTCGTCACGTGAGTGGCCACGTGACCAAGTCTTACTCGGCCAGCTGTAGCTATCGCGTCACTCCAGGTTTAACCAGAGCTAAATCACCGCCAATTTTTTTTCATATTTCTCTAGCTTTAGATGCCGAAAAATAGGACCGCGCAGGAGGTACAGGTATAAAAAAACAGCACCGCTTGTTTCTGAACTCCTCACTATTAACAAGATGCACTTGATGCCAGGCTATTACGAATTTTGCATACATTGTTTTGGTTTTTGACTATTTAAGCGGAATATGCAAAACACTCTGACAATGGCCATATTACTGCAGACAATAAGACGTTGATTTTACTCGACTGTGTTCTACTATTTATTTTTAAGCCTGCAATTTATTTTTTACTCCTAAAATAAAGAATGAAAAGAAAAATGTTCCATTCAAATAGTCGAGGTTAGCGTTTGATCCTGGGCTAGTGCAAGGGCATGGATCCGACCTGGGTGGTGCATGAAGTTGCGTTAAGGAGTGGCTGTTGAAGAGCGCTTTTTTTTTAGTTTGCACTTATTACCTGTTTGCGATTCAGACAGCTGCTGGCTTTTAGCCTGTGAGTAGAGCTGGCACGAGCACAGTAATGACATTAACGTCCCAGGGATGTCCCGATCTTCTATGCTGGCGAACATATATCCCTAGAAGCACGAAAATTGTAGTGGTACGTCCTTAGCATGACTTTGACAGCTTACTGCGTGACCCATCAATATCCTTTCTATGTCAGCACTAGAAGTCACAGGGTTCTATCAGGGAGACACTTCATATTAGAGAGAGCCGCAAATTACACTTCTTTTGTGCAGCAAAGTAAGCTACCCTTCGCCCACCGTAGGTGACAGTCATGGTTGAAAAAACCAAAGCAAATTTGGCTCTTCACTGGTGTTAGTAAACAATGTAAAGCTCACCTACCCATACAGGCGTTGTATGCAACAGCAGCCTTGTCTGTAATGTTCTGGCACTCGTAAACCAAGGTCATGCTTTCCAGTATTCCTAATCGTGCAGAGAAACAGAGGTGATGATATTAGATAAATGAGAAAGAAATAAGACTCTCTGCCTAGGCTCTGGCAGCTTTATATAGCACCACATCGAGAAGCATGAAATATTGGCACAGGCCGGCGACGACTATTTTCAAAAGAAACTGAGCACCAATTGGCGAGAAAGCGAGCTTTAAATGAGGCTGTCTAACCAAGAGGTATACCTTTTTTCATGATGTCGTGACAAATCACCTTGCAACTGCTAGCCATTGCGATGCCACGCTACCACTGTGCAATGCAGTTCACCGCGACGTCATGACAATAGGTAGAAGCCATTGGTTAGAGGGTTAGGGGGCTTCTTTTAACCCCTCTGTCATGAGCCGCCATGAGTCATCTCTGGGAACGATAACGAATCCCCGCGAGCCACACTATGGGAATAAAGAATAAATGCCATACGTCTGGTTCGTATCACCGCGTCCCTTTAACGGCAAAGGGAAAGAACAAATTTCTCAAAACAATTACAAAAACACACAACACATTCCCTTCAGAAACGCGGAGGAATCGTAAATAATAATAAAAAAACTGCATGGCTTACCTTTAAGAGTTTCCTGCAGTTCATCGTGCAGGAGGCGGAAAGTGCCCGTTGTAGACTTGCTTTCTGGTACTGGGTGACTTTTTATCCACCCGCCGCAGGCGTAAGAGTAGAAGTCGTCGCACGGGTCAACGGACCGGTCGAGAGACTCGTTGATCAGCTTCGCTAAAGTGAGTGAGTGAGTGAGTGAGTGAGTGAGTGAGTGAGTGAGTGAGTGAGTGAGTGAGTGAGTGAGTGAGTGAGTGAGTGAGTGAGTGAGTGAGTGAGTGAGTGAGTGAGTGAGTCAGTCAGTCAGTCAGTCAGTCAGTTAATCAATCAATCAATCAATCAATCAATCAATCAATCAATCAATCAATCAATCAATCAATCAATCAATCAATCAACCAATCAATCAATCATTCAGAAATAACTTTTTTTCATTATAATGCTCTATTCAGGGCCCAAGTTACACATTAAGGCCCTGCCTAATCACTCAACTTCTCCTAAGAGATCTGCGATACTTTGCGCAGCCCGGGATGAAAAAGGGTAACTCTTAATTAAACTCGTGTTAAGGTGGAGGTACCTTGTCGTGCGCTGTTGTTGAGTGGATCGTGGTGTCGTACACGTGGTTATATACTAGAATTATATGCGTTGCACGTGCAGTATTCAGAAGAATGAACGCTATGTACGCAAGTATGAAATTTAGGCAAATATTTAGCTCACCTAAAGGGATTTTGTGCAATTGCAGTGCATTTACATCACATACACGTCGCTATATATCTCCAACTGCAATGCGCTGGATATGCATTCGACGGCTGGCATTACGAGTCTAAATGTACGAAGAAGCTTTGCATCTCATTAACTCTTTGGGATGATCGTATCAGCACCGAATTTATGCTGGAAAAGACGAGAATACTTGTACAATAAAAAAAAAGGCACGGCAGGTTACATATAAACACACTTCGTTGAGAGTTTTATGGCGTAAGGGCGACTTAGGTGATGAAGCCCGAAAATGTGAAAATACAAATTTAAAGAAAAAGATGAACAATGAAAGAGACAACATGAAACATATTTCTCGATGTCCTAAGTGGAGGAATGATGGTCAGTTGATTAAGTAAAGGTTTGTTTTTCGGCTTTGATTTTTTTAACTTTGGTGGACGTTTTCTAGAGTGTTTCACAATGCACATTTCGGGGTATTTATTTTTGGGAATATTATTTTCTACCATTAAAATAATGCTTTTTTTTTTAGGGGGGGGGGGGGGGGACTAATGTGGTGTTTCTGTGCAGTTGAAAGACAAAGCTTTTATCGTCCTTTTTCCGGTTCGAGCAGTCGAGTTAACCAGAACTAACGCCAAAATGGGAGTACATATATATTTGTTTGTAGAATTAAACGCGGTCAGCACTGAAAAAGTAATGGTAGTTAAATCATGAAACCCTAATATATATAACAAAAATGAAATTTTGCTTTTAAAAACTTAGCTGCCAAATTATTGGATTGCATGGACGAGAAATCACGTGTTTGGAGGCACACAACGTCGCATGACAGCGTGTGGGCAACGTAGTGCAAATGTGAAATCTAAATACGAAATCTCACCACAGATGACATCACTATGAAGCTTCTTCTCATTTCTGCAACCTCTTAAGAAGGCTGAACATCGTCGCTTAATCGCCGATCCCGTCTTGATTTTTACAGCTAGTGCAAAAAAAAATTGCACAATTTACCTAGAAGCTTCATACATTTAACTCTCGGAATTTGATCGAATTCATAAAAATCACTTCAGCTTTACCAATCACGCTGCTTGTCAGGCAGGCATTACAAGTTTTATGCCTCCAGAACATATTTTGGGAAATACTAAGGAGACATTCGACTGACCATTTCTCAAATACGAACAGAAAGGTGTGTCTCTGAGAGTCACCACGAGCCCAGTTTACAACTGTAACGAAGGAGTCGAGTGTAAGAAAAAAGCTAGGAATACTTTACCCCGCTGCTTGCACACTTTGCTTCTGCAGACTGTGTAGTTTCCTAGGTAGAGGCGCAATAAGGAAATCGTTCACGTTACAAAAGCAACCAAAAATGGCATATCGTTTTTATTTCTTTTTTTTCTATTCTTTAGTTTTCCTTTTCATCCGTGATGTCTCAAGCACGCAGAACAAAGACATTTCTCTACAGTTTATTTCTATACTTCTTCCAAGGCAGCTAAGAAGGCTCACGGATGCAGTTATCATTTTCAGTGATAATTAAAAAAGCTTCAAAAATCTCCTGGCTTGACTGCGATACTTACTTCTGCAATAAACTTTAGTTTCTTCCTCTTTCTTCGTTTCCGTCACTTCGAATTCGTACTATGCTTAACCACCCAACTAGACCAGCTGAGTACTCATTTCGATACCCTCGAAAAGTTCTTGATCTGATCCTCCTACCCAATTCTCGGCTGTCCTCTAGCTGCTGCGTTTCACTTGCCTAGGAATTTATTCTGTTGCTCTGAGCCAGCACCAGTTGCCTCCTCTTTGCAAGGCATGCCCTGTTCATGCCAATTTCTTCAGTTCGATCAGGATGCCATTAACCCACGTTTGTTCCCTAATGCACTCTGCTCTCTTCCATTTCTCTTAACTTTACACCCATGAGTTTAATTTTGTTAGTCTTCTTCGATATACTCAGTTTTGATTCGAAGCCTTTTCGATAGCCTTAAACTTTCTGCCCCTTAAGTGAGTATACCTCAAGACACCATTATAATATACTTTCCTCTTGAGGCGCTCCAGTAAGATGCTATTTATGAAATGAAAGTACCTGCTGAATGCACTCTACTCCATTAATTTTTATTCTCTTAGTTGTTGTTTTTTCTCACTCTCGTGCTCCGGATCTGCAGTCACTGCATAACCTCTGTAGTGTTGTATTCCCACTTCGATTGCTTCGTTGCCTATCGTAAACTGTTCTTCCCTTCCAGGATTTAAACACTACTTCATTCTTCAGTTTATTACTTTCTACACCCACCATTATGCTTTGCCTGTCCAAATCCTCAATCTTGGTCTGCAGTTTTGTCTGCTGAGTAACATATCAAGGCAATGTCAGCAGCGAATCCGTGATTACTCATCTGTTTTCCACTAACTTTTATTCGCGAACTGTTAGAAAAATCGCACAGTATATCAAACTCGACTTCCGCCGGTCTTTCCCCATATTTAACTGCGCGTTGCCCCCCCCCCCCCCCCCCCCCCCCCCATGTGCTGCTTCTCCGAACAGCGCTTTTCGATCACTTTTCGTGCACTGCGGCGGGTTGCCTCTCGGACTTGAGCACATGCTGGCAAATATGCTAGCGCTGTGAAACCGTGTGAAGAGGTGTACATTGGGTGTGCTTGTAGATGGCCTTCGATCTCCTGTACTCATTTTCCACGCCACAATGCTGCCATTCGGTGAAGCCAACCAAATGAACTAAAGCCTCTCAGCAAAGCACGCAAACGCCTTCAGCAAAGAAAGCGATAAAACTCATTATCATTACTTCACACGTGCGCTTAGTAAAGGGGATAAGAGACACAAGTAGCTTGCCTTTCGGTCCATCTGCATCCGTTAGCACTGAAGCGGTGAATGTTGCCCACGTTGACAGGCATGCTACTATAACGAGACTTGTAGCCGGCATAACTCGAATCTAGAAAAAATGAGTGAAAAGGAAAACAAATATGCAGGTTGAGAAAAAAGAGCGGCTCCGGGAGCACCGGTTTATAGTACATGCCATCACACGCATTTAAATGTCACAGGATCAGTGGCCAACCGTGACGCAAGCGACAACATTAGGCACTTTTAGAATATGGGGACCCTGTCGTTTAAGGGGATAGGGCCCCCTATTCTAAATGTCTATGTCTCTATTTGATTAAGGACGATCGCATATGTCCTCGCTGCACTGACAATAGCGCAGTAACAACAGATCACGTCGGCTGCTAACTTTTGCCACCAGTCACGAAAACACCTCCCTGCTGCAAACGTTCCAAAGTTACGGTGGCAAAGTGACAGGCGTACTAAGAGGCTGCAGCGAAATGCAAGGACTCTGAAATGTGCTCACTAATTGGACGTGATATCTGAACAATGGTACGTTGACTACAAAGAGATAAAAGCCACGATTTCGGACACCGCTTCTTAGCTACGTACTTACCATGTTACTTCAGTATACGTCCAGATTTTCAGCTAATTTTTTCCCAGTGTTTCACTGATTTGTGTGCCGGCTCTGACAATGCAGCAAATAAGAGTTGCGCTTTAGGTATTTCTGGAGGTGCCATCGTGTGCATTTCACGAAAATACCTCCGAGGTTCCCAGAAGAATATTTCTTCCACAGAAATCATCGATCTAAAACTTATGTCCGCGTTCAGAGAACATGCCGTGTCCTGAACAATAGAACATTTATCTTTGCCACCTGGTCCCCGCAGGTGTAAGGAAACCTTCCTACCTGGTCTATAAAAATGCCATCACAAGCCGAGCAGAAGCAGTAAACAGCTATTCGTGCTGGATTTCCGCGTTAGAGTTTCGTCTGCAGCAATTCCTGCACACAGAAAACGAAGTTTATGAACATACAGCGCTACCCAAATATGGCAAGATTACTTTTGCGAAGTAACGTATTACATTAGTAATTACTATTTGGAAATGGCGAAAATGTGGTGACACTGCGTTCCCAGTTATGCTCACAAGAGCTAATCACAGCGCACTACAACTGCTTCCGAAAAGTAATGCAATTACTTTCTTCTAATTACTCTCTAGTTTTCACACATGCCAAAAAGTGCACTGGCGATATCTGCAAGAATAATTTCATAATTATTAATTTATTGTATATTAGGAGCAGGTAAGTCAAGAAATTGGACGGTCGATCAGACAATCTGGCGCTGGCAACGTGCGCAAACAGTTGCAATTTTTCTTAAGTGCTTATTAGAATAAAGCTTTGCCGAAATACGCTTTTCGTTCAAGAAGGTTCGTAAGCATACTTAATTTTTTTACTCTTGCATTGATAGTAGTGTGTGGCTCTTTATTTATATATTCTGGACTGCATAAGGTAAACTTATGAAGGCGTTATTGAATTTTTCGCATTTGTATGCGTTATATTTTGTGTTCCTGTTTATCTTTTGTGTTCGAACTTTCCTAAACGAGGAAAGGCCTGCACATGTTCCGAAAATTTCATTTATAGTAATGCACTCTAGAAAAATTTACTTTTTGTTATCTGAATTTCGTTATTAAAATTAGATCAAAGCGGAAATAACACCAAAGCACTCTTTCATATTGACGCCTTTTCTTTTGTGTTGAAACTGTATTGTGTCATTTTTAACACAGTGCAAATATATCTGGCATTGACAATGTAAATCATTAAATTGCAACACATGTGCTGTGAAAGCATATATTTGTGCTTTAATGCTCGTGCTTTTGAAGATAGAAAGCATTGTTTGTGGGAAGTTACTGAATCATTTATATTTGTGCTAACAAAGAAAGACTGGCTTCTTTTCTTGACGAGCTTCACGCCATTCTTTTGGGCATGTTTCTATAATGGAACCATTGCCAATCTTTTAAACAAATTTGTATTTTATGCAGAAGTGTCTTTACCACCTTGTCATATCTGACATCACGGATTACAGCTAGTTGTTATGTTGCGTGAGTTCCAGAAAAAAGGTACGCTGGCTATTGCAACCGATGAACCAATTCTTTCGAAGTTGGTACTGTAAAAACCGTTTAATTGGGACTTTATGGGAACGGGAGAAACGTCCAAATAATCCATGGTCTAATTATGCAATTGCATCTAAAAGTTTGGAAATACTGTTAGCATGCATCATGTCAAAGGTTACTTAGTGAATAATTTACGCTTTGTTGTTTGAAGTTCACATAAACAGACTACTGCGTGCCAAAATGTTAGAAGCCTTTGTGGTCTCTTTCACGGTGAGACTCTGTAGCGGTGAGCCTTCCTCACAAACGATGTTACCGCATTAGGAGGCTCCGCTGCACAAATCACAAACAGCACGTGACAAGCGCCCAGTTTTAGCTCACAGGAATAGGGAAATGTGCACAGTCGCCAGAGATAAGAACAGAGATAAGACCAGCGACTTGCCAATCCGCGTCCGAAGCGGCGCGCAGTTCGGCTCGGTTAGCTTGTCGATGTAGGGCCGAGAGCCGCCACAGCCGCGGGCTGGCGGCAAAGCTCAAGAGGTGAAACAACGCAAACGGACCACCCCTATAGGCATAGCGACGCGGGCCACTCGATTGTTACGCATGCCATTGTGCACATGTCAGTGGTGTGCGAGCAACAATGCACAATGTGACTCACGCTTGGGGAGGGATATTCGGACAATTGCTTGCCGTGCCAGTCATACCTCGACACGGATATGGCCCTTCCGGAGACTGTTCGAATTACGCGGTGTCAGATGAGCATCGTCTTAATTAACGAGTGCCATGTAAATATGTATCGTTTAACTGGTGTCGAAAAACGAGGTTTTATTGCGTGCCAGTTCACGCATGCTTTGTTCATCTGATTTAGTACTGACCATATACTACTGCACTTGAAATGATGGTGTGCTCGGAAAATTACGTGGAATTTTTCTTAGTACTATTTTCAGTGGTCGTGGTACTATTCATAGCTTCGGTTGAAAAAACCAGCTTACTTGTGTACATCGTGAAAAGTCTACGAGATGAAAACCTCTGGCAGACTATTGAGTATCGTCTATAGATGTAATTGTTTACAGTGAAAAAAAGAACACGCTACTTTAACTTGATCACGCAAGTAGGATGCACCCTACGGAACTTAGGATGAACGACACGACACAAGACGAGGTGTGAACTGATGATTGATTTAGTCATGATTTCGATGACGTTCTCCTCGCAATCTTCTAATTTATAGTGTCTGCAATTAAATCTCTGTAGAACCGAATAAGTTCAGTTGCTTTCATTTCGTCTCGACTATAGTGTCATTCGGCCCTACCTTCTTGCGATGCAGTGTTGTTGGGCCCTGAAGCCGTCCAGTTTTCCTTCTATGAAATTGGCAACAGCACAACAGCCACCACTGCCACAGGCTTCAGGGCAAAGCCAAAAAAAATACAGATTATTGCCGCAATTACGTGCCATCTTTAGCAGTGCCTATGAGTACCTTTTGGCTGAAACTGGGTGTCTGTTGCAGGTGCAAAATTTCCCCAAAAAAGTCCGTCGTACGTACCAGATTGGTGCTCCGGACGAACTTTCGATGATCTGTGGCAAGTCTTATCGAGAGCCGGACAAGTCTGGTTATTCACTAGACATGCGAAATGTACAGTGCCGTGTGTTCTTCTGATTCATAGATGTTTGTGGTGCACTGGGAAGCCAGACGCAGTTCTACGCGTTTCGTCTGTCTCGTTGCTTCTTTGTTTGTTTGTTTTTTTCGTAATGAGAATGGCGCGGTTTCATCCGCTTTTTGCGTCTAGTTATTTTGTTTCTGTCTCGGTTCTTTTGTCGTAATCAGTACACCATGGTTCCCTGCTCAGTGTGGTGTAAAAATGAAGCGCGCCTTTCGCTGAGCACAAAGCAGGCGTAATCAGGATGCAAGAAACGACACAGACGTAATAAGCGCCGTGGCCAAATGTAATAATGCCCGTTCTCGTCATTCAATAGTCGCCCATGAACCCGCCGTCCAGACTGCAGCAACCATAGCCAAAGTCGTTACACACAGCGTGATAGTTTTTTCAATAGTTTCGCGAGCCAGCTAGTGCAGATCATTTCGCTTAGTAATGCGGTAAGCACTCGTCCTATAAAGCTGTTAAAACTCTGGGCTTTTACGGCCCATAGCGGATTTGAAGCTTCGACGCGTCAGTAACCCGTAGAAGGGACGCGGAGTATAACGGAGGCCTAGGCCCGGGGAAATCCTGTACTCATTAGAAAATCAGTGGGTACAGGGAGGTTGTGGTGGTTGAACACCGTACCTCACGCATGCCAGGCGGACGCTCAAATCCCTAGGCCTCTTCTGCGGTGCACCATCTCCTGTGCCACCTGCGACTCTGCTATAACCTAATAATAATATTAATAATAATAATAATAATAATTGGTTTTTGGGGAAAGGAAATGGCGCAGTATCTGTCTCATATATCGTTGGACACCTGAACCGCGCCGTAAGGGAAGGGATAAAGGAGGGAGTGAAAGAAGAAAGGAAGAAAGATGCGCCGTAGTGGAGGGCTCCGGTATAATTTCGACCACATGGGGATCTTCAACGTGCACTGACATCGCACAGCACACGGGCGCCTTAGCGTTTTGCCTCCATAAAAACGCAGCCGCCGCGGTCAGTTTCGAACTCGGGAACTCGGGATCAGTAAAGTTTCGAATTTTCTCTCTTGACTCCCCTCCTACCAGCGCTACTTCTTTGTGTGATACAAGACGACGGTAGTGGTGGATGGGCATAACCATAATCATCCTCAATGTCACCACTTCTGGCAGCCAGGGTGCGCGTAAAGTGTAGTGGTTTTCATTACGAAATTGAAATAAAACAAAGCGGAGAGAAAAGATGGGTGCCGATCGCGGCAACTGCACCTTAGTATTTTGAGCACCTGAACTGCAGCCGGCTGAAATGAAAGGGTGAGGAGAGAATATAGACAGGCGACAAAGAAATAGTACAGATGGTGAGAAAGGATAAGGGGGAGCGAATATGCAAACAATTAATCCATATCACGGTAAGGGCTCCTGCCAGTTATTTTTGATTAGCCCCTTACTCCGCCAGCTGCTACTATACTATCCGAAAGAATTTTCCATTCACCTTTCCTTCCTCGGTTCTCTGCCGCTCCCACCAGATGTTTAAATTCATTCTTACACTGAAAGATTACCAGTTTTCTTTTTCTCATTGCGTATGCAGCACAAATTGGTGTCCACCTCTTCACTGCCTGAAGCGTACCTTCAAATTGCGGCGAAGTTCTTTGATGTACGCTTTCAGCAGGAGCGCAGGTTTCTATTAGAACTGCGTTCTCTTTTCTCTATCAGGTTCTGCCCCGCGGAACAACTTGTGCGACTTCGCATTCGCAATTCAGGACGAGATAGCCAAACTTTCTCCTGCTCTAGCTTGTTAAGAGCGCTACGGAAAAAATGTGACGCACACAAATGCAAAGAAAGTGAGACCGGCACTTCGTGACCATATTTCTTTGTGCTATTTGTGTTCAGACGGAATAAAAATGTGATGGCATCTTTTTGTCCATTGTTATTGAATGGAAGAGAAAACTGTTTATTTCCTAGTCGCCCCATGGGTGCTGCACGGATATTTGATTTTAATTCACATTTGTTCTTTTTTAGGATAAATGGCGATGGTTGTAATCATCTACCAGAGGACACATTTGTTTTTTCCCGGGTACATCGCCGATTTCTTCGTGCAATTGAAGGCTTTCGAGAAGGCTGGAAAGTTCTTGAAAGGAATGTTCACTCTGCGAGCAAGGGAGAAAACAATTAACACCCAAGTCCACTCAAAACATGTCTCTGAAAGTATTCCTTCTAGATTTAAAATGCTCAACAGCTTTCTAATGTTCCCCTGTCACTAGGACAGTGATGGCAACAGTCGCAGAATCATGCTTCAGAGTCGCTGTCTGTCATTCTAAGTAAGATTCCTTGGCGAAGCTCCCCAATGTCCGTATCGTTCGCCACTTCGCTACTGATCGTGTAAGGGCTATTTTTCAAGAAGGGCCACTGTCTTCGGAACTGTCCGTAAGGTATTGTGCAAAGTGCATGGCTCATTAACTGTTCCAGTGAAATTGGGAGTGGCGCGGATACTTCAGAAGAGCACTGTACATACGTTTGCAGAAAAAAAAATATGCCGAAAAAATTCTTCACCATTCCCGTTTCTTGCTCCAGGCTTTAGTTCGATCGGCGCATGAAGATACGAAAACAGTCCACTTTCTGCTAGCTAACGTGCGAAGGGTGTTTTAACTCACAGAGCGCTGCGTCCTCTAAATGAAAATTTAAAAAGTTGCGAACTAAGAAGCGCACGGGAGCCTGCATCGATGATGCCCAGCTTTCCTGGCTATCATCACTAGCGCCATCTATCACCCGCCAGTAGTCAACTTCAATGGAAATATTTTCTTCTGAGAAAAAAAAAATACAGTGTAGTGGAACGAGGCGCGATGATGTTGATATTGATGACCTACCTAGTCTTCCTAAGCGCAGCAGAAAATTACAAGATCCTTCCCGCACCCATTGAAAATATTTTTGTCGTACCAAACATACAAAACTCTAGCGATTATTTTTGATTTTCACTGTCATGCAGCACGCGGGGGCAACCGCGAAAAACAGTATTTGTACACATTTTTCTGAGCTTGTTTTCACCGCACATATTTTTTCGCCAATTATCTCATTAAGCTTTTACCGAGTGGTCCAGCTTTCATGTCTGCTGCAGTGCCGCCTTTCTTTCGTTAGTGCATCGCATCGGAGTACCCAGCTGGATGAAAAAATTTCGTGTTCTGCCCATAACATGGATGACGAGGCAGCCAATGCGACGTATTCCTTTTTAGCACCTCCAATTTTGGCATTGTAAGTACGACGTTACAATTCGTTTGTAATTCGAACACTTCCTCCAAGACATACTATGGGCTGGCGGTACGCTGTACTATAGAAAGCAATACAGGCTATTTCCATGTAGGAACCTTTAACACGCTCTGCTTTTACTGTTTTCTGTCAGTATCTTGCTGAAGTCTTTTCTTTCCTTTAGCTGATTCTGTCAGCGCACGAATACAAGCACTTACAGTAAGGTATACGGTCAAAATTGAAATCAAAAATATATTGCCAACGAACTCAACGAGAGACAGCTCTCTTCTTGCTTTAAGGTCGTAAGTCACTCTCTCTGTAATGTATTTGTTCTTGAAGCCCTTATCGCTACACAAGTTAATAGCAGGGGTGAACACTGACCTCAGCGGCCGATGTGAACACTTCAGGCATGTGCTGGGTTCTGCATCTTCTCACGCCACTGACGAGATAAGGGACACCATAGCCCCTTATACTTGTAGGGACACTTCCTCCAATCTCGCTAAGTTATGACGGTAGGGCAAAGTGCAGGGGGAATAGGGGCACGTTTGTCTTTGTTTCATGAGGATCTTAAGATGGAACAGCTGAGCAGGCGTCAAAAGGGACGCTGGAGGTCGGAGGGGGGGGGGGGGGGGTAGGTAAATCCGTGCTCAGCATTTGGGGTGTGAGGATGTGTTCTTTCTTCCGGTCAGTGCTCTCGGCATCTCCTTGTGCCCAATATATGTGGATGGATTTCTTTATTCGATTATTTAGAGCATGCAGTTTCGTGCTAAGCTTAGTGTATTTATCACTGTTTGAGTTTTTTTATGGCCACTAAGGAACGTGTGTAACATATAAGGATTCCATCGCTTAATGTGGCCCGTCTTGTATGAAGTCGCTTAATCAAACAGATAACGAATGTCCTCGAAAGCTGCGACAAAGTGGCGTTGGAAGCAGTGGGAGATGGTGGCATCCAACCCCAGCGCTAGACACCCCTAGCATAAAGAGCAGCGCAACACCTCCAAGTGCCGTCCGGCCTGCCAGTCTGTAAATGGGTTCATCGGAAAGGGAGTCCTTGCGCTCGTCCGCGCTGCAATCAACTTTATATTTACAAAAATAAACACCTTTAGCAAGCGTTTTTCTTCAAGAAAAGTTGAATGCCATGACGGAAAACACTCACCCTAAACGAGCCGAGTTACGCCAAATGCGGTACACATGCCTCCTGCGGTGGTCCCTATTTACGAGTCTTTCTAAGCTAATTTACCATGCTCCTCAATTCAGCTGTAGTGCAAATCGCAAGCTGGGCTAATTGGTTTAACGTTTATTTTACAAGTGTTGTCTTTGTATGTGCGTCGTGTTCTTCGTGCTATTCACTCCTAAAAATCTATTCATCTTATCCTCTGCTGTCCTCCACTCCATCTCACACCACCCGGTATCGCTCCAAAAGACCACAGGTTATCTGTTACATCATTATAGAAGTCCTGCTCACTGCGTTTCCGTATTTGCCCAGGTAAGAGGTCGCCGGTTATGGTTTGTCTTCTAGCCGTTACTTCTCTCCTTCTGCAGCGGCCATAATTACATTTTAAGCTCCTTCTCCATCTCTCTTGCTTGAGCCACTAAGGTAAGTATAGACCTTTCCATCGTATGCGCGTAGACGTCGAAACACGCCCTGTCTAGGCTTCCCCAAACCGATACCGCTACAGTTTCCACCGTGCTAGCGTCAGACCCACACGTCACTGGAGCAAAGAGTTTGGGCGACTCCTAGGAAACGCTTATTGTAAACGTCTGTAGTAGAAGGGTTCATTGGCTGTTTGTTCCACTCTACATTTGAGAGACATCACGAAGCTCCCATTCGAAAAAAAGAAACGACAGAACCAAGTCGAAAATGCGACAAATTAATGTTTTGTACTTTTGTCGTAATGACTGATTTTTCTGTAGAACCGCTGATTCTTTATTTAGTACTTTTGTGTAGTAACTACGAAAAATTCTGTTGGTACCACACATTTTTGGTCGAAAACATTAAAGATACGCTTCGATTCATCATTGTGCTGCTTTCGCGACATCCGTCTACCTTGAGCTTGTAGGAAGAACCAAAACTTGCAGGCGGCGCCAGGATTTGATGTCGATTCGAAAGCCATACAAAATAATTTGACACAAAGAATGAATCGGCGACAGACATTCAACGCCATGTGTACATCGTTTCTTACTATGTGCAGAGCTTTTGTGCTGCTTTCCAATCGAAATCTTCATACCAACTTCCTCTACTTTTCACTTGGGTAAACAATGATTCGAACGCGACGCCTCCAGCGTGCAACATGGAAATGCCACATCCGCTGGTGGCGCAAGGAGACAATTATTTAAAGCAGTCTAATCGTCTGTCATCTTTATGTGACCTTGGATATCAATTTTCTTCGGCTTTTGACTACTTAGTGTTAGAATACCGAACGCATCTAACTCTGCTTGTTATGTGTGTTAGATATGTTGGTTAATACACCCGGCTTCTTACCTATAATTGCTGGGGCTGTGGGGATTGTATTGTATGTGTTGCTCCAGGTACTCTTTGCGCCAGTTGGTGCACCACATCTGTAAACACAAAGCCGTTATCGACCACAAAGATTCTTAAAAATAAAAGCGGCGTTATCAGTTGGACGTAAATAATCGTTGCAGTGCAACACTAACAATTTCTCGGTCGAAGCCATTTAGGTTTTCGAGTGTCTCGCTAGGCCTGCCGCCGTATCGCGGTTTTACGAAAAGCCGTGGTTAGGTTTGTTTGGTGTTTGGGGTGGGAGGGGGGGGGGGGGGGGGGGGTTAACGTCCCAAAGCGACACAGGCTATGAGGGACGCCGTAGTTAAGGTCTCCGGAAGTTTCGACCACCTGGGGTTCTTCAACGTGCACTGACTTCGCACAGCACACGGACCTCTAGAATTTCGCCTCCACCGAAATTCGACCGCCGCGGCCAGGATCGAACCCGCGTCTTTCGGGCCAGCAGCCGAGCGCCATAACCACTCAGCCACCGTGTTTACGTTTGTATAATTTCTAATGTGGTCGGATAGAAACGCGGCCCACATAGCTGAATGAGCGGTGAGAACGAAGTGACATTCTACCACGGAACAGGTCAATACTCACCATTGCATTTGCGATAAAAAAGAGTTGTTCACCAGAAAATTTTTTCAGGCCGGGAAGTCGAAGATCTTGCGCCTTTGAGCGTCTTTTCATTCTTTGGTATGCCTGGAGTATATAAAGAAAAAAGAAAGATCTATTTCTTTCGAAATAATAACATACCCACATGTCGCTGACAGTAAGCACTAAAATGCGGCAGCACCTTGAAGCGGTCTCTGGAAAACTGACGTCAACTAAAACTGGCAACACTGCCTCTACAATGTTGAGATAGTCATCCATGAGGAAAAATTATTGGGAATATAAGTTAGCCAAGCGACTAGGCTACGATACTTGCGGAGAAAACTGTAACACCTGCAAGTTAAGGAGAAAGCTGAGAATCCATGCGAGAACGTTTTTGTAGGCCAGTTGGTGCATACGGAAAGAGGTTTACAGCGCTGACAGACAGACACAGGAAGAAACGAAGTGACAGAACAGAGCGCTGCCTAACAACTCGGGCATTTTATTGACCGATCAGTCGCTTACATATATACAGCAGCTGCTCATATCAACAAAACAGAATGACCGGATAGCGTAGGAAGAAACCAAAACAACTAATATGCCGTCATCGCACAAAGTGAAGGCATACACCTAGTTATCTTACAAAGCGAGAAATTTGCTTTTTTTATATAGTAAAATTGAAGGGTTGCTTACGCACGAGCTACCGGACTTGGCAATCTCATCAGCTTCGATGATCTCTCGTCCAAGCTGCGTCGTGCATCTGCGCAGCACCACTGTATTATCTAGCCTAGGAGCACAACTACTGCATTTCTTAATGCGTTCAATAATTTTACTGCCCGAGTTATTTCTAACATCATTTGCGCGCTTGCTTAACCTCTCGTTTAGATACCGCCCAGTTTGACCGATACACCGCTTACCAAAGGTCAGCAGCGGTATGGAGTATACAACGTTAATCGAGCATCCTACGATGCGCTTCTGGTGGCGTTTTGAACGGGGTATACGCACCATCTTCCGCATTCACTCTCCTGCTCTGTGAGATAACTAGGTACATGCCTTCACTTTGTGCGATAACGGGATATTAGCTGTTTTTGTTTTGTTGATATGAGCAGCTGCTGTATATAAGCGACTGATCGGTCAATAAAATGCCTCAATTGTTAGTGAGCGCTCTGGTCTGTCACTTCTTTCCTTCCTGTGTTTGTCTGTCAGAGCCGTAAACGCCTTTCTGAGAATCCAGTACAATCGTAAGCGGTCCAATGCGAGATCGAGTGCGTTCAGGGAGAGGGCAGTCCTCGGCACTGGTCTACATTATGCACGAGGATACCTCGGCGTCGTTTTGCGAGCGATTCACTTCGCCCACTAGCCGCGTCATTTGTTTTCTGCCCAAACACGCCACTCGAAAACAGCGACAGTGGTGGGAAGACTACTTTGAATGGTCGCTGCAGCAACCCGCAAAAACTTCGTTAAAACATTAAGTTGAGCCAGTTGGTATTTGCTTGCTAGAATCATTTTCTTGGCGTTTTAAAAACGCATACACTGCATCTACGACAAACACTAGCCGCTGTCTCTTGTGTGTTTGTCATAGATGTAGTGTTTGTGTTCTTAAAGCACTAATAAAATGATTCCATTGCAGTGTTAACACTGCAATGCTCATCGTAAACCATCTGTAATACGAGAATAAAGATGTGAACAGTTTTTATATCTGGTTTGCACGACTACATGAATTGTTTATAAATATTTACAAACACTGCTGCCTCTTTTGTGAAAGACATAGCAGCGGCATGTCACGCAGAACTCGATTACAATATTATAGTAACACAAAACGGCCTTTTGAAATATATTTATACACGGAAGGTCATCCTGGAAGCTGTACGAGATGCAGAATGCCTGCTGAAAGATAATCTTTATGCAAAAGATAACCTTAAAGGAATTTCTCCGTGAGCATGGACATTTACATGGAGTTTTATTCTCCTTAGACAAAGGCATCATCAAAATTTAGATAAATGTTTTACTATCTAATTATCTTTTTGTTAATTACCCAGAGTTTTGCCCTCAAGGAATGAAGGGGGCTATTTTTGATGGATTACTCGAAGTGCAAAACTTTAATCCGATGTGTTCAATGCCTGGGGATTGCAGGCGCTTCTTGGGTAAAAGTCTCAACTGCGGCTACGCAAAGGCGTCCTTCTGTTGCAGCTGGGGTATGGAGAGCTCCGTGAGGTGGTCTGAACTATTCATAGTTATGAATCCTTGGTTTTAGTAGGGCGCGAGCCCTACGAGGAAAGACAGTAAAGAATGCGGGATGGACACTGAACCTGTATTCTTCACTTTTTTTCACTGCCGCTCTCGCGTTCTACGAAGCTTGGTAGCAATCTTCTGGCGTCATGGACTGCAGGTGCAAGAAGCCTAGTCGACACAAACTAAGCGACGTAGCTTTATGGGTTGCAGTCTGTTCGCGGCAGGAGTGACCCCGACTTACAATCACTGCACGTTTGAAGAGTTTTGAGTATGGACACTTCGTCGAGCAATGTTGCTTTTGAGATAAAAAAGTGCCAACATTCCGCCAGACTAACCCATTCAGCACAAGAGACATGAATTACTTTTGTCTAAACATGTAGGAGACCTTCCTCGCTGCACTTACCTTGAAGGCGAGTCGAATGGCTCCGTTGTCCGCAATATTTTCTCCAAGGGTATTCCTTCCGTTCAACTTGTCCATGGTAGGAAGAAAAAGAATTACGGGGCGCATAATTATCATTACGCGATGACCATGCGTTAGCATTGAGTCTTCTCCTTGTTTGAAGAGCTAAGGCGGCTAGCTTTGCGCATTAGTCACCGGAAGCTGATTGGCACTATATGATTGGACCTTCACCTTTCACAAAAGGCACTCACCGGATTCCTACCGCGGAAACACCCACAGGCTACGCGCCACACGCATGAAAACTTCTTCCGTCCACGGTGTCCACCCTCTGGCTTCTTCTCTTTTCCTCTAGAAAGGTGGCAGCCACCTTTCGGCCTCTCTCCTACAAGAGGAGAGGGGAATTTTTCTCCCTCCACTTTACAACCGGCCAACAGTGGCAGATGAAAAGTGGTTGGCAGGTGGCAGCTGCCAGGTGTGTACAGAACAATAGAAAGCCGGATGCTGGTTCCTGCTTCACAGTAGCACTAATGCTAGCGCATTAGAAAGCCTGTATCAGTTAGCCATTGCTGCTTGATCATTCTTTGATCATTCATTTTATGCTTGAAATCTGTGTAAGACAGACAGATCGAAGGAAAAGTTGTTTGCATCAGATACATTCGGATGCACTATCTGTTGACTGTGAAGAGCTCATGCGAGGAGCCGCAAGTTTGCTTTAGTTAAAAAATGGTTGCAGTTTAGCCCAGCTAAGCGTGGTTATCGAAATCGTCCCGACGATCCTTAGCAAGAACTGCAATTCGAATTCCGCGGGAGCAGCACGGGCTCGTTTAACAGCGAATCACGCAGTCAGTCACGTAGCCACAGCTGCTAAGGCTCTTGCAGAGTGACGTGGTATGTCACGTGGCTGCCACACCTCCGCCACTTGAAGGTGAAATTGCGGCGCCCATGAATTTGGCTTGACAAGGCCAGTAGAACATGTTTTAGTGGCGTGTCCAGCATATGCACGTGAAAGACTCATGCTCGCATTTGCTTTGAAGAGTATGGACACAAGGCCCTTCTCAGAGGATTTGATCCCCGGCGCTTGGCAAGATTGTTTGAAAACTCCACAGGCAACGCGAGCGCTCTCACGCTTTTTAAGCGACACAGACCTCGTCTCGCGTTTGTGATGTTAGAAAGTGTGGCTTGTTTTCTTTATTTTTAATATATTTTTTCCATCTGCCTCCTCCCATCATCATCACCCGCCATCGTGACCCTCTTTTTGCTCCTCTTCCCGTTCCCCAGTGTTGAGTAGCAGACCAGATATTTAAGTTTCAGGCCAACCTCTCTGCCATTCCCGTCAATAAAACCCCTCTCTCTCTCTCTCGCTTAAAAAAAATAGGCAATGGCTTAGCTCGGCTATGCCAGAAATACGTACAGAAAGGTAATGCTTAGCTTGGTTAGCCTTGGTTAATCTTGATTGCAAGTACAGGTTAGTCTGGTTGTCTGGCTAGTTGTTGTCACGTGGTTCACCATGCGGTTGGTCACGCGGTTGGTCACGTGACCCGTCACGGGGTTGGTCTCACGGTGCGGTGCGACCACGGTGCGAATGCGAGTTCGTGGCCAATGTAGCTTTCACTACAAAACTGCTTAAAAGTGCATGCCATTTTACATTTTTATAGCATCCTTGCCCGCCTGCAGTATCGTAACCTGATCAGGTTCTTGTGAAGCCATACAAACATTAAAACTTTAGTCATTCAACTAGCGCGTTATAGTTTTGGTTTACTAGTGAGATAGGATCCGTTGCTGCTAATCTATCTAAAAGTGGCTAGAGGGACAATATTTTGCATGCGCCATGAACAGCCGAAGCGATGCAAGCAAGCTGAATGAAGGCCGTCAAGGTAAAGCCTCCTTTGCGGTAGCCTATAAGGGACAAGGGAACAATACAAACCGACATGTTCACGGTCTTATCAACAATGTCGCCGTATTGGTGAACAAAGCACTCCGCTTTTTGCATGAAACGCCGACGAGTGTCGTTGCTCCACCAGCGTCTCAAGCTCCCACTCTCATCGTACTGACTTCCTGCGGCGAAAAAGAAAAAAAAAGTCTTGGGTGAATCGATTCCGCTTTAGTATTTATCACAACCTTGACGCTTCAACCGGCAAATTATTTGCGGAAAAATGTACTAAAATTGCCGAGTTGTTTTCGCATTTTTCGTCGAAATGATTGTTGTTAGGCTTAATACGCGGCCTAAAATTCTAAACGCGGTTTTCATGGGCAACTACTGCCCTCTGGGGTTAAAAATTGCAACCAACGCAATTGGAGAGAGTAACAAGTCTCTTGTATCAAGGGGCTTTAGTCTCTTGTGGTGGATGCCGCACAACATCGGGCCGGACGAGTGTGACTCGTCATTGGCGATAATCGTGAAATCTCCATTGACGAGTACAGCTCGGGGTTGGCGGTTAAAGAGTTAGAATGCTTTGCACATAACTGTGCACGACGCAACTCACAGCTTTTGCTGAGAGTGTGCTGCACCCAGCAGTGATTTTTTTTAGATTTATTTACAGTTCTTCGTGTCGTCAATAGGATAATCCCCCAAAACAATGATCTTGGCATCACGTCGTCTGCACTGTAACGCAGAGAGATTTCGCTACCACAAAAAAAAATGTTTACCCTAATTTCAAGTCTGATGTGCTTCATCGAAACCGCAACAGATCCGCGATCATTCGGGAGTTTACCGCTGCTGCCTTTTCGACGTTATTTCTATTAATTAGGAACAATTAAGAAATAGGCACTAGATAGATAGACAGAGAACTAACAAACCATCTCTGTTGAGGCCTAAATATAGTAGTTCATCTAAAAAATATTTGTTTTCAATGTAAACGAAAGGCGCCTGAAGGGGTTAATGACTATTAATTTCCGGCTCCTCATTGAACGGGGCTCAGTGATCTAGAACTTATACGGTAAAAATTCTCGCATCTTTTACAGCCGTAGCTGAGTTAAAAAGTCTTTCCGGTTTATCGCGTTGTGGCCGCCACTAATGAGTCCTCTGTGACGTCGTAACACTACGTGTTAGCTTCCGCCAAGCGACAGTAACTTTCTCTCATGCTAATCAGCGCTGAGTGGTGCGCTATGGGCCCTGTTCGTGCGACGTCAATTGTAAGCCGCGTCTATGCAAGCAACCGTGGCGGCGCAACAACATGGCGCCCGCTTCGCGTCCAGACTATATGAGCGAGATAGTCCGGTTGTCCGAAAAAACCGAGTATGACCCCCACCTTTAGGCTTGGTAGAGAGGCGGAGAATCCGAAACATTTGTTTGATGGGGAGGCAAGACTTGAAGTTAGTTTTGGTAATTATATTTCATTCCAATTTCTATTTCAATATTTACTAAATTGTACTTCCTTTCGTTAAACTTTTATTTTGGACGGTGCAATGGTGTTTTCTTAATGCATACAAATCTAAATTATAATAGGTAGCTTTTTAAAGATGCACACGCGAGGAGTGATCGACTGCATTAAAAAAGTTTGCGCACAGTCTGTTTCAGTTCTGCTAGTTATGCTCATGAACGGAATTCAATCAATCAACGGCTTCTGTTGGGACCAGATTTCTTTAGGTTACTGAAACGAAATGCTTCACGACTGGCCACAAAGCCAACCAGCTCAGCCCCAGTGTGCTTCACATGAGTAAAGTCATATAACTGAACCGTTTGTCAGAAATCTGATCTGAGTAAAAGCGGTTGGAGACTGGAGGGCGTGGTGCGCCTCTGGAGAAATGTTGAGGAGGCGACCTGAGTTTAGATCCTGTCGTGTCTTTGCTATCTGTACTGTGTCGAACTCTTACCGTAATCATCAAAGCCATGCACCAACACGTGGCCAACTATGAAGCCCATGGACCCGAAGTTCAGGGAACTAGGTGGGAAAAGAAGCAGTGGTTAGCAACGCCTACAATCTGTAACACACTTGTAGCTAATGCTTAGGAAACCTACACTATACACATCAATTACCCTATACTGGAGCAAAATGGACTGAATGGTGCTCGAGCACACTTCTTATTAATGCACCATATGCTGCCCAAGCGTCGCTAAATATACGGTATATTATACTGTTGACAACGCACACATACTCACACCTCAATTCGTAGTAACTTGATCGAGGTAGCAAAGGAAGGAGACTTATAACCGCGGCACCAGATGTTAGGAGGGCAGCAGTCAGAAGAGTCCTAATACTCAGGTGAAATCTTGGTAACTGGAATATCTTAGCATATTTTGAAGAGAGAATCTGCTTCCGTTGCCAGCCGTGTGCACTATGGATTTTTGGGGATCAAAATCTACTCCAGGGTGTGGCCGGCATACTCTGCCCCCATTACGGAGAGCTCTAGAAGACCTGATACACCCATTTTACTCCCTTTAGGGTAATTCGTGTATAGAGTGGAATAAAGAGCTGCGAATCCGCACTTACGCCGGTAGCCCGTCCTGGTAAAAGGGCCCTTGCTGGATTGCGGAGGGTATAACTGCAATGAATTTGTAGCCAATTTTACTCTCCTCAAATGCTACTGGCTAACGCAGACGTTGATACACGCTCGATAGCTTAGTGAGTGGTCATCGTCTTGGCATCCGTCTGATTTATAACCAAACTTAACTATCGAACCAAACTTATCTTACGAACTTACGAAAAAGTAACCCCCCCCCCCCCCCCCTTTACCCCTACCACCACTCCATCTTCCTGACGGTGCTCTTGTTGGACACGCTCCGAGATCTTTAAAGGAAGTGACCCATATGTTCCTCTAAGTGGACGTACGTTAAAGAATTGATCAGCAGGAATTTGTTTATACGAGCTCGAATCACACCATTCACCATTCCGTATCAGCGCGTTAGACAGTTGCCCTGATTGGCTGTCAATCTTACCATTACTGTTCACTCTGCTCGAGATAACTCTGCTAAGAAAAGAACGCCGACATTATCATGAAAGTTCATGCACTATTTCTCTGATCATGGTGTCACATGCAGCCTTCAAATGGTGACTTTTTTGTTTCGTTTTTTTTCTTGTGACGCATATCGGTAAAAGAGCGGTTGCTTTTTCCTTTATACTTGTCTTCTGAAAGCCAACTGGATCAACAGGCGCAAGATTTCATGGCGTGCTGGCTCTCACCCATTCCGTTCGCTTCCGAATCGTAGAAGGCGTTCACAGCAGCTGGAGCCATGGACCAGCTGCGAGAGTTAATAGCAGAAGAAACACGCGAAGAAGAAAGGTAGTTCCAGCATGTTGGCCATGGAGTACGCAAAAAAGAAAAAATTTGGCGTAAGGTATTTAGCTCATTCTTATTGTTTCTGAAACTCATCAGTATATTCAAAATCTTGGTTCAAGTACCTGCTCGTCAAGAACCCTTATGCATTTCTGGCTTTTATTTTCATATTAATACAATTATACTGCAATGATTATTACAAAAAGAAACATAAAATAGAAAATACCTTTTCCCTCTCAAGAGCATACGCAAGTCGACGCATGAAGTAAGCAGAAGCTAAATCTTGTTTTTACTATCCCCGAATCATGTCCAGCAATTTCGGAGGAAAATTTTGAAAATTTAAAAACTCCGTTACTCTTATATTGAATATTGAAGGTAATGGTCCGTTCTTCTGATATGTAGCAAAATCTTTGTTTTAAAGTGTTGCCACCGATCGCATCGAACAGTTAAGGCTCCCATAGAAAACCAATGGGGAACGCTTTCGACGATAGCAAAGACGTTAACAGAAAAAAAAATTCTAGATTTCTGTCGGGTGATCTGCAGATATGTTGAATGTTGTAGTGAAATCGTACATTATATGAAAAAATTTCGTTCATAAATCGTTTCCCGTGCAAAAAGACCTTTGTCCAGAATCCCTGAGTACGGTAGATGTCCTACAGCAACCACATTGTCATGCGCCGTACAATGAGATTAGTGAGACCCTGGGCTCACCTGAGAGTCCGGTTGAAGGGACGGCGGAGGTCCATAAGAACGGATCTTTTGTAGTTCTGGTAGATTTTGTAGAATATTTCCACAAATGGATCGCTAGAATTAAGTGGTCCAAGCTGGAATCGAGTGTCATTCTTACTTGAGCAGTTCCGTAGATTCACCCGCTGACGGAAAAACCACTGACGAAAAAAAAAAACTTTTTTCCTCACATTTCTGTAGATCAGCTCCAGGTATCTGGCGTCCACCATCCAGGGAGGGTAACCAACCTTTGAGTCCATTTCTTCCAACTGCCAAGAATAAAATCGGGAATAATAGCAATAAATTACGATCCGAATTTGCATGATATCAGTAGAACAAAACTACAGAACCACTTCAAAAATACGACAAATTGTTTTCTTGTTCTTTCGTAACAACAGATTTTCTCTACTTTCATAGCACGCTTTTGTGGTACTGTAGTCTTTCCTGTAGTACATTTCTCTAACCTGTAGTTCTGTAGCACTTTTCAGTAGTAACAATGCAAAATTCTATTATTACATAATTTTTGTTGTTACTGAAATGTTCATAGTCAAAAATAGTACAAAAATGTGTTGCAACCACAGAAATTTTTTTGTTTTGTGTTTTTCGACTTGATGCGAATTTATGTATATTTCAAAGTTTAAGTTTCATTCAATAACTACTTTGGGTCAAGGTGATTGGCGCATGCTTATATCGCTGTGACTATATGGCTAAAGAGGTTCACGGAACATAGCAGCAACACCAGCAGGCAAGCGCAAAGCTGAATTTTATCGCCACCAAAACAACGCATTGATATGCCACGTGCATAATTTCCTGGATGCGCATTGAACAGCCCTAATCTATGATGACGTCTAATTTCACTAGACAAGGTTTCTTACGTATTTCTGCGTATGCAGAAATTTTATGAAATTCGTATTGAGCCTGATTTCTACCAAGAAAATTGTCAATGCCTGATAAACAGCGCAAAATACAGAAGGATGAGGTGAGACGAAAAAAACGACAGAACCTTGTCCAAAATGCGGATAAATATTTTCCTTGCTTACTGTAGTATTTTTCTGTAGTTTTTCTTCTTAGTTTTGCCACTACGGCAAGAGAGAGCGCAATACTACAAAAAATTGTTCAATTACTACAATTTCTGTTGTTACTACAGGTACCTGGTCAGATATGCTACAGAAAATTGCTGTGAACACAGAAAATCTTTTTTAACACTGTGAGAGGCACCCTTCTTACACATGAAACCTAGGAGAAATAATGACTTCGCAAGTGACGAAATCAAGATGGTGGCCACATTTATAATTTCGTTTTCGAGCACAGCGCCCCAGAGAGGCTGTTCACGCAAGCCTGTGTGCTCTGGAAATTAGAGAACGCTTCCTGCGTCTGGCGCGCACAAGAAAAAAAAAATGACTAATTCAAACAGTGTTACCCGCCGCGGAGGTAAGTGCGTCCGGCTACCGATCCGGAGTACCTGGGTTCGAACCAGACCGCGGTGGCCGCGTTTCCATGGAGGGGAAACGCAAAAGGGGATCGTCTGCTGTGCGATGCCAGTGCACTTTAAAGACTCCCAGGTGGTCAGAATTAATCCGGAGGCCTCCACAACGGCACTTCTTTTTCTTCCCTTACTCCCTCCTTCATCATTTCCCTTATGGTGCGGTTCAGGTGTCCGCTGAGATGCGAGACGAATACTGCGCCATTTACTTTCCCCCTAAAAACAAACGTTCAATTTTTTTTCAAACAGTGTTCAATTGCAGCTGACCAAAATTAAGGAATGATACTGCACCTTGTGAATCGCTCTTTCTTGAGTAACGTTATCCATCCAGGTAATGCTCTTCAGTCGGTTGCGAAACGTTGTTTTAATTTCTTTGACAAGTTTCTCTACCTGAAGTGAAAAACAAAATCAAGAATTTAGTAACTTACAACGCTAATTAACACTAGAAATGCTCCCTAAAAGATTTCCAAACGGATTTGCGTCATTTGCATTTTTTTCTTTCACTAGCAACGATCTGCGTAGCTCCTGCCGTAAAATCACACCCTATTTTTTTCACTGAACTCTACCATGATCTTCAAACCGCTTAGCAGGAGCATGAGTAATAATTGCGTGCTATTTGCAGGAACGAATGGTACGAATAGTGGTTATTCAGTCTTTCGCCAAAAAGCAACTTATGCCGCTCTCAAAGAGCATTCACAGGCTCTCCAAAGTTCTTATGAATTCTAGAATTTTGAGGATGTTCTTGTGAACTATGAGCGCACAGAAGTTCGAGCTGCTTAAAGTAACACATCAAAACAGCTTTGCTGGCTTCCAAACTTTGTCACGTCTTTCATATTCAGGTGTACACTTTTCATCGTGCCCAGCTTTCCTGTACATTAAGCCACCAGCTACATATGTTGATCATTGGTAGCGAACATAGCATAATTCTTTGGGAATGATTTAAACTCCTATTTTTTTCTCAAAAGGTACAAAGTCCCGAGAGATTCTGAGATAACACAATGATTAACATGGCGGATTGTTCGTAGTAGCTGTAAAATTTCTCCTATAACATGCTTTTTGCGCTCATGCCAACTCTTTCCGACGGCCATATAAAAACATTTGCATGTACCGAACATTCCAGATTCCTTCAAAGCTAACTCCAGGTGCGCAACCGTTCAAACAAGAACCATTGTACAAATTTTCTAGGCTTGATTACATTCAGCAGCTGATTTCTTGAAGATTGCGCCTGTACAAATGGGTGAAGTGCTAGCTGAAGCAATACTTATAGTGCTAGCTGAAGCAATACTTCGGCGCTCTTTCTTCTCGGTACCTCATGAATCTCAATAAAATCAGCTGAACGGAGTACCTTTTATAGCGGATTTTCTTTAAGGTCATCGCAGCTAATGGTCAGCGACGAATGTTAACTTTTAGCCTGTCCAAGAAGCGCAGTTCTGAATGCACGCTGTTGAAGCTGCGCAGCTTTTAGTGTAATCTAGGTACAGCGTTTTTTCCGCCATTGACGGGCCGAGGAAAATCGCCTGCATGTATATGAGTGTTCGCTCCTTAAACTGATGTTATGGCAAACATTCGTGCTTCTCTCCATATAAGCACAATAAAGGTACGTCACAGCTGTCACAGCTTATGTATGTTCAGCTGTTCAATGGAAGACGCACTCACGAGCAGAAGCATCTGATGATGCCGGCGCTGTCTCATGCGCGGTCTTCCAAAAGATCACCACTTGGCACTCAATGCTAGCGCAAAGGGTAACCGCCAGGTGTGGTTTCCATTTTCGAAAGTTTCAATGGCCTTTTTTTTTATTCTCATTCGCCTTTCTAGGTTAATGTTCTTGAAAAAAAATGGTTGCAACAGAAATGCAAAAAAAAACACTGCTCAGGATTATGCAAGCTGCAAAAAATTTATATTGAGAGGCCATTTCTTTGAAGTTCTCTCCATCATATCTAGCATTTAAATGAAAAATTACATCTGCCAGCACGCTGGGTAATATTTTCCCCGAAAAGTACTTGCAATGCGCAAATGATTTATTTACTTACGTTTTCGCTTACATGTGGCGCAGGCTTGTGGGTAGCGTAAAGGTTGCCCACTGCTTCGTGCATGTACGTGTTCAATATCTTGACGCATTTCTTCCAGAGAGGAGCGTCCTTCCTGAGGCCGTAGGCAACCCTCTTGAACTTTTGCTTGGCACTGCGGAATTTCTTCGAGACGTGGACTGCCCACATTTGCATGACGCGCCAGCCGACGTAGTTGTAGAGCGTGCGACTGCATCGAAAGAAAGTTGTTGAAAGGCAACGAAAAACAGCCCTTGGAGCTGCGCCAGTCTTAGAACTACGAGCTCCTTTAAACCTTTCTTTCAGTCTTATACGAACTTGTTTGTTTGTTTGTTTATTTATTTATTTATTTATTTATTTATTTATTTATAAAATAAATAGGTGGACTGCACCTGACGTCAGCCGCAGTCCAGTGGTAACTGACACCCTAAATATGTAGTGCTGCAGCCAATTGCACTCATTGTCGGATTTTGTCTTCAGGGTGGTCTAACAGTGCTTAGCACTTCGAGGCTAGAACCCTCAAAGAATTTCAGCGTTAATTATATTTCAGGATGGTTACCTACAATCCTGCCCTCAGGCTGTTTACCTAACCCTCTGTCAACAAAATTTACCTCGGGTGAACTCGATCAGTGACTGGTCTGCGTTAGAATGCAGGGAAGATCAATATAACAAAGGAGATCGCAGCATAACCATCATGCTTAGCTGGAGTAGCGCCAACCAATCGAGTAACAACCTCAGATGAGGTAAGCGGTGTGAATATCCTACCGTCTCTTGAATGAAAACTCCAAGCCGGGGTCAAAACCTCCACCACGTGCTGAAACGCATTACCCGTACCAGCCATGGACTTAATGGTCCCGTGTGCCAAGTCTGTCGAAGGAACCGTGTTCTCGTGAGTCAAGTGTACTTACCCATACCTCCACCTTATACGAAAACTCAACTCGAACAAAATTGAAACAGCCATCTGCAAATGCTTACACACAGAACTAGGTGTCCCGCTATAAGCAGCTATCTCTTTCAACAGATCGCCTTGCACCACACGCCGAAGGAGAAGACTGTGGCGCATCATGAAGCTCAGCACCACCGCTTGACCACCTCCCATGAAGGCTGTGCAGTGCAAGAGCCACTTGGACGCAGCACGTCGCACCTCCCACTAATCACCAATTTTCGACCGTTGTTGGACATCCACCTCGCGTCGCCATACTGCCTGTACCCCGGAAAATGAACTCGTGGAGGGATTCGGCACGTCTGGAAGCAAGAGCACGCCACCTCAAGACCCCATCATATGGCATCAACTACACAGATGCAACCTTCACTGACTCCAGCGCTACGACTTCGTCTGTGGGTCCCCGCCATCAGGAACCACGACATCACACCGGCGTTCCTGATTCGACGTCAACTGAAGCACACGCAATCTCAGAAGCGATCCTTCACCCCCCTCAACAAGTTAGAGCTATCACACTGCGCTTGGACTGCCAGAACGTCCTCAGTAACATCGCCGCCAACGCGCTTCCGGGACATATCCATGCCCAGCTAAACACCTACTTTTACCAGCACCCAAACCTGCACGTCCTTCTGGAATCGATCCCAGGTCGCCTGGGAATAGAAGGTAACGAACAGGAATATGCCCTTGCTCGCGGCGCGTCTCCGAGCAACCCTTCTTCATGGGCGGATGATTACAACCCCAAAGATGAGCGGACTATGCACCACAAACACCGAATACTGAAAGGACTACGACACTCCTGCTGCCTCTTTCCTCCCCCTCCGCCACATCTTACTCGCTGCGAGACCACTTTTATTAGACAAGCGCAAATTCTCCACTATGTGGCCTGTACTATCACCATATACTCAGGAGCTCTGGCCACAACCCCCCACCCTCCCGCCCCCGACACACACACAAAAATTGGACGTGCCCACGTGTCACACAGTCACCGCACTTCCTCCAACGCGCATTCCTGTCTACCCGGATACCCCTTTCTTGGGACATATGGTCCACTTCTCCTGTTGCACTCCACCCAAATACCTTTTATGCCCCCCAACAGGTAAACGTTGCGGGGCATAAAAGGTATTACTTCTGGCTTCCAACAGGCTCACAGGCAGTAGCGAAGAAATCTTGAACTAACATGTCCACTCTCTGCAGGAGCTTGGTAGTAGATTCGAAGTACGGAATGGCAAAGATGGCGACATTCTCGTCAGCCGTAAGTGTTAAGTTCACCGCACGAAATTCGTTGTTCAGGAGGTCCAGCAAGGGAAGCTGCGAACAAGAAAAAGCGCAGAGCAAGGGTAAGAGTAAATCTGAATGAAATATACCACTGCGGTTGAAAAGGCGCACTTTAATACTCATTGCAAAGCTTTGTTTTTCTTTTTGACGTCTATGCACCAAAACACTAAGGTACATGTACATGGTCATTACAGAATCATCCAAAAGCACGCCAAAGCTAACTGCCAGGGATATCAATTTGAAAAGTGCCATTGAAAGGACGTCCGGTGAGGTGATGCCACATTACGTATAAAAAATTTACGAAAGATATTTATGAGTGCAGAACTGGCAGGATTTGCGCGAAAAGAGTAAAAGATTAATAAAACATCCTAACTAAAAACAAATCACACTAATTTTTTTTCTGTTCATAATATTTCAACTGCTTTTTAGCGTCCACTGTCAGCTTTTTCTAGCCATGAGCAGCAAGTTAAGTAGACAGCACAGTGTGCGGAAAAGCAATTTCGGAAGTTAAGTTTTGTCGTCGTCTCCCCTTTACCAAACTGCGTACAACGTGAGTTATTTGCCTGAAGTATGGCTGTGATTGTAGAAAACATCGTCGTTGGAAATACTTTTCACAATTTTACAATCTTTTTCAGGATTTACGCGCCTTTACTTCACGATGGGACGATATCATAGGTGCACTGTGAAATTATAATAGTGCTTTATAATTATAATTATAATTAATTTATAATTTATAATTATAAAGACAAAGCCAACGAAAACCTAGGCGGAATGATGCTCGGATAAGTCGGCTAAAAGTCAACCGAGTCAACCGTCAGTAGTAAAATTTGGCAGCCAGCGTGTCATTGAAGGTAAGTCGACTTAAAAGTTTATATACTGGGCTGGCCGAACACTGCTCCGTCTTCGCTATCGCTTGTCTTGTCCTTTGTCGTACGTCATGCGACTGCATGTCGCTGCTTACATTATATTCAGAACAAAAGTTTTTAAATCTGCATCAAAAGTACATAAACATGATCCAGGCGGACAAAACAATAAAACAGCGTCAAAAATACAAATTTTTTGTAGTTTTTTCGAAACTACAAACATTTATGTTGTTTTGTAGAGTTTTCCAACAGTACTGTAGTTTTTGTTTTGTACCACTTTTCGGTAGTCTCCAGTTCTGTCGTACTTTTCTGTCGTAACTACACCAAATTCGGTTGTTACAAAAAAAAATCGGTTGTTGCTACAAGTCCTCGGTCAACAATAATACAGAAAGTCTGTTATGACGACCGAAATATTCTGCTGCTGTCCTTTTCAACTGGAGATGTCAAAATCGTTTCATCTTCTTTGCCTACTTGTGAAGTCACTCCATCACTATTCGTATATTTCACCACTGTTGGTGTGCTTCGTTCTCTCGGCACGAAGGCGCCCAATGGAAGCTGCACTGCCAGCTTATCTGCCTTGTAAACACCTTGCGTTGCTAGTACTTCATTAGTTTTTAGTAAGAACGGACGTAAAATACTTTACATTAAGTAAGCTGAGGCATTAATTCGTGGTATATGTTACCATTATGATCTGTTAAATGAATTAAATTCTCCTGTGTTTGTGTGCTACTGTATTAAATTATTTTTCATGATGAGTGCTTGATACTAATATCTTTGTACATGTTTATTACACTTTGATGAGTGTGTAGTTTTTTATCGTGTCATGCATGACCTGCGTCGGCTGCTATTTTGTACCATTGGCCCTGCGCCTCATCAAGTTGCTGAGGGCGACTTTTAGCCCAGGGGAATTTCAGAGTTCTGTCTGTAAACACTCTGAAAATAAACGAATTGAACTGAATTGAACTGATCGTGCTAGTGTACATGTATTAGTAACTCTTCGATTGATAATGCAAGTGCTGCCCAGTAGAGAAAACAACAGAATCTTGCCTAAAATACGACCATTCTTTATGAGTATCATTCTTTATGAATTGGTGCATTTATTGTGCACATTTTCTTTTTCTTTTGCAATACTGAGATTGTATTGAAAATGTGCATGGTGCCCAATGTACTGGTGTATACTGTGCATTGTGTGCAATGTGCGTATTTCTCTACTATTGTGCATTCGCGTCCATGCTTGTAGTGTGCAACGATGTAACCATGTAGAAAAAAGGAACTGCCCTGTGATGACCCCATGGGCCAACAGTGTCAACAAAAAAATGAAAACAAATTTTCGCCATATCGACCTCTTCTCCTATACTACTGTAGTACTTTTCTGTGGTATTTTCGTGTAGCTCTTTGCCTGCGGCAAAGTACAGCACAATACTATAGAATATTCTGTTCTGACAAGTTAATGGCCAAATATATTACAGAAAATCTGTTGCGACGAAAGAAAATTTCTGTTGGTTTTTTCGACGGGCTATGTACTCGTTGTTCTAGCATAGAAGAGCCACAGCGGTAAGGATTGCACAGACACGGAACACTCTCGCAGAACATAGACACCGTTTTGCGTAGGAACCGCCATTATTCCTGCTTTGTTGTGGAAAACTTCTCTTTCAGTCACCGCCAACGGGTGGCAATCTAAAGGATAAGGCCAGGATGAAAAAAAAAAACATGCTTCCTAACTTTTCGTCTTCACCGAAATACACTGCACAGCAGCCTGTATTTGTCGGTGTACAGCAAAATATAGGAAGCATGTGAAGGAAGCCAACAGTCACCGAAACCCAGAAGCACAAAGGAATTTTTCGATTTCTTTAATTTGTTGTTTTGATCACAGGGAATTTAACAGTGTGATTAGTTTATGGCGTGCGTGGTTGTTTTTTCTTCTGCTTTGTAATCAATTATGTTTCAGCGATAAACTGATTACACTATTAATTCCGCACTTATCAAAACTGCAAATTAAAAAAACTATAGAAACATTCCCACATGCTCCTTTCATACCAAACAATTCTGGACAATGCATTTTTGAGCGGGAAACCTTTTATAAACGCAATTTTTTATATAATTTAAGATTTCACTATATCAGTCAGTTTAATTAGTTTATGCGAGTTCGTCCCAAAGCGACTCGGGCTATGAGGGGCGCCATAGTGGAGGGCTCCGGAAATTTAGACCACCTGGGGTGGTTCTTTAACGTGCACTGACATCGCACAGTACACGGGCCTCTAGGATTTCGCCTCCATCGAAATTCGACCACCGCCGCCGGCATCGAACCGGCGTCCTCCGGGTCAGCAGCCGAGCGCCATAACCACTGAGCCCCGCTTCGGCTCCCGCTGTATCAGTCAGTATATCTGCAGATTTCTCGACGACAGTCTTCTTTTTTCTTTTTTTAACGTTTTGCCATCGTCAAAAGCGTTCCTCCATTGCTTTTCTTTGAGAGTCTTAACTGTTCGATTGATGAAAACAGATTAAATGAAAGATTTTTGCTACATATCAGAAGAAAATACCATCACCTTCAATATTTCCGTAAAAGTATCTTACAAATTGTTGAACGTGGTTTTGGCGACGGCTGAACTCCTGCACAAGCAAGAGAAATGGTTGCATAACGCGGGGAATTTAAGCTAACATAGGCCGATAATGCCACGAACATTTGCAGTGTTTGTTCGTGCTTAAAATCTGCCGCCACACAACTTTATCGCTTTGTTTGCGACGCAAGACGTGACTAGATTTATCTCTATTGATCGCAGCCTGGCAGCGCTGATTCTACGTTGTTCCAGAATATTGTAGTAACTTTGCACGCTTTATCTCGAATGTTCGCTATCAGCTTTAAATTCAGCACGGCCGACAGCGGCGGGCATTCCTGTTCGACGACCGCCGAGCACGCTTGTCGCTTCGCCGCCGCCGAGTTACTCAGTCCACTGTGGGCGCAAGTCAGCCCAGTGAACAGTTGTCTTTTAGAAGACCTTTTGTCCGTTTTCATCGCTCCTTCCGTCACCACTACGTGACAATATCAAGAACACCCTTCATTCAAGCAACTTGCAACTGTCCTTTAACTTGAAAAACAATTCCACTTACGCCCTTAAACATGGACTCGAGTGCCCGGATTGAGGTCCTCCTGTGTATCTTCCATTCGTCACGTCTGGCTTCCTCGGGGGAAGCTCTCTGTCATAAAAACCGCGATAGCGTAGAAGCCAAAGGCATTAGTCCAAGAATTCTTCCCTCAGGACCGACTGCACGTTACTTGTCAGTCGGTACAGTTTCTTGTTTCCTCACCTTGGCCAGCTCGCTTTCGAAGTTAAAAATGTCTTCGGCGACTGCCTCTGCCGCATTCCTGCTCAAATTGGGCTTCATAACACGCAACGTTGTTTGTATGAGGGATTTGTACGCCTTGACGCGGCCTCTGTTAGCGTGCTTGTCAGGGTGCATAAGCTCGCTTCGCCTTAGGAGGAGAAAAGTGACTTGGTCGAGCTGAAAACGAAGAACAGATAAGCAGCTTCATGAATCACAGTACTCAGATTAACACCAATTAGCTATGTGCATTGAAAAAAGTGCTCTGTATTAGTTTACTTGATTGCAGTAACTGAGATAAATAATTACATTAACAGTGTTTTAAGAGATAGAGAGAGAAGAGAAAGAATGTTCCGATTGGTTACCCTGCACTGAGGTGGAAAGGGAAGAAGGGCTTAAAAAGGAAAGGGAAAAGAGAAGGGACAGTGGGAAGTAAGGGTGTCAGTAAAAACGCGCGGGCTCACAATATGTCGCGAAAGCATGGCGCCCCCTGGAATCGATACACTACTTGGCAAGCTTTCAAGTCTGACAGTGAATAGAAGCAATAAAATGGTTCGAGTTAATGTTTCCAGGTGGTGTGGCGCGCAGAGATGACGTGAAAAAAAAACAACTTGCCAATTCATGGTGCTATTGCAACCGAGATGTAAGTGTGTGATGCAGTGGAGTGTTACAAATGAAGAGTTTCAGAAAGACAGTGATCACAGTGTAGATATAATTCCTTCGTATGATTTTGATGAGGACCGAATTCTGTCATGTTTTTAACGTAATGTTGGGTCACCCTTTGCTCTTTCCTGCGAAAAGCGCCGCGAAACAACCAATTCAACGCCTTGTTTTTCGCACAGCATAGAATTGTGAACATCCAGAAGATAAAAAGGGATGCCAACTGGACATTCTGTTCAAGCGTAGAGCAAGCTAGAGCTAATTTCTTAGATGCCGATATTGATCACTAAGCATTCAGTACTTTAAGCTTGCCAATGATAGATGATAAAAGGTGCAACACGTAGCCGATCAGACCTAAACTGATTAGATATCGCTGTTCAAGACTTTCCAGATCATCACAACTCCTCTGCTCCCATGGTAGTTCACTATTAGAACACTTTTTGACGAAGTTTTCAGAACGCAATTGCACAGTTTGGGAATCAGGGCGGGAGCTATGCTGTAACCTGGGGTGCAATCCAGCAAATTGGTGTCACTCTCAGGTTTTGAGTTCAGAATGGCCCAGAACATAATCATGAGCTTAGCCAATAACAGAGCACAAGGAAAAAAAGGGGGAAAAACTCACGCTGATATTGTGGGAGGACAGATTTTCCGAATCTCTCACGATTGCAAGCTGAAACAGTGGTGACATTCCCGCCTTTAGCAGTAATGACTTGTAGTCTCCCATTAACGGTTCTCTTGCCGTCCAGTTGCTTGGCGGGGTCCAGTCGGTTGTCGGTTCCGTCAGCGTTGTAAGATCGACTGCCGGCTTGCTCGACGCGCTGTCTGGACCGACTGACCCGCTGCTGGCATCTGTCGACGCGGTCATCGCATCGGAGGAGTCGATTGTGGTCTCTGTTGGATCTGTCGTCCTTTCCACTGACACCAGGATCCGGTTTTTGCGTTCTACCTTCGTCCTTGCCAAAGGCCAATTGTCCAAGCCTTTCTTTGCTAAAATTCTCTTCAGAAAAGTCAAGCTTCGTGCATCAGGGTGGCCTGTTTGGTAAGGTCATTCAAAATAAAAAGGCCAAAATTAATTTAAGATTAAATCAATCCAATTAACGTCTCTGTATGGTGGTAATAATCACGTCTAGGCTAGTTGGTAAAGCGACATGATAGCAAAGAGCGTAGAAAAGTTGGTGTTTTTCTGAAATAAAGACGCACCCCAATCGCTGACCGATACAAGAAAAATGAACCTTCAGTGTTCTTGTTTTTTTGTTGTTTCTTTTTTTTATGTGCAGTCATAAGGAAACGCGGAATTTCGAGATTTAAGCAACATGCGTAAACATTTATATTTTTACACGTGCATGCATTTCCAAGTCTAAATACGCTACAGAAAATTTTCTGTTCTGTGGAAATAATATGTTGCGCTCATTTTAAACCACGGAATTTTTGTTGTATTTTTGGCCATTGAGTTGTGCCGACTGGGAAATTTTCAATACTATTGTAACTACAACAAAGTACTACAAAACCACAACAAAACCTGTCGTTATTACAAAAGGACAAAACATTTTGTCTTACTTTGAACACGATTCTGTCACTTTTTCTGACTTGGTTGCTACTTTCGGCAGTGCTTCAGCAACCAGTAGAAGAATACTTAGACGCAAAGAAGGACACTCAATTACGAAACATAAGCACTAAGAGTTATTAAAAGGCAAAGAACATTGCTTTTTTTCGTATTCATGAAGTGACGGAAAATAACTTAGTCTGGGTTTCTAGACAAGACAAACAGAAAGAGGACGGAAAATGCCTTACGGTTTGCTGCACACGATCTGTATGCAATCTTCGCTTTGTCAGTGACACTCTGTCGCTTTTTGCCGGTGTGCGTGGCGTTTCGCAGAAGAGCTGCAAGATGCGTGCCACAAACATAAGGCGTAGTTGCTGACGACATTTTGATCAATTATGTCTTTCGTCGGTGTTGGGGCAGCAAAACAACGAAGCACCGAGTAAATTAAGAAACACTCTGATCAGATAATTTATGCGAGTCCATATCATAGTGCACCAAATGCTGTACAACCTGGCTGCTTAAGACAGTATTGGTAATGGAGTGTTGAACATCTGCTTCGAGGAATGTTTTGAGCCGATTGCAAGACACAAGAAACCAGCAGTTCCGACATTCTGTTCACGACGTGTTGTGGTTTGAATTAGTGCTTGTGTACATGTGCTCAGCATCTGCTTCGAGTGTTTGTTGACGAAATGCTTTTTTTTTACCATCGTAAGGAAGCTCAGTAGAAAAATTGTGTTTCTGGCTGCTGAATTTTTGCGATTTTATTAATTTCTCTATCTTTTCTTTGCTCGCCTTTTGTAACCCTTCTGGCATGCCAGCAGGTGCCGCATTACCCGGGGGGGGGGGGGGGGGGGGAGCAGTTTAGATAGTGAATAGGCAATGGAAAAGAAGCTATCTCTGGTCCCCTCATCCATGTGTCCCAATTCTTTTTAATCGCAAAAGAATGAATGTAAACTATCTCGAAAGAAAATATGAAAGTAATTGCTAGTTTGTTTTTTTTTAATTATCACTGAATATTTTCGAAGCTAAAGTGTTACATTAAAAATTCTGTCACACAAAAATACTTGTAGCTGAGCTACGAAAGCGAACACTTAGTTGACACCAAATAACCAATTTACTTTCTTCCCAAAGCATGGGATGGTAAAAAAATACATCAATCATTCTAACGGTAAATTACGGTAAACGTAAAAGCTGCTTCTCATTCAAAGTCGAAGGGTGATCATTAGTTACTTGAAAATTACTCTTCCCTTTCATATGCTTCGAGATGTTCATCACTATTGCCTTTCTTAAGCTAAGCGAAGGCTGTTAGCGATGAGAGTGCCTACGAATTTCTCTGTTCTGTGACGAAACATTTTCGACAAAATATTGCTGCGTTGAGAACTGCGTTGAGAAGTGCGTGAATATTCCCATGTTGCTCACCTCTCAGCTCCCGGTGCACCTTCTCGTCCATCACCTGAAAGGGCCCGTAGCGAGCCCTGTCTTTTGGAGCCGGGTGAGCTTTCTTCCACCCGCTGCAGACGAATTTGTAGAAGTCTTGGCACGGGTCTGCATGTCTGCTCAGAGTCTTCCTAATTTCGTCCGCTGCAAATCAAACTACCATGACGTTAAGACAAGCCATCAATCAATTAAACAAGCAAAATTCTGTGGTTCGTATTATGGAACTGGTGGCTATTCCCAGTTGAAAAAATACAACAGATTAGTTTCTGTCGCTGCTACCAATTTTCTCTAATTTTTTCATTAAAAACTTTCACTAAAAACACATTTTTGTAGTGACAACCGAGTTTTGCCTAATTACTATAAAAAAATACAGAGCTACATTCTACAGAATAAACCATACCACTACAAAATACTACAGATCAACAGCAATATCTGTTGTTACGACACAACTACAAAACATTTTGTCGTATTTTGACACGGTTCTTCCGTTGTTTTCGTCTGGGCGTTAGTGCCAGTGCTATGCCACTTCAGTGGAAAGCGCCTTGTTGGGCAATGCGCTGAATAATCCTCACGTTGAAAACTTGCTTTCATTAAGGAAAAAAAAAAACTTGGCATTGTACGCATTTCTATTTTTGGCCGGGTCTATGAACGTTTTTGTAGTGTTCGCGAATAAATAATGTCCTAATAGTAACAATTGTTGCAGAGACAAGTTTATTGCTTGACGTTCAACGGTGATCGCTCAATACCTAATCACGCTTCAGAGTCACTGTAACGAAAAGCCTAGGGACTGCCCGACTCTTATTACTAATAAAAATAAAATAAAATAAGCAGGGTTTCATTATTCATTCCTCAGCTGCTGTGGAAAGAACATTACCTTTGTTTCTGCACACTCGTGACTTGCATACACGTATCTTCAGGTTTCCTGCAAAATCATTGCACCAAAAGACGATTACTGCAGTGCCAGTAAAGAGCTTGAATATTATAGTGATTCAAAGGGTGTACCCCAAGTTCCCTTCAAAACGTGCCCGACAATTTTGAACGAAAACGTTTTTCAACAGGACAATTTACGGACATAGTTTTTCATGTATTATAAGATTTCACCAAAACAATCAATATGTCCGCAGATCTCGCGTCGGCAGGATTTCATTTTTTTTGTCGTTATTGTTTTTGGTATCGTCAACAGCGTTCCCCATTGGTTTTCTATGGCAGTCTGAACTGCTCGATGCGAGGGATGGAAACGCTGCAAAAGAAAGATTTTGCTACAAATCGCAAGAATGAACCATCACCCTCAGTATGCACATACCAGTACCTTACGCCTTTAAAAATAAGCTCGAGGGTCTCAAAAGAGTTCGTTCTGTGTTTTATTTTTCTTATTCAACGATGTTGTTAACGACATGCACCGTTCTTTAGGAACTCATTTCATGGAGTAAATTAGCTACCTTTTGATGTCGGCTGTTTCGTGCAGTCAAGTAAACTTGCAGCTTGGGAAACTCCAAAAAGAAGGACGCTGGCCAGAAATGGTATGCGCATCTTAAACCACAACCTTTCTGTTCTCCGCTTTCAATGTATTAACATTTTTTTTCTGAAAAAAAAAACGTATAAGGACATACCTATAGATATCGCCGGCATTAAGGCTCTGCGTTTTGTATACTCTTCCAAGTATGACAGTGAAAGCTCCAGGCCGCTGGAGCAATCCTTTTTTCTAAGTAAAGCTTACTGAGGGGCCAGGCATGAATCCAAGGGAAGGGGGGGGGGGGGCGCTTAAAGCTTAAGAGACCCGCCCCCCCCCCCCCCCCCTCTAGAAACAGAAGGACCCTAACCTTGCTTTATCTGCGTAAACTGCTCAGTTAATCTGAAGCGATTGACGTCAACGAGCCAGTGATCCTTGGCAGTATATACTTCAAGTGACGATAGCTTGATTTCACTATACATGATCATAAAATGGTAGTTTTCGGAAATAGCATTGTTTTTACTAGTTTTGGCTTCACCTATATGTTATGATGGTTAGGTACGTAGCATAAGCAATGGGATATAGATATTATTCTGTATTCTGTTACTCCATAAAGCCCTTCTCACTACATTGTCGATAGAATTCATGTTATTCCAATAGAGTTTTTCTCATCTTTACTGCTGATGTACAAACTGAGGTGATTGCTGGGATAGAATATGCTTATGTTTATGCTACGAATAACAAACATTTCCCGTCGCGTTTCTTGAAAGGTATAAGCAGGGTGAATTAAAAAGGAATTGCAGAATTTTTATGAAATGGGTACCTACCTGTTTCAGCCGAAAAGCGTGTAGTCAAGTAAAAAAGGCGCAGGTGCCACAAGTACTCGGGTTGGTGAACTTTCAACAAGAGTCGCTGCACACAACCAGTCTTTCGCTTGTCGAAATCGATAAGGAGAGAACCCGGCGCAGCACTAAGTTAGCTGACGTAGTAACCAACACCTGTGCCTGCTGCAATCAAGCAGCTTGTTTACTCCTGTCGCATAAGCAACCGCATGCAGGAACTTCGACATGTGTCTTAAAGTGCCGCTGAAGACGAGACACGACATTCATATCCTCGCGTGTAGTATACCCGTATACTTCTTGTGTACGAATAGGAAGTTCGCCTTTCGTCCATCTTATTTATGCGGTCTGCAGTACTATTCTCCTTCTAAGAAGGTTGTCACGAGTGTTACGCTGGTGGTGAAAGGGCTTTGCTCCTTTTTTTTTGTCGGTCGAGGATTTTAAGATTCCAGACCGCGAGTACATAAGAGGACCTCACGCCGACAGCCGGCTTGAAAAGGTGCCGATCAATTCCGATTGTCACCCGAGAGGAAGAAGCGAATGGTGAATTAAAGTGTTCACTTGAACGCTACTGATATCCTCTTGGGGATTACTGTACGGCTCACCTGTTGACAGTTTACCACCATGACTGCGCACGAGCAACTCTGCGCATGCGCAAGCCGCTCTGGGGTAGTCACGGCGCAGCCGCTAGCCACCCTCCTTTCGATGCATGTAGTCCGATCTAGCCAGACGGACCATGAGCTACCAATGAGCCCTACAGCAACTACCGCGCAGTTTATTTCTCGAAACGAATTTATAGGACCGATGAATCTCCTCAGGCAGGTCAAAGCGTCGTCGCGCTTTGTCATTTTTCAGCTTCGGCACCGGTCTGCATGCCTATGGAATAGTACAGGCGTGAGTTCACTGTATGAGTAAGTGTCATTATAGGCACGTTTCTGTAATGACCAGCATGACGTCAGACGTCAACCCCGATGTTCTACGTCACCGGGAGCAGCGACCAATGGCGTGGCGGGAGACAAGATGAAAACGAAATTATTAGGTAGAAAATACGGCCCGTATTTCGTTTTTTTTTTTGCGCTTCAGGCTATTGGGCGAGAACTTCGTGGCTTAAAAAGAAGCTGTTGCAAAAAGATGATTCCTATGGATTTTTACGGCGCAAGGGCATCTATGGCCAAAGAGCGCTATGGCACAAGGTACTTTCAACTTCTCAAGGTGGAGTCAGAGACCAATTTTCCAAGCATTTCGCCCCAGATAAGCCGAGCACCAAGCAGGGTAAAGCTTATATCTATTGCATCACCGGTGGGTACCGGGCGGTACTGGGGATCGAGCCCCGCAACTCCCGCGTGTGAGGTGGATGCTGAAACTAGGCCTCCGCTGCGGTTTGCAAGAAGATATCATCGGTGCGTCATGCAGGCACTGCCAGAGGGCGGGAAGTCTCTTGTCCTGTTTAACTGGCGCTATCACCCGCGCGAATGTTAACATAAATACACCCGAAAGTACAAGTTTGGATCAGCTGGTCTATCCCCATACACGTCATACGGAGGTTACCGGTGTGAATCGCACTGGTGGCATGTGATTGTCTTTTCTACTACTTTCCAATCAATATCGACCAACCATAAAATGATTACACTACTAATCTCCCATTGATCAATGCCACAAATAAAAATTGAAGGATTCGTCTATACTTTTCTTGTTTTCGGTGGCTATTGGAGTAACGAGCTCCTCATTACACAACCGCTGCGTGCGCCATTTGTATAGGTAAGTTCTTG
Organism: Amblyomma americanum; assembly: GCF_052857255.1. NCBI lineage: Eukaryota > Metazoa > Arthropoda > Arachnida > Ixodida > Ixodidae > Amblyomma > Amblyomma americanum. The sequence goes on along the minus strand of NC_135507.1, from coordinate 31,814,181 downwards.
CTGTAGTTCATTTCTAGCCGGCTTTTTTTGACGACGTCGAGACGGTGGGTCTAGTATCGTCTTTAGACCCTGACATACGACGAGCTCTATGACCGATTTAGGACGTCGGAAAGCTGGAAATAGATTTTATCTGGATGCTTCAGAGGCGTTTGTTTCGTTTCAGGTAGAAGTATTGAAAACGTGGTCTTATTTTGTACATCTCTTTACGCAAAGTGTACCGATTTGACTAGAATATTTACTGAAATCTGCCCGCAAGCTGAGATGGTGTGCGTTACCTTCACACCTAGAGCCATTTTGTGACCGATCTACAGATATCTTGAGGGCAGCAATGTCGCGGCAAATCAGACGAGAGATCTAGAGTCACTTGCACTTTTTGCTTCTTTGCGCTCTTTCAGCAGAAGGAGTGAAACATAGTCACGACAAAGATTAAATTATGAACTTAGTTTCTTGAAGCTACCAAGAAATTTTGAATTTTAACCTCTCCCGACGCCGGATATATACAGTGACTTCTAGACTACTGTCGGCTCCGGGCGTGTATTCCGAAGGACTCAATATTGGCTTCAGAAAGATATTGAGTATGTTATCCATTCCTGGTTCATGGTCCACAAAAGAACAATGCTCAATGCCCACACAAAACGAAATTATGTACAAATGTTTACTAGACGCCTGATATTACATGTTTCGCTTACAATGTTAACCATAATCACTCATAATAATAATAATAATTGGTTTTTTTAAGGAAGGAAATGGCGCAGTATCTGTCTCATATATCGGCGGACACCTGAACCCCGCCTTAAGGGAAGGAGGAAAGGAGGGAGTGAAATAAGAAAGGAAGAAAGAGGTGCCGTAGTAGAGAAAGGGGTGCCGTAGTGGAGGGCTCCGGGATAATTCCGACCACTTGGGGATCTAACGTGCACTGACATCACACAGCACACGGGAGCCTTAGAGTTTTGCCTCCATAAAAACGGAGCCGCCGCGGTCGGGTTCGAGCCCGGGAACTCCGGCTCATTAGCCGGGCGCTCTAACTACTGAGCCAGCGCGGCGGGTTCATAATCACTCAAAATTTGGTTTTAGGGATGAAACGCAAATTTTTCCTCTTCCATACATATTGATTTGCTTTGGCGGTGGATAGTTTTACTTGAGCTAATCGCGCCCAAGCACATTTAAGGCTGGTAGTTTACCTCGTAGGTGCGTGGCCAGCAGCCCAAAAGCTATCCACGTGTTTCAGTTCAAAGCTTCATAAACTCAAATTGTTAAAGGATTGCGCTGCACCTCCGGTGACGTTCCCAGCCACAAACGCTCAGGAGGCTTTCGCCTGGAGTCTTACATACTACAGTGACCGCGAAAGCAGTGGGCGCTAAGTCACTTCGAAGTTTGATGGCTTTAATGAAAAAGAGATCGGTTGGGTGGGGACCGACAAGGTCTTTTCGAGACCATCGGCCTCCAATTTCTTCAGCTTTTAACGCGACGCAGCGTCGGCTACCACAAAACACATTTTTCTTCGTCGGGTGAATGCATTGGTGTCCCCCTACGGCAGTCAAATGCTGAAGCGAATTCATCCATGTTTCTAAGCGGCACGTTAACCCTGAAACAAACGAAGAGAAAACGAAGGGTAGGATCAGGACTTGCGAAGCGGAAAATAAATGGTTTGTCACCACTGGAGACCACAAGAAAATATAGGCCTACCATTACATAGCAAGAACTGAACAGGGTAAATCTAGTTGAGTGTTTGACGGAATCACGTCTGCCCAGGAGAGAGCATAACAGAAAAGATGAGCACTTGCAAAAAAAAGAAAAAAAGGAAAAACAATTGATGTTTCGGGGCCGTACAGGTCCCTTGTTCACAATCTGTTACAATCTGTTCACAATCTGTTACAATCTGTTACAATCTGTTCACAATCTGTTACAATCTGTTCACGATATTTTATTATCAGAAATCGCTTCTCAGCGGGTAATGATTTTAAGTAAGATACCTTTTGATTTATCCCCGGTTTCTATAGCTTTTCTTCGAAGAAAATCTTTTGCTCCAACAAGCGCAATACTGCGGATAAAATATAACCACTTCCACTGACGGTAGTCTGCTAGCGTTCTGTGCAGGTATGATACACGCTGTACTCAACTGTGCCGGAACAAGTGTGTGCGTGCAGTTCGGAAACGTCTTATCCTGTATGTCACAAAATATGATCACAGATGCGCTAAGAGGTTTCACATTGTTGCTATGATAAACACGGCACAAATTGAGGGTGTTAGAGCTTTTTACACCTATGATAGTCGCTAAAAAGTCTGCCTCGTGATACATCCGCTGTAGCCGGATGCTTTCTAATACTTTTGCCATAGTATGATGCTTGATCATGATACTTTTGCCGTAGTGGGATACTTGCTCAAGCGCACCGATTAGTCTATTCTCCTGTATCATTAATTGTTGCCGTTTATGCGGATGCATCTTCAAATCTGTTGGAGGCCAGAGAGGAATTTTTCGGACGAATTCTCGTTGGTGAAACTTGCTGTGTCCAGTCAATTTATGAGACACCGGGACGCCTAATTCCATTATGTGTTTGCTTGGCGACGTGATTGCAATCCAAGTTATTTAAGCCTTTGCCTGAAGTGACTGGTGAAGCTTGTGAGAACCAGGCTGCTCTTCCCGACCTCATCCGGTACGCCATTTGCCATGGTTCGCAGGTGCAGGGTTCACGCAGAGGAACCTGGCCTAGTGCGATCACTACCGGTCTGGCGACGCCAACTCTCTCCAGCCAATGGGTATTCTCCTGTCTGGTGACATCTCGCACCTTCAGCCAATGAGATTTGTCCACTCTTCCCGCCAGCCAATAAAATTTTTTATGGAAAATGCAGGAAGGTCACCGAGGCTGTTTGCTCAGATGAGGCTTCCAGGCTGCCGCATAAAATAGTGAAAAACAGTTGTATTTCGCACAAACCTGTACTTGTGTGGGCTGTGAACGTCAGACATCACTTCATTTTTGATTTCGTCACGTGTTGACGCGCACCAAACCTGCATATGTTAGCGAAGGTGGATGTATAATTATGAAATCCGGACACAACCGCAAAATGCTAGCTAGTTTCGCAGTAGACAGTAAAACAGGAAAATGGCACATGGGAGCAGCTACTAACCAGCGCATATGAAATGAAATATAGTTGCTCAGGTGAGAAGTCTTCAAGACCAGGAATAATCTCAGTGGCTCCGCATTCTGAGAGACGACGGTAAGTCTGGAAAGAAAACTCAGGCGTTGAAACCAGCTCTTCAACGTACGAACTTGTTCGCACTTCGAAGCTGATGCTGCTGAGTGCGCGTTAATGAAAAATGCTTAAAGCTTCCTCAAGACCTTTTTCTACTTATCGTGTACGTTACTTTGACCTCATTTATGGTGTTGCTCTAAGCATGTTCGATTTGCTTATTCATGTTCCTTGAATATCGAATACTTTTAGACAATTTTGGTGGAATATTTACCAAACATTTGGAAACATAATTGACTGTGCAGTGTTCATTTAATGCTGTTTGCAAAGTCTTCAAACACTTGGGGGCCTCAAACATTTTTAATTTGCGACAAAATCCTTTAGGTTGTCTGCTATGGTGTCTAAATTGAGTGTCTAATGTTCTTCCAAATTCTTCCCAAACCTCTGGTTTGAACCGGTTCCCTTGCCTTTATATGGTATCAATGAGCCATCACCTAGAATGTTTCTGTACCTTCCATTCGATTATCATATGGGATTATACTTATCCCACCCGCTAACACTCAGCAGGGAACTCAGCGACAATCCCCCCGTTGCCTACACGGACGCAGCAAAATACCGATACCAACGCAAAACGATCGCCGTTGTAAGAGACGAAGGAGGGAAAGAAATATCCAGCGCAGCGATAAACAACCCAAGCCTAGAGGCAGCTGAAGAGGCCGCCATTGCTCTGGCAATATCGCACCTTAATCCGTTTTCGAGGCTGGGCCTACTTTCAGGACTTTGGGCCCACATGATTCCTTTCAACCGATAAGAGAATTTCGTGACATAGAAGCCTAAAATATTTTGCAATACGACTATTTAAATGCTTCTCACGATATTTCGACGTATTTGGTTGTGCATAATGCTTCCATATCCTTGTCAGTATATCCGACTGGAGATTTATACTGTCGTGCCGAACAGTCCTGAGCCTCTGTCAAGGTACTTAAGTTTTTAGACCAAGTGAGCACCCAGTTACCTTTTAGATGTATAAATTGAGTTGAATTAATATGTCTTAAAGTGGGCCTAGTCAGGCTCATGAAGATAATGATGATGGTGACGCTGATACCTAAACTTTGTTTAGCTGTCAAACACAAACTTATCACCCGGAAAGAGCTACACGAAGTCAACTTCTGTCCGAAACCAACGGGGTGTTTGATTTACTGTGACGGTGTTACCTTCTGACTGGTAGGGGTTACACAGAGTGGGAAGGTCAACGGTAAATCGAGACGGAGGAAGTCTGAAAAGATAGGCTCCCAACGGACTTCAGATAATAGAAATATTACCGATTAAAACTTTTAAGCGGTAATTAAATTTAATTAAAATATTTAGCGATTCCGCGATTTAATTAAGCTATTCATCTCTGATTTTTATTACCCGGACTGCTACTGCACTATCGGTGAAAATGCGCCCGTAAACTCTAACATACATGATCTTCCTGCCGTAATTTCATACATGGTCTAGAATTTGGTTAAAATTTTCGAACTGAAATGCTTCACTACGATAAGTAAAGCAGTCTTCGGGTAGGCAGCACAACGACCTTGAACGACCTTCAGCCCAAGAATAGCCGTGCATATGTGCATATATAATAGCATATGTGGTAGAGTTGCGGTGTCGAACCCTTAGTTGGCCTTTGACATTGGAGGAACCCTTAGGTTGACCTTTGACCTTAAGAACATCCGACGGGGCGATGTGGAGCCATGGGATGACATTCAATGGGGATGTTGCAAGACCATATGTGATTCCACGTCATAGCCACGTGGTTGGTCGTGTGGGTATATAGTATGGAACGGCTGTCGCAAGCGTTTAGCGGAGCTGCCATGGACGAGACTCCGACACCTAGCAAGTGTCCTTGCTTTTCGCTGAATTCTAAGGTTAGCCAAGTTAAGCCACTGCCAATTTTTTCACATGAAGCTTCTGCGTGTAAACTATCGATGCTGATCTACATGCATGATCAAACCTTCAATAATCATTAAGTTCCTTCTCAAGAGAATCATTAGGTTTCTTGAACATTTGAAGCTGATGGCTTCACCGAACCACGTGGCCGATGGGATGCGACTACGAACAACGTGTAGTGTGTCACGTCGAGGACATCGCCACTCTCGTTGTTTTGCTTTCTAGGCCTAAAGACTCCACCCCGTCATGACCGTTAACCGAAACTTTAGCTGACAGAATAAAAGCATTAATCGAACATAGTTATCCCGTCCGTTGTCGTACCGCAAAAGCAACGCGAACTCCTCCGTTGTCCGCGATATTTTCGCCCACCGTGTTCTCTCCATGGATCTGAGAAAAAAAAAGAAGTTCGGGGAAATTGAGCAAGGATAAACTCGCAGGATTGTCTTGTCCTCCACTATCCGCGACACTTACCGAAGAGTTCGTGACGGGGTCCACTACGCTTCCGTACTGTTCGATGAAACATTTTTTCTTCGCGTTGAACTCCTGCTCAGTTCGGTTGCTCCACCAGTTCACGAGGCGCCCCTCGCTGTCGTACTGGCTGCCTTGACGAGGACGATTCCACACAAAAAAAAGGAAGGCGTTCAAAGTTACTTCAAACGCCAATCGCACAACCTTGCCCAGCACTTCACAAAGAAAAAAAAAACGTCAGAGGTCACTGCGGTCACCCGCATTGGAGTAATGCGAAAGCATTGACACCTCCTCGGCACTCGTCGCCTCTAAACTTGGCGCCACGCTTTGACTCCGTCCAAACTTCCAAATTTTCAAATTTGGCGCTACGCTGTAGGTTCGCCTACATCCGACGTTTTCAAATATCACGCCACTTTTGCGCGGGCCCCGCCCACTTTTTGTACAATTTTGGCTGTAATTAACTACTCATCTGATTTTGAAAATTTTTTGCGACATGAACCTCACGCCGTCCTCTGCCGATCACGACCATTCATTTAGAGCTATCTCTTCTGAGTTCCTCGCGCAGCTGCTGCGGACACGTTTTGCGGACAAAATGCCGGTCGACATAGGCTAGTAATGCTTTCGCATTAAAAAAAAAACGTGTTCTACACAAGACCCGAAAATCTGGACATATGCTTCTAGTTCGCGCGGCTGCCGCCGCACGCTTCATGGCACAGAACATCAAAGTAGATTTTAAGCGGGTAGAAGTAACCAAGCGAAGGTTATCTGATTGGTGGCTAAAATCATGACAAGAACAAAATTTCATAAGTCAAGGCTAGGTGGCTTGAGCCACCGCACGATTTAAAGGGGTAGTCCGTCCATCCGTCCGTCCATCCATCTATCTATACCGCGGGAATTTTGAATCTTTGAAACATCCCGTTTACTTCCTAATCTGGCGGGTATTGGAGATTTTTTGTAATATATTTATGGCTGCTGAGTGGGCCCTTCTTTTGCAAAAATTTCGAATTGCGGTTTTAGAGTCGCTGATGATGTATTTGGCAGTGGTGGAGGTAATTGCTAAAGCTATGGCAGCTCCTTCGGCCTCCTCCGGAAATTGTTTTATCGATTGTCGCCGATGCGACGGGAGAACCTCACAGAGAACCACTCAGCAGCCATTAATATATTACAAGAAATCTCCAATACCCGCCATATCACATTTATCTGGGTCCCCGCCCATTCGGGCCATCCTGGAAACGAGGCGGCGCACCAATTTGCCCGAGGATTCGTAGTTAACCGGGAGGTGCGTTACCCCGAGCTCAGGTCGGCCAAGGAGCGAGTGACGACCTACAAAGAGATTACTACCCACTCCAAGAAAGAAAGACAAATCTTTCCGGACCCACATAGATCTCTAAGTAAAACACAAGTCAGTTGGCGGCAGCTCCAAACACTTTCTTTAATCCGTACATGCACTCCATATGGTTCCCAGAGCAGTTCAGCCCCATATGTTCTCTCTGTGGGCACCATAAGGTAGACACACCCCACATCCTATACTCATGTCCTCAAGACAAGCCGTCGAACAGTCTGCAGCTCTCTACCCAATCGCAGTGGGAGGCCGCGCTGCTCAGCTCGGACCCGGAGGTTCAACTCCGAGTCACGGAGCGGGCCGAAGAGGTCGCCGAACGACATCGTCGGTCGGCCACCTGGCGTCCGGCCTAGAAGAGGTGCCCACCGCGGGGAGGGGAACGTCACCCCAACCCGCTCCAAAGACCTTTTCTTTAATAAAGTTTACCTCCTCCTCCTCCTCCTTTCCTACTCACCGTTGATTTCCTACTCACCGTCAGAACAAGTGGATCCGAATTCAGAAAGCATTTTACAAGTCGCATTCTTCAGCACGAAGGAAGAGCAGGCCATCAGCATCAACATCGTCGAGTAACCACCTCACCACACGTTTTAGTTTTCTCTCAATTGCGAATAAAAATATTTCCATATAGTTACGCGGTGTTGGCTACTGACCGCCGACAGAGGGCTGTAGTTGGTGATGTCTAAGAAAGGTGAACGTAGTCATGTTCTTGTCATCGAGGCAAAATGCAAAGTATATCTTATACTCCGATAAAAATAAACAGCCTTAAGCAGTTAAGACTGGAGTTTTTCTTTAATGAAACACGCACTACTGGGGTGGGCTTAACGTAATCTTTGCAAGCGCAAAAAATTAAACATAAGCGTCCAGTAACTCATTGCTATATTAAAAAGGGACAATTCTTCAGGAGGCTACATGGGGAGTCCGGGGCTGTTCAACATATCCAAATTCATGAAATCCTCCAATGCGAGCTCTTACCTTGGTCGTCGTAACCGTGAGTTATTTCGTGGCCAATAATGGATCCAATAGCTCCAAGATTGATGTACCTGCGTCAGTTTGCCGAACGAAGTTGTCTTGAAGTAAAACTATACTGACTTTTTCCTTCATTTTCAATACCACAAAACTGACTTCGCCGCAAAACTATTTCAATTTTGCTGCACATATTTCCGCGTCTTAGCCGTGGAGCTTGTCATGTGGCAGCGCAACAGTTAAAACTAAAGCCTAAATTGAGTTAAACTTTTCCCGCGGGCTGTTGTGTGGCAAAGAGAATAGGGAAAGCCAGGCCAGGTAGGAAGTTTATTTTTTCTCACATCTGCTGTACCAAGAAGCTCTGGCCATTTCAAGTAATGGAATAGTAATAAAGGACCTGAGCTTAGTAACCTGTAAAATAGTAATGATTTCTTTCTCTCTTTTTTTGCATTGGAAGTCTACGGTTTCATTACCGGCAGCAAAATTTTTTTTTACAGTCAATTTCGGTTCCCCGCTTATTCCTGTCACCGTGCATCACATTTTAGAAGTTTAGGTTTGCCCTTTTCTTTTCTTGTTTGCTGTTCTGTGTTCATCATGGTATTGCACCAATGACCACCATCCCCAGCTCTCCTGTATTTTCCTCTACTGATGAGTTTAACACTCGCGTTAAACATCTATTGTTTAATGCTTACAAATGCTGCTTACGTTGGAAGGCCTTCTTGGAAAAAAGGCTCTTGAAGTATTCCTCCAGGTATATCTAGAATGATGAAGAAGCCCACATCAACGATCACTTTGAGTACAAAACATTGCACAAGTCGACAATGCACCAAGCGTTCTGCGGAAGTATTTTTTGCGGGTCGCTCTATTAGCTACATTGAATAGCTTATACATTTGCAGCGGTAAAAATCAGTGGATAACTTACCAATTTCATTTGTATCCGCGGAGTAATAAGCATTGACGTCTTCTGCAGCAGAGACAGTCCATCTGAACGAAATAATGTTACTTTTAGCTAAGAAGAGGGAACCGATTATAATCGGGAATCATTCTTTCACGGTGACAAATTCTTTAGCGGTGTTTCTCGTATGGGTGAAATTGCGGCAAGTTGAGTGAAACAGTGGCTTTTCTTTGAAGTCTTTGTTTTATAATCACGTGCTTTGTTTGCACAGTCCAGCACGGACATACCGAACCCGGATATTTCGAATTACTGGATATATCGAACACAAAGATTATCCCCTTGAATATACAGCGCTATTGTACAGGAAAGTCACAGAGTAACGAACTCCAATTTCACGGATCCTTCGATATACCGAACGGCGCGCCATGCCCCTAAAGAGGCGTTCATCGATCCCTTTTAAAGCGCGGAGACGCGTCGGTTGCGCTGTATTGGACACTTCCTATCAGCCGTTCAGGTCACTCCAAGATCCGCGTCACTAGCATGTGTGCAATGTATTCTTGCCTCTAGGTTAACTTTAGTATCTAAGGACAATTTTTATATACCTAATCTTTGATATATCGATGTATTTCGCAATTATTTTCGAGTTTATCTATTCGGGTTCGACTGAAAAGTTATAATCATTACCACCCGCAGCTTTGATACAAACAAAACCACTGATTGGATGATTTGACAGATTGTTTCTTAGCGTTGAAACCAGTTATCAATCGCCACTGGTGATTAGAGTCAGGTATTAACTGCCGAGAACATTTCCCTCGCGTGTAAAGTGTTTCGGTTGATTGAGAAATCTCTATTGTTTAGGCTGAAACGTACTCATTCGTTTTGTTGACTCTCTCCCGAAGTTTTAGCAGCGTCTTCGTGTAGTCCAGCTGTTTAAATCTCTCATATATTTCGACAAAATGTTCGTTACTGTGAAGGGTTCCAAACTGAAAAGAGGTGAAATGAGTACTTTTTGTTAATGAATAAAGGAAGGCATGCTTCAAACTCGCCTAATTGTTTAGACAAGCATACTACTCGATAGCTTGCGGTAACTTGTGGATAATGGATATGCGGCACCATCACATCATTGCGAAATCCTCTTTCTTGTCTTTTGAAAAAGACATACCACATGAAGACAGGACAGTGCAGAGACAACACTGTCCTGTCTTAATGCGCTATGTCTTTTTCAAAAGTGATGCACCAACGAGCCCAAAGTTCCACCTTAATAAGATTCTTTCTTGTCTGCTTGCTTTCAGTTTCTTTTTAATCGTTTTGCGTCTTTTTTTGTCTCGCGTGTGCTTAGTTTCCGTGACAGCCACGATAAGGTGACCAAGGTAACCAGCTGCCTAAAGCCGACTGCCGTGCTTGTCGAAACATACCTTTATTAAAGAAGGGGTAGACTTATTCAGTGAGTCTGTCGTGATGGTTTTGAATAACTTCAGTATGGGGCTAGATGGTGCATAGTACTTGAGACAGGAAACAATAGCACCTTCAGAAACAAGCCCATCAGAAGAATGACGCAGAACAAGAGTATGTCGGGTATGTCTAGAAGTGGACGCAACTGCATCTACTACATCGATAGCAAATCCCTAGAGAAACTTACATGAAGTACTTGCATAGTAATACATTCTATACTGCCTGGTGTTCTAACTACTGCGAAATACAAGTGCATTTGCCTGTACGAATGCAGTGGGGTGAAGGGCATTTAGGTTGCTGTAGCACTATATAGCGAACAGGCTAACGGTCCCCACGAACTCGTAAATTAAGAATAACTAGATATTTAAAATAAAACTGACCACCATCTGTAAGAGCCGCGGAGTGCTTCGTCCATTGGGATTGTTCAGTCTAACGCTGCACTGTACTCAAGCTGCAGACCAAAAACACTAAGAGATCATATCGAAAGTAAGCGGAAAGAATATTCGTCCGTATTCCAAAGTCCTTTTGTAAACTCACGTCATGGTACTTCTTATTGATGTGCTCATCGCTGAGAAAGACGTCGGGGTAAGCAATCCTCGTCGTCATAGCCCACAACTGCGAGAAAAAAGCAACAAGAAAGACCGGTGAGAACGCCTGACGCTCACAAGCCCAAAAAATCCAAGTCGAAATAAGAATATCGTGCCTTAAATTTTGTTCTTGTAAGTTCTCGCTAACGTTACAGGGGCAAGAGGCACTGCACCAATATCAATACGAGCAGAGTAGACAATGTAAATAAAGCAGAGCTAAGGACGAGGACAGAGACATATATTCATAAGGAGTCTATTGCCATTATTAGCGCTGCTTTTTTAGCACGAAAGTGAATCAAGCATCCCGCGCCTTTGCCCTTATAGCACGTGACTTGAGCATTAGAAAGCATAGCAGATAGGTTCTAGCAAGTAAATACGTGATTAGAGTTCTCTTTTCTAAGAATTGGCGAGCGGCTACTCTGAATTCTCAAATGACTGTCTCGGTTGACTTCCATTGCGCATATTGTAGACAGGTGCTGCAAAAGCCATCGTCAAAGCAGACAGATGAATGACACCACAGCACAAAACAAAGGGTTAGATAAACTGAAATTGCAAAGGTCCACGGTCAGCTTTTGAGAACCGATGCAAACGGCAGGGCAAATGAACACAACATGTGCAAGAACAAACAATGTACTACAAACTACTTTTGTGTAGCTTGAACAAGAGCAACAATCTAGCACAGACAACGCCTCTTAGGCATTTCAAGGAACTTCGCCTTAGTTCCTTTGGAATATTTCAGCCGTAATTGGATGACTCGTTGCATGTTGATATATTTTCACACTGATAACGATAAAAAGTAAATGAGGAATCACCTTAAAAACAAGCGAGTAGGCGTGTAATAGCTGTCATAACCTCCATGTCATCAACATGAAAATTTTCCTTGCAGCAACAACAAAACTCCACAAGAACAGTCAAGTGCCTTCACGTGCCAAAGCAAACACACACCTTTTCTGTCGCCTTCTGTCGGGTCTCGCGGTCCATCCATGCCACATCGCGGAGCCGGGAGTGATAAGAAAGGCCAATCTCCCGGACAAGCCTCTCGACCTGGGAGAACCGTATCGTGGCGCTTCTTAGCAGCTCGAGTAAACTCGAACTGCTGGAAAGCGATTTCATATTCTCTTTTTGGGAAGGCAGCTTATGGAAATCTTTGGGAGTACAAATATCTAGGTATTCACACTTCTGCGAATACTATTTTTAAGGAAGGAATGCTTTCAGCTTCATTTCTGGCAAACTCAGGCGAGCATCACCCCGAAACCAAAACTCGTCTATTTGGCTAATGCCAACTTTATCTAGCAGCTCATGAAGGTGAGAAGGCGCACAAACCGAGCGAACGCGTCTCTAAGTCCAACGAAGAGAAGGCCAACGCTACGGTGGGGCAAGCAGTCAGCCTCGCTAAGCACGCTGCTCAGATCGAAAAAGAGAAGTGGCAGCCCACGACGGCACGTAAAACAGCGAAAGCGGCGAAGGACGCCGCGCACGCTATTCAGTCATAATAACAGCGGCTAAGGGTGAAGGCTGCTTCAGCCGCGAAGGCAGCCAAGGAGACCAAGCGCGCTACCAGATAGATTAACAAAAACTGGGGAAAGTGGTAAAACGTCCGGCAGGTTGTGAACCTGACAGATACCTCCTAGTGTTCCTGTATATGCTCCCGCAGGGAGCATTATATACAGGAACACTAATACCTCCATGCGGTTACCGCCATCTATGAGTCGTCATAGAAAGTGCTACTCCTGCCATGTCATGCTTGCACTTAAACTCGATGATAGGGGCGCAATTGTTATTTCCTTAGTACATTTTGTATATTGCACTGACTCGGAGGAATATGTGTCGTATATAACTCCGGACTCGCATTTTGACAGATAACAGCCGACTCGAAAAGGGAGCTGCTTCAAGCTTGAAGCACGGGCATGTGTGGTCGCCGCACGCGTATATGCTGACGCCACCTGCCGAGGCCTAGGCGGTCACCTCCTCCTTGGCGCCCTTGTTCAGCCTCTTCTCCGTGTACAGCCTCCCGACGACGTCCTTCATGATGGACTGCAGGTTGGAGATGCAGCGCTCCCAGCGCGCAGTCTCCGTGCGGACTCCCAGCACGATGCGGTGCAGGCGGGCCATGAGGGCGGCGAACTCAGTGGACGCCAACTGGAGCAGCTCGACAGCCTTGGAGAGGCCGATGTAGTTGTACACCACTACGCTGAAGGTACACACACAGACACACAAAACGTTATAGCATCCCCCCTCCACCCCCCCACCCCCACAGTTTGGAAAACAGCCGTGTTAACCCTTTAAAAAATTTTATTTAGACAGTCTATAGACTGTCCATAGACTTCTGTCTAGAAAGTCTATAGACACACTATAAAAGACCTTAGAGAACACTCTTTAGGCAATACAAATTCTGTTGACAGCCTGTAGATTTGTGGCCATACACATTTAGTAGACTTTTGTCTATAGACAGTCTATAGACAGTCTATAGACTAAGAATAGATTAAAAGAACTATCTATAGGAAGGCAATAGGGTCTATAAAAAGTTTATAGACTGTCTATAGATCATTTTTATACGGGTATTTAACACTATGGATCGCATTTGTACAGGAATGAAAGGCTGATGTCACCTTCCTTGGAGCGTTTCTACAATTGGTCATATTGTGAGGACTTCTTACTGAGCACGCGGCTGGAGGCCTAGAAATATGCAGGCAGTATGGACGTACTTGGCTTTTTATGCAGTGTGGACTGGTCTCAGCTCAAGTTTATGACCAACATATTGGCGATGATTTTCTGATATATTAGAACTTTCTTTTTCTGCCCATATCGTCGGGTCTCCTATTCCTCCTTCCCTTCCCTCAATGTGGAGTAGCAGGACTAGAGGGAGAGGCGGAAAGGACATTTCGGAGTTACACGTGGTGTTAAAGACGTTCTTCAAATAGTGCGTTAGAGCCACCGGCCAGTAATGTTTTAAGTAATTATGGTATTAGGGCCCTTTATGAGAATTCTCAAGACGAACGCGCTACCTGGACAGGGTGCAAACGGGTACCACGTAGGAAAACTATACGACTTCACGAAAAGCCCAGCTGCAGGAGCAGCCGCCGAATATTTCTTGCGGTACGTTGCGGCGGAAAGAACTCACGGTTCTGCTTGCAGGTATACTTGAGTGGTGGCGTTCACGTGATGGAGTGCATTCACAACAATCTTATCTTGCTTCCGCAGCGTGATGTTCACCTTGCGCAGCTCCTCATTCAGCATCTCGTACAGGTCCAGCTGCAGATGCAATGCGAAGCGACAGTTTGAAGCGCCCGTCTAAGAAAGGATAAAATAGTGTACACGAAAATCATTAAGCGATATCCCGGAATCTCTAACACAAGTTCCTACTGTAGAGCAATGGGAGGCCGTGTTGGTGAGCTCAGACCTGGGCGTTCAAACTCTGTCCATTGAATGGGCTACTCAGGTCACTGTCAGCCATGGTCTGATAGCCATCTAGCACGGATCATCTGCATTTTGCATTTTCTGACGAAATAAATGTCTTGCAATCAATGTTTAGCAATCGAATCACGTAGCAGCTTGAAACAATATTTCACATGCTCTCGTTTTTCTAAACATTGCGCTTAGCACAATAGCACAAGGAAGCCAGAAGCCAAGGATACGAACATGTATATGTACACTAATGGGTGCGCATTTGTTTCATCTGACACTATCGTGCTTTAACTGTGTGGACCTAAGCGGCAAGGACTGAAGGTTCCATAATGTCTGCCTGAAACGAGGAATTGGAGACGCGTGTTTTTTGTCATTTGCCTTGTTTTGATACGCTGAGGAAAACTTTTGTTTTGCGCAGCGGTGGGCTGTAGTCACAGGGCTACGCATGCGAATCAATCTGTCAATGATCATGTCACTGAAAGGTCTACTGGCGGTGCCCGGCCTTCATCAACGAGAACTTCCGCTATGGCGCGCTGAGCTGAGCACCATCTGGGGCGTCCCTAGCTGGATCCATGGCACTCTTTTGTGCGGATTTCTTATAGCATCGACGCAAATGTATTCCTAAACTAGAGATTTTAGTTTCACGTACGCAGAGGGTTCATGTACGCAAACGTGAGAAGTCTACGTAGCATACGCGCATGTAGTTTCAAACCCTTTTAGTTGCACGTACGCGACAGACGCCGTGCGTTCTACTGAGAGATGAAGACACTGCTGTAGCCACTCAAAGACAAGACGAGTCAAAGCCAAGCCAGTCGAACTGCGTCGGAGCGCTGCTTCGTCAGGCTTAACAGCTGGGAAATCGCCCTTATATCTGAAAAACAAAAGCTATTTGTCGCTTGAAACCTTATGCGAAGGTAAGAATGGGCAAATCGAAGGCGAATACAATAGTTTAGAACACCGTATCGCGTCGAGGGATTAGCGACGAAGCTGTTACCGCTGTGAAGCGGCGGGCAGGGCGCCGCCATGTTTGTCAACGCTACGCACTCAAGCAACGCGAAGACCGCAACGTAAAAATTCGAATCTCACGTACGTACGTGAGACTCCCGCATACCCTTTGCGTTCTGCGCATGCGCACTGGTCACCCGTAAGAGCTCTACGTACGTGAAACTATCTGCTGTTTGCCGAAGTTTCAAGTAGGCAGATTTTTAGCGAAAGTTTGAGAAATCTCAAGGATCCCAGAACGCATGGACACTTTGAACCCCTGTAAAATGTAGAAGAAATGCATCCTGTGGGTCCTAACTGCTGTGTTTGTGAAGTTACACGTTATCCCTATAGAAAGATATATTTTTTCTGACTCACTAATTACACAGTAATGTCTTTTAGAAGCTGATTACGATGGTGTGGTAATAAGGAAAAAGATCGCCTTGAACCCTTTGAGGCGACTACTCGTACATAATCTCGGTGATAGGCCCTCTCTAGTTGCTTGAGGAATTTATTCACGGATGATGTCGCGTTAATTGCATTTTGTTGCAGATACACTCAGGTTTAGTGGATAAGTAAAGCGTGACGCTGGGAAAGTTAGCCTTAGAATTTACATTAGAAGCTCTTCCACACACTATGCGGTCGCTCGGCATCAGCCGACGACAGTATGCCTTTCTCTGCGAGCAAGTGAACTGCCTAATTTCGCGCCCATTTCTTTCTTTATTTGGACACCCATCTCTCTTCTTTCCCCTACCTAACACTTGCCCAGCTTCTCTGGTCAACTAGCGCCATCTGTCTGCCCTCAGAGGCGAATGGCCTCTATCTCAATGAGAATATTTTAATTTTTAGTTGGGATAAAACTAAGAGGTGCGTTGAGATGGTGCGCGGAGATGCTGGCACTCACAAAAAAAATGCCTCCAGTGATCGCATCGACTTCTGAGGGCCATAAGATATCAACGGGGGGTGCCAAATATACAAAATTCCCGGGGTAATTTTTGGTGTTCACCCCCATATGTACCTCCTGGTTGCAGCCATGCAAACTAGGAATGTTTATCGAGAATTTCTGGGTTCATTTCTAGCTGTGCAAGTGACGAAAATGCCTTACAAGATTTCCTATAGCATACCGCGAAGTTATGCCATTATGGCAAGTGTGCGAAATAAAAAAAAAGGAGGGGGGGGGGGACATTGCACAGGGTAAATACTGTAGCGCTTAGAAAGCAGGATGAAGCTGAAAAGTAGGCGGCAAGGGCAGTATACACTTGTAACACACGCCTTCTTTCTTCGTCCTTGTATATAAGCGGCACAGTATCCCTTATGAGGAACCAACTCATCAAGACAGGTAAATTGACCATATTGCACAGGGCTTGCTTCAGTTAGGCAAGCCCACTATCAATTTAATGAGTAACAAACAAGTTCCAAAATAAAATGTAATCTCTCCTTCCTCGTTGAGGTACTGACGTTGATTATAAAGGCGTTGGTTAAAGATTTCATGACAATACTTTCTTCTGATGACTACCTAATGTGCAGTCGAAAAAGGTCTAGTTATTCTGTGGAAATATTAACACTGATAAAGATGCAGCCATCGATTTTTCCTAAGAGCTAAGGTTTAAAACGCATTTTATAGTTGGATATCGCAATAGCTTAGTAATGTGTCTGTCAAAAAAAAAGGAAAAGAACCCTGACATGAAATAGCGTAGTTCCATAAGTACTCACCCCCGGGATCTCTTGCTGGAATTCCTCGATTGTGCCTTTCCGATAATTTTTCCTCGCGTTGCGTTTTTCCTCGGGCGGCTGCTGTGCCTGCAGAGACGGTGGTGTTACTCATGCTGATAATTCAATCAATCAATCAATCAATCAATCAATCAATCAATCAGTGCTAATTTGTATCATAACAAGGAAACATACACGAGGGCAAAAACTACAGCGCTGAAGAAATCGCTTTTGCGTTTGTCTAGCTCCCATACAATCTATGCTAAATTTCCGCTTTGAGAACTTCCTTCACAGTATTCACACGGTATCATTTCCGAGGAAGTTGGATCTATACATATTACCAAGTGTAGTTGGGCCGAGAACGAGAGCGTTGCGTTGATGTAGCTCTCCAACTGCTCATCGGTGGCATTCGGTTTCACCAGGCTCGCCGCAGTCGTCGCCAGGTCGCGAAACAACTCTTCCAAGGTGACGGAGTGCTCATTAGAGACGTGGAAGACGGACTCGAGGTACGGGGTGCTCTTCTGTTCAACCTGCGTCATAGGAAGGGGAGAAAATTCTACAGGTCCGGCTTACGCCCAATTTCTTTGTTCGGCAATCATGACGTGCCTCCATGCATTCCATGCAAGTGCATAACTGCCATGTGAGCTACGTTATAGTGAAGGACTGCGAATTATTTTGAACCACTTCCGGTTTAGTATCGTGGATTGAAATTTCGTAATACATACGCTGCCACTTCTACATTTCAACCCTGTCGCTCGCGAACTTGAGCTTAGGGGCCGTACTCTGCGCTTTCACCACTTGCTCATCGCAGAGGGCCGGCTTGTGTTGGAAGCGATGTCTTACAGCTTCGTTGGAGCACGTGAACTTTATTTATTTTTTATTTATTTTTTCCTCAAAGGTCCCTTTCGGGACATTACATGAGGGGTGGGGATAACACGGCAAAAATATTATACATTAATGAAAAATGAACAAAAATTATTTTGATGAATAGGCTTCCTCGATAGTGGTCTTGAACAGTCGATGATTCATGATGGTGGCCACTTCGGCGGAGAGGTTATTCCAGTCACGGGCAGTTTTTAAGAAAAATGATTGCTGGAATGTGGTGGTATGTGCACGTTCAGGGTAAACAGCGTTCGGACTCTCCTAAATTCAACTGCTCAATTTCACTGAAGTTCAGATGAACTTCAAAGAAGTTAAACTTTAGGAAACCACTTAAACGACTCTACAGACAACACATGTACGCCAATGTAACCGACTGCCCTCACCACTCAGGTACCGAAAATGGCTCCGAATTTTTCAGCTACATAAGTTGACTGAGCACTTAACACTCGGCTAGCAAACCTGAATCCCCTCTTGACGTCTTCTCATAAGCCGTGGCTCGGCTATTTCGCTTCACAAGCTTCGCCAAGGATCCAAATCACATTACCCGGGCTCTTTGATAAAGATTCTCGTCTGTCCGTCGCGAGAGGCCGGACAATAGTTATCCGCCTGCCAGCCACCCTCTTCAGTCCCTACACCAGGCCGGGGATGAGGGACAAGGGAGTGATAACTGTGCGCTGAGGAACGCGAAGGAGACTCGCGAGATATCTCGGAGCCAGCGGCGTTGATATAGTCCGCTAGAGGTGGAGCCGCCGACACTGGAGCCCACGTGATGCTGCATGTCTCTGCCCTGTTCTTTCAGGTCGTGATGAAAATATCTATTCCTTACGTCACCGCATCGTCAAGGACGCAGGAAAAGAAGGGCAGGGCAGTGTTCCGGGGCTCCTTAAAAAATGGTCTATAGACAGTCTATAGACTTCTTAAAGACTATTTCCTTCCTATAGATATCTCTATTGTCTATTCATAGTCTATATAGTGCCTATAGGCAAAAGTCTACTAAATGTGTATGGCTTTATATCTATAGACTGTCTATAGACTGACTATAGGATTTCTATTGCCTATAGACTTCTATAAGTTTTGTCTATAGGGAGGCTTTATACTTTTTAGACAGATGTCTATGGACACTATACAGACTGCCTAAAGACATTTTTATAAGGGTCGCACAAGCCCCCGCGCTCGCCAGGATTAGAGAAAGATCTTTTTCTCTTCCATCAGCAGGCGTCCTGGAAACGCTTAGCTCTGACTACAAGGGCCTTAAATTAGATATCGCGGAGTATTGAGGCAAATTAATAAATAAGCCTCGGAAGGAATTTTTAAAAACACTTGTAATAATCTCACTCTTACAGCGAGTGCAATATTTAGTCAGTAAACATTGCGGCAGTAAGATTGTTGGTGCAGTCCTCCAGGGTTTTACTTGGAGGATGTGTAGTGAGACGTCGTCCATGTCCTTGACGACGCCGACCGAGAAGAGCGAATCCAGCCCCGTCTTTCGTGCGACGTCCTCGAGTCGGTTGACGCCGTCCATCTCGCTGTCGTCCAGGATAGGCCACTCGCCCAGCCCGCTGGAGGCCAACGCTCTCCTCACGGCCCCCAGGCTGTCTTCTTCGCTGACGGCTGCAAGGCGAGGTCATGACCGTCCAGTCAAGAATGGTGGCATGTAAAAACTCGCCGGGACGGTTACGAGTGCGTAACGCGAATGGCTAAGCGTAGCTGAGGTTAACTCGAAGAAGCTTCTTGAAGCATGTTCAGTTTTGCCAGTTTTCCTTAGGAGGTTCCCTAGGTTTTCTCTAAGTTTTCTCTAGATTCTCAAGTTTTTTCTTGTGCTTTTTTCCAACAAAGTTTTTGGAAGTTAGCGCTGTGTGTGTCTACTCGTTCTTGGTTCCTTGTCCTGTCTGCGCTATTGCTCCGAAGTATGAACCAACAAGCCCGAATTTCAACGTTTGAGGTTTTATTTGGGGTTTTCCTAGGTTTTTCTTAGGTTTTTTTCCTAGGTTTTCCCTAGAGCCATCGCCACCGGTGCGGTCAACAAAAATTATGGAGATCACTGAAGACTACTTGCGTTCTTTGAATGTGAAATAATTGCATTTATTGGGGCGAAAGGCTTACTAGCCTCATATGACGAAATTCCGTCAATTCTTAATTCCGAGAGATGGTCGTGGCAACAGCCGCCGTCTAGCCACCGAAGCCATCTCCCTTGTCATGATTTCTTTTTAAAAATTGAACATTGCTTCCTCAAATGTAAATGCACAGTACAGTTCTGGGGCATCCAGCAGCGGATATTAAGAAGCGGGACTAATTGAACTTCTCGTTCTCAGATACCTCACTGCTCAGCGATACGGTGATGAACCCCTAGACATATTCTTTCTTATCGTACTGCACCTATGGAAAACTAGCATGATGCGCCGCAATGCCAACCTTCTGTAAAAACAATATGCCATTTCCGCCGAATGATTTTCGATCGCAGGGAATTGCACGCAAAGGCGGACTTCAAGCTGGATTGGCACTCCCTCTTGGTGATGCTCTCAGCTTTGCCTCCATTCCAGTACTTTGCTTCCTGGCCGTGTCTTTTTTAGAAGTATTTTGTATTGCTTCGTAAACTGCCTTTTTTATTCCTCTCTAAGACTATCATTTACTCATTTACGTAGAACTCGCTGCAATAATTACAAGTTCAAGAAAGGAAAAAGATCGAGCATTTTACAGCAGCGAAAAGCTGACCTGATTTATTTCCGCCACCGCAGATTCAAATCCTGCTCCGGGATGAAGATTTCTCTGCTGGATATTATGCGGACGAAAAGTTTCAGAACATTTCGCGTAAGTTCTCCCTAATCCCTAATGTTTGGCTTCAGGTTCCCCCCCCCCCCCCCCCCCCCGTGTTCGGCTTCATGTTCAGCCAATGCTCGCCTTAATTTTCTGAAAATAGGAGCTAGAAGCATTTCATGTGATTAAAAGAAAAATGAAACTTTGGTCATGTGGCTAAAATATGGCCTATTGATTGAGTGAAACGTGTTACAGAAATTAAGTTTGAACAGTCATTTGTTCCCAAAAGCCGCTCTCGCGGTTTCGCCGTGACCGGCAACATTTTCTGTCCGGCTGTTTTATTTTATTTTTGGCTTTCTTACTGAATGATTAATACTACTATTACTTTATCCGGTAGATTTGTTGTCTGGAACGCAGACTGTGATTTTATCATTTGCTAAAGCCTTTTTCAGGGATAACTGTTAGGGGCTTAGTTCTCAAGACCGTCTTAGCCATCAGTAGTAAAGACACGTGACCCCTGACGTTCACAGAGCCAGCGTACTGTCATCACCTGACGTCCTTGTCTACTCACCTCCAGCAGCGTGTGTTATTGTGTGTTTATTGACGTCACTACTTCTTCCGTTTTCTGTTTTGCGAGTGTTCGTAATATACAGTGAATTACTGACTCATCTTTACTTTTCTGAGGTGTTTTCGCGTTTTTTGATGTTTATGGTTTATGGGGGTTTAACGTCCTAAAGCGACTCAGGCTGTGAGAGACACCATAGTCAAGGGCTCCGGAAATTTCGACCACCTGGGGTTCTTTTACGTGCACTGGCATCGCACAGTACACGGGCCTCTAGAATTTCGCCTCCATCGAAATTCGACCGCCGCGGCCGGGATCGAACCCGCGTCTTTCCGGCCGGCAGCCGAGCGCCATAACCACTCAGCCACTGTGGCGGCTCGCGTTTTTTGAAGTGCACAAGCATTTAAATACAAATGAAGTGCCTACTAAATGCTTTCCAATTACAATTCTTTCACGCAACAAATACATGTAAAATAAAGGGAAACGTATTTAGCATTTTTTTCGTAGCCGATTGAGTCAATGTCTGAGAGCTTTCTCTGGCGCCGCACCATGGCAGAAAGCGGCAATTATGCAAAATTTCCTACGCTGCAGCTGACGTTATTAGACAGATGAAATAAGCATTACAACTTTACCAAAAAACAACAAAATAATGACCATGTATGTTGGATCTCTCGCTTTTATCAGCTAATAAAGTTTTCTTCCAGAATGCAGAGCTTCTGTAAACAAGCCGTCGGGATGTCTGACTGAGGAGTGGTGTGTGTACCCTGTCAAATATCACATGCGCCTGGAATGCAACAGAAACACTTTCTTGTCAGTGTAGCTCACCTGTGTTCATGCACGCGTGATAAGCAACAGCGGCCTTTTCCCTAGCGCTGTTGGCTTCGGGTACAACTGGAAGGCCATCCAGTATTTCTGCATAGTTACACAAACGCAGTGAGAGGTAAGGGCACTTTCGAAAGCAGAGCCTTTAGTTCACAAAGAACTTACGGAGCGGCAAGCTCGTAATCTGCGACTTGAAATGGCCAATGCATCACTTTATCTAATTGTTGTTTTTAACCAAAAAATTATATGTTAAAATATTTGCATAATATGTATTTATAAAACATGCACAAAATACATCCCAAAATATATCCACTATGTATGCACAAATATGCGTACAGTCAAAATAACAACAATATGAATGCAATTTTATCACTGCAAGCGATCTGCGTGCGCTGGATTGTTGTCCGAGGCTTACTGCACGCGATTCAGAAACCGGAAAAAACCTAATAACAGTTTTATTTTTCCAGCCACAACGCTTTTGCGTCTTCAGCTCAAGTCCAACCGGCAGCAGCACGCTCTAACCTTAGCGGCTAGTAAGTGATGCAAACCGCGACGGATGATCGCGTCATCCTCGCGTTGTCGTTAAGCTGGAGTTACACCGGCTTTGAGTCGACTGCGACACTGCAAGAAGCACGTTTTACGTTTCCCAGAAGCGGGCTGCGACAGCTGACAAATGTGCGTCGCGAAACATTGGTTTCAGGAAACATGTAATTCATACTCCGTAAATGACACCATCCTCGAGCACGTATGGTGAAACGTTTTATGACGTCGCTTTAAGCGCTGCACTAACATGAAAAAAATTGGAGGGACACTGAAGCGTCGTCTTAAGCACATGAAGCGATAGCTATAATAATTTAATGACCATATGAGTGGAATTTATGCCCATATGAGTGGAGTTAAGGCCCATATAAGTGGAATTGGTCATTGTGAACTTTAAAATTATACGAGTATGTCCCCGGGAGTACTCACACCCCTCCTTGTGCAATGGGGCAGCGGTTAAGCGATGCGCATCTGCCATGCGATGGTAGGTGCTGCCACCGGTGGGGCTTGTGCCACCTAAGTTGCTCTTCCCGACCAACCTCTCGCGGTCAAAAATTAATTGTACTGCCACCTGCCGGATTGGTTAGTTTGCTCGCAATCTGGTGGGTACTTTGTGATGACCCCACAAGATCATGTGACCTAGGTTGCCTACCTAGGTTACGTCTTTAGGGGTTGCCGCCTGAGCCACCCTACACCACCCTATTTATCGCTCACAACTCCGAGAGCGCCGACCCCGACGGCGGATTTTCTGGGTAATGGAGCCTTCAACGCTGTCGCGTTAATAAAGCAGAAACTGTATACGCAATGATCTTGTTAAGCAACAATGACCTCTTGAAGTTTTCATCATATTCACGCCCAAACAGTAAAATTTCAGCTTTACAAAACCATGATTCCAAAAAAAATGGCTGTGGTTTAGCTCTGGTTAACCCTAGTTGAATTGCAAAAGCTTCGTTTCCTCGGCACGTCGTCTACGCAGAGTCTCATCACGACGCTCTCGAGAACTCAAACCGGTCTCTTCCGTAGTAAAAGAGTCACTCCGGGACGTGGCGCTACTTCTAGCTGCATCTTCGTTACGACGCTTCTCGAGTCGTGCGGTGCGTTCTTCTGGCGTCTGTTGAGCGCGTTTCTTCCTCGCTTCGTTCTCTCGTTGTCGCGTCTCTTTCGCGCTCTTCATAACGACTACAATACACTGAGGCGAAGCGCATATATATATATATATATATATATATATATATATATATATATATATATATATATATATATATATATATATATATATATATATATATATATATATATATATATACCCACCGTGAGGAGACACCTCCTCTCCCTCTACCCCAGCGGAACACATCTGGTGGAGCGAGCGGCGAAGGCAGCGGCGTCGACAGCGGCGCCATCTGTTGGAGCGCGGCTGCGGCGTTGCTAGGCAACGGCGGCTCAAGATCGGCCACGGCACACGGCATACGGCGCAACGAGCCGAAATGGCTCGCTGGCTGGCGTAGTAAAGCTTTCGCTTTGTCTACCTTTTTGAGAAGGCTGTGGTAGCGGCTTGCCTAAATTTCAACGAACTCTTGTAGTGTTAATACAAAAACCACTGCGCGGCATTGTCATTGTCGGGCATACGAGAACGATAACGTTTTCGGGTACCTTTTAAGTCGTGTTTCACTTTCAGTCCGGCTTGAACAAATGGCCCCATTTGAAACGAATCATCGGGAATAGGATGTGCGTCATTATAGCGGTCGCATACAAATCCGTAGAAATCCACGCACGGGTCTGCGCTCTTGTTCACAGATGCCAGGATCAACTCAGCTGTAATAAAGGTTACAAGGATATTAACACTGGGTGCTTATGCGAAAAACTTGCTGAGACAAACCAGAAGTAATAAAGAAAAACAGGTGCAAAGCCCCCAAACTTTTCCCCATACTCCCCAAGCGGGAAAGGGCTCTATGGACCCTAACCCCACGCAGTGGTTCACTGGAGATGCTTCAACGTACTAACAAGGTAAAAAAAATGTAAATTGTGGGGTTTAACATTCCGGAGCGACACGTTGACTACGAGGGTTCCTAAGAATCGTTCCATTTATGCAACATCTGTCGCAGTGCATTCAGCTTCCCTAAAATATTTGTCCCAGAGCTCACAGCTCTATTTCTTTATCCTAAGAACACTACTCAAATTACGTTTGACTTAACGAATAGCTCAAGCGTAGAAGCAAGTGCGCCACAGGATTTTCAAAAGCATTGCTTCTTCTAGTCACAGCAGTCATTGTCATACTTTAAAATGCTGTCTTCAATCGTGAAGCAGCCACTTTCAATTGCCGTTTTGTCAACCTGCATAAAAAAGTTTATATAAAGCTGTTTGGGGGCTCAAAGCTGTCCTACGACTCTGCTTTTCACCTAGCTAAATGGTTACTGTAAACAAATGGACAGTGAAAACAACACGTGCGACGGCTACCTTTAGATAACCACATTGATTGATTGATTGATTGATTGATTGATTGATTGATTGATTGATTGATTGATTGATTGATTGATTGATTGATTGATTGATTGATTGATTGATTGATACCCTCAAAGAGAAAGGTATTTCTGAAGAGAATGCTTACAAAATAATGCAGAGGGGAACAAAAACTGAAATACTAAATACAAACCTCATACTCCTGGTTAAACCATTCTGTCAAAAGTACGAAGTAGGCTACACATTTGCAAGCGCAAGGCTAAAGATCCAACAAAAATAACTGAGAACAAGTCAACACTTTGAGTGTGAGGCTTGTATAGATTGTTAGCTAAACTGTTACTGAAACGCATGTTGTCTTGAGTTCACTGGTCGAAACATAGAATACTATCACAGACGTTGTTTTCTTTGTATGTGTCTGTCTCTGTGCGTGCGTGCGCGTACGCACGTGCGCGTGTCTGTGCGTGCGTACGCGCGCGTGCGCATGTGTCTGTGCGTGCGTGCGTGTGTGTCTGTGCGTGCGTGAGCGTGCGTGCGTGCGTCTGTGCGTGCGTGTGTGCGTCTGTGAGTGCGTGCGTCTGTCTGTGCGTGCGTGCGTGCGTGTGCGTGTGAACAGAGAAAAAAATGTTTTCAGAGACATCAGCCTTTGTGAAGAAGGACTCGAGAACTTCTGAGGAATCGGAGTTGTGAATTTGAAACGCAGCAGAGAGAATAGGTATTGCTGCCTGCGTTTAAGTCTGTGAGTTAAAGTAACAGTTCACTGTTTAAACCTGTCACAATCCGGTCATAGATGTACGCACCCCTCTCTTTGCATGCTGGCACTTCGCAGACGATTGTAGGCTTGCACTCTGAAAGAAATATTCAGACGTTAATGCAAAGGACGTAGTTCGCTGTTCATGTACCGTTGTGAAGAAAAGTCAGAAATATGAACCAGTACTGACGGAGCCTCGGCAACAAGTGGTTGTGAATCGCCGTCGTGGAGCATACTGCACTGAGTAGGACTAGAGGCCAAAAGCCAGCCATCTTCACCTGTAAGTTACGGCGCGATGGGCTATTATCGTCATTGCTGCTATGCACGTCTATTAATGACTAACAGCACGATTAGTACATTCCGAAGCAGCATAGGTAATTGGGCAAATATTGGAAAAGGATGGTTTCACACTGGTCCTTTTTAGGACCAGCATTTGCCAATACATTACCAATATTTGGTCGATTAGCTGTGCTGCTTGGGTTTATTGCTGAAATGCGCAGCATATCTCAAGCTATCTGGGCATCATCTTAAGAGCGGGTGCATAAACTGAGAAACCGATTACTAGCCCATATAAAACGAAGTACTCACGCTAACCAATTCTTGTGCTCCAAGTTTAGCTATTGCGTAAATAAATATTGGTTGGCATGAGTACTCCTCAACCTTTACTTCAAACCCAACCAGACGTACTTCCTTCGAAGATGTTCTCGTTCACTATTTCGTGTATGTCAATGACAAAAGAAATGAGCATCGTATATTGCGAGCACATTTAAAAAATTTCTCACGTTAGTATTCTACGTTTTGTTTTCATTCCCTTAACTCTACATTAAGCACCGATTCTTGGAAGTAGCTTAAATAGGAGCAATCCGGCCCACATTTCTTTTTAAAGGCCCAGGCTAACATTCGGTGAGGCAAAAACTCACTTTTTGCAGCGTGTAGGAAGCTTGCCTCACAACAGATGCTGTCCGGTCAAGAAAATGTGATAACACGAGACTTCAGAGGCGAAGCTTAACTGAAAGCGACGCGCTATTCATTAGACATAACTGAACGAACGCTGCTGCTCCCCTCGCCTCAGAAAGGGGCCTTTAGTTTTTCATTTTTTTTTGTTTACATCCGCTCGTTTCTTGTTGAAACTCGAAACGCGCAGCTACGAACGTGAAACGTGACCTCCCAGGGAGCTTACACGGCACGGAGCTTGATAACGTCCTTCGGTCAGGCGCACGCGTTATCTGATACTGCGCCACGTCGGCACCGCTCGCGCGAGAACATTCAAACTCTTCCCGAGTGAAGCCCTTCTCCGAAGAAGCTGAGTCAATGTGAAGCAAGCCAGTCATTCATGATGTGCGTGGATAAGCGTCATTCTACAGAAACACCGGGGCCTGTATTGTGCAAGTGTCCGCTAGGTGGGCATGTGCTTCGGCGGCGGCTCGGCATAGGAATTAAATGGCGATGCAGTGTGGACTCCGGGATCCGCTACAATTATCGGTTACGACGCACGGATTTCACTGGCGAAACCAGACCGTGGTGGCGACATCTGTATTTAGGTTTTTTGGTCTTTTATAGGATATAAAAGATCCGTTTTTGGTGCGTGTGGTCTTTTTGTGATTAGAAAGCGCTGCCCACCCTTACAAAAATTTCTTTAAACAGTCTATAGATTGTCCATGTACTTCTGTCTATAATATAAATCATACAGGCAGTCTACAGGCAATCTATAGATTAATGGCCATACAGTTTTAGCAGATTTTTGTCTGTAGACAGTCTATTGACTATTAACAGACAAAAATAAATATCTGTTGGAAGCCAATAGAGTTCACAAGAAGTCTATGGACTTTCTATTGACAGTTTTTGTGGGGCGACGGATACAAGCTAACTTCTATTTGCTGGCAGTTTCATTTTAAAGTGCAACTGCATGTGCTTTAGAAATCGACGAACTTAAAGGGATCGTATGAGTGAAACTTGCAGGTTAAGCATGCGAAGTCATTTTGGGCTAGCATTTGAAATGTCGACGTAGTCGCCGATTAAAATCGAGATGGCCTTCAAGCTTCTCCGCAGCACACAGCGCCAAGTGAAGGGGGCATGATGACGTCACCGACAGTGCCAGTGCATTTCCAGCGCATAAACGCTTAATTTGGAGGAAAAGAACAAACAATCGTTGTTTGGCAGCGTCCAACGAGACAGGAAAACGTGTGGTTGACGGCAGCGGAAATTTGAAATTTTACCTTCCGTGACGTCACATGAAGCTTCTCCGCACCCCTACGGTGCTATGAGAAGAAGCCTCAGAATCAATCCACGATTATGTACCTGTTTTAAAAGCTAGCGCAGAAACATTTGGCATGCTGTACCTAAAGCCTATATAGATTTTAATCCTTGAATATCGCGGAATTCTCAAAAAGTGCTGCAGTTGGCTCTCAAGCAAGGTACGTCCACTTGCTCCAAAACATGGAAAATTATGACACAAATGGGTCGTCTAGCAGCTGAAGCTGAGTACAAGAGACGCAGATGCCAAGCGGGTTGGAATGCTAACGCATACACCATCGCGTGATTCGCATTGACTGTCTGCAACTTTTTTTTGCATTTCGACAGGGTAGGTTATGTGTAGTTGCATTTCGACAGTGTAGGTGACTTGCACAAAGACTTGCTCAGGAATCTTCTCACACTTTCCCTACCTGGGCGTTTCAAGTTTAAACTTTTGCCTATGCTTCCAGCAGCGACCGCATGACTAAGGTTATCGCGTCTGAAGCCTTTGTTTTGTTGAAGCCCCTTCGGTGCGCCTGAATTGTTTGTAGAAGCAAACACCGCGGACCATACACACCGTTTGATAACCCGAGTAGCAGTGGTGCCGCACTTGAGGTTGTTATCGTTTCTGTGATCCTGTTTGCCATGGATACTGGGATATTGTGCGTGGACAATACGAACGCGAAGCGGTGCCTGACAAACAGATCCTGTTGTACTTGGCCCAGTATACAAGAAACCCCCCTCCCCCCAGTAAAAAAAAACGAATTGCTCCTTCAACCCCGCCGCGGTGGCTCAGTGGTTAGGGCGCTCGACTACTGATCCGGAGTTCCCGGGTTCGAACCCGACCGCGGCGGCTGCGTTTTTATGGAGGAAGAACGCTAAGGCGCCCGTGTGCTGTGCGATGTCAGTGCAGGTTAAAGATCCCCAGGTGGTCGAAATTATTCCGGAGCCCTCCACTACGGCACCTCTCTCTTCCTTTCTTCTTTCACTCCCTCCTTTATCCCTTCCCTTACGGCGCGGTTCAGGTGTCCAACGATATGTGAGACAGATACTGCGCCATTTCCTTTCCACCAAAAACCAATTATTATTATTATTATTCAAGGAGCCCTTCCTAATTGTAGTTTAGTGCTTCCCAGAATCGGCCTGAATTTTTTTTCGAAAAAACGGCTACGGAACCACGCGAAATCCTTCAAACTACCTTTAAGGAAGTATTATTTAGATGTACGCAAGTCTTCCAGTGGTTCGCACGACTCAGAAGTGGACAATGAACGCTGAACGTCATATTCTTTCTCGGCGCCCTTCTGGAAGTCCTACCGACGAGAATGCCAGAATCGTTCGTGAAAAAAACCCACGAAGATCGTCGGTGCACAACTAACGAGACTTGAGAAGGAGCAGGTGTGAGCCTGAGCTCCTGTGTACGAAATTTAGCACTATAATTTAACATGAGATGCTTTGGTGCGAAGTTCGTTGCCCGACTGCTCACATAATTAAAAAAAAAACAGCTTTGGGATTTTCGCCAAGATTTGAAAAATCAGGTTCAAAGTGACCTAAACTTTGTTTCCAAGGTCATCACGGGCGATGAATGTTCCTGCTATAGTTACGAAACAAGCTCGGCCAAAGGAAGGCGCCCATTTCACGAAGACAAAAAAAGCGAGACAACTGAAGTCAAACGTGAAAACAACCCT
Organism: Amblyomma americanum; assembly: GCF_052857255.1. Taxonomy (NCBI): domain Eukaryota; kingdom Metazoa; phylum Arthropoda; class Arachnida; order Ixodida; family Ixodidae; genus Amblyomma; species Amblyomma americanum. Next base: position 31,784,575 of record NC_135507.1, on the reverse strand, counting down.
TACAAAATTTTTTTAGCCTGTCTATAGACTCTTCATCGACTTATGTCTATAAATTATGTAGACTGTCTATAGACAAATCCTTGAGAGCAGTCAATAGGAAATACAAATTCTACGGACAGTCTATAGGCAATCTATAGATTTATGGCCATACACTTTTAGTTTACTTTTTTTCTATAGATAGTTTATAGGTAGACTATGAACAGACAAAAATAAATAACTACAGGAAGGCAGCAGCGTCTATAAGAAGTCGATACGCTGTCTATAGATCATTTTTGTAAAGGAATGGTAACTTTTTCATTTTTTTATGTGAGAGGAATCGTGCGCCGGGAATCCATTCCTGCTGTACAGGAGGTGAATGCGGAAATTATTTGAAGATTTTGAGGGGTCTGAGAAAATAGAAGCGAAGAAAACACTCGGAATTGTGGAGATCGGGTTATTAGTGTCTCTATCAGGACAATGGCCTGGCTCGCGCAGCTTTCTCAGCGATCCGGTATTTGACATCCCCTGGATAAATTGTTGTCCCCCCACTCCCCTCCACTCACCGGTCTTCGCTCTTTGTATGTGTTTTTTTAATCCCCAACAATGAAAACCAAAACGTTGAAAGAAAAAAATTTCCATCGCGGAGGAGCTGGTCACAGCTTCACAGGAAGCACTCAGCAACATCAGGATTGAACAGCACCAGAGATTATTCAAACAGTGGTAAGAAAAAAATTGACTGCATTGCCCTCAGCGGATAATATGTTGAAGGGGATTGAGTGTTTTTTCTTCAAAATCGAAATAAATCGTCGTTTAAAAAAATCTTTATTTCCGGGGGGGGGGGGGGGGGGGGGGCAGAGAGAAAGGCAAGAAGCAAGGGCAACCCGTCATCAAGTTCCGGTGCAACCCGAGCTTCGCACTTAAAGCAACCTTAATCGTCATCGGGTGCAACGCGCGGTCGTAATACGCCGCCAAAGACTTCGAAACGCCACCGGAATTGCCCTTGCCCGTTAAAAAATGTGACACGTTTCATAAAGATAGGAATTAAGGAAGGGAGTGCAAGGGGGAAAGGTATAAATAGTTGGCACCGTTTAAGCTATAGCTTTCACTCAATTTGGCGATTCACTCAACAAGAGCAAATACTGGGAATTTATTCATTTTATTTTGGCGCTCTTCTGATCTTGCGCGGATGCTGCGCTTACGCCTTGGCAACATTGCCTTTCATTCCCGTCAGAACAGTGTATACAACCTTTATTGAGGAAATAAAGTAACATGCACGTCATCTACGAATTTTTTTTCCCCCTATGGAAGCTTTTGCGCAACATCGCGCGCTAACTCGTTCTCGGTGTTCAAATAGACGCAGTTTTTCTTGATTTCCGCAAGGCTTTTGACGTGGTTTCGCATTCTCTACTCTTAACAAAGTTATCGTATTTAGGTATACCTTCTAGACTTCTTGGATGGATTCAAGATTATTTGTATGCACGGCGACAACGGGTACTTATTAACGGTGTCACTTCGCAGTCTGTTCAGGTTTTATCGGGTGTGCCGCAAGGCTCAGTACTTGGGCCTTTGTTGTTTCTTGTTTTTGTAAATGATTTGCCGAGTGAACTGTGCTCCCGTGTTAGGCTGTACGCTGATGACTGTGTTCTTTACCGTTCTGTCACGTGCGCAAATGATACCATTCTGTTGCAGTCTGACCTTGACAAGGTATGTGCGTGGTGTGACAAATGGAAGATGACTCTCAACACCAGTAAATGTTACCTCATGCAGTTCACAAACAAAAAAAAAGAAGATATGGGGCAACTATAATCTAAATCAATCTGTTCTACAGACAAAGGACAGAGTAAAGTATCTCGGTATCACATTTACAGCGAAGTTGGATTGGACCGCACACGTCGACGCGATAACTGCCAGGGCTTCCTGCGTTCTCAACCTTTTTAAAAGAAACTTTAAACATACGACTCCACGCCTAAAAGAAACATTGTACTTTACGAATGTCAGGCCAATTCTCGAATATGGATGCGTATGTTGGGACCCGTTCACAAATATTTTAAAGGACAAGCTAGAACGAGTTCAGAAGCGGGCAGCAAGGTTCGTAACTGGGAATTACAACTTTAAGGTTAGAGGTTCTGAACTTCGGGAAGCTCTTGGTACGAAGTTATTATCCCACCGAAGAAAAGTTTTTAGAATAAAGTTTTTGTACGACATTTACAATAATAAAACAGGAATTAATAAAAGCCTCTATTTAAGGCAACCTCACTACGTTTCGAGTAGAAGGGACAATACTATGAAAATTAGAGGGTATAACTGCCGGATCAATACATTTAAATATTCATTTTTTCCCAACACAATAAGTGACTGGAATCTGCTGCCTAATGAAGTGTTTGAGAGCGAGAATTTCCAGGCAGCAATTGACCTTGCAATATTCTGATTATGCTGCTGTCAGTGTTGGTTCTGTGTCTCGGGTGCAATCAGAATGCTTTTATCTTTTTGGAAGTTCTTATCATTTTTCTATAACTTTTATTTCTGTTTTGTTCTCTTGTGCTGTATTGAATTTTACTGTTAATGTACTTACCCCCCCCCCCCCTACAATAATGCCTCTCAAGGCGCTGTAGGTACCTTGAATAAATAAATAAATAAATAAGGCAAGTTCCAGAAATATCGGCCGAACTTTGACAAAGGCGATATAGAATTCTAGTTCAAATAGCTGGAACACCTACAACCTTTTCCTTCCTGGGCGCATATAATATTTGGAACTATGACGTAAGCAATTGTTCACCGCCATTACCAGAAATTCGGAACCGCGCCTATCTAGTGCCCCGAAGACTATAGCGACCTACAGCGCTTTAATAGCAGTCATTCGAAGGTACTGTTGCTTCCTTACGTCATGGATGACGTCAACGCGCTGTTTTTGAATTATCAAACCTATGCGCCATGCGGTGGCAACGAAGGTAACTACACTCTAAGCACGAGTACCCACTATATGGGAGTAAGAATAAAAGGGTGTGCGCTAGAGAACGGCTTCCTCCCTTTTTACTCCTTCCTGTTTAGAGTGTACACTCTAAACAGAAGGAGTAAAAAGGGAATAAATCTGTCCTCTAGCGCACACCCTTTTATAAAAGGGTGTGCGCTAGAGGTCACTTTACTCTCTTTTTACTCCCCTATAGGTGTATTTGTGTTTAGAGTGTAGAAGCGCTTGTCCACATATCCTGGTAACGAAAGGGCGTCACATAATGACGAGTATACGAACACAGACTTCCAAGAGGGTCCGATAGCGAACCGAGCGACGTGACTGACATTGAAGTAGAAGAGCCGTCTGCTCGATGGAGAACCTGGTTGAATCAAGTGGTTGGCCTGTCTGAGTAATATAAACGAGGTATGCAGTAGCAACGGTCTCGACGCTGCAACCGCACTGACGTCATGTAGCGATGAAGTGCATTGCGACCCGCACACCTGTGATATCCAATGGTTTGTCTTCGATGAATAGTGGCATGTCTTCCTCCTCCGGTAAATGCGTACAACAATGCCCCATATGTTAGCGTTCAAATTTCATGGGAAATAATGTGTGCAGGTATAGCTTCTTTACGGAAAGAGTTAGTATGTGTAGAAGAACGAATTCGGTAGTTGATTCTGGTTTAGTTTATGGTGGTTTACCGTCCCAAAGCGACTCAGGCTATGAGGGACGCCGCAGTGGAGGGCTCCGGAATAATTTCTCCCACCTGGAGATCTTTAACGTGCACTGACGTCGCACAGCACACGGGCGCCTTTTACGTTTTGCGTCCATCGAAATTCGACCCCGCGGCCGGTATCGAAAACGCGTATTTCGGGTCAGCAGCCGACAGCCATAACCACTGAGTCACCGCGGTGGCTTGTGGTTGATTCTAAAGTTTAAAATATTTCATGGGCACCTTCCGTTCGTAGGGACAGTATTTAGACCACAGGAAAATTTTTTTTTCAGCCGCATTTGTCGAGCAGTAATTGGTTGAATACGAATCATGCGCCCCATTTCACATAGGAGCTATACTGTATTTTTTTTTTCTAACTCCTCAACCGTTTGTACGTTTCCTTCGGTAAATATTCTAGCATCAACAGCAGGTTGAACAACGCAGAAACGCTCAGTGAGCTAACCTTAGCGTCTCAACAATCGGAATTCTCTCCGCTATGCATTCGACGGCTCAGTACAACACTTTCGAATATCTGCTAACAAGTCAAGAATGGGGGCTGGTTGGTTGTTCATGGGGCAGTAATCGCGCTGAGGTTGTTACATGAAAGACCAAACATGCACGAATGGTCTATAGTAGAGACGAAGTGTGCGCTTTTAGCCGCCGCGGTGGCTCAGTGGTTATGGCGCTCGGCTGCTGATCCGGATGACGCAGGTTCGATCCCGGCCGCGGCGGTCGAATTTCGATGCAGGCGAAATTCTAGAGGTCCGTGTACTGTGCGAAGTCAGTGTGCGTTAAAGAACCACAGGTGGTCGAAATTTCCGGAGCCCTCCACTACTGCGTCCCTCATAGCCTGAGTCGCTTTGGGACGTAAAAACCCCATAAACCAAACCGAAGTGTGCGCTTCGTCGTTAGTTTCTGCCGTTCGTGCGTCTGCAATGTTTCGTCCCGTAAGCAGTTTAGCGCGATTCCCTGCACCTTGAACATCTGAGCTCAGGCACTTTCAACAGGATCAGAACATCAAAATGTACCCTAAAAAAAAGTTTGATTTATTGTGCGTACAGAAAAACTAAATTGTGCTTGCTTTTGCCACAACTAGCGAAAGCTATCGGGAGCTGCCACAATGTGCTTGCGTCTGAAGGCAACGTCCTGCAATGGTGCTAGTTTCCTCCGCGAAAGCACCTTCGACCGAACTCTGCTGACATTAGTGATAGGATTTCTCCCAGACAACAAGCGCTCGCTTTCAGACGCGTCACTTTCTTTTTTTTTTGCATTTTATCGGTTTCTGCTGCTGCTGCACTCCGGGAGGAAAGGCTATCTGGTTTCCACTCGACGCTTATCAAAGGCAGTTGTGGTCCCGTGACCTGACTTATATCTCTGTGAGCCCGGGGAAGGATCCAGAGCAGAGACCGATATATTGGCCTCCGCGCGTCCGCCTGCTCTCTTCGAAATATTCACCTCGGCATATCACCAGCGCTTCTACACCTGTAAGTAGATTTCTCATCTAACCTTTCTACTGTTCCTGCATTAATCACTGACCACCCGTACCCTGCACCTAACCGCTTCTGTATATGCTAAATATGTCGATCTGTTCGATCTGTTCACTAGTCTGTTGACTCGTGCTAACTGCCTTGTACAGATAAAACAAAGTCATCGTAAGATGAATTCTTTCATCGCAATGTCAAAATATCACAAGATCACTCACTGGCTGTTCACGTGACGTCCACAGGATCCTGGACACCAATTTCCAGGTGTTTGTGTACGCTACATCTAGGGGCGCAGTTGAAGGCTGTTTTTACTGGTTGTGCAATCGAGAATCGAGTTGGAGTAGTTTTTATGCGCACCTATCAAAGCTTTAGGTGTCAGCACAGGTAGAAAACACGCTCACCGTTCGAGACTGTGAGTCAGGAGCCACGAAATGTATCCCTTTAAAGTTACATAAAAAATGCTTATGAGAAAGACATCCATCGTATGTCGTTTGCACTCTAGTGCCAATGATACAGTCCTTCCTGCGAATATAAATGCATTGACTCGGTTATATTAAGAAAGTGTACCTCAGTCAGCAGCAACATGCGATAGAATCAAGCACTCAGTGACTGTAAAACCATAACAACAGCGACAGCGCCATACAATAGCGGAGGAGTACAACGTTTAGCAAAATGAGAAATAAGTCAACTGTTCATAAAATACACGCTATCTCATTCGTGTTGCAACCGATTTTGTAAAAAAGAATGACTTTTGATCTGCCTATTACAGTGTGCTTCGCGTAACACTTACAGGGCAACGTCTTCATAACCTAGGAAACGATGACTCAATAAAATCCACCTGGGTGCGTTTAAACGGCCGCAAAGGAAAAACTGCACAGCTTGCTTTCGCAGCTGAAGAGTTATTCGCCTTGGTCCGTGGGCTCGAACCCGGGACCACCGCCTAGCCGGTGCAAGGGCTCTACCTACCATTCTCTGCTAGCTACCTAAACCAGCTTACGCTAGCCACTCGACGGCTAGGCGACGTCAGGGCGAGGCCGATTCATCAAGGGTTGTAAGTGGGAACGATGTTTTTAAGAGTAAACGGTGTGAACGGTGTAAGTGTGAACGGTGTTTTTGCAATATGTTCCTCTAAACATGTTAGACCAACACCGTTCCTGCCTTCACTGGCTGGCTGCCTTCGCTGGCTGGTAGAGTGACTGCCGTGGACAGGCTTCCGGGATATTCACCTTAGTTGGGGCCATATAGCTGTACTAATGTGTACACTAACGAATAATTACTCCCTTTGTTGCATCATGTTAGAGAAATTGTCCATAGCTTCATAGAATACTGCTTCTCTCTCGTGTTGCGGCCATTTGCTTCGCACGGGGGATAAGCCTGGATTTGCTTATCCTTCCAGCATCCATCAAAATGCAACCTCGGTGGGCGGCACTCGTAGCCGTCCTGTCCACGGCCGCCGTCACTATCGCGCTTTGCCAAGGACCGCCCGAGGATGAAGTGACGTCATTGCCCGGTTTGACCAATCAAACCAGTTTCAAGCAGTACTCAGGATTTCTGCAGGCGGGAGGAACGCGGCGGCTGCACTACTGGTGAGAGGGACAGCACAAACAGGCAAAAGCAGGTCGCATTCATTACTGCCATATATGCGTGACAAATATTAGTTAACTTTCTACTCGATAATAACCTTTTTTCTTTGTGAAGGCAGTTTCCTGCTGCGTTGCGCGGAAAGTTCTGTTCAGTCGACAATTGAAAACGAAGTCCAAGCATAACTTCATGACGGTGCATTACCCCTGTTTTTGTGTTGCTTTCGTGCGAAAGGTATAGAGTCTCTAGCTTGGTCGAGCTCGTGCCCAACAATTGTAGACAAGAGCATTTTTGAGCGAGAAAGAGTTTATGAGCGCAATATGTTTTCGTATGTTGCGATATTTCAATATAACAGTCAATATGCCCGCAGAACTGCCGTCAGCAGGCTTGAATCTCTTTGAAACATTTTCCCATTGGCTTTCTATGGCAGTCATAACTGCTCGATACGAGCGATGAAAACACTATAAAGGAACTATTTTCTACAAATCAGAACAATTGACCATTACCTTCAATATTTCTATATTAGTACCTTACAGTACTCGAATATTCAAAATTTTTTTCCAAGATTTCTGGATATGGAGATGACAAAAGAATGATTTCAGCTGCGAAAAGTTTACTTCTTCTGAGTCGCTACACATTTACAAATTTTTTTATGCGGCTTTTGCCTCCGTAGAAGTTGAATAAGAAAGATAGCTGCGCATTTATATCGACAATTGCGGGGCGGTGAAACTCGTTTTTCTAACGTTGCTTCAGGTTTGTGGCGAGTGAGGGTTCCCCCGAAACAGATCCTGTCATTTTATGGATGAACGGTGGACCAGGATGCAGTTCTCTCCTGGGCCTGATGTCCGAACAAGGTCCGTTTCGTGCCGTCAAGAGGGGCCACAAGCTCATTATGAACCCCTTCAGCTGGAACAAGGCGAGCCACCATCCCTTCTTGCAATTGCCTTATGAAAATGATCTAAAGAGAGTCTATAGACTTATTATAAGCTCTATTGCCTTCCTATGGATTTCTTTTTTCTATTCATAGTCTGCAGACTGTCGATAAAAGTCTACTGAAAGTGTATGGTCATAAATCTATAGATTGTCTATAGACTGTCAATAGGATTTGTAATGCCTATAGACTGTTCTTTAGGGATTGTCTATACATAGTCTATAGACTTTATAGACAGAAGTCTATGAAGAGTCTATAGACTGTCTAAAGAAATTTTTGTAAGGGGTATACAACAAGCCAAGCACGCAATTCTTCAGCTTTGGCTCGTGAATTGAGCTTTCACGGCCAGACATTAATTAAACACATTAGCGATGAAGCCCTTCGGTAAATCTGCCCGCCTTGTTCCGTTAAAATAATGCCATCTTCGTCGCATTATTTTTAAACAGAGTGTTTGATCTGATGCCAGCTTTAAACTTCCTCTTTCTTTACTCCATAAAACTGTTGTTTAGTACTATACATGATAGTGTTATACATTCCAGAATGCTACCTATAATTGGTGTTTCGTTCTCTGTCGAGTGCTGGATCTTGAAGTTTTAGTCCCTTACCTAAACACGTTTTACGAGCGAGATTAAGGTTCCCTGTCCTTTATAAGAACAGCCACCTGTTTGGCACTGTATGCCCGGCAGAGGCATTGCGTGCAAGACTTGCATGTGTACACTGCTAGCACGAACGGATGTCAGGTTGAACGTCCAACCGCTGTCACCAGCGTCAAGCCAACTGACTCTGTCGAAAATACGAAAAGTGCGTACTGAGATGTGAAACAAATTATCTGGTAGCAAGCACGACTTACTGTCTTGGCCAAAAGTAGCTAAGCAAAAGGGTTTGTTTCATAGTTATGTAGTTACGCGCTAATTGCACCGCTTAAGCTCTAAATCTCAGTAAGCCAAAGAGAACAACTGCCTTCAGTGTAAGTTAGAGAGAACCCTTGTACTCACATTTCGTGACCTTTTAGTATTTAGGTCACACCACAATACGGCATGTAAGCGAACCCCGTTGCCTCCTTGCTTTTTGGCAAAGGCGGTACATCAGACGAGCAAGAGCAGAAGCATCGGCTAAACTTGCATTTCAGGGCTTTAATTAAAAAAATTTGTCTTAATGGTAAAACGCTGTAGGTAAGTTGCACGCCAACGTTTTCGTGCCGTGTTCCTTTCACGATCGGCCTGAGTCAATCACGAATGAAAGTATTGCGCAAACAATAGTGTGAATGCCCGCAAAATATTTCTCACATCTCTCAGCAGCAACTTGCAGTTCCAGTCTAAGGGTTTGGCGCTTTGTATTCATTCGAAACAGGTTGCGAATGTGATCTTTCTGGAAGCACCTGCGGGCGTCGGTTTCTCGTACGATACCAGCGGCCAGTATTCTACTAACGACGACCGAACTGCAGACGACAACTACGCCGCCATTCAGGACTTCTTTTCCAAGTTTCCGAGCCTGAAGGACAACGACTTCTACATCGCCGGGGAGAGTTACGGCGGCGTCTACGTTCCTATGCTGACGCTGCGGGTGCTCAAGGATCCAAAGGGCATCCGTCTCAAGGTGTGGTACGATTGCTGTCGCTTTACGATAGACTGCCGCTTTCTCAAGTTTCTCATAAAAAAAAATCATTTCACGGGACACACGTTATGGCGCGCAACTTAATTTCATACGAAACAATTCTGGCCAAAGCATTTTTAAGTGGGAAACATTTTATGAACGCATTTTTTTTCATGTTATGCAAGATTTCACTATAACGATCAATGTACGCGCAGATCACCCGACGGCAGTCTTGAATTTTTTTTTTTCATTCAACGCTTTTGTTATCGTCAAAAGCTTTCCGTATTAACTTTCTCTAGAAGTCTTCACTGTTCGATGCAATCGTTAGAGATATTTTAAAAAGATTTTTTACATATTAGAAGAATGGACCATTACCTTCTATATGGGTCATTGCCTTCTATATTACCGTAAAAGTATTCCACAGTTTTCTCATTTTCAAAAATTTTGTCGGAAATTGTTGGGCATGGTCAATCCTGAGACTATAACTCTACAGAATCCCATTTGGGCGCTGTGTTTAGGCTTTTCCGAAACTTTTTAAAGTATATTAAGAATTAGCTCAATCATTTTCTTCACGCGGTTTCTAATAATAATACTTCATTTCTATCTCAGCAAGACTTTTTGAAACATGTGCCTCACATTACTTGGCCCGCCCTATGAGGGCACGCAAAATGTATGAACATTTTTCGCATTTTTTGGGGGGGCCATTATTATAAAGGTGTGAGAAAAGAGACCCATAGAAAGGAAGACATTTTTTTACTCTTGTCAGGGCTACGCCGTTGGCAACGGAGCCCTGGACTTCAACATCCTCGGCAACGCGCTGGTTTTCTTTGGGTACTACCACGGGCTGTACGGATTGAGGTAATTTGTTACCTTCGGCTGGTACCACATTTGTAATGTATACACGAAACACTTTATTTGGTCTTACCGTAAAAAGAGGCATGGTACGTTACCGGCCTTATGAAACTCGTTGCTTGAGTGCGCTGTCGGTTCTTATCGTTGTTACGCAACAAGCTAGCCAAATAACAATGATTGACTTCGAGATGCTGTATTTTCTTCCCTGCAAGGCACTTTATGCTTTTGTTTTAAATTGCGGCTTGTGTGCGGTCTACTTCCGGATATTCTGCATAGGTTCTGCATAGTTTCCCAGGAATTGGCAAGTTCATTATTAGCATTTTGTACTTTTGGTACAAAACTATAATTCCTTGTTTTTTTTTGCTCTCTTTATCAAGCTCATCTCTCAGATAAAAACGCATGTAATCAGAAAATTTAACTCCGAAAAATAGGAGCACCTAAAGTAATTTATGTTCATGACTTCTCACCTCAATTTAGTTAGCAGAAGAATAAGGTTCTCGAATGTCCTTTTGCTCTACTTTTCTTGGTAGGTTCTTTTACATTCTATGCATTTCAACCGCACATATACTTAAACAATGCCGGAAGCCTACCTGTCGGAGTGTCCGACATCGCCAGATTCACTAATAGTGGTCTACACTTAATGCGATCAGTCATCATTCGATGTTTCGGCTTTTCAATAGGCTCATCAGGATGTTCTGCAATGCCTTCCTTGCAGCTGTATGACTGCTCGCTCGCTCAATATGCATTAGATGTTCTATTTTTTGTAAATATTGAAAATAATCTAAAACTACAATCCACAAGCCAGCTTAGCCAGCATTGAATTTATTTTGTGCATAATACAATGCGAAAATTTTAACGTACGGTAAAAAATAGTCTTACGACAGAACCTGTGTTAACACTGCTTTTGTTTCTTTTTTTACAGTCTGTGGACGAGGCTTACATCCAACTGCTGCAACGGCAGCGTGTCCCAGCAGACGTGCGACTTCGTTAGTCGCCGATCACCTGACTGTGACGAAGCGGTAAGTTGGGCGGCAACAGTCAGTTGTCCGCAGGCTTGAATACACTCGTGGTGCCGCTTATCCGTGCATGAGGTGTGCTTATCTGTGGCCTAGGTGATAGCAGAGAGCATAGAGTCGCTTAGCTGAGACAATGCACGCTATTGTTCTGGGTTGTCCAGTCGTTACTAATTACTCAGTAGTATTTGAAAGAGCTGACTGTAATAAATAACCTATAGTAGTTAAACGCAGGCGCGAACATATTGAATACGACCACATTTTTTTTAACGACTTGGTGGGGCCGACTGTTCTCATTTCTTCCAAGGAAGCTTTAAGAATGCTCTATGCGCCAAATAAAGTGAGAAAAAGCTACAAAATTGAAAATAGCGATGTGTGTTGGGTGACTTTGCCCACTAAATTTGAATGTGCCTTTATTTTGTTTTACTCTCACTTAAAGACCCGCCTAAATGACATGGTTCATACACGTGAGACATTGCTGTGCACTAAGATCTTGTGACCATCTAGCATGCAATTTCACATTGACAGCTATTAGCGGGAGGGACTCTAGAAACGCGAACGTCCTGCCTTCGCATTGTAAGGAGAAATCGAGCTGTACTTCAGCTTCCGAAAGGCCATGGTCGCTGCCACAGCATCAGAGCGCTTTGATCATGTCAGTTCCGAAGCTCGCGATAAATTCGCTCATTGAAATCTTGCGCTCAGATCTGTTCAAAACTACGAGTTCACCGACTGTCGCGTCAGGTACAGCTTTTAAATGAACTGCTCAACGCTGCTGAAAACAGCACGACACTACCTACTGGACGGTTTTCACCGACTCTAAAGCAGCCCTTCAAGCCCTGCAAGCTGCGCTACGCCGCGGGTCGCAGGAACAACTTGTTGCTGAGATCCGTCTACTGTACCACGGCACCGTTTCCAAAGTTCATGATATCATTTTTCAATGGCTGCCAGGACACTGTGGTATTAACGGTAATCACCAGGCCGATGCGGCTGCGTGTTCTGCTCACAACGACGGACTTCCAGTGAGGATCCCAATATCGAGACCTGACGCAGCGTGTGGGCTTCGCCCTTTGGCGCTGGAGCTCACACTTTTAGCGTGGAACACGGGAGAGTTTTGCAACCTCCGCCTCAAAGCACAGGACCCTGGACTGCGCCTTCGTCTTCCACGTAACTTAGCACGTCGCGAAGCAACATTGTTATGCCGTTTATGGACCGGTGTTGCTTTTACCAACCACTATGCTTTCCGGATGGGGATGGCCGACAGTCCTGCCTGTGAAAGCTGCGGTTGTGAGGAGATCATCGCTCATCTTCTCTGTGAGTGCCCTGCATTTGCGAGTGCAAGACATACACTGTGTTGTGCCCTGGACCGCCTCGATCCTCGCCCATTAACAGAGCAAAAGATCCTCGGTCTGTGGCCAGAGCAGTCGACTGCCCTCAAGGCGTACAAGGCACTCTTTGCCTACTTGAGAGCGACTGGATTGAGTGACATATTGTGACAGCGTTGTGCGTGTGTTATGCCTTTTTCCCCTTCTCTCTTCCTACTTTTAGCCCCCGAATCCCTCTTCCCCAGTGCAGAGTAGCCAACCGGAACCCCTTTCTGGTTAACATCCCTGTCTTTTCCTCCTCCTCTTTATCTATCTATCTACTAGCTATGGCTAACTGTTAAACTCATACGAGTAGCAACTGTCTATTGACCTCTGGAAACCGGCCACTAGTCATGTCCGGTACTAGACTCGGAGTTTCACAACTCTTATGATCAAAAATTCGATGTCACAGAATAACTTAGGGGCAGTAAATTTCACTTACTCAAACACTGGCGTCGTTTCATTTAACTTAGTGGCTGGCTCTTCCAGATGCTGTAGGCAGTCGACTGAGCGTCATCTCTAACGTTGAGTCGCGCAACACGTTTAGAGGTGCTAGATTGGGAGCATACTTCTTCTTTAGCCCGCGATGCCAACTATTTTCCCACAGATGCCGGTGCCACACATGCTGCTCGAAGGTTAAAAATTGTCGTAATCTTTTTGTTTGTTCTCGGCTTTTCTCAGGTCCAGGATGCCATGATGGTCATCTACAACGAGAACCTGAACATCTACAACCTCTACGACAGGTGCGAAGATGAAGAACCAAGATTCGGTGAAGCCAGAGAACTTAGCTCTCCGTCCCGCTATCACAAGTCACGGCAGCTGATGGAGCGCACCATCAACCTCCCGCGGCAGGTGAGTACCTTTGTTACTTAGTGCAGTTGCTTCAGCACTCGCAACGTAATCTGGCGGGCGGTAACCGCATTATATGCAAGTACAATTTTCCTGGACATCACTTTTTATTGAGAAGAGACTGGGAATACTGTAATTTTTCATACCTAGCAATTTTATATATAATTATATATATAATATATATTGTTGTAATATATAAATTAGTTTTTGAGGAAAGGAAATGGCGCAGTATCTGTCTCATATATCGTTGGACACCTGAACCGCGCCGTAAGAGAAGGGATAAGGGAGGGGGTGAAAGAAGAAAGGAAGAAAGAGGTGCCGTAGTGGAGGGCTCCGAAATAATTTCGACCACCTGGAGATCTTTAACGTGCACTGACATCGCACAGCACACGGGCGCCTTAGCGTTTTTCCTTCATAAAAACGCAGACGCCGCGGTCGGGTTCGAACCCGGGAGCAATTTTGGACAAAAGCATTATTGAGCGGGAAACCATCTATGAGCGCAATTTCTTCATATAATGTAAGATTTAACTATAACAACCAATATATCTGCAGATCACCCGACGAGAGTCTTGAATTTTTTTATATTAACGTTTTTGCAATCGTTTAAAAGGTTGCCCATTGGTTTTTCTATGGGAGTGTTGACTGTTCGATGCGCCTTCGATGGAAACACTTTAAAAGAAATATTTTGCTACATATCACAAGAATGGACCGTTACCTTCAATATTACCGCAAAAGTATCTTACAATTTTTTAATTTTTAAAATTTTTGTCCGAAATTGCTAGACACGTGATGAACCAGCGCAAAAAGGCAAGGGACTAGAAGAGCAAGGACGACGCCATAGAAGGCCAACTATACAAACAGCATGAGTCACTCAAGAATATTGTGAGACATTGTCATGAACATATTGATCGGAATGGTCTAATTTTTCCTATGTGTAGCAGAAGCCTGCTTTCAATATTTGTCATGCACTCACGCCGAGTAATTACTACTGCCATTGAAAAACAACGGAGCGCATTTTTTTTACTATAAATAGCTCAAAACTACAAGTGTGCCAGGGGGGCATGTGCGGATATATTGATTGTTATGACACAAACTTGCGATATGCGAAATAATTGTTTTCGGGAACAACTTCTAGTCCAGAAATGCGACTGTCCAGAATTACGGGGTACGACTTCACGTCACGTTCAATCCGTGCTGGTCGCTGTTCTGATGCCTGCTTTACTCAAAATCATGGCTAGGGTCTATTGTGCAGGCTAAAACTTTATAAGCTTGTAGCAGAAAGTATAAGCTTGTTGGAGTTTCAGGTTTGCATTCTTTAATAGAAAATTTAACAAATCTTATTAACGCCTGCATTAAACATTACATTTAATTTTTTTTTTATTACGCTCCTGAAATATGCACCACGTCTTCATCTTAAATTAAAACTACCGGCTCTTTTTAGCAATAGTTCATATCGCTATGCATGCATATCTTCGATAATTCTAGTTACGTTAAGAAACGAGTTTATAACTTGTAATTTAGTCCGGCATAAGCTGCAAGGGGCAGTCGGATAGCCTCAGTCTGTTGACCAGCCGTTTGGTATGAAAACTAGTCTTCGTGTGGGCCCAGACGAAGACAAGTCCGGACTGGGGCTTCAATTCCTCCGATTTCTCAAGGTAATGCTGACAATAGTTTCTTTATCCCACCTCTTTATTTAGTGCAGGTAATACCGTCATACTCGATCTTTAGAAGTACTCTTTGTCGACTTGGAGCGTGATTGGTAACAAAAGGAGTCTCCAACCTAATTTCTAATACTTCTTCCTGGTCTCCTTCTCATTCCTTCCTAATATTCCGCCACTGCCTTCGTTTACAGGAAAACTTAGGTGTCACACCACCGTGTATCGACAGCGAAAATGTCAAACTCTACCTCAGACGAGACGATGTGAAGAGGGCGCTGCACGTGGAAAGCTCGCCTTTGGAGTGGGATGAGTGCAGGTGAGGCGTACCAACTCTTACTGAGGAGTTTTGCAACTGCCGGAATATCATTTAATAGCGTTTTCCTGAATGTCGTCTCGATATCGACCCAAGTTTCATAACGGCCGATATATGTGAGGAAAAAATTCAGGTATAGTTTATTGAATATTGACAATCTATCTCACTTAATACATCTATTCCGGAAATATCAAAATTTCCCGTAACATAAACCCTTTAGTGATTCTCCGGAGCAAGTTGTAAGTGCATCCTGAAAAAGTCTCTAAATCAGTGAGTAAGAAGCACGTGGACAGTCTTGAGCTGGCTAGGGAGGAAATTCGAGCGCATATGCTTTGCATACCTGACAACGCAGGCAACCTAACCTCGTTTATAGAACCGAAGGAATCGGTAGTTCAAAAAACGTTGTCTCAAAACGTTTTCTTTCTAGTGTGAATGACTCAGCGCAAAGTTATGGCCAAGGAGAATCCGAGTTTTTTTAAGCTAGTGCAGCAAGATTAACACCCCGTGACGAATTTTCGTTGTCTAAAGCATCAACCTAATGACGTCCACTGTGCACGGGACAGTGATTAATCGATGACAAAACCAAATCAACGCTGCCGGTGGTTAACACCTCATCACAGTAAATCCCTGAAGATTAGAGCGCTGACGCATGCTGTATAATGCAACCCGCGATGTAGCTGGAGATCTACCAGCCGCCATCGCTGGACATACCAGACGTAATGGCACGCGACGCAGGCTTGGTAATCTCGCTCTTCTTGACCGGAGAGCCGGAGACGCAACTACGCCGTAACAATGACGTAGTCTCCAGGAAATTTAGCGGGCGATTCGAATGCGGATGTATTCCGAGAATTTCATTCGAGGTTTTCTCACGTATGCGGCTACCTTTCGGCTCAGAATAAACTCTGCCTGTGTTTTCGGGAACTAATCTATCTATATTTCTTAGTTCGATATTTTTCTTTACTGTGTCTTCAAAAGTGCTCAAGAGCACCGTAGTTCTATGGCATGTCACTCGGAAATTAATAGAAATAATCTCTATTTCTCGAAATATTTAAAGTCCCTTCTTATAGGGCGGGTGTTTGTTCACCATAGGCTATGCGCAACATACCCCTCACACTGCGGTGATTGTGCTTAGCGTTCGCGTTTCAAAAAGACTTCGGTCCGTCTTTTTACGCGGTGTCCTGCCGTGGGGTGCGCATCCTGCTTTGCTCGTTGGTTTAGAAGCAAAAATTCAGTCAACTAATCTTTTTTTTTTGTTCTCTAGCAACGTGTTGAACTACACGACACAGCACCAGACCATGCGGGACGTGGTTAAACAGCTAGTCGACTCCGGATCGTTGAAGACCTTGATCTACAACGGCGACATCGACATGGCGTGCAACTTCCTCGGGGACGAGTGGTTCGTCAACACGTTGGGATACAAAGTAAGCGGCGGAATGCGCACTCGCAAGCTTAAGTAAGCCTCCAGCTTAACGCAAAGATCGAGGGACAGAAAGATGCGGCGCTTCCTCACCCTGTTCGATGCATACACCAGAGCTGTTATCATGTTGAAGAATGCCCAGTGCAGTTCGCACAAACGTCTAATTGCCTACTTACCAGACGAAGAAGCGGCGGTGACAGACGCGCCGTTCTCGTCAACATGGAAGCTAACTGAAGCTGACAGAATTTCTCGTAACTACCTTAAATTCCGGCGCCCAGTTTTCGGAATATACCTGCTTAAAAATTAATATTTTGGGCTTTGCGTACAATATATACGTGCGAACATACAACATATTATTTTTGAATATCGGCAAAAAAATATATTTAAAAATCAATAATTGGGGTTTTGCGGACAATATATAGGTGCGGGCATACAGCGTTTTATTTTTGAATATCGCCAAAAAAATGCAAATGCTTATTTCAACGTTACGTACTGGATTCGAACTATACAACGATTACAGATTACGTACGGGTGCAGACAATGTTGTAAAGATATTTTATTTCGAGCCAAAACTGAGCCCTGCAGACTGCACATCAGGAGCGCACTGTAAACTGGAAAGTACATCACTTAGTCACTTAGAGAACATTCTCCGTCGCCTGTAGATATTCTATAAAGAGCGCGTCATCCGCTATAGGACTTTCATGAAGTCTGAGCTTCGTATTTAGCATTGGTAGTGCTTAGCTCGAAACGCAGATATTCCTTCGGAAATGAAGCAGATCTGCAATCCTCTCCGCTGAGCGCTGTATAACTTTTTTTTGGCTAAGAAGTGTTAACCCGTCTATTAAATTTATCTGAAGTAAATGCTTTATATTAGAGTCGGATACAGCTCAAGCACATAGGGGCAAAATGCGCCCCAAAGGATGTCCTCCGGCAAAATGGCGTCGACCGATTTCATGACGTAGAGTTTAAATCCCTTGCATCGGTCAGTGTGGCGTCGCAGATGGCTGGCAGGACAATCGGCCAACTTCATTCGATTAAGGGTCTCCTTTAAGGGAGATTTTCGACTACTCTCTTGATTTGTATCCAACTATACGCGTGTGTGATAATTATCAAAGCATTTCTAAGAACGTTGCCTCGACAAGAGGCGTATTCTTGCGATTGAATCCACAGATTTCATTTCATTAGCAGGCAACCCAATGCGAAGTACATAATTCCCGTAATTTATATAACAGTTAAACGAATACGGCGCCTGTTTTCGGTCTAGATTAATTTGAGATGCACGACACCTGCATGTTCAGTGAGAGCGCATTCTAGAGGGCGGCCCCTATGGCTGATCAAGCTGGATAACATTTTCAGTGGCAAACCGATATTAGTCGAGAGCAAGTTGCCTGCATAGCTATATCGCTATAAAGAACCGAAAAGGTGTTGGCGCGCTGAGGACGGCTCACGTAGTGAACATGCCACACGAGAAAGACTCTAACGACGCCGTCATCAGTCTGGCTTCATGGTGCCTTATTCAGCCATCCACCTCTCTCGTTAGCGCTGCATAATTAACAAACAGCTGATGTCTTTCGCGTCAAATGCGGTCGACCTTTCTCATATTGCTTAAAGCCAAACCAAACAGGGTCGCCAGATCATGCTCCGCCCCATAACGCCTTGCCTTGTGCTCTTAATCTGTACTGTAGACAGTTTTGTAACAACTTCCTTCATTAACATTCTTCTGATGAATTTTTTTTACCATCTACACAATGGGTGCTAAAATCTACACATCTGTATTTTTCCGTCATTCCGTGAAACAAGTGTTTGGCCAGGATAGTAACTGAGGTAGAAGCGATGACAAAGGGAAAGTTTACTCAGAAGAGCGAAATTTGTCGTTAATTCTGCGTTCAAGTTGAGAATAGTTTGTGGTTACTATTCTTCTGTACGAAAACCGTTGTTGACAAAATTTGTGCTTCTGACAAATACTTAAGGAATAATCACTGATTGGTCACTCGCAATGTGTTTCCTTTCATATTGGAGCTACCTACAGATTCACTAACTGCCCCAGAATTGCCTACTCTGTGATGTGCGCCTACATTAATTGACTCACGTATGAAGCCTCCGCTGTCCCAGTAAGGGACAAATGCTTAATATCACCGAGGAAACAGAAACAAAGTTCTTGTGGTACCTAAAGACACAAAAGTGGTCTAAGGCGCTCTATGAGAGTAACAAATGCACTTACACTTCATCCTGCACCGTTTTTTTTTTCATTTGTAGCCCACATCGACATACAAGTTGTGGAAGCACGGAAAGCAAGTGGCCGGATTCTTCCAGACTTATGAGGGCGACATAACGTTTGTGACAATCAAGGTCAGTGGTGGATATCTTTATTGCGTTAGAAATACCGGGTTTTTCAGCGAACACCTTCAAAACTTTTCAAAAATAGGCTTTTTGGGGTGAAAATATGGCTGTTTTGTGGCATAGTATATCCAGTGTTGGTGGACACGAGAAAACTGGTGAATTGCCGTAAGTAGTAAGCTGGTTAACTAATTTCTAATAATTAACGTTTTAGCTAGTCGAGTTAGGCGCCTAGTTACAATCAGAGATTTGTAGCCCGTCGTTTGTAATAATAATAATAATTGGTTTTTGGTGGAATGGAAATGGCGCAGTATCTGTCTCATATATCGTTGGACACCTGAACCGCGCCGTAAGGGAAGGGATAAAAGAGGGAGTGAAAGAAGATAGGAACGAATAGGTCCGTAGTGGAGGGCTCCGGAATAATTTCGACCACCTGGGGATCTTTAACGTGCACTGACATCGCACAGCACACGGGCGCCTTAGCGTTGTTTGTAATAGCCATATCAGTTTTTAGAATTTCAGGAAACGCGATTTCCCTTGGCGCTGTGGCTCGACAAAATTTGGCTTTTTCCATTAGTTACGTGCATTGGAGGAGTTGACCTGCCTGCATGCTTTCGAAAGCGCATATATATATATATATATATATATATATATATATATATATATATATATATATATATATATATATATATATATATATATATATATATATATATATATATATATATATATATATGCGCACGACGAAGCCAAATTTTACCGAGCCACAGCGGCGATGGCAATCGCGTTTTCGAAATTCTAAAAACTGAGGTGGCTATTACTAACGACCAGCTATGGATCTCTAATTGCAACTAGGCGCCTAACTGTATTGTTACTAGGTTAATCATTAAAAATTAGTTAACCGGCTTACTACTTAAGACGACTAACCGGTTTTCTGGTGTCCGCCAACACTGGTAATAATTTGCCGCAAAAGTCATATTTTTTTACCACAAAAAGCCTAGTTTTGAAAATTTTTGAAAGTGGTCGCTGAAACACACGGTATAGTTCTTTTGGGTCGAAAAATTCGGGGGGAGGGAGGAGGGGCTGCGTTAAGTCACCGGGCACCTTCCGGGCACCTGTCGTTCCCAGAAGGTGCCTCCTCCATACACCAGCCACCCACCCAGCAGTTTTTTTCTCATTCTTTTATCAGACTTTTCAGAAGTAAAAAAAAAAAGAAGGAGGACTGAAAGGATGAGAAAGAGAGAGCCCGTACCAGCTGAGCTTTGCCCGGCCTTAAAGCTGATAAAATATCAGCAAACAAATATCGAAACTCACAAATAAAAAACACGATTTAAAGGAAAACTAGGGTTTAACAAAGAACGTAAAAACAAAGCAAGAGACAAGACCAGAGTCCAAATCAGCAAGCCTTGGCTCCAGGATGCAAACAAAGAGAAAAAAACAAGATGACAAAAACGCAGACAGGAATTTGGGCAAATAACCCCAGACAAAAAGGCCAGGTGAAAGAGCTTTGGTTACTTGGTAGCTCTCAAACTATATAAATCAAATTTTTTCTTTAAAACGGTTTATTTGTTTATTTAGGCATTTATTTATTAATTTATTTATTTACTGATTCATTCATTCATTCATTCCTTCCGCAAGTTTTTTTTGTGCCGACTTCTGCACTTCAATTACTGAAGCAATGACAAATACGATTTCAGCCGAAATAACACAACAGGAAAGAGGGGTCAACTTTTGACACGCAGTTGTCACTTTCACATGTCGCGATCCAACCAATCGTGCTGGAGGCGTGATAAAATGCAGACGTCTACCAAGTGGACGTTTACAGAACTCGTGTCATGTACTCAAGTAACACTTGTTGCTGGGCTAGTTTGTGCATAGTTCTATGTACAAACGTTAGTGAAAAATAAGACACATTCAAAATGTGTCTTGTCCACCTTTCTTGTGAATGTGTCTTATTTTGCGCTAACGTTTGTACATAGAAATCGTGTCATGTATCTGTGCGAGGTTTTACGTCGTCATATTTACGACAATGCTCGCCTCTCTGCTTCGTTCTGTCTCGCAGGGAGCGGGTCACATGGTACCGGAAGACAAGCCGGCACAGGCTCTAGAGATGATTACGAACTTCATCAGAGGCACGCCATTTTAGAAGGGTGTTTAGCAGAGCGAAGCGCAATAAAAATGATTTTGAATTTTTTTCTGTCGGTTCCTAATTTTGATAGTGTATATCGTAGCCTCAGAAGCTGTCTACGTCACGCGTCTCTAGTGAAGAAACGGGAGCAGGCTTGACATGCTTAACTAAAGGGCTCAAAATCGCGTGTTTGTTATGATTCATTACAAACTTGTGAAACTTATTTTGAGGATAATATTTGTTGCAGCGTGACAACTTAGAGTCGTTGCAGGATGAAGAAGTGAGCCTCTATCAAAACGCAGTATCCTGCGAGATGATTTGGCAATGGCCAGTTCGAGACTATAGTCAACCTTGGATACATGTTCATAAGCCTGTTCTTCACAACTGCTTGCGCAAGCCACAGGAGGAAGCGACTGGTCAAAAGCCTGTTCCACATGACCACCGTGCATTCAGAGTTAATACGCTTATCCCTAGATTACAGCAGCAAGACAAGAAGGTGGTAAAGATATAAAAGGACAAATGTCTCAACTAGTTTGCTTCCAGTTCAACATAGGCCTTGCACCTCGACGGCTGGTAGCGTGCAATTACTAAATGAGTTCGAAAGGGTTGTTTATACTCACCATGTATAGCGTAGAGATGTGCGATATCTTAAACACATAGAGAGAAAACAAACAACGGACAAATGAAGACAAAATAAGGCACAGAAGCTGCAGTCGCAACTAAGATTTGAATAAAAATACGCCGAACTTATGTGTCTTGATAAAAAAAAAGGTTGGTAATAAAACGTAAAAAATACCATTTCCTTCGATGGTCTGCATATTTCATTGTTCGTTTGCCCAGATTATTGATCTTGGAATACCAGAAAGCACTAGGTTCGAATTGAAATCTTAATTAGGCATAAATCGAAGCGGACCCTAATCATCAAAAGAAATTTTTTTTACCAACACGATGTAAAAAAAGATACCCGTTCAAGATGGGAATAAAATCAAGTCATGTTACGCATATTATTCCTGAATTGGCGACGGGTATACAATAAGTAGATAAACCGCGGGTTTATTTCGCAGTGAGTAAATACAGGTCGAGGACATGGCATTTGAAACGATATGTGTTCCTTTGAAATTACCACAGTCGAAAAACACAGACAGATTTTTGCCGTCCCGGCAGATCTTCTGCAGCGTTTCTGACCGAAAACTTGTAGTAGCAACAGAAATTTGTGAAGCTACGACAGAAAAGTACTACACAACTACACACTACAAAAAAGTACAGCAAGAAAAAAACTGCAGTACTAAAGAAAAGTATTACAAAATGCAAAAATTTGTCGGTCATTTTGTCGTTTTTCTTACTTAATGTTATTTCAGTTTTTAGTGCGAAGTCACTTGCAGCAGAGGCATCAACAGCTTCTAGTGCTCTGGCTCTATCCACTCATAATAAAATTAGGTTTCCCTGTGTCTTTTGTTTTGATTTTAGCCCGTAAACAAAAAATACAGAGGCTATGCTCGTACAGTGATCAAGAAGTGTGAAGTTTAACTGCCCGAAGCTGCGCGTAGGGTTTAATGGAAGCTGTAGTGTAGGGTTTTAGAATTATTTCGACCGCCGGGGGGGGGGGGGGGGGGGGGGGATTTTTGACGCGCAAGGCAATGGCACATTGTATACGGGTGGTTTTGTACTTCATCTTGGAAATGTGGCCACCGCAACCGACCTCTTAGCTGCCACTTGGGCTGAGCAACCGCGGCGAGTTGGCTAAAAAAAAAAAGCATGCAACATCCGGAAACTACGCGCTACTCAGTCGAATAAGAATACAGAATCGTGCCCAAAATGCTGCATGATAGTTCGCTATATTATTGTAGTATTTTTATGTAGTATTTTTGTGTAGTTCTGCCCCTACTACATAGGAGAACACTATACTACACAAAATTTTGTTGTTTCTACAAAATTTACTGTCCTTACTACAATGTCATGGCCTAAAATACGACAAAATTCTGCTGCTAAGACAGAGAATTTTTTGTTGCATTTTTAGACAGAGATATATAATGTGGACAATTTAATGCTTCCACGCTATGCTCCCGCACCAATCCCAACTTCTGCTAACGGCAGCCGAATAGGTGCACAGCCTATACCAAAAACATGAAAACAAAGGGGTTTGCTTCTGAGATGTGCAGTGGAGCACTTGCGGCACCCGTGGGGGTCCTACACTCAGGCGAGGTGAGGACATGAGGTTTTCGCACCTTCGCGAGATTTGTAAAGCGAAAGCTCTCGTTAAGACGAAGGAAAGGTTCGATAATAACATCGGAAGCAGGTGCTTTTTTGCCAGCTAAATCTGTGTTGTTTCTCACGAGTAACGCCGATATTGACGGCCGCAAATATCAATGTGCAACTGTTCCAGGTATACTTGCTTTCGAAAACAACGAAATAAAAGTTTTAACCCTTGCTTTTTCTGGTTGAGTGAACTACATTGCACCAGTTAATGGCCAAACGACGACCATGAAGTGGTTACCAGTGGTACAGCACAGGTTGTACCATTGGGGGCAAAAGTAACAGACTGCCCGCCCATCCAAGTTCCGGCCCGGGCCACTCTGCGTGGGGGCGCCACCTGACAAGGCACTTCTGATGTCGAAACGAGCCCACTGTGCCGATTTCTACACCAGAAGTACTTTGTCAGGTTGTGCCGCCACGCAAAATGGCACGGGCCTGAACTTTGAGGGGGGGGGGGGGGGGGGGTCTGTTACTTGTGCTCTGATAGTATGTCTTCCCGCCTGTTGTGCAGCTACGAGTTGGCTCTTTCTTCTTGGGCGTACAGAATGACTATTTTTTCTTCACGAAAACAACTGTATACCCTTTCAAGAACACACGCCACCCTTACAAAAATTCCTTTAGACAGTGTGTAGACTGTCTATAGAGTTCTGTCTAAAAAGTCTATCGACCCTCTACAGACAAACCCTAGAGAACAGCCTATAGGCAATACAAATCTTATAAAAAGTCTATAGACAATCTATAGATTTATGGCCATAAACTTTTAGTAGACGTTTGTCTATAGACTATGAATAGACAAAAAGAAATATCTACAGGGAGGCAATGTAGGCTATAAGAAGCCTACAGACTGTCTACAGACCATTTTTGTAAGGGCAGCTTTTACTCGAATATCATTGGAGATGCAATAAATTTTGATGCAATATTACCGACCGCTCGGCATCGTCCTTGCTTCATACGTGAGTTCGCGCATTCGCTACGTCTCGGCCGAGCGATTCCGGGTAAGAAACACCGCTGCTCTCCGAGTGCTGTGTATCGAATCGCGTCTGTGCCTGACTTCGCAAGGATCTGAGCTCTGGACATGATCGTCTCGTACAGCGCAGTGCCGGCTTCAAGAAAAAAACCTTTTCAGCCTCGAAAAACGAGGCATCGAATGACTCCTTCCCGAGAAGTGTAATGAGAGAAATTAGAACGCAAACGTGGGCTCCCATCAACGACGTCACGTAGCTCCTCTGTTTCTCGGTTGCAGGCAGACTACAGACCGCTAGACTGACTTAGACTTCCATGCTCCACCCATGAATGCGCCGCCAGGCCACCGCTTATCTTATCGCGAATCGCTTCCAGCTTTACGCACGGTGAGTCTTGTTTTTGCGAAGTTATTTCATTGAACATTTACTTCATTACAGCAGCCTCAGGCCCGCAAAAATAATGGCTTTGAGAAATAGAAAAGGTCTAGGATACAAAAATAGATGGCATAATGGTTTCGCTCGCAGAAGAGTATATGAGATGACATAAGAAATATTAAGTAAATACATGTATTGAAGATCACCGTATGATCATAAACAGGGAGAGAGCAGAGGGGATCACAAATACAAGCTCGAGTTAATGACATCATAGTCTAAACCAAGAAAAAGGTTTAGGTTTATGAGGGTTTAGCTTCCCAAAGAAACTCAGGCTACGAGGGACGCCGTAGTGAAGGGCTCCGGAAGGTTCTACAACCTGAGGTTCTTTAACGTGCACTGACGTCACACAGTACACGGGCCTCTAGAATTTTACCTCCATCGAAATTCAAAAACCCGCGGGTGGGATTGAACCCACTTCTTACGGGTCAGCAGCCGAACGCATAACCACGGAGCCACCGCGGCGGCTTTAACTCAAGAAAGAGAAATGGGCAGGGGCAGAGCATCTAATGCAAATGTAAGATAACCGATGGTTGCTAAGGGTAATGGACTGAATTATAAGATGAGGCAAACATGGCAGCGGGCTGCTTAAAGTTAGGGGCTTGAATGAGGTTAAGAAGCTTGTGGGAAAAAGATGGCCGCGGCTGCAAGAGGAAGGGGTTAATTGGAAAGATATGATGTAGGTACTTGGTCTGCAGTTGGCGTAATCAGACTGATGGTGATAATGCATAAATATAGTAATTATAGGCTTATGGTGGTGTGTAGTACTTCTGAGGTGCACCTGAGTTCACACCACGCAACTGAGAATTGTGAGCGACAACTATTACAGGCTGCAAACATTTAACATGGAAGCACGGAAGCAACTTAATAGATCAAAGTAATCTTGACGAACTTTATAAATCCACAACACTTTTCCCTTTCGCTCCTCAGTCATCGACAGAAGATGCTCTGCTGGCTCCTCCTCGCTCTAAAGGCGGTGTGGTTTGCAAAAGCCGCGGACCAGACATTGTTTCCAGGCCGCTGTAAGCTCCCCTCATTCGCACTTCAGAGTACAATTTAGTGATATGTGCAGAGCGTGAATTTTCATGAGTCGTCTTCAATTCGTTTCAGCTCCCACGCCTCGAACTCTCTGCGAAAGCTCCGTGTGCAAAGAGAGAGGTGTGTATCCACGGCATCTCAGCTAGCCAAGAGGCACAGGTAATCAATCGGTCCAATATTGGAACTGGATGGTTTCTCCGTGGTCCTTAGTAAGACCGGTCTTTGCCAATACACATCCAGTGTTGGGCCGATTACCTGTGCTGCTTGGGTAGCTGCTCTTTGCGGCCGTACAACTTAGCCAGATTTTTAATGTGATAGCTTTATGAAGGTCACGAGGGTTAAAACTGTCAGCCGTCGGCCTTACCGGCAATGTCCGTTTGAAGCCTTCACCTTACAACTGTGGCAGGTGGCAGCTGTGCGCTTCATCTGAAAAATTACATGCATCACTGTGAAATGCACAGCTATCTCGTCCAATCAGGGCAAATGAAAACCATAAATAGTCCCTCAAGTATTTGAACATTGCTGTGACTGTCTTTCAAATAGTTATTGTGAAAATTGAAAGTGCAGTTTAGGTTGGTGTTCTGAAAGTGCAGCTGACGTTTCATTTACTGGTTAAATAAGCAAAGAATGTCCGCACCAAAACACCACACTGCAGCTGGAAGCCTGCTACGAGGTGGCGCGTCTCCATTCGTGAAGATGGCGTGCGCCGAGTCGGCCGAGCCACCTGGGCGGAACAGCTAAAGACTGGTGCTCTTTCCTTCCGACGGATGGAGCCACCACTAACAGAGTGAGGGAAGCGGAGGAACACGTTTCGCAGCGCACGCTGTTCTGATCGGCTCAGACCTCCGCAGCCTTCACAGCGCTGTAATTGAAGACCTCTGAGATATAGCATAATTTAGCTTGGTTCCCTTCTCGCCACTAGTTAAGGAAAGGAGGGAAATGCCGCATTAAGAACGACTAAGAAAAACTAAATAAAACAAACCACTACGAAAGAAATCGGATATGAATAGAATAACAATTGGAATATAACCAGAATGACAGTGGATTAGTGAGGGAAATCAATAGATTTAGGATTAGAATATAATCGTAACTGAAATAGATTGGCGAATGAAAGAAAAACTCGGTTGCACTACCTCTGCATCTTCAATTGATCACCCCTGAATTTCTTCACTAAGGGTGCCTCTTCAGAACGCCGGTGGTGTACCATGGTGACCAACAGCAACCCCGAAAAAACTGCTGAGTTGTGCAAGACAGCACCGAAGGAGCTTTTCTGTGAGCAAATGCGGTAGTGCTGCGTTTAAGAAAAAGCCATTGTATGGAGGGTGACAAGCATCCCCTGAATGAAAATCTTTTCAACGTAACAGGTTGCTACTGCCTGTTCTGTCCTCTCTTTCAATTTAAACTCGAAAAAAAATTTAGCAAAATCACTGGCTTTCCACTCGATCATACGGTCATAAAGAAAGACCTGCTAAACTATGCCAATTACTTTTAACTCTTCTCCGATAGTAAAGAGAGGCTTTAAGAAAAGGTAATGTTGAACGCGATCTTTCAAAGCACTTTATTTCATCGCTGCAGCCCAAATTATTCTGGCTTCTGTAAACCAGACTGCTGACCCATGCGACGACTTCTACGCCTACGTGTGCAACCGTTGGAGCGAATCACATCCGATTCCCGACGACTTGACCACAATGAGCCCCTTCGTTCAAGTCACGCTCAAGGTAGAGCAAGATTTGCGAGGTAACCACAGCACTTGAATTGTCCTACACTTCCTCCTCACAGCTTCGTCAGTAAGCCACAGGCGGCGCGCACGACAGCCGTTTAACGTAAACACGTGCTACGCCACTGCCATGCTTGTTTCAGTGCCAGCGTTGTGATCGCAAAGGGGAATATATGTATGCTTTCTGACCAATCTCTCAAGTTTTATCCATACATGTACATCCATCCCATAACTTTCTCTTTATTATTTAAGAGCTACTAGCGTGACGGCGTTCATATTTGTGTCAGCTCACGAATGCCTGGGAATCGCACTTTTGTGAAAGCCATCGCCTCGCCCTTGTATCTTCCACTTCTGTACGAACTATACTTTAGAAGTAGAATGCAGTTGATGGTCTTGTTCATGAAAGAAGCGCACCCCACTGCACCTGCATCTATCCCAAGAGTGCCAATTTTCCAACCTCATCACTCCGTCAGATAATTGTTTTGCCCCCGGTTCCAATTGCTGCAGACTGCCACAGTCAATCGCTCCAATAACCTGTCCGTTTCTTAAACGAGTGATTTTCTTTAACTAACTACACGTGCGCTGTGCACTTAAGGTCTCGTCATATCTTCAAGCAGGAATTCATGATATGTGTAGGTAAAATTGTTTTCCATCGTATGCTCCTCCCCGTGCTATCGCGTGAGACCGTACATGTACGTATTAATATTCTTCTTTTAGTTTCACTGCATTCAATAATGAACAATCCAAGATATATAACAGCAGCTGCCAGAAAATAGTTAAGGAAACATGTCACTACAAACTAAAGGGTATGGAGCAAACGTCAGGACGAACAGCTTCATGCAATTCCAGGAAAGTCCACCAGTCGAGTGAAAGGGGACAGAACTAACGAGCGCTCATGGAGACACTGAAGTTCACGGCAGACAGTGAGAAAAAATAGCTATAGATACAGTAAAAAAACAGCCGACGAAAGCTAAGCCAAAGTCGAAAGCAAAAGCGAGAAACGAATTAAGAATATTTTTTCACATGTCCAGGCAAAAGTAAAAGTGCTAACACTACTCTCCTTAGCATTGTGGGACTGGCGTCTCTTTTGCCCGTCAAACTTAGAGCTAAAGTCTACAAAGTTACATCTCGCTAAGCGTTACAGCCGGTACAACTGTGCTTCGCAACCGTAGAGCTGAACCTTACAAGACAGTGCCTTCTCTTCGGCGTGAATGCTCATGAGTGCGACGAAGCGTTATAAATTTTTCAGGGTGCTGTTTTAGCATTTAGGATGAGTAATTTGACTACTGACCCATTTTTGTGCGACTATCTCCGACTGCAGAAATCCTCGAAAGCCTTCCGGTCGTCCCCGTGGCCACGACTGCGCGAGAAAAGGCGGCGGTCGCATACCATGCCTGCATGAACACAAGTAAGTAGTTCAGCTTAAGGCAGCCACGTAAAGATCACACAGGGACACATAGTTGTCTCATGTGCCGGCAATGTGACAGCAACAGATGGTGATCGAGCGTTTATCAAGAGTGATATCACTTCCGCTCTGTTGACGCCAGTTTCCCTCAGCCAATAAAATTCTCCGCTTTGGTGACGTCACTTTCCTTCAGCTAATGGACGAAATTTATGACTGAGAACACATATTTTTCCCAATGAGGTTTTTAACTCTGTTGCATTTAAAAAATCCGGGGCGTACAGATGAAATACATGCCCTTCAT
Organism: Amblyomma americanum; assembly: GCF_052857255.1. Classification (NCBI taxonomy): domain Eukaryota; kingdom Metazoa; phylum Arthropoda; class Arachnida; order Ixodida; family Ixodidae; genus Amblyomma; species Amblyomma americanum. The sequence goes on along the minus strand of NC_135507.1, from coordinate 31,755,309 downwards.
CATTCAACAGACACAATTCTGGTTCATCTATACAGGATGCATCTTGCTGTGAAACTAAGTGTAGCACGGGGCTGGCTGGGTACACCGAGCCAGTAACTTCATTGTCCAGAAAAAAAAAAAAGATGTATATCTGTACACTTTCCGGTTCTACTACAAAAATTGAGCTATCTGGTAAAATTAGGCGAATGTAGTCAGTACTCTCTACTCATCTTTCGCATCTTTCGCTAGCATTTTCTTAAACACTATACATTTATGCCTCGCATAAGCATTTCAGCAGAATGGAGGCTACAGCAAGTGTTCGTTACCCATTGCTCAGGAACTTACAAATCGGTTCGTATGTGTTCGCGTATGGTCGTTGGCGTTCGCTGCGCCATGATCGTCTATCGCAATCGGCCGTCGCATTACTTTCTTATACAGTGCTTGATTGACGAACGAGCGAGCTGCCCAGCCAACACCGCGCCTAATTAGTTGTCAGCTAGAGCCTGCTTTCACACTCAATATAAGTGGACCGACACCTCGTGTTAATCGACTTTCAGGTGTCCCAGACCTCTCGTTTGCTGCGTCTGATGATGGCTTAACTGATTGATTTAACTTAAATGACCAGTCGGCATTGTTTTCCTACACCTTCTCAGCGCAAGGTAGCAATATAATTAATTGCTGAATCGAGACTGGGACCAACTAACATACAGTACACCATACGCTGATTAGCCCCGGCATTCGCCACTAACAGGTATCAGTGAAGAAGAGGGCCTGAAAGCGGTCCGAAGAGTGCTTGAGAGAAATGGTATCGGCAAGTGGCCCATCCTGGATGACAAGGACGCTGCAGAGGTCGGCGAACTCAAGGACATCGTCGAGAGGACGAGTCTGACGTCACTGTTCACAGTTCAGATAGCGAAGGACATGGACAACCTCACGTCTTATATTCTCCAGGCAAAGTACACTGTTTATTTCTTTTTTTTCGGATACTAATGCTGTGCAGGTGAGAGGAGTTTAATGTTGGTAGAGTTTTGTGAGGTAGCCGTTACAAGACACAACTAGATCTTTCGCTAATTTTTACAACTCGTGCTTCTTCACGAGGCTTAGAAAAGAAGAAAGCATCTGGTGACACGTGACCTACTGTCTTCTGGAAGGTATTGACCGCATGTCAATTCTCAAACGTTGGCTTGATAATGCTGGCTCACGAACAGCCCGCATCTTTGACAACAGTTGAGCCAACAGGAACAAGTCGAGCCAAACAGATGGCTTCTGTCAGACTAAACGCTACGCAGCAGAAACGCATCATGGCTTTTTGGAATGATGACATGGACAACGTCACCTGTCGCATCTAGAGCACAGAAATTGCAAACGGCACGATTAAAAGGCTGTCTCCTTTTCCTAACCGAGGAATATGTGTACATAAACAAAGGCACGCGGTGATTTAGCTTTCACCATGCTAAATGGTGCCCTTGAGGGCCATAAGAGCAACATCTGGGGTAAATCATCATGAAATAGCCCGCATACAGGCATCAAAAGGTACTTAGAGATTTTTAAAGCGAGAAAGAAAAATTGCTTTTCGACACGTGTGTCTCGACCTAATTTAACAAAGACAGATTCACACAAAAGCGTTACAGGGTGCACATTAACGGTAACATTGCAGGCCATTTCAAACCCTCACGTAGAGATCTGTAATCCCTCTGAAGTCAAGCAGCCGTACAAAACCTGAGTGTTTCCCAGCCTAACTTGGGTATGGTCGTTTAGGTTCGGGTCTCTTTTTTTCGTTAATTGTATTCCCGGAGTAGCTTTATCATTCTGGTTTCTTGCGCGATCAGTCGAGGAACCCATGGGGCGTAACAACCAGGCCGTAGCACCAAGCTGAGCACATGTGAGGCGCAGAGGCTTCTATGATAAAATTTTGCATCCAAGTGGATGGAAGCGTTTAAGTGTCTCCATGGCCAAACAGTAGCTGAATCATTGCCAGTCAGTCTTTCCACATTTAGCAGAACGTAACACTCTTGTAAACCCGTGACATTTATGGTACGTTACAACCACTCCTCAAACTAATTACAGTCGAACCTCGTTATAACGAAGCGGTTTATAACGAAGTATTGGATATAACGAAGGAATGATGATTGCCATTCGAAGTTCGCTCAGCACGGGCTATAACGAAGCAATGACTATAGCGAAGTAATCGCCCGGCTCCTTCAACTTCGTTATAACGAGTTCGCACTATATTACGTAGTTAAGGATTTGACGGAATTACATGCCGAAAAGAGAAAAACTGAAGACAGTGAATAAGTCAATTCTCGATTAGGGTAAAGTTTCGGAACCTATACGGGTTCCTTGGTCCCCTGTGACAGTGATGACGTAGTTGTTACTCATTAAGCTGGATATTACGTTCAGGAGTTAACCAATAACCTGTTTACTGCTGTCTTGACCAGAGCGCCATGTACGCTTTGCCCTTAAAATATACTGGAAACCACCTCAGGAATCATGCCAGCGGCTTATTATTGAATACATACCGTTTCCATCTTAAGAGGTACCGCACTCACCATAAGAACAGACATTTGTATTCTTCCACTGGCAAAGAAGGTTTTACTGCGGTAAAAATAGAAATTTTGTGTGGAAAAAAATTGCACCGTCGGTCGTAAAATTCGCGATCCGTCAACAGATCGGATAACTTGCGTTGGCTGGAAGCAAGTGACGCATCTAGACCATAAGTGAAATTAATTCCGGTAGAAGCATCTGCAGCTTCTAAAGCTATAGCAATTCCAAAGCACAAATAATTTATTTATTAGATACCTGCATCGTCCTGCCGAAGTGCAGCAGGATGGGGGAGGAGGGCACAAAAGGAAAAGAGGAATTAAAAACAGAGCACGTAAACAAACACACCAGATTAAACAAAACATATAAGAGATGCCAAGCGTGGGAAAAGGTATCGCTCATAAAATTGGAAACAACTTCGGACGACCAACTGTTCCATCTGCGGGCCGTCAGCTACAAAAATGTAGTCGCAGCGTTGTGTTTCGATTTCTTTATTTGTGTACAAAGTTGAATCTCTTTATGTAACTGTAATTGTATAATGTAATTGTAATTTAAAATATGTAACTTTAAGTGTAATGTACTTGCAATGTTATTGTGTTCTGATTTCCTTGTTTGTGTACAAAGTGTCATGTGTATTTCTTTATGATGGTGATTGTTGTTCCTAGTTGTACGCGCACTATCTACATGTATTTTGTACCCGCTGCGGTTTCTCCCAGTGGGGCCAGGGCCTTGTCAGGAGACTTCCTCATTTTGGCTTCCTCATACAATAAATTGGTAAATAAAATAAATAAATGGTTACTGTATAAACAATATTCTTCACTTTTTTATCGAGGTCCTGTCTTTGTGAAACATAGGAAGGAGGTCTCATGTATTTTTCGCGATCTATACCTGTGTGTGAGTAATAAATGCTATAGAAAATATTAAAGCAAAGGTTTTCCCGTCGGTCTATCAAAGAGAAATGCAATTAGGTGTCTTGGGGCATTTTTTTTCTGCTTTCTGCCTACTCTAACAGCTGGGCCAAAGACCTAACACCAACATAGAAACTTGCGACAGCTGCTGGAAAGACCCCTCCACCACTCCAGCCACAAAATTTCTGGAAGTGTCTCAAGCGGCTGCGAAGCTGCTGACGCCGGGGGCCACTCAACGTCAACTGAAGGCCTTCGCACGGTCTATGCTGTCCTTCTTCTCCAACTTGGATTCGGTACGTTAACTCTTGGTTTACCTCACAGGCTTAGTACAACTCGAGCCGATGAATTCAGCGTAATTCTGCGCAACAAATCACATGCGTGATAAATATGATCGGATGGGACAAGCATTCTTTTCAAGCAAAGTTTTTATTCAGTGTGACAGTTTACGTATGCGCGCCATGAAGACATCACACCGGGGAAATGGTGAAGAACTCCTGCGGTGATAATAGTGAGAAGAAAAAAATTGATGTGTACACCACTACGCCAGTTGTCTATCAAGTACGAAAGCATTGGTCATAATAACTGGCTGAAGATGACGAGTCACACGCCATGCATGAGGTGTTTGATGCGCATGAAGGGAATCATACCAAGCAATTCTGGACGGGGCATATGATGTGTAACCATCAGTAAAAACATTTGTGGCCTGCGCATTTTAGAGTAATTCGTATTTGCAGTACAGATCGAGATCGTGGACGGCATTGTCTCCTCAGAAAATCAGAAAAAAAAATATGAAGGCAGCGAAGGCGATTCGAGCGGCGTATGGAGTCGGTGTGAATTTTCCCGGTAACCACGTGTGTCTGCAAGGAAACCACTATAGCACCAGTAGACAAACCACTCATGTTCATAAACATGACTGACACTTTGGTCATGGAGTACCACGGCACCAACGCAATGACCACGCGCTTACTTCTGAACAGGCGCAGCAGCCTCATGAAGACAGGCGCAATTTGCGCAAGAACTACTGCAAAAACACCATCGAAGAGCTCGAGGAACATTTTCCTGGAGTAAGTACACGGCTATGATGTTTTTCTTTCTAAAAATTGATTTTCATTTGACGGCGGTTCTATCGAAGTCGAAAGGGATAGCGAAGTAGTTCGGTATATCGATAATTTGATATACAAAGAGTGGAATTAGATAAGCTTATCTACAACCTAAAATAAGTAAATTGCGCACACGACAGCGACGTCCCTCCCGCTTGCGACATGGCAGTGCGCACTGCTCGCTAATCGTTGCAAGGTCTAACTTGCTTCGCATCGAAACCGCTGAGGACGGCCCTATGAAACTAGCCACTGCCTAACATGAGATGCCTAGTTCCTTTATGAGCACATTATAGAGTAATGTCACTAAAATTAGGGTGCAGTTGGTTTCCGCGACGTCTTCGGCAGCGAAGCATACCAGTCTAGGGCCTCCTACGCTCTAAACAGAAAGGAGTAAAAAAGTGGGTAAACTCCCATTTTAGCGCGATCCCTTCCATAAAAGGGTGTGCGCTAGAGGACAGCTTACTCTCTGTTTACTCTCTCATAGGCAGATTCATGCTTAGAGTGTGCGGCCACGTTAGTTTAGTTAAGTTGGTTTACGGGCATAACAGCTATGTGGCGTTGAAAATGAGTGATAGAGACCGAAGGCTACCCTCAAGCACATCCCAAGGTCATCTCGTTCTGCGGTTACTACCTGCGGGTGTCCAAGGGCCCGCCACCAACCCGTCTCCGCGTGCGAAAAGCGACCGAAGAACGCCGTTAACAGAAGCGCACCTCGAATGGCCTCGCCCTTCGTTCGATGTATGGAATGACGCGCAGAATCGGAGTTCGATATACAACGCGACTTTCCTATACTTTTACAAAGGATTTTCATGTGTATAATTTGTGTGTTCGCTATTGCCAATAATTCTAAATATCCGGTTCGATATTTTCAGGACCGATAGGGTTTGAGAATGGGTCCCATGTGTTCAAACGCGTAAACTGCCGTAATTTGCTTCATTTAAGCAAATATATTTAAATAACTTATATAATTAGGTAAATTAGCTCGTTATATTTGTGTTTCGGGGAACACACAGCAGTTGTACAAAGTCTGTTTGCGTACATGCGTCCAGTTGTAAGAGATTTAGTTTCTGTGCTATATGTGGGAAAACACGATACTTTTGCCTGGATGCATTCTGGCTCATGAACCTACGCCATTCACGTCGACTCGATGCGACGGAGTGAAGTTTTCACAATGTTTTCTCAAGGTGCAATGTGGGAGGATGCACGTTTCGTCTTCTAAGTCCAGAGCGAAGGAAGATAATTATTTTTGTCTCAATACCTTAAACATAATTACATAAAATATTTTTTTTCTTCTGAAGAAGTGTTACAATTCTTGTTCCTGAAAACTAATACATCGTTTGCCCTCGGCATCTTGTCGCGTGACAGCTGGATCTCTTCGAGCTGCTGAAAACGGAATTCCTCAAAGTGAACATCACCATTCGCAAAGATGAGAAGATAGTCGTCAACGCTAGAGCGTACGTCGATAAAACTGTACAGCTCTTCCTCCTAACAAAGCCGTGAGTACCTCCTATTACTCGTCACGTTTCACGATTTCTTGGGGTCTGCTACCACCTCCCTTCGGAGTGAAATTTTCCCAAGTCCGAGTAATTCGAGATGGCAGCCCCCATAGTAATAAAGCAACCCAATTGGTGATTTATTTTCCGCATCATTAGTATATCGAATTGGTGATTTATTGGCGACGTTACTGATATAGTCAATTGGTGATTTATTGGTGACGTCACTGATATATCCAACTGGTGATTGATTGCTGATGTCACTTTAAATACAAGATGTCAAATTCGTATTTCCATTGGAATAGCTCACTTTAATCTCATTCATACTAGTTCTAGTAAACCAAACAGCTTAAACGTCTTTCATAAGGTGGCGGTTTTTTTTTTTCATTTAGCATTAATGAGTGATGCTGCACATCTAACTGAACTTTCTGACTTTAATCATGCCCCATCCAAGCCGCAACAAAGCGCCCCGCTTTGATGCGATAGCAATTAGGTAGTCGTCGTGCAAAAACCACCCGGTTTCTTTGTAACCAAAATGTCTGATTGGTGGAGAGAGTCGTGACGTCATCAGCACCGCCAAATTTGATAATCTAAGGACTAGAATGTTCGAGTACCTTCTATTGCATTATCCCATGGGATTATCCTAACGTGATCAAGTCATTCTCCTTAATCCACCTACTAATCCGAAAATAACCCACCTTAACCTACACAATATAATAGCTTTACGACACGTAACAGGTAGTGAATTTGCCTAGTCTACTACCTTGTGTACGGCTCGAAAGTCGGTGATGAAAAAAATATTTCCACTAATGAATGAATGATTCTGATTTCTGGAGTGAAACGAGTATTTTATACATTAATTTTTTTTCAAATTCTTAAAGTTTCGCAATATATATGGGTTAATGACTACTTCGGAGGAAGTTTCTTGGTGGGCCGAGAACATGTTGCAAGGTTGTGCACGCAGTTCGGAGAACCGCGCTTGGGAAGCGATTCAGCCCTAGCTTCTGCTGTGCATTTATTCCTGCGCGTCCAGTTACCGCACTGATTGTTAAACGTAGTTCCGATTGCTCCAGCTCTCGTTTCGGTTCGCTCGATTTGCAGCAAAGTCGTGTACAACTACCTGGGCCTGTTCAAAGTTTTGGCCATGCTCCCATTGGTGTCCAAGGAATTCGACGCGTTGCACGGCGAATTCAGGCACATTGTGTACGGCGTGGCGAAAAACCACCCGCGCTGGATGACGTGCATTCAGAAACTGCAAAACATCATGAAGGACACCATCGGACGGCTGTACACGGAGCAAAAACTCAGCAAGGAGATCAAGGCAGAGGTAAGCGGGCCAAGATCTGCGCGGTTATTTTCCACAGGCGCCGGTACATGAAGCTCGACAGCTAGGCACATATTACAGGAAACAGTGTGTGTCGGTTGAGAGGCGCTGCGCGAACCTCGCAATATGTTGTCATCAACTTTCGTTTCATTAGCACTTCTAGCACGTTAGCTAAAAATAAGACACATTCACAAGAAAGGTGAACAAGGCAACGCGCTACTGACAACTGATTTTTATTGGCAGGAACACATAATATATAGGCTCGCCGTCACACCACCTATCAGCTGCAGCAAATGTCAGAAAGATGAAGAGCGTCATAAAAGCGATAAAAGACAAACACTTTGTAAGAGAGTTTTTAGTGTGTCTTTTATCGCTTTTATGACCCAATTCATCTTTCTGACGTTTGCTGCAGCTGATAGGTGGTGTGACGGTGAGCCTATATATTATGTGTTTCTGTCAATAAATATCAGTTGTCAGTAGCGCGTTGTCTTGTCCACCTTTCTTTTGAATGTGTCGTATTTTGCGCCAACGTTTGTACATAGAACGTTAAGAGAGGGAACCACCTGAGCAAGTATATGGTTGAACTAGCATGACCTGTTGTGTGTCCGAAAGCATACGTCCTGTTTTTAATTTGTAGCACCTCAAATAAAAGTATGCTCTCCCATCAGCCTTTGATTTCGACTTGATTTGTCTGGATTGCGTAGGGAGAGGGAGGCGGAGGAAAAGGTATCTGCGTTTCGGAGATAGAGGCCTTGTGTCAAAGGGTCCGAAAAAACGCGGGGGCATGTCAGGTCATCAGGGCAGCAAATCAGTTAGGAAACTGAGCTGTACCCAGTCAGATCCTATCAATCTCTGGTCACCGTCGTGATCCGCAAGGTCAGGCGAACACTGCTAAAAACGTAGTCGAGTCTGTCTACGCAGACAGATGCCAAGCCGCGTCTAGCTGCCCAATGCAACACTTTCGCTCTCTAACCAGGTTGAGCCGAAGTTAAACCGCGGTTAATTTTTTTTTCCTGCGCTACTCCCGTGCAGTTGTAATTCTTGAGAAAAAATGGAGTTTGTCTTTTGTGATCGGCGGATACGCTGTGTTTCTTTTTCTTTCATCATGCGCTCTACTACTGCCCATTCACAGGGAGAGCTGCTTGTCCGTAAGATTGCCAGGACGTACTACTCCGGACTACGCCACCTTGTTTGGATGGATCACGAGACTCGTGAAAAGGCCCGAAACAAGGTTTGTCTCACGACTCTCCATGTACTAGATGCTCAAACTTAGCACGCTTAGGTAATCAAGATGCGCGTTTCAACACCTGTCACGATCATAAAAAGGAGCGCAAAAATTGGAAGCGTTTTAACGTAGTTAAACCCAGTAGACGGGCGAAAGCATGTATTCATTCCTCGCCTCTTCTTTCTGGCATCTGCATGAGTACGCAACCGCGTTTCGCATTCTTCGACGTCACACCCTCTCTCTCCACTCGGCGCAAGCTGAAGCGAAGCCCTCCTCCCATTGGCTACAGCTGGCCCGAAGCTCCTCCGAACTTTCCTGAGCTTCCTCCCATTGGCTGCAGCTTCTGCGACGCTTCTCCGAACTTTCCCGAGCTTCCTCCCATTGGCTGCAGCTTCTGCGACGCTTCTCCGAACTTTCCCGAGCTTGCTCCCATTGGCTGCAGCTTCCGCGAGGCTCCTCCGAACTTTCCCGAGCTTCCTCCCATTGGCTGCAGCTTCTGCGACACTTCTCCGCACTTTCCCGAGCTTCCTCCCATTGGCTGCAGCTTCCGCGAGGCTCCTCCGAACTTTCCCGAGCTTCCTCACATTGGCTGCAGCTTCCGCGAGGCTCCTCCGAACTTTCCCGAGCTTCCTCCCATTGGCTGCAGCTTCTGCGACGCTCCTCCGAACTTTCCCGAGCTTCCTCCCATTGGCTGCAGCTTTCGCCAGGCTCCTCCGAACTTTCCCAAGCTTCCTCCCATTGGCTGCAGCTTCCGCGAGGCTCCTCCGAACTTTCCCGAGCTTCCTCCCATTGGCTGCAGCTTCTGCGACGCTCCTCCGAACTTTCCCGAGCTTCCTCCCATTGGCTGCAGCTTCTGCGACGCTCCTCCGAACTTTCCCGAGCTTCCTCCCATTGGCTGCAGCTTCTGCAACGCTCCTCCGAACTTTCCCGAGCTTCCTCCCATTGGCTGCAGCTTCTGCGACGCTCCTCCGAACTTTCCCGAGCTTCCTTTCATTGGCTGCAGCTTCCGCGAGGCTCCTCCGAACTTTCCCGAGCTTCCTCCCATTGGCTGCAGCTTTCGCCAGGCTCCTCCGAACTTTCCCAAGCTTCCTCCCATTGGCTGTGGCTTCCGCGAGGCTCCTCCGAAGTTTCCCGAGCTTCCTCCCATTGGCTGCAGCTTCTGCGACGCTCCTCCGAACTTTCCCGAGCTTCCTCCCATTGGCTGCAGCTTTCGCGAGGCTCCTCCGAAATTTCCCGTGCTTCCTCCCATTGGCTGCAGCTTCTGCGACGCTCCTCCGAACTTTCCCGAGCTTCCTCCCATTGGCTGCAGCTTTCGCCAGGCTCCTCCGAACTTTCCCAAGCTTCCTCCCATTGGCTGCAGCTTCCGCGAGGCTCCTCCGAACTTTCCCGAGCTTCCTCCCATTGGCTGCAGCTTCTGCGACGCTCCTCCGAACTTTCCCGAGCTTCCTCCCATTGGCTGCAGCTTTCGCGAGGCTCCTCCGACATTTCCCGTGCTTCCTCCCATTGGCTGCAGCTTTCACGAGGCTTCTCTGAACTTTCCCGAGCTTCCTCCCATTGGCTGCAGCTTCAGCGAGGCTTCTCCGAACTTTCCCGAGCTTCCTCCCATCGGCTGCAGCTTCCGCGAGGCTTCTCCGAACTTTCCCGAGCTTCCTCCCATTGGCTGCAGCTTCCGCGAGGCTCCTCCGAACTAACCCGAGCTCACCCGAATTACTCCGAGGATTCACACAAGACAAGACAAGATTTTTGCTCGGGGTTGGTACGTCTGGAGCAGTGCTTTCGAACTAATCCTGAACTTGGTGAGCCACAGCACACTCTTAGTGCGATCCGAGGATCCTACTTTGAGGATCCTAGCGTGCCTCATTAGGCCCATGCTGGCAAGTACACTCATGTATACTGTTCGTGCGTTTGGTATTGTAATATCTGCGTTTCGCGTTCATTCATCGCCCTGCTGCCGAAATCTATTATCAACGAGTAGAACCTGCTTGCGGGTTCATATCTATAGCGAAACAAAAACTGAGCAAACAGTACGACGACAAAAGAGGACATGAAAGCGGCTCCACAGGCACTGATATCCAACTTTCAACTTCACATACCTGTATATAGCCTGTATTTTCGCTCGCATAATCAAACCTCTAGATGTATTGCCCCATAGTTCGGTTTTTATGTTCTGCTTCCAACTGGTTTGGACAGTTTCTACTTGATTCCTTTATTTATTGATACCTCAAATGCTCCGGTTGGGGCGCTACATGTCAGGTGGGCCGTTACAACACGTCGTTGAATTCTTCAATGAACGCCTTGAAGTGTGCTGTATTTTAGTGAACTGCGTCGACAGGAGCGGGATTGCAGTCCTTGGCTGTATGGGCAAAGGAAACGTCAATATGCTAATTTGTTAGAGTGGGCAAGAAAAAGAAAGAGAAATAAAAGTGCCCAGCGCAGGCCGCCGGTTTGGCACAATGGGGTTTATTATGGAGGGTGATACGTGCAGATTTTGAGTAAGTGATGAGGATGGTGGTGGTGATGATGATGAAGCCTTTTGGCGCAAGGGCAGCTTTGGTCAGAGAGCGCCAAGGCACAAGGTATTTTTTGGCTGCACAAGGTGGGTTCATAGAACCATTTTCCAAGCATTTCATATAGGGGAAGGCGAACACCAGGCCAGGGGAAAGCTCGTACCTACTGTATGACCGGGGGTACCCGACGCGCCTCCTGCTGAGGCGGCCGATGCTCAAACTAGGCCACCACTGCGGTAGATGATGGGTACTCTGCATTATAATCCCCAAGGTGGTCAGAAACGCGGTGAGCAGGTATGATAACAAACTCTAATCGGGGGGTGACGAAATTTATGAAACAGCCATAATTTGGATCTTTTTAAGGCGTAAAACGAGGGATGGAAGATCAGATTCTGACTTAAGCTTAGTGATAATGCTTGTATTATTATCACATGCAGTGTCCCATCTGGGAAAGGCACTGATGTTCTCATTTTGTTATTTCTCCAAAATGAAATGCAGCTCTTGGAAATGAAACATCGGGTTGCTTACCCAGACACATTCCTCAGCGACGACTACATCGATGAAAAATTCAATGACGTAAGTATTTGTCTAAATGCATACCCAGCAATTCTGGACAAAAGCATTTTTAAACAGGAAATAGTTTATGAATGACATTTTTTCATATATTATAATGTTTCAATACAGCAATCAATGTATCCGCAGATCTCCCGTCGCAGGCATGCATTTTTTTGCTATCAATGTTTTTGTTATCTTCAGAAACGTTCCCTGTTAGTTTTCAATCGTAGTCTTTACTTGATTCGAACGATGGAAACACTTTAAAAGAAAGATTTTGCTATGCATCTGAAGAATGTACCATTACCTCCAATGTTTCCGTAATAGTATTATACTGCATTTCAATAATCAATATTTTTGTCACACGGAAGCCGGACTTGACTCCCTCTAAAAGCTGCTGTTTCACAATCAAAAAACAAAGCTATTTTTCTCATGCAATGCCATAATAAAACCTTCTATCGTTCCGTTACTTGACGAACAGAAAAGATTTAGCATAGAAAATTGTGCGTAAGGCCCAACACACTGATCTCCGCTAACACATATCCAGCATGCCTTTGCAGGCGGTAGTGGGAGAGAGAGAAAAAGACGGGAAAATCTTGGTTCTATTTCTCACATCTGATCTTCGTCTTGCGTTTTCTCGTCTCAAGAGCGAAATGATAATTTAATGACTTGCCACGCAAATAGGTAACGGCAACTTTATTCGCTATTCGAGGGCACCTATGTGCTGTGGTCGGTTGTTCAGTAAATGCAAATAAATTAATAAATAACCATCACATTAAGCAAGCGAGGTTCGAGTATCCTGCCTTGTCCTTGTAGTGGCGAGTTAATGGAGCGCAGCCGTACCTAGGAATCCGTCTTAGAGCTACCATGTAACGGTACTTAATTACCGACGCGAAGAAGAGCGGAGGAGCGATCGGTCTTTCAATTACTTGTCATCGCCTCGCAAAAATATTTAAGCTATAGTCGCATACAACTCAAGAACAAAGCGGGTTTTGTCCGCAAACGGACCCAATTCTAGCCAATGGCGTCGGCCGACTCTCATGAGCATGCTAGCGTTACCAAGCAGGGAGTGGAAGATGAAAGGGGATAGTCCCCTGCCTCCACGGTAAGGGATAGTCCCCTTCCTAGAATGTCACGCTGGCATTCTCGTGAGAATCACCCGACGCCGTCAGCTGGAACGGGGTCCTTTATCGGGGAAAACCCGCTTTGTTCTTGAGTTGTTTCTGACTATAGCATCATCAACATTGCACATATCTAATTAAAAATGACGCACCTCCTCTCCCCCCACAACTCATACACATCGATGCGCCAGAAAAAAAATACAACAGATAGAGACCGCACCCATTCTGCCTCGCCCAATCCACACACGTCAATTTTTCACAACCAATGTCAAGGCTCTGCCTGATTGCCCGTCCACGTCATCGGGGCAAGGGCGGCTAGAACGTGCGGGGAGGTGCCGCCCTATTAAGTTGCGAGCAAAGATTTTTAAAGACTATTTGTAAATTTTAGAGTTCACACAGTGCTTCTAAATTCGACTCGAATATTCGCGAATACCATCTGTGCAGGTTTGTTCCTTTAGAACTTGGCCATCAAAATCATTTGAAGGTTCCTGTATGCTATGCTGTATTAATGTGTTCCTTTTATGTTGATCGAAACTTTGTTCAACGATGTGACTGTACCTGCTGTTGAGTGATGTGTTTGGGAAGGGGGGAAGGGGGCCGACACTGAGTCAGGCATTAATTTGCCTTTATGTCTGCCTCCTAGGCACCTATTACTGCTGCCTGAATAAAATGACTTTGACTTTAAACACCTTGCCCGTCGTAACCGGTTCTGCCCAGCCCTCGGGGGGTGGAGGGGGGGGGGGCGCTCCCAAGGAACCATGGGAGATTTTCGTGCGTCCACAATGTCTAGCATTTTCTTTGATTATTCGCGTAGCCTGTTAGAAATGTGGGCAGCCAGACTTCTGTGCGCTCGCGGACTCTTGGCCCCTATGGACTCGTTCCTTAGTATGCTCTCATCTTCCGTTTTTCATCTCTCTATTTTTCCGCCCTTCTTCCCCCTCGTTACCAAAGTTCGAGACAAGCACTTCTAGTTACCTTGGCTGCCACTACGTGGCGCATGACTTTGAAAATTCAAAAATATCGTGTTGACATAATCCTTGCCGCAATAAAGAAAGAGAATGACCCAGTGGCTGCAGAACAGAACGTAATAGGCCACTAGGCATAGCGCCGATAGACGCAATGTAAACAGAAAGGAGTTAAAACGGAGTAATCTTTCTTCTAGCATACTCGCCCTAGAGGACAGCTTATTCTCTTCTTGCTCCCATTTAGGCGTATTCGTGTTTAGAGTGTGGGAGCTGTCGCGAATGCCTGCTAATGTCCTACGCGTAGCGTTTCAATTTACCAAATCGAATCAAATGAAATCAAAATTTATTCGTCTGTATGCGTACATATTCATAAATTCTGATCTGCCTAAGCACATTTTGCTTGTTGGCTGATAAGGCAGCAGGGGGAGAAATAACTCTGTATGAATACATATCTTTTCTAAACAGTCATGCTAACGCAGAGAAAAAGTCTGAACACAAAATAGCACATATGAAAGAACTCAAGCTGTACACAAGGCAATACATTTGCAAACCAATTACTTATGTACATCATCATCCTACGCTTGTTATTTGCAAAACATACATCATAGGGAATTTTATTCAATACAGCTGGCATCAGGTACTGACTAATCAACCTCCCTGCTTTTCTATCCTTTTGTCTCTCTCTGAATAAATGGAAAATATATCTTTTTGTTGGCATATACATATAGTTGGGGACGTTTGAGAAGTACTGCAAATGTGACCTGAAATCCCATATTTCCTACCATATTTCCTTTCCTACATTGCAACGAAAGCTATGCTTTCGTCGACCTTCGTAGAAGAGTATTACGGGCTTGCTGGTTGTGCGGTTCATGCGGTCTGCTTATTGTGATATAGTTAAGACAAAAGATTTGCTGAATTTTTTTTCTTTGTCGGCCCAGTGCTAACTCCCTTGCCCTTTTCAGGTTGGTGAGCTGAAAAAGTACGAACATTTTGTCGAAATAAGCGACAGGTTTGAAACTGTAGCTTACCTGCAGCTGCTGGCAACACTACGAGAAAGCGCCAGCGACACAGATGAGTATGTTTCAAACACTTTTTTTGTTTTTTTTTGCCCAGCGGTAGTTGCAGTGTGTGGAAAAGCGAAGTGTATGGAAAATGCACTGTGTTAACAGAAGCACCAGCCCATATTCATTCGTTCTAGTGGCCTACAGAAAAGTTTTAGGTAACCCTCAAGTCACAATTCTATTAATTTATACTTGAAGCCCCGAACCTTGCATTCAAGGCCAGGTATCGTTGAATAAATTACCACCGATATTCTGTGCGTTGAAATCGCAATATCTGTCCTCACACGGCCTCACACGACACCATTCTATACTGCAAATCATAGCGTTCTTTCAATCACTCCATAAAATAAATTCACAGGGACAACTAATTCTATTATGGCTCGGCAATGATATAGCATAAGAAGCTGTTGATGCCATCATCGGAAGTGGCCTCACTTCCGGTCTGGTGACGTCACTTCACACAAGCTAATGGGAATGCTCCCATCTGGTAACGTCACTTTTCGCCAGCCAATGAGAATGCTCCAGTCTGATGTCAATTCCCTCCAGCAAATGGGAATGCTCCCGTCTCGTGGCGTCACTTGTAATTCAAGGCAATCAGCGAATTTAGCTCCCAATGACACATTTTCTTCCCGATAAGGCTTCTGATGGTGTCGCATTATTAATTTACTTATAGACGTAAAAGTCATTGAGTTTCGTTTATATTTGATAATCGCATTTCAGCACTTGTTAAACATTGTTCGTTTAGATGGAGCCTCTCAGCATCAGAAGACGTCAATGCCTATTACTCGCCTGACACAAATGAAATTGGTGAGTTCGTTTTACGCGGCCGGCGCTCTGCAAAGCGTCCTCTTTACAAAGTCTTGCGCGGTAAGTACATGGCTATCAAATGATCGCCGTTTTGAGATTGTTTATTGAAACCAAATGTAAACCTTTGCGTCCTTAGTCATTCCAGGGGGGATACTTCAAGACCTATTTTTTCAAGAAGGCCTTCCATCGTAAGTCTATATATTTCGCAATTAATGCCGCGCTTGCGATAAGGAGGGAGATATTTACTTTTTTGTGAGTAAAATATTAAGCGCTGAACAAGTGGGTGGTTTTTCGGCGTTTGGCTCGAAGTTTCTGAAGTCCGTGTACTAGCTATCGGTAGTTTGAGCGCGCTAAAACGACACGCTTAATCTGGTTCCACATAAGTTCCAGTTAGTAACTAGAATTTTAGTGAAACTTTTTAAAAAGTTTCACTTATATAACTGGAACGTGTTCGGTCTGAAAAATAGCGAAATATGTGGAAAATGGTTCCATTTAAGTGGGCAAAGTTTTACGTTCCACATACATGTATCTGGAACACAGTTTCGCCTATAATCTCGAAGGTATTATGTGGAACCGCGTTCCACATACAAACAGTTCACGAATCTTGACCTATTCGGCGGCTTCACTGCTCGGCGTAACTGCATGACAGGGACACTCAACTTTGCTGGTGGCTTCGCATCCTCACAATGAGCGTTTTCAATACAGTGGGCACTAATGTCTGCTCCTTTGCAGGAACCATGGAAAAGGATCGCAAGAGCACTTTGCTCTAAGCGCGCGTTTGCTTGACTAACATTGCTTGGGCCAAAATACTGAGAGCTATATGTTTACATGGCCATACATCTGCTCGTAATGGCACAGTGTTATCTGTAATTTATGCTGGGAAGACAGGTAAGACTTGTGCTGAATTTCCCCTCTGATGCTCAAGCACTACAGGGGTTACATCAATCGCGATAGGAAATTATTAGCATTGCACTGTTTAGCAGCGTTCTGCAAAATTTAGATCATGAAAACTGGGCTAAATTTGGAAGAAACCTGCATTGAATCACTTATTCAGAACGCAGCACGTGTATAAAGAGAAAGCTGCATCTGCAAACATGGCTGTTGAGAACTCACAAACAGTACTTCTTGACAAAATCAGATTTCCAGCTATCATGCCTCATTTTTTTAACCACAACACAAAACCGTTTGACTCACGCCCATTGTGTATTGTGAGGCCGAAACGATAAATAAACAAAGCGAAATTGCAGACGAGATACAAACAGATGCAAACACTTCAATATTGTGTAAAAGATGGGTACGCTAATGACATCAAATTCGAGTCGACGACTGCACAGTCTTTCTTCTGCAATCTTGCAGAAGAAAGAATGAAAGCAAAGAGATGGTTCCGAGAATACACCTCCTGCATGGCGTCTTTTGCACTGCAGTCTGTGTTCGTTTCATATATAAACGTTTTTTAAATCATTAACCTGGATGACTTATTTGCTCTACGCCGTGTAGCGGCCCCTTATATCACGCTCATTGCGGGATCTGAACAAATGAGGTGTTATTTAAATGGCCAAGTAGATACAATCAGAGCAGCAAACTCACTTGTCTTGATTTCTATTTGTCTAATCAAGGTAACTAATAAAAATAAAAAAACGTTCAACGGCAGGCCCGGCTAGTTCTCTATTCATGCGGAAGTATAAGCATGAAGGCATAAGCTAATCAAGCGGAAATATGACAGGAAAATAATGTATCGATATGCAATATAGAATAATTCGTGCAGCTATTGAAGCAATGACGCAGGAGGGGAATACAAAGGTAGAGGCGCGAACAAATGTAAACGGAACACGCTCTTTTATTCCAACTGAAATCACGCCTTCCAAATATAAGAGATAAAACGTTATTCGTATTTGAGAAAGCGCACTAGCCTCCTCTGCCAATGGGCACAGTTTATATTAGGCAACGCGTGAAAAAAAGGCAATAAAAGAAAATAACGGGTTTCATTTACTTCTGTCCGCATCTGTATACCCGATAACGTAGTCACACATTAAGGGACAACTGTGAGCTTATGCCCTTGGGCCTTTTTTAAAGATCTCTCGTCGCTTACTGACGTTTCATCATATGGTATATCCCAAATAGGACGTGTAAAATAATGCACAATGTGAACACAAAGAGAGTCACTCAAAAGCCGTCCTTATAGGTTTACTCTGCGCAGCCCCTCTTTGCCTGGTGTGCCCCTCCTACAGGTGGCAAAATTAAGCTGTATACAAAAATCATATAACACCTCGATCTACACACTCTGAGCATTCTTAGAGACTTCTAATTATTGTCTGTGTGGCCTATTTCTCTAATTTACATCGCAAAAAACATTCCTGCTCCCGAATTTTTTTTTTTAACTCAACGCTGAAGGTAGGAGGAGTCAACCAACGCGTGGAGTGCCTTTCAGCCAGTCCCGTGGCGGCTTGCCGCTCTGCCATCGGCGGAGTGATACGCAAATCAGAGTCCACGCGTATTTTTATTTCCGTGGGCGTGATTTGGGGCTATGTTGTCTGCGACTGAAACTATTTATTCACAGAAACCTAAAAAAACAAAATAAAAGCGAAAGCGAAGCGGCCACAAGACTGGCCAAAAGGCACTCCACGCGTTGGTTGACTCCGCCTACCGTCAGCGTTGAGCTGAAAAAAAATGCGGGAGACGGGACGTTTAACAAGATTTAATTTGGGGAAATCGGCCGCACAGGACAATAATCCCAACTTTCTAAGAATGCTCGGAACGTGTAGATCAAGTTCCCGCGGTAAAAAGACGAGTTTGGTTTCATCTTTAGCGAACCTTTAAAGCATTTTCCTGGAGATTTCAAGCTTCAGCCTGATAGCAGAACACGACTGCCTCATACTTTTCATTTCAAAGATATCGATATAGATGCTGTTCATAATTCCGCGGCACCTGCCTAGGGAACTCAATGCGCTTTTAACCTTTTGGAAATAAAAAGATAATCTTCTCCTTGTAACTCTTTCCTTGCGGCTACAGTGCGTACCAACTGCTTTGCCCAGATTACTGCATTGCCTTACTGCTTGAAGTACACCGATATTAATCGTGAACTGTTCTTTTCTTCCCAGAGAGCTGTTTCTTTATCTCTGCATAAGTTGAAAACTAACAATGAGTTTTGCTCGTTTAGGTGCTCAAGAATAAACCATAAAGAAATCAGCTTGGCAATGTCATTAGTAAATTAGCATTGCTAACAGGAACTGCGCAACTTTTTTTTTTACTGGCGGCAAGGCTTGGAGTTGCTTTTGGTATTTATTTATTTACTACGTTTTATTTACATATTGTGCAGTATTTATTGCCCGTATTTGTTCTTATTTCGCACTGTTCAAGAGATGTATTTGTAAATGCATACAAAACTTCATGAAATGGGCAACTTTATAAAAATCTACAAACAAGGAGTGACTGACTGCCGTTCGAGTACAGCTGCTTCAGTACTACGTAATCAGTAAAAAAACATCATAATTATGATGGTACCTAACTGAAATTGAATGAGCCCAGTAGGACACCAATTGGATTAAAATGAATTCGGATTAAAATAGGACAGCCAATGAGTGTTCTCAATACAGTTTGCGCAATTGGTTTTGTCACTGAAGCATTACAGCGAAATAGAATTTGCCTGTTAAAATAGGGAATAATTACTTATTAGATTTACTGTCGGAGACAGAAGTGGCCAGGATTTGCAAGCGCGCGCAAAAACAAACCCCTGGCTACGGCATATTTTTACAACACCGTGTTCATTCCTGTCAGGAGAGGAGGCTATCAGGAATATTGCCGCAACGGCGCTCGATTCGGCCTGGCACGCGAAGCAACACTCCGGCAACCCACAACAGCGAGCTGCTGGTAAAATCCAAAAAGAAATGCGGGTGGCCAGCGCCTTATCGGAGTGACAGCGCACCCCAGGAAGCGCGTAAGCTTGCCGACTCATCGTGTTGGCTGCTTATCGCACCAAGCCCGAAGGAGGCAGAGCAGACGCTTACATACGACCACCCCTTGTTGCGCGAAATGGACTCGCCGTTTTCGGGCCAAAAGATGGCGCTGGTGACGCAGCGATGCATTTTGAACAGGGACGAAGCGTGTGGACACGAAATGAATGCTGTCGCGCAGCTTCTCCTCGAGCGAGACCTATTTTTGGCGCAAAAATCAACTCAGGCTACGAGGGACGCCGTAGTGAAGCGCTCTGGAAATTTTGACCACCTGGGGTTTTTTAAGGCGCACTGACGTCGCACCGCACACGGGACTCTAGAATTTCGCTTCCATCGAAATTCAACTGTTGCGGCCAGAATTGAACCAGTGTCTTTGTTCGTGCTATTTACTGTCTTGGCCCCAGAGAGTCAATTCTACCCTTCCTACTCTTCTTAGCGTATAAACTCCACCTTTTTACTTGCGCTTACATGCAAGTGAGAGATAATAATAATAATAATAATAATTGGTTTTTGGGGAAATGAAATGGCGCGGTATCTGTCTCACATATTGTTGGACACCTGAACCGCGCCTAAATGGAAGGGATAAAGGAGGGAGTGAAAGAAGAAAGGAAGAGAGGGGTGCCGTAGTGGAGGGCTCCGGAATAATTTCGACCACCTGGAGATCTTTAGCGTGCACTGACATCGCACAGCACGCGGGCGCCTTGGCGTTTTGCCTCCATGAAAACGCAGCCGCCGCGGTCGGGTTCGAACCCGGGTACTCCGGTTCAGTAGCCGAGCGCCCTAACCACTGAGCCACCGCGGTCGCTGAGAGATGAAATATAATTTGATGCGACATTGGAGCGAAAAAAAAGCAGAACAAGTGTGAATCCAGTGCCATTTCATTGTTTATCGTTCACCCAGACCTCTCCTCAAAATTACAACGAGCTTTTTCCTCAGTCTGTACACGGCATTAACGACCACGCGATATCAATGCGTGGAAAGCGCAGCGTTATACTGTTTCTTTGCTAACCCCAGAAACTGCTAGCACTGCCCTCTATGTTTGCTGGCCAGCAATACGCAAAACGTGCCTGCAATTCTGCAACCAAGTCAAAGCTAACAATCCAAACCATATCGCAATGTGTGACCGGTGGCTCGATTCACACGTTGTTAGGAAACGTTGCTAGGAAAGTGTTAGTGTCGCTTTGTGCTCAATCGCGAAGGTTATGGGGAACCTGCGCTGCCAAGGTGGCACTGCAACTGTTCCATTCGGTGGCTCAAAACTGCTTTTGTCAGCCGCTTGAGCCGCTGCAAACGCGAGAACACATTCTGCGCGATTAGATACCCGCGTTTGGCTGACAGCTTCATTGCCTAGCTTCTCTCGGCGTAGCCAAGATAGCTGACGCACGGCACGTGCGCCTTCGACAGAGCGCGGAGGCTAACGCCAATAAGCGCCTGAAGGTGGCGCGGAAAAGCACTAATAGTACTACCCAAAACTGCTTGCTCTTCTCGCTAGGCAGTGTGTTATGGCGCTGCAATCGGCACCGCAAACTTCAGCGAAATTTCCCCAACAGAAAGCGCTACGTTTTCAAGCAGTCAACACTTACCTGGGCACTGTCCCATGAACTGGGGCTGTTCGCAGGCTTCAGGCTGTGGTGACGCAAACTTGGCGCAGTTCATGCAATCCGTCCGCACCTCATTCACGGCATCATATTTCCATGGCACTGTGGCCTCCGTTCTCCGCCGCCTGAAGGATCTTTTCAGCGTGGCACTCCGCAAGTGCCTTGGCTGTCGCTAAGAGACAGTTGCTATCCCGGAGCCAGTGGTGGCGGTAACTGACGGCGCTTCAATCGCCAGATGCAGCGATAAGCCCGTTTTCAAGCGTGCAGCGTCTGGCGGCGGCAACGTAGCTCTAAGCGCCGCGTCATTCACGGTGTCGTCCTCGTTGATCAAGCGTGCTGCTCGAGTGATGGCCTTAGCGGCTTCTCATGACGAAGGCAACGTTGGCGTCAGGTTTAAGCGCGTCTTGACCAGTGAAACCGCAAAAATTTTGTGCTTACGCCCTATGCAGCCAAGCCGGTTCGTTCGGCTCAGAAATACACTAGGCTGCGAATTGGGCGAGTTGGTACTGATTCATATTTGAACAGCGCAATAAAACAACGGGACACAACGAAGAATGGACACCACAAGCGCTGACTCGCAACTAGATTTTTATTCACGGCAAAGGTGTTGTTAGATACCTTTGCCGTGAATAAAAATCTAGTTGCGAGTCAGCGCTTGTGGTGTCCATTCTTCGTTGTGTCCCGTCGTTTTATTGCGCTGTTCAAATATTAATCACAAATAGTCTTTCTGCAGACCCCGGCGCTACAAGAGCAGTGTAGTGTGATTGTTCGTTGGAACTTGTTTTGTAAATACGGTCGTCAGTCGCCGACACCGCTTGTGATGGATGTTGCCTTTTCTTGGAAGCGCTCTCGATTCCTCTTACCGATACTTTTTTTTTCTTTTCGTGGCCAGCTGCGTTGCCAGGAGTTTAATTTGCCGTCTTTTGATGCTCAAGTTTTTGTTCCACAGCTGAGCCGTGAAGAGATAAAACAATTTCGTGCTTCCCTGTCGAGTGGTATCGTAATGCGATTGTCGACTTTAGTGTGTTCCCCTAATGCATTTCAGTGAGGTAGAACGTTGGGCCAGTTGGTACTTCAAGAGGTGGTACACCCCTTGATCCGCGTATTCGACTCCCAACTTCTAGCCTCACGATAGTGATAGATTGACCTGCACACGAGTTAATACGAGATAAGGGCCCTGTCGTCAGCAAATGGGAGGAATGCTAAAGTATTCCTCTTCATAAGTTTTTATCCCCCCTTCTTTCCAACCTAGCCCTTTCAATTTCCATCACTTCTTGGAAACACGCGGCGCGCAACTGTGGACTCTGTCACGTTGCCGGCACACTCTAAGATTGGAATTTTATTACTTTTCCCGTAGAGGGCTAGAATCGCTGTATGGCCCTAATATTTTTAGCAACCCGGATGCGCAATGCCTGCATGAGGGTTTTGTCTCTGCTTACTTTAAGATTTATCATAAAACCTAAAATTATGTAAACGGCGGTTTATAATATTTATATTTCTTTATAACCTGGTTTATATTGCATGGTGTTGCAAATGGGTTGCAAGCCCCAAGGGTAGCGTTGGCCTGGCGGCCTGGGGCACAGCTGGAAACATCCGAAGGTCCCGGCAAAGGATGAGTCGACTGGCAACAGAACAACTTGTTTATTCTGGCATCGCAAAAGAGCAGCCGGTCAGGGCGACCACGTTACTCGAAGGAAGAAATCGAAGTCTCTCTTTGGCGTCCGGGGCAGCGGCTTTTATACCCTCGGAGTCGAGGGCAAGAAGGAACGGCTCTGTATGAGGCGCCCGATACGGCGACGCTCAGACATGTTCAGACGTGACGTGCGCGTCCGCCGGGCCGGTGCCGGTCAGACCTCCTCGCCTCCCAGTTGGGGAGCTCCTCTCCCCGGCTGCCGCGCTTTGACAAGCGTGGGCACCAACATGCACACACACACACGCACACACGACGACACGTGGCATTGAAACCTGCCTGGACGCGCTTGGCGGGAGGCGTTACGGCAGCACTGAACGGGCCCAAAATGACCGCCACTTTGAACGAAGCCCCGGCGTCCGTTGCATCCGCGCCGGCTATACCGCGCGTCGTAGGCGAAACGTAACAATCGTTATGGCTTATTGCCCAGCACGCTTTCCGAAAACCAGCCTGTAGCTAGAGGTCATTCGAGCGTAAGGTTACTCCTATTCTAAAAGCACATACGAGGAGGTCTAAATAAGCAAAAACGGGCTGGCAAGTTCCGCTAAAGGGACTCTTTTTTTTTTCAAAGGAAACGACACAGCGGGCACATTAACAGGAAAGAGACGAGAGAAAGAATGAACCACGCTATATATATATGCCCACTTTTCTTAATCCCAGTAAAGAACCATTATAAAATTCCTGTCATAAAATTTACCGCCTAATGACTGCGAGGCATCAAAGACAACAGTGCACGGAACTATAAACTTAGGCGAACAATTCAGACATAGAAGGAAACAACAAGAGAGGTCTGGGTGTCTCGTTCTTTCATCTATTTTGCAACAGCGCTGATTCGCATAAAGTATATTGCAAGCTCACCAGATCGCACATTGTTTTTTGCTATATATCAAGCCAGTAACAGAAGTCCAAACGTCCAGTAAGAGAAAATGATGAATAGAAAATCTGCAGTGCGCGATATGATAGAAGTCAATTTTTGTAGTACTGCAGTGACCATAGTTTTATCTGTGACCCTACGTGGTTTTACTGGAACGGATTTGCATTAAGTGGAACGCGAAAAGTTTTAACACACGGCTGTTTTACTTAAAGCCAACTGGTTCTAGTTAAAAAGCGCAAATAAGATGCGACTGAAGTTGCCGTTCCACATAGAGCAACTTGAAAATAGTCTCGTTCCAGATGAAATTACTGGAACAGAGATTTAAGTGGAACTTGTGTGGAACCAATGGTGTTTATTGGAACCGAGATTAAGCACTCAGCCGCCGAGCCGTTGTCTATGTGGTCCCTATGTGACCTTGTGACATAATGAATGAATGAGTGAGTGAGTGAATGATTGGTCGCGAAAGGTTGCTCGGGAAGAGCAACCTCGGTTTCAGAAGCTCCCCAACTTAGCAACTGCCATCGCAGGCTTTGTGGCGCATCTCATAACCGCTGCCCCACTGAGCCAGGAGCATTGGGAAGACTCCCAGCGCTCTATAAATTCAAAGTCGAGAACCTTGAAAACTGAGATTCGAACCGAAACCGAAGTGGCATTTATAAGTTTTAAGGCATACATTTAAACGAAGACCGTAGGTACAACTTCAGTTTTAATTCAGTTCTCTTAATCAGCATGGCGATGAATTTACGACTAGAGTGCTCGTTAGCAGCTAGGTAGCTTTCCGCCTTCAATCTGCGCAAATTGCTCCCTCGGTGTTACGAGGGAAAAAATGACTCGCCTGGTCTTCCAGTAGTCATTAATGCATAGATAATCTCTTGCTCTTGCGAACCTAGGTACATGAACCTGGGGTCCATCGGGGCCATCATCGGACACGAAATAACCCACGGCTATGACGACGAAGGTGGGAACAGTGCCTGTACTATGTTTGTAGCGTGTCCAAAGCTTCGCCTTAGCTTTTTTTTTTTTTGAAGTATCGCATGCGGAAATTGTGTGACACAATTTTGGTGGGACGTGAAGAAAAGAGCAAGCGGGACTACTTTTCTGCATTGCTTCGCGCTTACTCTTTCATCTCTTTCTCTTTCTTGCGGTAAATAATAGAAGGAAGATAAAGAAAAACAAGTTGAGACTTTCTTCTTATCCATTGTCTGAGGGTAACAACAACAACAACCTTACTGACGGCGTTCTGACCTGATTGCCGCCTTTCTTAAAGAGTGGTAAACGTTCCAATATTTCTCAGCTTCACTGTTCGCTATTAAGATGTAAATGCGTGCCGCTCTTAACGAAGACTTCGACAGTCGCACCCGTTGCAACAAATAACAAGATTGCCACCTACATCTGACCTACCTACGAAGTAGGAAGCTCTCACAGCTTCGAAGCGCGCGCATGCAGCCACTATGCATGCTAAGTAAAACGAACAGTGTCATGCGAAATTAGAATTCACGGAAGTAAGCCCTGCCGCAGCGGTTTGATGGACATGTGTTGTGTAAGCTAGTGGCGTTATGGTGGATGTTCAATGCACTGATTAAGTGCAGCAGTAATCTGAGCTGCCTCGTTGTTGTCATTCAATCAAGGCTCCCAGTACGACGGCAAGGGTCGGCTCATCGACTGGTGGAGTAATGAAACGGAACAGGAGTTCAACGCGAAGAAGGACTGCTTCATACACCAGTACGGAAACATAGTGGACCCTGCCACCAAAGAATCGGTAAGCGTACACAGCAAAACACTGGGCAATCGATGTTTCTTGTAATTTATCGGAAAAACATTCGCTACATTCCTTAGAGATGTATGCTTGCACACACGCGCACACGCAAAGTGCGCATGTACTTCTATATACCTACGTACTCATGTGCATATGTACAGGGTAGGTCAAAAGTTCTCAGGACAGAGGGCCTGCTTTTGGGCCGTATAGTGAGGCAGCTAGAACACCCGTGAAGCTGAAAATATCTGTAGAGGGTAACAGAAGTATTGTTCTAACCTCTGACAACCTTGGTAGCTGTATCGGCGTCTTAAGTGCCAGGATATACAGAAGTAAAGCAGACCCTGGGGCCGGAAACTTTTGACCTATATATATATATATATATATATATATATATATATATATATATATATATATATATATATATATATATATATATATATATATATATATATATATATATATATATATATATATATATATATATATATATATATATATATATACACTGTCGGCCAAATCTTTAGCTAGCATGCAGCCGTCACACGCGCCCGCTAAAGATTTGGCCGGCTGTACAGTCAGGGACAAAAGTCTCTGCACCATGTGCTTCCCTAACGAAGCCATAGTTCTATTATTAGCCAGAGCGGCTGGAGACCACTCTTGTGGAGCTGAAAGAACAGAATTTTGTCTTCAACCTCCACAAGTGTGGCTTCCAGCCGCCGGCTAATAATAGAGCTTGGTCCAGAGACTTCTGTCCCTGACTGTACATATCTACATATGCACATATGTATACATATGTAGGAAGCCAACAGACATTGAACAAAGAAAATTCCCGGGGATTCTTATCTGTGTTAATATCATTTGTTGCGCTGATCAATGTGAAATTATAGTGCAATCAATATTTTACTTGAAAGACAAATTATTGCAAAGTGTAAGAAAAACAACCACATATATCCACATACATACTTATATGTGCGCACCTGTACACAAATGCATGAATACATATACGTCTCTGTGCATGTACAAAAACCTTATTGATGCTTTTTTTCCCACAGATCAACGGAGAGAACACCGTAGGGGAAAATATTGCCGACAATGGAGGAGTACGCGTCGCATTTGCTGTGCGTATAGACATCTTTCCTCTCTGACGCGTCGAATTGAAGTACCTCAAAACAATGCTCACATTATGCACAGTGATCTTGAGGATATGTAGTGAAAACATTTACAAGGATGCCTAATTCCATTACCAGAAGTTGTGTCACTTAATTCCCTATGGACACTGTAAGTCCCTTAGACGTCCTGCGGACGTCCTGAACGTTTGAAGAACGTCCATGGGATTTTAATGCCCATTCGGTTCCGTTTTGATGGCGTCACTTTCCGCCTGCCGAACAGCGAATTTTATGAACGATGTCTCATTTTCACCATATGCTGCGTCTATGCTATCTAATCAATAAATTTCATCGTGAGAATTCTGGGAGCTGATGCGCCAACGCCTGGTCTGGTATAACGTTCATATTATCCTCAGCAGCGGCCATGACCTTTGACCTTTCTTGATACACAAAATTCTGGGAAGCTATCGTAAAGGCCCTGGTGTAACTCGTAGTTTTTGACTTTTGAGAATTCAGAGATTGGAGAAAAGACAGGAGGGAGTGAACATATGCTCAATTAGATCTGATAGGTTGGTAGACAAGTATCTGTACGCAATAAACATGGCTATTTTCTGAGCAAAGCGAAAGCGTAGACAAGCATACGCAAACCTTACGATGTGTTAATAAAGCCTCTGTTTCTCTTCCTCGCATTTTCAGACTCATGCTCGGTTGTCAGATGATGGCGCCGAAGAAGTTTTGCCAGGCCTCGAAGGGTTCTCCCCCGAGCAGCTGTTTTTCATCTCTTACGCTCTGGTATGAAATTATAACCGCACATATGATATTCCCGGTGGCGCGATCAGGGATTTGTTGAGAGAGGATATCCAAGCCTTTCCTTATTTAAACATATCCAAGAAAAAAAGTCACTATAATACAATCGCCACCATTGTACATTGCGTATTCTTTCCGGGAGGCAGTGCTCAGTGATTTCGTCACGCAACAGACAATGACTGCGGCTACTCGTAATGTCAGGTCATGATTATTGAAGTAAATGGTTGCGACCGTGTACCACAGTGACACGTGCCTGCTTGCTCTCATGGCATCATTGCGTTGTACTGTGTGTTTCTGCTTTCTGCCCTGTCCATTGCGTTTTCTGCCGCCTTTGCGAACCGCACCGCTGACTTCAGAAGGCCTTCCTGATGCAGCTGTTAGCGAGAATGCTTGAGCTCTTAGTGGGTTCTTTTAAGCAATGTTTTTATTCGCCCTTTTCATGGCTGCACGACAGGTTTGGTGCCGGTCCACGCGACCTGAAATCGGCGAGGAGCTCATGACGGACGTTCACAGCCCCAACATGTACAGGTGAAGTGCGCAGAATCAAATATTTAGCCGTTCACTCATTCAGGCAGAGAATGGGCTACTGAGTGGTCGGTAATTCAACAAAAGTCCCAGCAAGTAACCAAGTGCCATTAATGTAACCAGGCGCTGGAGATGCTCGACGGTAGCTATGGGCATGCGCTTCAAAGGCGGCTTGAAGGTAGTGCAGAAGTCGAGGTATATACAAAGGGAATGACACTGACCATGCGATAAAGAGGATGGGCATCTGGCTCCTGCTTTAAAAAAATTTTGGACAAACTAGCTTGACTCTTGGCCTGGCTTTTCTTGGCTTGTGGATCACTGCGACAATTAGTACAGTCGGCTGCATTGGCAGTAACGGATCTCTCCATAAACGCAACTTAACGTCATTAGAGGTGCTCCAAGCCTAGCTTGGTAGTTGTAAGCCCACAAGGCAACACTGTAATGCAGGGAGCAAGGAAAACGTAAGCATAGTGCTTGGGGCGTAAGAATAATTCTTGCGAAAGTGCGTTGATGCACCCCATGTTAGGCAGCGATATTGTCATTTACTAGACGGTTTTGCTTCCAAATGGATTTTATTTTTATTTCCCGAAGCTTTGAACGAAACTGTGCATTTGCTTCGCAAAGTGTAAGGTAGCGTACGCCGTGGTTAGTTTGAAGTTAAATGACAGTTTTTATAACGCTGGATATTACTTTGTTTTCTGTTTTTTTTTTCTTACAGAGTGAACGTTCCTCTGAGGAACATGGACGAATTCACAGCTGCATTTGAATGCCGGGCGGGGGCACGGATGCGGTCAGACCCCAAAAACGCATGCGTGCTGTGGTAGCAATGCAGTCCCTTTTGTATAAAGGAGAGAAATATTTTCTTGAAGGCCGTCTCCTGCTGAAGGGCCTTTTCTCCTTTCCTATCACCTTTTGTAGTCGGCAATGCATTTTGGGTAGTAGCATGAGGTATGGCCATATGAGAAGACTGGTACCGGCGAACACCTGCCTGCTGAACAATGAATGACGTCTAGAGCAGTGACCATGTTTATAATTACCTAAACCAAGACAGCTCATAACGTCCTCAAATGTCTACACGTACCCTGCACCAAGTACCACTGATCTTATGACAGCTAAACTGTTGCATCAATGCATAAGTATTTATGTTGCACTCAATAAAGCATTATCTGTGTAAGCAGCCCTAAAAGACATGCGCGCATCTTATATGAATGGTTGTTTATATTTTGTGCTTTCTTTAATAACATTATTTTTCAGCTTTTCCCATTTGCTCAGTTACAGACAAAAATGGGGTTTTACAGGCCTTCACTATAATGATGTTGAAATAAAGATGAGATTATTTGAAGTGCAGATGGCTGTTTGTACTAACAAAGGACAAGTGTCAGTTGCTTCACGAAAAATTTCCTTCCACTGTGCAATCTCCTGTTGAGTTGAACTTATGTAATGCTTTGAACAAAAATTAGTACCCGACGCCTCAGCCACATTAGACGCCCATCTAATGAATGCCACACGGGTATAATTCGACGAATTTTCTTATGCTTACACAGATGTACTAAATGTGCGTTTTGACGTGTGAATTATTGCTGCATATATCTTAAAATAGTGTTAACTAAAATGCGGCGGACTATTGACAACCGGGGCAGATTAATTTAACGAAGAGGCAAAGCATTTATCACCGGAGTCCTAACCAACCTGACAAGAGGAATCAAACATGAGAAAACATTAAAAAATAGCACAGAGACCATGGCATTGGGGAACAGGACCAAGCAGACCGACATTAGCGTGCGCACTTGGAAAGCAAGCGGTAGCGAAAAGGCAGGAGCTAGTAACATCGAAGTAACACAAGTAAAGGTTAATTAGAATAAATTATAGCAAATCGTCAAGCGAATGTAGTGCCAAAAAAGTACGTTCGACTGAGTAACAGGGCAAAATAACACCAACGAAAACAAGATAACAAAGCCAGAATAACTATTAAAATACAAAATCGACATCAATCGGCAAAGCAAGAGCAGCATCAAAGCTACGCGGTAACCGTCGGAACTAACCACCGGAACTAAAACATACATTTCAAAGATGGCTAAAAAGGATTGTGGCGACGTTCACTCAAACTGATACGAGTTTCAGCGTCAGCTAATATACCTGCTGCAGGTGACAGTACTGTATGATTATGGATGCTGCCCCATTGTACCTCGTGCAGCATTTCGCGAGAGTAATTAAAGTTTAATTTTGTAACTTGGGATACAAAGATTCTTCGCGCTACCATACTGCATGATGCAACCATCAATGAGGATTGTCACTACGAAACTTAATCCCACCAGTGAACAGATCGTAATGAGAACCACAAAGATCAACTGACACTTTCCGGGTGTCAAAGCGAACTTAGTGCCAAACTAAGCTTTCGGTCGTTTCTTCGCATCTTCAAAGACCGCACGCTCCAGAGTCAGCCACTCTGGCTGCAAAATAAAGTGCATTTTAAAAGGCCACTTGCAAACGAAGACACCACGACAGTCTTCGTTTATAGTGCGATACATATGGAACTTTAACTGGGATCGCAGGAGAGGGTCAAGGTTGTACAAGTGAAAGCCCAAGTGTCCCTGGTATATCAGTGGCGTGTTTGTGGTAAGTACACGAATGTCCCCAATTTTCAGACGTTCTTGTTTTTTTGTTGTTGTTAACGTCCGGAAAGCCTAAAGTGTTGTCCATCATCCGTGCTCGTTCGCAACACATATACGCTGCGTCCTTCAACGTCCTCGCCTCTCGTGTTGACAATATCACACCGCTGTAGCATCGCTGCCAAAGATTTGCAACTTTCATTTCACGAGAACTGCGGGAACCAGCCGGGCATCGTCCATTTGCATAAAAGCGGCAAAACACAGCAGCGTTGGTTAACTTCTAGAGGGGGGGGGGGGGGGGGGGGCAGAAGAGGAACCCGGGGAAATATCACTACACAGCATACACTTGCCACGACCCGAACTCGAAACGGCTCCCTATATATCATATGCACATATATTTACACCCTTTATAACTCTCAAAGAGAAACGGGCGATGTTTATCCAAGAACCTTTCGTCCAGAAACCCCAGGCACCACGCTGTTTCGCCCTCTCTATTGTCTTCCGACGGCCCTCCAGCTCTCGAGGCTTTCCTATACACGTACACATATATACAGAGTGTGACGTGTGTGGGTGAGATATATATATATATCCGTAGCCATGCAACCGCTGCGCGATGTGGGCACACACACAGCGACGCTCATTTGCAATCTGGAAGTGAGATAAGAGGGCGAGGTGTCCGTAACGCGATTAGAGCGGCCGGAGCCCGTTACAGACGCTCCATTGGGCGCGGGTAACCTGATTACGCGCGCTCGACAGCCCGCTGTCAAAACAGCGTGGGCCAGCTCCGCACGGTCTTGTTTGCTCACGGTGCGCCTCCCCTTCATTGTGGCTGGATGAACCCGCGAAGAGCAGAGCTGGCTGTGGCCGCCTGCGGCGGGTGCGTTTCGCGGGGTTCCGTCCCTGATTGGGGCCGTATGTCGCGTTACCTTAGTTGCCTCACTCCTGTCTGCGAGGTTGTGACAGACAGGCGTTGCTCGAAAGCAGTGACTTTAAGTGGACACTGCGAGGACTACTCCGGCTATTTTTTGGTCTTGGCAAAATTCGACCGTTTGACTTGTTTTGTAGCGAGAGCTACATTACGGTAGCTACATTACGGTACCTGAACCGAGCTATTTCGTCGGCATCATACAATCAGTATTCACTCCCTTTATAATTACCGTCTCCTCCACCAGTTTCATTTTGCTAATGAAAAGTACGACAATTCTTATTGACACTTTCAGGTGCAACGCTAACGCTGCATTATTTTTAACACACACGCGCCTGAAAAATGGGTGATTCCACACCGCCGAACAAATTACCTTCTACAGTCATTAAGCTATGCAATGCCAATGTTACTAAATAAGCTCAATGTGCCCAGTTTTATTAACCCTGTAATAACTCGCAAAGTTTTGCGTTCAATATTTCTAGAGTGACCTGTGCTTGCATCCTATAAACACAGTAATGTTAGCTTTATGTCTAACTTTAGTGCAATTATTGTCTTTGTTGTAATCTCGTGTGCATGTATGCACTAGTCCTTGTATAACGCCTTGATGTATTTTACTCTTACTTCTGCTCTTATATTTGTAAATTTATGATAAAATGTCTCTTTTTCGAAATAACAGTACATGTATAACTTTTTTTTTTTTACTGCTGTCACTGTTGCCTGCCGCCGGCTTTCAGGCCTCGTCAAGCTATCCCCACAGCTTTTTGCCTGGAAGACCGTCAACAGTGCGAAATGTTGAAAATAAAGGTGAATTGAATTGAATTGAATTTCGAGCCCTCAGCGTGGCGGCGCCACCACCTTGTGGCTGCGCCGCCACGCTGTGACGTGGTTGGTCACGTGACGCGGAGCAGCTGCCGGCGTCGCGGCGCCGTGGCTGATCACGTGGCTCGTCACCTGGTTGGTCACGTGCCCAAGTTCCACTCGGCCAGCTGTAGCTATCGCGTCGCTCCAGCTTTAACCAAAGGTAAACCACCGCCAATTTTTTTTTTTTCGTGGCTCTCTCGACTCGGCATGGTTCAGTAGCAAAAGACGTCTTGATTGCTGAAAAGTTGCGAGTTAAAATATCTTTTCCCACAAATCGATTCAAACTCGTGACATTGGCGATTGCGTCGAGCGAGTTATGGACTTCGTGATCGCTGGTTGGATGTTGATGGCAGTGGGTTCAAGGCAAAGCCACGTGGGTATAATTCGACAAACTTTCTTATGCTTATACAGATGTCATAAATGTGCTCTTTGATGCTTGCATTCTTGTTGCATATATTTTAAAATAGTGTTAACTACAATACGGCAGACTATTGATTAACGGTGCAGATTACATAAAGAAGAGGCCAAGCATTTATGACCAGAGTCCTAACCAATCTGACAAGAGGAAACCAACATGGAAAAAGATGAAAAGATGGTACACAAACACAATGGCATTCGGGCACAGGACCAAGCAGAAAAACATTAACATGTGCACTTGAAAAGAACGTGGTAGTCAAAAGAGAGCAGTTAAAAACACGCAGGAAACACAAATCAAGGGTAAACGTAAAGTTTTCATCCCAGTTCGCGTGTGGAAACGGTCTCTTGTGGCGATGCAAGTATTTACTTTCTTGTCCTTCTATAGCTCATTAAAGATCCATTTTTAGTGAAACTGGCTCTTTTTTTTCATTAGAACCCGCTAATAACTCTATGCAGGTCGAGTTCAAATCGTCCTCAGCATTTTCTTTTTTTTTTCATATCCGGTTCTTACTCAAACCTCCTTGTCTACCATTTCATGAGAGAGCCCCCCAAAAGGGCAAAAGCTTGTCAGTTCAAATGGAAAACATGAAGCTTCGCCATAGGATTGCTCGATGATTTTAATAAGTTATGAATGCACAACTTTGTTCCACTAAAGGCGTTACTATTTCATGCAATAAAAAGTAAGTCACCGCTAGGCGTGTTTCATTTACATTACATGACCGCAATGCGCCGGTAAGAAATGCGGCAGACGGGAAAGGAACAGATTACGTTCAAAAGTAACTTGGCGGGATGGATGCAGCGTGAAGAATGCCCTATATTCTTCGTGCTGTTGGAACTTAGAGCCACTAGGTTCCTTGGCATCCTCACGAAAAGTGGTGGACGGGAGTCTGAGGGGAGTCAGTTATGCGCTCTTCATTCTACGGACATCTTCGATTGTGTGCGAGTGCGTTAACCAATCCCTATTAATGTCCCTTGTTTCCCCCTGAACAGGGTGAAAGCTATGTGAATATAAGTTATTTTCATTTGTCGGTATAATAGGGTGTTTAGTATCTATCCTCATTGCAACGTATATATTTTTGTTTTCGTGCATATTACTCAGCCCACCTATTAGGCGACCTTAATTAATGTACATTTAGTTCAGAAAGTTACCCCTCGGTTACAAAGAACGCCGCAGTTCAGTCATTGACAGTACATGGTGAGAATAATTGTTCTCGCCCGGGGATCCTAAAATGTTCGCAAAAGCATGCGTAAAAAAGCGTTTCCGTGCCTTTCGTATCTACAAGGTAGCTGCCGCAAACCCATGTTGGCTGGAGAGCCCCGTAACAGCTCCAGGTTTTCCACTGAACTCGGTAGTAATCTCTCCTGTTGAAATGGCAGGACGAAGAGGTAACTCACTGGTTTGACTGACTAGAATGGGTGACGTAATAGCTGGAATTAATGATGTAATGACTAGACTGGCTGCTTGCACTCACTGGGCATACTGACTGGGGAAGCTCACGGGGCTGTCGATTCACAGACTCACTCACTCATACACTCCCTCAATGAAGTGACAAATATACTGACAGCGCAGATTGGAGAAATTGCTTGACTTCAATGGCGGAACTTACTAGACCGGCTGACTGGAGGGGTGGTGGAGTGTGACTAGATTAGAAAACTTAACTGATCGACTCAACTTACTAGTTTTCGATGATTTAACCGGAGAGGATAACTCATTGGCTGCCCGACTGCGAGGAGTGACAAGTTTGACTGACTTACTGACGTTACAGAATTTGCGACCAGTACAGTAAGCTCTGAGAGTAGGAGGATCATTCGCACAAAGACGCGACGTCGTAAATGCTACTTCCCCAGTCTTTGGTCAGTGTACGCAAACTCCGCCGCACGAAAGCTGTGCTGGGCAGTGACGGCTGCGTAGTGACGGCAAGACGGTGACCTCCGAGGCGAGGCACAGCGCGAGTTGCATGTCGCCGCCTCTGTGGAGGCAGCAGAGGCGACAGCACTGGCTGTGTAACACGTGGCAGGTGTGTTTGCTCCCATCGCCGTACCGAAGATGCCTCAGGAATGCGCCGCACTCGGGGCTCAGCAAAGGTTGTGAAATAAAAAGAAAGCCAGGCAGTAAGACAAAAGCGCAGACCGGCTGCACAAGGGGCAACGGTCTGTCTCTGTGTCTCGCCGACTAAAGAGCACACCCGTAGGGTTCGGGGCGCGTCCCAGTCTGGGGGGCCTCCGCGACTTGTCGTGCGGAGAGCCTACGTGAAAGGGGGGGTCCGAACAAGCGGAAGGGTACGGGGAAAGGGAGAGGGGGTGGCAACGTGGTCTCCTCTGATGTGCTGCCCGCGCGCCCTGCTGCCGCTGCTCACGTGTTGACATTTCTTCGCGCTCCCGAGCGCCGCCATTCCCCGAAATCCGCGCCAGAACAAACAGCTTTGCTCTCCTCTGTGGCGCCGCCGTCGGCGCCCGTGGGGACCTGGCGAGCATAGCGTGCCTGTCGCCACCGCCGGGGGCGGAGGGGCGGGTTTGAGCCGTTTAGTGCTGCTCGCGACCTGTGCTCTGTGCTGTCTGCGCTCAATTTTGGGTTGGGGAGGGGGGCTTCGTTTCCGCGGATGGGACGGGACGACCACCATCGTACCCTGGGCCGAAACCGGGGAGAAGATTGACAGCTGGTCACCGCTGAAGGCGGCTGTGGTGACGAGCTACCGCTGTCAACCGGAGGGACATGAATCGTCAGGATGGACAGTCCTTCTAACAGGCACAGATTTAGCAATTGTGGAGATAGACTAACTGAGCTGAAGTAACGCAGGCCACAAACAAAAGACAAATGCACTTCAGGTATTCCTTTATGTCTTTTATGGTCCAGCGTGATCAACGACGATTAGGTAAGAACGCGGGAACGCTTGAAGCTAGGTAATTAACATGAGTGTCATATTTTTACAAGAAAACCACAAAGCGTGCATCAAGAACTCATGGCCCAAGAACTGCCCATCAAGAACTGCCCAGCTCTCAAGCCTACAAGGATCCGGCACCTGATGGTAGCAGGTCTTTCACCAAGCAACCCTTCTTCATACATTGCCTGGACGCAGGGACCGTACCATCGTTCTCTACTGGACTTCATCAAATCTGCTAACCTTTTCTCCATTCATTTAATCTCTACTACATCATTCATCACACCTTCACCCATCATTGATGCCCTGGGGCAATAAATTTCGCTTAAAAAAAAAAAACTCGTGCCCAAACGCGTACTAAGATGGGCATTTCAATGTCATCCTACGGTGATTCCTTTATTAAGGGTAAAGGGAAAAGAATGCGGCCAGTAAAAAAAAGTTCACGGGCCAGTTTTCTCACGACCTTACGTCGTCCAGTTGTGCAGTTGAGCTGTGCAGCATTTCTTCGCAGGCCGTTGAGGCTGCCTAGGAGAGCACCGCACCTGGTGGTTCGTGCGTTAGAACTGTGCAGCATTGCTTCGAGAGCTGTGGAGGCTGATTTGCTGTGCACCGCACCGAAGGCGCAATACAGGCGAGAAAACCGGCAATAACTTACACTCGTTCAGCGTGCGACCGTAGGTTCCCCTCTCCCAATGTCAACGCGCCCGCCCCACTAACACAAACGGGAATTTGGGTGCGTTACATAAAATTAAGACAAAAAACCTCAAATATTCTCACAATTTCACAGAACCCAAATCAGACTGAGATTAATGGCTTATGACTTCTGAATGTGACGTGCAATTTGTTGTTTAGCCCATGCGATTTGATGGCGTGCATATCACTTTTAGCACGTTTACCATATCACTTTTTCTACATCAAGTCTACATGCTGATACTGTGAACGGTCACTCAAACGAAACGTGAAGGCAACACGCGTGTCTCAATGTTTCGTGCATCAATCTGCGTCCGTAATTTAATACACTGATTTCAACTCTTTTCATCACAACCGCGCCGAAAAGCGCAACAGAAAATGTTCTGTCGTCACAACGAGTTTTTGTTGTATTTTTGGCAAAGAACTCCCAGTTCCAAGAGAATTTTCTGGAGTATTGGGCTATCCTATGTTGTAGCGCCACAACTACAGATACATACTACAGAAAATAGTACAGTACAACATAAAAAATACTGCAGTACAACAGAAAAGTATGTCGTAACTACTAAACTACAAAACATTCTGTCGCATTATGGACAACATTCTGTCGTTTATTTAGACTGAGTAGTAAATGTCGACCAGTCGGACAAGTGCTTCTGTAACATACTTACCCGCACGTGCCCTATTCCCAAGACTCAACAAGCTGAAAATTTCTGGACTCACCTTGATACGTCAACGAAGGCTCAGGAAATACTTATCAACGTAACATTTTCTTTTTCCTTGCTTCTGTCCTTTTTTTCATTGCGGTGATTACTACCTACCCTATGTAGATGTATTCCTTGACAACTTCAAAAGCTTCGCTGCTCTATTGTAAACTGCTGTCCCTGTCCATGACCGCTGGACATAGCTTTAAATTTCGTCATATTAATTTTAGGCCCACCGTCAGCTTTGCTTGTCTCGGTTCTCGATCGTACCCTGCAGTTCGTCCCCTGAGTTGTTCAGCAAGGCACTGTCATCAGCTAGTCGATTGGTGGTTACTACGCTATTCTCCGTTACCTTATATCCCAAACTCTTCCCAGTCCGATTCTCTAAATACCCCCTGCAAACACGCGATGAATAGTACTAATGTCCAGCATTCTCGGGAAAAAAATTTAGAAAATTTAGAAAATGGTGAGACACTCTTACGGAACTATTGAAGGTAGTGGTCCATTATTCCGATATGTAGCAAAATCTTTCTTTTAAAGTGTTTCCACCGAACGCATCGAACAGTTGAGACTGCCATAGAAATGCGATGGGCAACGATTTTGACGATAGCAAAAACGTTAATATATAAAAAATACAATATTGCCGTTGGATGATCTGCGGATATATTGATTGTTATAGTGAAATCTTACATTTTTGGAAAAAATTGCGTTGCAGGATTGCTGGGTATGAGAGAGATGGTGTCTCCCTGCTTGACACCATTCCTGACTGGAATTTTATCTATTTTCACTTTGAAGACTATGATTGGCTGTGCAGCCGCTGTAGACATATCTTTTTTTCTACTGGGAATATTTCACTGAAGCGAAGATAGAATTCGCAGCGCTGTTTACTGATCTCTAATGCAGTTCATCAAAAAGAGCACGAACCAATATTGCCTACACCTTAAGATGTATTTTTTTAGTTCCCCTCCTCATTTTACAATTACATGTGCGTTGCAAAGCTTTCCTTCCGTCATGGATCGCAGAGTTACCCCAGGCCAGCTTCACTGAATAGCAGGAAAGCGCGTTCACGAGCACACCAGGGATAAAGATGAAAGCTGGGCAAGGTGATCTATATATCATATTCATTTTTTGTTTTTCAAAATTGAAGCCGTCTTCACCGCAGTACTGCATGCCCGATTAAAGTCAGAATGGACAATTATCAAATCAGGAAGCACCCGTAGAGTTCGGATGTTTTGTGACGTTGGGAATTCCGGCGTGTCCCGCGACTGCACCACCGGCACCTCTCAAACGCTTCACAAGTCGTCCGTGGATCGCATATAACTTTTTTTTACTCATTGCCAAACGCTAGCACCCAAGCTCAGCATGTTTACCCAAGTCCATTCGTTCTGCTACGCGCAGCGTAGAGAAACCGATTAAGCAATGAAAAAAGATCTATTGGCCGAGCTGAAATAGAATTTCAAGTTTTTACCCTCGGCTTCTGGCCCCCACATGCACCTTGCAGCAAGATAGCAACGCAGACAGAGAGCTTAAGTTAGGAACTAAAATTATTCCATCGACAACAGCAGGCTTAAGGTATATTTACGCCAACGTTAACCCACCAATCATTCCAGATGCTGTTTCTTGGAATCTCTTGGCATTTCTTTCTCTAACGTTCCTGAATCTGCAGAGAACGTGCGCAACGCCTGTGAATAGGGTGCGGGCTATGCAGTGTCCGGTCGCTGACACGTCACACATGCTGCTGCCTTCATATCTTCGTTTCCCACGTCGCACTCCTGAACGTGCATTCCTTTCTTCTCGCAGACCCGCGGGTGCTTTTTATTCTCGTTCAACAGTTTCGCGCTAACGCCACCAGGGGCCGATGGATCTGGGAGAGAGCTGACGGGAGTGGTTTAGGACTGTTCACAACCATGGGGGCGGAGCACAGTTTGCCGTAGTGTCAGCTGCGCGGTCTTGTTACTCGAACGGCGTCTCTCGGGTCAACGGCGTCTCTCGGGGCGTCTCTCGGGCGTCTCTCGGGCTCAGTCTGTACAAACGGGGGAACCGGCTGGAGCGTTGTGTCCCCCCTCCTCACTCGTGCTTGATGCCGGCGCCCAGCGCCCATGCCTGGCTGAGCAGAGGCGCGCACTGCGGGCAGCCGGGTGGGCAGGCGGGCAGGAAAAGCGGACAGGCGGGTGCCAGCAGGCAACCCGGAGGAGGTGGCCTTGTCCACAGCTGGGCGGCCGCGGCGGCCGCCGCTGCCGCGGCCACCGGAGCCCGGAACGCCGACCGGCCGGCACCCGGAGGAGCGTGGTGAAGGCGCTCGAAGGCGCGCATCCAGTCGGCGCCGTCGTAGCCACGTAACACCTCCTGCAGCAGGGCAGGCCGCTCTGACTGGAGCAGCCGGGATGAAGACAGCGGGGAGGACAGTGGGCTGGCCGCGTCCCCTGCATCGACGTCGATGGATACACCACACAACACAGTCAAATGATCTGCCGCTCAAGCAGTGTTGCAAGCATCATCATCATCATCATCAGCCTTACTACACCCACTGCAGGGCAAAGGCCTCTCCCATGTCTCTCCAATTAACCCTGTCCTTTGCCAGCTGCATCCACCCTTTGCCTGCAAACTTCTTAATCTCATCCGCCCACCTAACCTTCTGCCGCCCCCTGCTACGCTTACTTTCTCTTGGTACCCACTCCGTTACCCTTAAGGACAAGCCCATTTCTTTCTCTTGATTTCGCCTAGGATGTCATTAACCCGTGTTTGTTCCCTCACCCACTCTGCCCGCTTCTGCAAGCAATCGAGTGATAACAGTCAGTGAGTCAACAGCATATACGATTGGGCGAGTTGGTGACCTTCCTTCTAGCGCTGAAAGCACTACTTCAAGAGGTCTAACCGGCTCAGCGAGATTGTGTGAACTTTGACCTTGAGGGCCACCTTGGCGCATGCAGAAATAAAATAAATAAAAATTGCCGCGAATGGGTGTCCAACAAGCGGCGACGCGAACATATGAGCTTCGCTGGCCACTTACTGCACGAGAGCAGTATGCCATGGCCGCAGCCGGTCACGCCTCGTGTAGCAGTAATAGTTGTTGTTGTTGTTGCCTCGTGTTAAACTGAAACACTCTCGCGCTGTGCATTGCACGTCGTCGTCTTCATCAACTTCCATCTGTGTCTCGAGCAGATGAGATCAACTAAACCTCGATTAGAGATTAACCTGAGTCTAATATTGACGCTGCCGCCGCGATGGCTGAGTGGTCACTGATCCGAAATACGCAGGTTCGATCCCTGCCGCGGCGGTCGAGTTTCGCCGAAGGCGAAATTCTAGAGGCCCGTGTACTGTGCGATGTCAGTGCACGTTAAAGAACCCCCAGGTGGCCGAAATTTCCGGGGCCCTCCAAAACGGCGTCCCTCATAGCCTGCTGCGCTTTGGGGCGTTAAACGCCATGAACTATAATCCATAATACTGTCGCCAGACGTACCAAAGACCCATGAAGCCAAACCATGAGTCAACAAGGCTAAACACATTTTTTGCAGGCCTACTCGATTTAACTACGTTAAAACCCTACTCGATTTAACTACGATAAAAGCCTATTACTTTTTTTTAGGCTGGCAGGCTTAAACACGAGGACAAGAAGAAATGAAATGGAGTAAATTCCTGGTGTTTATCATTTCTTCTCGTACTTGTGTCAAGGTTTTCATTGCAGGCTTCAAAAAAAGAACAAACGAACTTAGCTAATCAAACATTGCATCTATCGATCAATGGTTTATGGACTACAATTTGAGAAGCACTGCTCTGATAAATCGATTGGTCATCCATTTGACTGCCTCCTTAGCAGGCGGAGAGAAGATAATTGACGCTGAAGATTTGTATCACACCACTTAGGAATTATCGCCAACCGCCTGCCTGCCTGCTTCAATTAAACACATGCGTTGTACTGCGATGAAAGTAGCTAAAACAGTCTATAATGAGAGTTCTGCTCCCCAACAGACGCCTGTCATTCGGAACCACACCGGAACCTCCACACTCGAAGCCTCAAGTCTGTACGACACTACGGTAGCCGGACGAACAGAAAAAGTTCCAAGTGCGCTCCTCAAAGAACGAAGCGAGAATACCCGATGAAGAAAAACAAGAGGCTGCGTGGCCGCGAACGGCAGCCGCTATGGGCCTCCATACAGAAAGACGCGGGGAACGGCCGACCGCATTGAGATTTCAGCGAGCATCTTTCACCGCCCCGAGGAGCAACGGCTGCGCTTCCTCCTGCTCGGCACACGGCATGAAAAATACACCTCTTTCCGCTCGATATGTATACACGCTCTCAAGACACACACACACACGCTCGCACGCACCGCGCCAATTTCTGCGCATTGCGCGCGCTCCGTCCGCCAGACGGCGCCGCGGTCTGCATGACGATGGCATCCTTCTGAATATCGCCGCCGGTGGTTGCGCCCCCTACTCGCATCTCATCTAAGCATGCGGTCTGCGTTTCGAGTGGGCCCACCCCCTAACCGGGTTAGTATCGAGCGGTCCCGTCGATGCCGCTTGCGAAGCGGCGTGGATGTCGACGCACGGATGTCGGCGGCGCGCAAGCGCAATCTGCAGCCGCCGTCGCCGCCGCTGTGGCAGGCCAGTCGTAACTGGATTTGCACCCGAGCCGTGTCTCGGCGGTGGGTCGAGCCCTCCTCCTCCGTCGACGCGCTTGCTCTCGGGCGAGCAGGCGGTGACAGGGATTCGATACTTGGCCAGACAGCGCGCTGTATAGCTCTGAAACCAGTCATGACAAGGTTGGAGTGCGAAGCGGAGCGGTCAACGTAGATTTGTAGCCCCCGACTGTGCGGCTACTTCCCTAGTTTTAGTTTTTCATTCGCTAGGTTGCAGTGAGTGAACGACTAGCTCCACGTGCTTAACTTCACTCTATGCATGTGTGCCTTTGCGCAGAGCACTGCCTATCTTTCATCAAGCGTGAAGGCCAGCCCACGCGTGGAACTCATTAATAATAATAATAATTGGTTTTGGGGGCAAGGGAATGGCGCAGTATCGGTCCCATATATCGTTGGACACCTGGACCACGTTGTAAAGGAAGGGATAAAGGAGGGAGTGAAAGAATAAAGGAAGGGAGAGGTGCCGTAGTGGAGGGCTCCGGAATAATTTCGACCACCTGGGCATCTTTAACGTGCACTGACATCGCACAGCACACGGGCGCCTAAGCGTTTTGCCTCCATAAAAACGCAGCCGCCGCGGTCGGGTTCGAACCCGGAGTTCCCGGAGGCAAAACGCTAAGGCGCCCGTGTGCTGTGCGATGTCAGTGCAGGTTAAAGATCCCCAGGTAGTCGAAATTATTCCGGAGCCCTCCACTACGACACCTCTTTCTTCCTTTCTTCTTTCACTCCCTCCTTTATCCCTTCCCTTACGGCGCGGTTCAGGTGTCCAACGATATATGAGACAGATACTGCGCATTTCCTTTCCCCAAAAACCAATTATTATTATTACTCCATAAAAACGCAGCCGCCGCGGTCGGGTTCGAGCCCGGGAACTCAATCGCACTTTTATCACCAATATCAACCGATTGAGTTCACAAGGGAAGAAAGCCCATCAAGCTGACCTCCAGTTCATCATCATAATCATCATCATGAGTTTAACTACGCCAGCTGCGGCCGCCTTATACCGCAAAACTTCCCAATATCATCGACCCGCCTTAGTTTCTTCCATCGCCTGCTGCTCCTGCCTTCTCTTGGAATCCAGTCCGTTACCATCAACGACAATTGGTTATCTTCCATTTGCATTAAGTGTCCTGCCCTCTATTTAATCTAATCTTACGACACCCGCGGCCAGCAGATCCCAGGAGGCTCCCTATAAAATCGTCACTCTCTCGCTCTCTTGGCTTTTGCCTCCTGTGGTCACGTTATCGTTCCCTAGGGGCCACTCAGTCTATCTAGAAAGACTAGTTTCAGTTTCACTCGTAGGTTCAGGAAGTATGACCTTTCACACTTTAACCAACGCTGCTATTTGATCTCTTATCTTTATTTTAAGGAAAACAACAAAAGCCCAAACAAAAGACAAGCACGTATAGAATAAGGCAGGACAAGTGCTGGGAGAAGTCAAGCGATATATGCCCAGGATATATGTACATGTCCTACTCATACTATTTCTCACTTATACTCGTCACTGATACTCAATACTTGTACTATTTCACTTTACTTTCCACTTATACTCACTTAAACTTTACTTCACTACACTATTTCGCTTATGTTTTGAAGCTATACTAATTCGAACGATAGCTGCACACTCGTTTTAAAAGTTCTCGCTAGCCTCAAAATTTCAGCCCATTTGGCGGATATACTGGCGAGAAGGGTCTGCCAATGAACTCCAACGCGATTAAATACGAGTTTATTTATTCCACAAAGGTTCAAGAGAGAGAAGTTTACTGCGATGCAGGATTAAGCGTTGCGTATATTCTACCCCGGGATCACCAAAGTCGACTTGTTCATTAGCTGGTCCGAGGTTAGCCAGGCCCGCTATGTTGTGGGTGAGGGGTTGAATCAGCGATACCATGATGAATATGCTGGTTCGTGCCATTGGTGTTATGTGACCTGAACTCCGCGCGGAATAATGCATGGGCTTCGACAATATTACTTGCAGTTCTTCCTTTCTTATTGTTAACTATAAAATGTTTCAAATTTCTTTAGAACGCCACTGAACGCTTTTCCTTTCGTGCATAGCCTCTTTCGACGAATGAAACTGCTCACGGTTGAGGATACTGTACGCATCTCGACAGAAACGTGCCCGTGTACAGTTGAATATGGTTCCGGGATTGTTGATTCCAAAAAAAAGGGCTCGAAAAGACAGTTCCATGCAGTGTTTCGTTACGCTTAGCCGCAACTTGCGGGAGCTTTTGCGGCAATTCGTGATCGTGAATAAACAGGTTTAGCGCTGTATTTCCACAGTCGAGCAGTCAGAAGAGTGGGCAAAGGCTGGAGAAAGCACTCGAACGAAGGCGGGGAACGTTCTGTCGGCTGGGAAATACAGGGTCCCTATTTTTTTTTGGAATACACAAGGAGTATTAGTAAAAAGAAAAAAATAAGAGCGTACTATGCGTTGTTATTAGAGACTTTACTTAAAGAAGAGTCTAAAAAATAAAACCGGTCAATCTTGTGCGCACGAAAGAATTATATGACAAAGCAACCCGCCGGCCAACCAATCCACT
Source organism: Amblyomma americanum (assembly GCF_052857255.1). Lineage (NCBI taxonomy): Eukaryota > Metazoa > Arthropoda > Arachnida > Ixodida > Ixodidae > Amblyomma > Amblyomma americanum. Next base: position 31,711,155 of record NC_135507.1, on the reverse strand, counting down.
GTCGCAAAACGGAATTGCGGGATCATTGCTTCTAGCAGATACCTGGGATTCGGTCCCGTCTGATTTGTCCTTCTTCGCGGAAATTAAAAACAGGTTTTTTTTTTACTACATTCTTGTGCAGAGAAGCTCTTCTTAGCTTTGTTAGGGCTTTCGTTGCGTTTGGAAAGTTTTGAACAAAGAAAAAGCACTCGGTCGACCAAGCACGTTGCCCACAATGTAGACTATGCAGAAAAGTAAAATGCTTTTTTTTCAGACAATGGCGATTGATTAGCATTTTACCAAAATGCCTAAGACACCCTCGTGCAGTTGAGAAAATGCATACTAAAGTCTATAGATGCATTCACCTTGCGGCTAAGAGGAGTTCAGCTATAGTTGATTGCAGGTCATGTTGCTTAAAAAGCGCCAAGACGAGCCACAATACGAAATACACGTTTCGTCGGGTCGTCGGCATCGTGTTATGCCTCGTCTCAGGGCGTTCAAATCAAGAACCCAGCGAGAGGCTTGTGACACCATCACTCGAGTCAGCAAAGGACGGATGGCACCCTTCTTGACTGACTATACACACTAAAGAAATTGCGGGCCAGAAAGGTAAATAAAGCCTCTGCGCGCGAAACCGCAGGCCTCGGTGTCGTCATCAGCGTGCGAGGTGGGACGTCGAGGCTTAACACTACGGGACGGGTGCTGTGCGGTTGTATCGGCTCCCTCAACTTATATGACCCCTTACACTGCCGTCACTACACCCACCACTTTCCCGGGCACTCGCGTTCAAAGCTAAATGTCGCTCCATTTACTTAAAAAGCCCTCCGCGTGTGTTTTTTCCGCACACTTGAATCTATACGCGCCAGTGTAGACCTCGCCGTTTCTCCTCTGACAGGATATTCGAGGAAGAAAAAAAAACAGAAACAACGTTCGCGTCATCCGCGACAGCCGGCGAGGGAGGTTGTCTCGGGTGACCCACCGGACGCGACTGCTCGGCTAGACAGAACTGAGACAGCAGCTACGATGGCTGCTGGGGGAAAGAGAGAGAGAGAGAGAAAAAAAAAGAAAGAGTCCGAAACCCGCGTACCGAATGTCCCACCCATACCCATATACATTGCGTCTCCGAAACAGCTCAGCTTCGGCATGCGTCAGTATACGCCGCGGTGGTGTCCTATGGTATAGTAGCGTGTTCCTGGCGGGGGGAGGGGGGGGGGGGGGGACAAACGCACGAACGCACTTGCAGGCAAGCGATCGGCTTGCCCTCGCTTGCGCGTGCGGCCTCCCGCCGACGGCGTTGACTACCGCGGACCACCGGCGCAGTGTTTGCGGCCCACAAACATGGCGGCTGAAAGCAGCGCAAACAGCGGCGTCCCTTAATGGGCTCCCTTCCGGAGAGCGAGCAGCCAGCGAGTACAGAAGACACAGCGCCGCCTGCACGCGGGCTCCGCATACAGCCCCGCGTCAAGCCGTGGCATGCGCCTGACCTGCGGACGACTCCTCGGATCCCGGCTGCTGTGCCGATGGCTGCGGAGGCGGCGGAGACTGCGCACGCGCGGGCGACGGTTGAGGAGGCACGGAGGACGTAGGCGAAGGGCAGCCGTCGTCTCCCATCCGCTGTGCCCGTTCCTGCTGCTGCTGGTCTTGCCGTTGCTGCTGCTGCTGCTGCAAGGCCCTTGCGGCTTCGCGCGCCGCTCTCTTGGCCGCGGCTTCCTTGGCCCGGGCCCCCGAGCCCCTGGCCTGGGCCATGGCCTTGGCGGCCAGGGGGAGGCCGAAGATTGGTCCCGGTGGCAGGAAGGGCAGCGATCGACCCGTGGCCACGGCGCGAAGGCCCATGGCGATGGCGTCTTCGGCCGCCTGTTGACGCTTCAGGGCCACCTGCGCGTTTTGTGAAGGCCATCAGTTGGTTGCTAGAAGTGTGAGTCTAAAATTGAAAGCCTGTAGATGACGAACCTGCGCTACCTAGAAATGTGTTTACTAACGTCGATAAGTTTGACTTTGTTAATCTTCGGGGCGCCACCGAAACGCGTCAGTATAGACAAGCGACGAATACGACGCGCGTTTAGCGCTGTGTCCCTTCTCGTCCCTTCTTCTCTTCTCTGCTGATGTACTTTTGCTGCGCCCAAAAGTGTATTCCTATTGTTCATGCCCTTCCTAATGAATGTTCGGATCTACATGGATCTAGATGCCTTGCCTTCGACAGAAACAATAGCTTCGAACGCCCCTGGATAACAATGTCCACTACGGTGCAATCTGCATGTCAGTCGCGCGATGCCCGCATAGTTTCGGTTTCAGTTTCTTATAAGTCGGACACAGCACTCAGCGGCACAATCGATGGAAGGGCATCGGAAAACTAAAGAATGTCGTACTAAATGTCCTTTCCGCCGATTAGTAAGCTCTATGCACTAGCGTCAGCGCAGAATTTTATAGCAGGCTGTTTCGTTACAGAGAATGAAGCCGCTGTCTCATCAAACTCGGGAAGTATAGGCTGGTAGATATATCCTTGATTACACAGCGTCTTTATTTTCCGTCTTTTGTATGGAGGTCTATTAAGGCGGATGCGTGCATAGCACATTTCGCCCTTCTAGGTTCGTGCTTCAAAAGTTGAAATTAAATTTTCTTGCGGTGCCTGTCCCAAGGGTGTTACGCATTCCCAGTGGACAGCATAGGTGCTCCATTAATAGGCTGTCTGGGCATCCACTGGAAGCTTTCAAAAGAACCTATACCCCGCTTTACGTTCCTCTGATAGCCGAGCCATCTTGGGTTGATCATGGAATGCTAGAAATCAAATAATGAACAAGCGAGTGGTCGGGAGACATTTGTGACCAGGATCGGTTGATCATGAGAGGCATACGTGGGACGTCCAGTGACTCAGCACTCACCAACACGTGGCGCTTTAATCTATCCAGCAGTTTTGATGACCTAGACTCGACGATATGAAACAGTTTAATACTCACAGCTGACGAATACCATATTTATGATGTTCAGTAGAGGCTCTGATGGGCCAGTTTATTAAGGTTAGTACCGCGTTACGACAAACGCGACTGTTCGTTTTTGTGTTTTTTTTTGGCAAAAGTTTCAAGAATGGTACTTCCTTCGTCATGGCAGGTTTGCAATGAATCAGTTTGGTCAATATAAGAACACCGAGCGAGCTAGGAGGTGTTATCTCCGCCTTCGAAACAAACTTGACAATGATGGCAAGGAACCGAAGAACAGACGACACAACAGCCCTCACAGCGGTCGCGGCTGAATAAAACAAACACATATATAGCGGGGACGTGGAAATGGCAAATGAGTAGAAAGGTGAACGAATGTGAAGAGCTATAGAAAAGGGAAAGGAGCTTTAAACACGACTCTCGGCACACCCGGAAGGTCCCCCTTCCACGCACCCTGCAAGACGGCGCCAGGTCCGAGCTGGCGGACTCTTTCCTGCAAGAGTCTACGGATACCTGATACTAGCCTCCCGAATCAGGTATATGAGGTTAACTGCATGAACCGTGCATTTTGCGCGACGCCGAACAGATGACGAGATCTCCACACGCTTGAACTCACGCTGATGTTGTTAAAAGCGCCGCCTTTGCCAAGAAATAATGCGCCTTGTAAACACTTCTTTGTCTTTGAGTAGCCAATGCGTTAAGTAATTTTTGCAGACTTGACACATACGGCGGAATGTCTATCTACCCACCTTCCCAAAAACAGTGAACGTTGCACTTACAGAATCGGCAAACATAATTTTTTTTTTAAATGGCAAAAATATGGAATCAGCAGTTACCTACAAAAAAGTAAGGTTTCTCGCTACTGCTGGAAATAGAGGTCTCTGTATTGATAGGGGCAAGCCTCGTAAGGTCCCTGCACCAAAATGTCCCCGTACTGAAAGTTCCTTGTACTCTAAAGTTCGTGAACCTAAACGTTCGCGCAAAAAAGCAACCTCCTTGGGCGGACGGCCCACGCACTAAAATGTTCGTGGGCCTATGCCATGTACAGGAAGAAGCGTGTTCAAAAATATGCCAGGAAAGGTCCGTGTACTATCACATACATGTCCCAAAAGGTCTGCGGGCCAAAATATATCCATGCACGTATGAAGCTCCAGGCACAAAAAGTACGCGTGCCAAAATGGTCGTGCACTTAAATGCCATTCTAAGAAAAAGGACACGTGCATGAAGACTTGTGCACTGAAAAGGAAGACCATATCTAAAAGCCTGCAGCGCCAAAAAGGTGGAAAAAAACAGGAACAGTGAAGGAACAACGGGACAAGTGTTAGGAAACCAAAGCGCTTACCAAAAACCGATAAGCTTTATGAATCATAGAGATTAGCGATATATACGGAATAAAGACAGTCAGTAAACGAACTTAACGGCACATACATCATGAACTTTCCTGCAGAAGACTTTGAAGCAGAAATTCTACTGCACACTGATAATAGTTTTACTACGTTGTGAGACTTCAGCGGCCAGAAATTCTTCGCTAGCATTGGGTCACTATATATCGCAACCAATTATGAAGGCTGAGCAGGGGGTGCACCCACAATAGCGAGCTTAACCTGCCAGTTGGCTTCAAAGCCCTTCTCGTGCAGAGTTGGCATACGAAGATGAAATTTCCTTTTGCCAACATAGCCACATCTTCACGATTACGGGATCTTGGTAAAAATTTGCACCACGGTTACGATTAAATGCGAAATGCAATGGCGGTACCTGAATTTAATTTCTGCCCCTTTCTTAGCTTAATAAGCTCAGTTTTGAGTGAAAATCGTTAGGATGATGTTACCTATATCGATACACGGCCGCGCAACTTTGTCCTCAGGGTCCCTTTGAAATGCCTTCGTGGCTTCAGCTTCCGCTTGCCTACGACGTATCCGTGTTTCGTCTTGTATTTTGACGCCGACGCCTATTGGTCTATAGCATCCAGCGCGGTACGAAATGCGGAGACTTCATGGGATCGCCACTTTTATTCCTGGTATCGAGCGCCTTGTAATTCTCGTGTAGCAGCGGTGTCTGTCTTCGGCGATCTTCCCATCGCATTTGAGACAAGGGACACTTCGCAACCGGCCTTCCAGCCTGCCACCACGTGTTGGTGCGAGCCTGCACGTACCCCGCCGTTAAAGGTAGCCAGTTGGCCATAACGTGTGTGCCTCCTCTCTCAGCTGCACGCAATTTTTGTATGCTATTTTCTTTTTCGATGCTCGGCGCTAGGGACGCCGACGACGGTACCACTATCATTACCCAGGAATTCGGAACAGCGCCCCGTGGCACTAAACCTATCGGGATAAAACTTTCTGTTCCGCAACCACTCGATCATTCTATGTCTTTCTTACGTCACGGATGACGTCAACATGATATTTTTTTAATGTACACAGCCATGCGCCCCGTAGTGGCAGCCAAGGTAACTAAGAGTGCTTGTTCCAGATTCCTGGTAATGTAATAGTCGGGAGCTGAGGGACTAACATCTGCCGCTGCGTGAAGAACGCCATAGGAGTGCACATACGGTGGGACACTATAGGCCAAACAAGGATAAAAGACAGTCATGCAGAGATGGGAAAGGACAAATGCTTGATAAAACTTTAATCTGCATGCCTGAACTGAGTTCCCGGGTTCGAACCCGACCGCGGCGGCTGCGTTTTTATGGAGGAAAAACGCTAAGGCGCCCGTGTGCTGTGCGATGTCAGTGCACGTTAAAGATCCCCAGGTGGTCGAAATTATTCCGGAGCCCTCCACTACGGCACCTCTCTCTTACTTTCTTCTTTCACTCCCTCCTTTATCCCTTCCCTTACGGCGTGGCTCAGGCGTCCAACGATATATGAGACAGATACTGCGCCATTTCCTTTCCCCCAAAACCAATTATTATTATTATTATTTATGCCTGAACTTGTGAGGCAGGATAATGATGTGGTAATGAAATAATTGGCTACCTGTAAGAAATTCCTCAGCCCAGGAAACAAGGCTGCAGTTTGAAACTTTGCAGCGAATCGCCCAAAAATTCGAAGCACCATGTTATTAATCCACGATGCGATAAGGCTAAGATATGCTCCCATTTAAAGTGACTACGTGCAAATCTCACTCAACCACTTAACCAGCTTAATTTCCAACATTAACCTCAGTAGAAAAGTACGCTTGTGAAGCGCATGTTACATTTAGGTCATCAGCTCGCGGATGATAGGATTTCTGTTTCTCATTAGTTCGTTGTCTGCGTGTAGGTCACTGTGGTGAGTAGATCCAGTACAAATAATGGCGTGGCGCAGGTAATGGACATCCAACTTTCTTCTAGCTTGATTTCGAGAACTTGCCTGTGTTCTCTTCTACAAGAGACGAACTCTGCCACCGTGCACTTTGCGACAAGTCTGCGACATGGTCTTCATGTGCTTTGGATTTTTTGCTGCATGTTTTTTTTTTCTTTGGCTAGCTTAGATGTGAAAGAAATATGCGTCGAATATTGTCTGGAATATAGCTGTGGCGGCTTAAACTTTTAGCAAAAATGACAAATTTTCCAAGTTCCCAAGATTATGACATCTGATTTGTAATGGCCGTAGCACGTGGTCGGTTCTTAAAGGAATGTTGTCAAAGAATGATTATTGAGAGAAAGATCTTTGCTCGGAAACTGCAACAGGCTAAGGTATTGATGTCCCAGAAGCAGCGTTACCCCTTTTTGACTGAATATATAGGCAAATCTTCGTGACGGCACGGCAGAGCGAGCGCGTTTGCTCTCTGCTCTGTCACGAAAAAGAAACATCGATGGATTAACCGCCCTTCTTTCATGGGATCCCACGCGAGCCAGGCCCAGCGACGTAACACGTTGCAGATTCCTGAGAGCGCGGGCATCCTCTGGTTCACATAGATATCATTACGTTTCTCCGTAAGCCAACAGGTGAATGCACATGCCGATAACACTTCCTCAAGCACACAGCTCGGGCCCCGGAATGTAAACCACTCCCATTGGAATTGTCAAAACACTTTTCTTTTAATCTTAGATTCAGCCGTCCTATAGAGCGCCAACTTCGGCTTATCCAGCATTTTCTTTTGCCAGTGAGTATTTTCTGAGGACAATACTTTCTGTTTCAGGGTTGTCTCTCTATCACCTTCTTCCCTTTGAAATCTAGACTCCTCCAACCATCGCCTTCTGTCCGCCGCCAGTAGGGAATACGACTACCTGAATAGGAGTATTTTCACTTTTAATTATAAAAAAAAAGTATTATGCGCGCTGAAATGCCGCGCAATCAGGTTGATACGGAAGGCTTAATTTTGCAACGGACTGCAGTATGTGACAAAGCGGTTCCAGGCCTCCAGCCGAGTTCCAAAGACCAACGAAAATCAGCGGCATGTGTCGCTCAAAATCATGCGACACGTGGTGGCGTATGCACCATGGACTTCTGGGATTGGTCATAGCTTAATACGAGGTCACTTAACCTGTCCATGATAAAATTAAAAAAAGTTCAATGCCTAGCAGGTGCCTTCCCTTGCAGCAAGGGAATGAGCACTTCGATACAGTTCCTCCAATTTAGATTTCGTGTGGCACTAGGAACGTCTTAATTAAAAAAAAACTCACAAGATAGTTACGACTGTGCAACGCGAGGTTCAGCGATAGCTGTTTAGGCGTTTAGTCACGTGATCACTACACCAGTGGTCACGTGATGCACCCCTGCACTGACAGGCGGCTGTTCCAAACAGAGCCACCCGTAGGCTTATGCGACCCAGGTTGACCTAGATATAAGGTCACGTGACATTAACGCCCCCACCGGTTATGCCGACGGCGACGCGGTAGCCATGGAGGGGAGCCTATAACAGCTATCGCTGTAAAATAAAGGGGCGTCATTGGTTGTCCTAATATTACCCGTGAAACCTGAGCTCCCAGCCGTGTACTGTCATCCGCTAAGAGCTGCTACATATTTGCATCTTCTACGGCAGTCGTGAAGCTACCCTCGCGAGCACTCTGCAGTGCAGCACGTGCATCCAGTAGTTCAGTGGATCCCCGAGAGATGGCGCTGCTCCCACCTGTGCGGCCATGATGCGCTGCCTCTCGGCGATGAGGTTGCACTTGGCGCAGGCGCAGTCCTTGAAGCGGCACTGGCGCTTGTGGCCCTTGAGCCACGAGATGACGCCGTGGTTGCGGCACCGGGCGCACTTGGGTCTCCGGGCGGCGGTCGAGGACGGTGGGGAACTGGGCACGCCGCCACCGCCGCCGCTCATCGCGCCACGACCGCGGGGCGTCGCCGCTCAGTCGGCGTCCATTGAAGCATGGGGTTCCTCGAAACCACCTACGGGGGGAAAAGAGGCGCCACCGTCTATGCGAGTTTCTTGAAGAGCGCTTCATCCGCCAAGCCGATGGCAGAAAGTGTAAACACGCATTTGGAGTGGCTAGAGTTTGTGGTAACACGTGGATTTGCATTCCAGAGCAGAATTACACCGTGGTGCTCCCACTCGGGGCAGAATAAAACACACGCGCACAGCACATAGAACAGCACGTAGTGCTGTGTGCGTGTGTTTTATATCAAGGCTAAAGCCTTTAATGGCTGATGCTCGCGTCTGTCCGTCCGTTACGCTCCTCAACCCGATTCGGAAGAAAAAATATTTGTGCACGACGGCAGTCGAACCACTATCCTTCCGTTCCGCAGCCGAGCATGCTGACGACTACGCGACTTCCTGCCACCGCATATGTCGTTCTCCTTGTCTATAAGGCGCTGGAAAATGCTTGCAGAAAGGCGTCGAATCAGACGGATGCCTCCCAAACGCCCTCCAGTCTCTCCAGCATTTAAGATTCACAAACAATTGTGTACTTAATTAACATCTCAACCGCACACCAGTGACACAAGCAGCAACGCCACTTTCAAGGCTTTCGCCTCACCGCACTTTAGGGCAACAAAGTGCTCCCCTGAATTTTTTTTGCTTCGTTATGAACTAATCACGCGCGCAACCTGTACACATTTATTATTGCGTAAATAGTGTATTTGTGTATGTTACTTCTCCCCCCTATCCTATTCATTTAATTTCTCCATTCTGCCTGCTATCCTTTATTTCCGCTGCCCCAGCTCAAGTGCTTCAGTATCGATGACAGATGGCGGGCCAGCAAAAATCTTTTCATTCCTTTATATTATTATTTTAATTAACTACTTATTAGTATCTGCAAAACTTAAGTTTTGCAAGCGTTTTGTACCATACATATTTGGGAGGTTTGCCTCACGAAAAATCGTATTCTTGGAAATATGTCTGCGCTTTCACCCAATTACTATGACGTCAAGCCATATACGGGGGCCAAAACGTTTGTACAGAAATCAAGCGATAACCCTTGGTTAAAAATGGTTTAGATGTAAGCTTTTGCAGCTAAACTCATTGGATTTAATCGTCATTTTTTGCCTTCCTGGTCGCAGCGGCTTCGGCCCCTGCGGAACACACAGCTCGGTCGTTCTGGACACGTGTTTTGCCCTGTGTACGAAGTTGAAACACTTTTTGGTGTTCCTGCAGCACCTTTACGTCCTCAATGCATAGCTCTTTCTTCTCCTGGCAGTATTGCGAAATTCTACTCATTGAAGGGAGGTAGGCCAGGCTTTCACGAAAAGTTGGAAAGCATACAGGAAGGTCTGTCGCATGATCAAGCGGACATATGATACGGCGAAAAAATGAGCCAGTTCATTATTAAGCTGGAGAACTACGCGGACCGATACTCAATGATGTATAGATATGGCTTGGACGGCCCAAGCCAGAAAAAAAAAACTATACAAGTGCGCCTAATTTAAAACTTCGAAGTTCGCTTTTAAACTGAAAAAGGTCAATTTCATGACATCCACGGAAAAGTTAACTGGCAACTGGATAGGAGTTTTACTCAGTCAAAGGAGAAAATGAACAATGTGCTGAAGCCGGGTGCACAGTGAGAAGGTCGTGCCGTTCTACTGGCGTTTTGGAATATTTGTCTGCTACTTTAAACACCCCTGAAGACTGAGAGACTCCATGACCTCGCTGTCTCTTAGCAAAATGCCATTTTTTCACTGTCATCACATGCTCAGGGCATTTATTTAGCTAATTGGTCCACCGCTGCTATTAACACAGACAACACGTGATACCTCGCCCTAACCAAACGATAACATGAAAACCGAGTTCTTAGAAGTAAACTTGTACTTTAATTTTCGTGTGACATGGCTCGATTATTCACATTCGGATGCTTTTATTTATGACGCTAGCACGTCCTCCTATATGCTAGCCCACCTTTAAGTGCAACCATTACCGCTTTAATTACTGTTAAAAGGCGGTTGACGCTGATATAAAGGCGAGACAAATTTTGTGTGACTGTTCAACGCGCAGGAATGGCGCTTTATGTCACCGAAAAAAAAAAACCTTTAATTCACCAATAGAAAATAGTATACGCCGCACTGAAAAAAATCGCTGCCTTCTGAAATAAACACCGAAAAATGTCCGCCGAATTTTAAAAAAATTAGAAGCCTAAGCCGGACCCATTTATAGACAAGCGGATGAAAGCGAAATGTATACACTTATTGCAGTGCAGCCACTCTAAATGCTGCAGGCTTTAAGCGCAATTATGCAATGCATACTAATAATTAAACACCAGCTGCGCAGAAATCCAAAAGCTGAGAAAACACGAAGTGGTAGTAATCAACAAACATATAAGACAACAAATAAGAGAAACAAGGAATACAAGGGATAGTACCAACGCTATAATATCACCCCCGCCAATTCACGGTGGCCATGAAAGTTTCATCAAATCAAGAATAAACGGGATTGTAATAATTTGGGTGGTAAAGTTTTCCGCCATCTTATGCCGTGATGAACATGAGACGACAGTGGTCTTAAAAAGTCCTCTTACTTTCGATTTCGCAATATAGCCATTGGCCCTAAAATTAAAAATTTTAATCTTGTTTAGTTACATTCAGGCAGGTATGCGTCTTTTAATTGTACTCAGTCACGAAGGTCTAGTCTACATTGCGTGCAAGTCGCCTTCGCACACCATACCAGCGTGCTTTTCGCAGCTTTTAAAAGAAAATTTTGTATCGAATATATTGAAGCTCCCGGCATACAGTAATCTAGCAAGTGAAAGTAATCATTGATATTGCGAAGTCAGGAACTAAATGCGTAGCTTAAGGCTAGGCGAGGAGACGTGGACCTTACAATTTGGGAATAATCACAGTATACCAACGCGTTCGCACCACAGCTCGTGACGTACAGTTTTCCGTGTTACTGGTTAGCGTTGCCAGTGCTACACCAAGTACGCATGATTTGTTTGTTTGAACTGTTTTCATATTTTGATGCATGGTATGTGCCATTTCACGTCACATAAGAACACCTTGCAATAGAAATGAATAGAATAGAAATGGAACGACACATTCAGGTACTCATTTTTTCCTGCGTAATTAGAGAATGGAACGGACTTAGCTCATAATTAACAGCGACAAATTCATTATCCAGGTTAGTTTCACAGTTAGAGCTTATCACAAAAGATAATTAAGATGTTCTAATGTTTGTTCCTGATTCTCTCTTAAGTAGCACTCTCGATAAGTAGATGTCAAATACAGTTGCTTCTTTAAAATTTCCTGTTTTTGCTTATCTCTATGACGTGCACATTTGTTGTTTATTGTAATCTACGTTGTTTTATACTGTATTTTTGTCTTACCTCATTGCTTGTATTTTTGATGAATTGTGCTGTTTCTCCGTTATTTGTGTCACTCACACGTATACTTGTACGCGACCAAGAAATCGTTGTTCATGCCCTTCTGCTAGGCTCTCGGCTGAGAGCGGCAGTATTGGAAAATAAAATAAATAAAATTCTCTGCGCAGTTTTATACCTGCAGTGTTTTGGGCAGCTGAAAAAATCTTAATTTTGAGATCACAAGCGGCAGACCTCAGGGTGAAGGCTCGCTATTGCGCACATTCTTCCATTTCCGTGCCCAATAAGTTAAATTAATAAGTAAACTATGCGATCAATCAATCAAGCAATAAATAACTCTGCATGTCTAATTACTGCTTGAAGAGCTCCGTGATATCTACAAGGCCCCCAGGCTCGCCTTTTTTTTGCTCCCCATTTAAATATCAGCCCGCATTCGTTCTTTAATAAAGCCCCACACACATACCCAGCAATTCTGGGCAAAAGCATTTCTTAACGGGAAACCATTTATGAACTCAATTTTGTATATAACGTATGACTTCACTGTAACAATCAACATATCCGCAAATCGTCCGACGGCAGTCTTGAATTTCTTTTTTTTTTCGATTAATGTTTTTGCTATCGTCAAAAGTGTTCCCCATTGGTTTTCTAGGGAGTCTTAACTGTTCGATGCCACCCATGGAAACATTCTGAAAGATTTTGCTGCATATCAGAAGTATCAACCATTACCGCCAATATTACCGTAAAAGTATCTTAAAATTTTCTATTTTTCACAAATAATTGTTCAAAATTGCTGGATTCGAGCAAACGTTAAAGGCGTCACAGGCTTTTCAAACCCTGCTCGGCTGTTCCCTTATCGCTTTAAACCGTTCCATCTATCCATCAATCAGGGGCGACAAGCTCTGGACACTTTGGGCGCCGAGAGAGAACCGCAAACGACGGCCAAGACGCGATTGCTTATCTACGCCATCGGGAGCTTGCGTGTGTAGACGCGACTTGTTCCGCACGAAGGGCTTCACATCTTTAATATCTACAGAGTGTCACCGAAGACGCGTCAGGCGCGGCTGCATTTCCTCTGAAACCCATTGGCTGCGCCGCGGTCTGTGTGGCCCGCCGCATGTGCCTCCATTTAGAGCTCTGACGCAAGAGCCCTTCAGGTTCTCGCGCAGTTGCAAAACACGCTGACACTGCTCAGGTCCTGTGGTGCGATTGAACACAGCCGTCAGTGCAAGAAGCAGTACTTAACTCCTTTTTCAGGCGCTTCACGGGCGGTTTCTGGTTTGTGAGGTATAACGTCCCATAGAGGTTCAGGCTATGAGGGACGTCGTAGTGGAGAGCTCCGGAAGTCTCGACCACCTGGGGTTCTTTAACGTGCACTGACATCGCACAGTACACGAGCCTCTAGAATTTCGCCTCCATCGAAATTCGACCACCGCGGCCGGGATTGAACCCGCGTGTTTCCGGCCAGCAGCCGATCGAACGCCATTACTACACACTAAATAATTTCTCACCCATAAGGGTGCAAATCAGCTGTCCCCTGACGAGCACCCTTTTGGGTGCTAAAAATGGTGCAGATATCAACGCCCTTCAGGAGAGGTGCACAGCATGAAAGTTTAGAGGGGGCGCATCGGTCCAAGGATTTTGCTTCATGGGTGGATCAATGAGGAGCACCCTTCCAAGATGCATTCGTAGAGGTGTTACGAAAAAATAGTACCCTTTAATGAGGGTGCAACCATTACATCCTCTAAAGTATCATTAAGTGTACCCTTCATTAAGTGTGCTGATCTGTGCACCCTTTTCTAGCACCGAACAATTGGAAAAGGGTGTTCGTCTGGGGACACCTGATTTACACCCTTAAAGGGTGAGAAATTGTTTAGTGTGTAGGAGCTGCACTAAAACACGTGTTCGCTTGGAAGTATAAATGGAAGGGAAGTGCAAAGCGAGCAATGGTAAAGACTATGAAGCGCACGTGTGCAGCTTCCTGGTTATAGCGAGCTGTACTACATAACGCAAATGACAGAAGAAACACACGCAACGAACGAAGCGCGAACTCAAAAAGTGGCGACACCAGAAAAAAAAAGCAGTGTGGCGGAGACCTCGATAGCAGACTGTTCTCTGGAGCTGCCACGCACACAACGCCAACTCGCCTGCGGCGATAACAACGTCCGGATCACGGTGGCCACGAATTTCGCTCGAGTTCTCTTCAAACATACACTCTAAACACAAATACATCTATATGGGAGTAAAAAGGGGGTAAATTGTAAACACCCTTTTATAAAAGGGTGTGCGCTAGAGGGCAGTTTTACTCCTTTTTACTCCATTTGTTCAGAGTGTGAAGCAGAAATTTTAATTTTTTAGACGGAGAGGGTACACTGTAAAAAATTTTTTCCAAAAAAAACAGACATTTTCTGGCAGCTGTCCTGCCAGAAAATGTCTGTACAGTTCTGTTTTCCGTTTTTCAGTTTTTCGGTTATTTTACAATGTTAGATTTTTATCATTTACCGAAAATCCCTGTAAAATTTCTGTGAAATTTCATTTTCTGTTTCAAAGCAAGTCTGCGATTTTCAGGTTTTTCTTTCTCATTATTTACTGAAAGCTTGTAAAATGTCTGTGAAATTCATTTTTCTGTTTTCAGTTATTCTGTTATTTTACAGTGTTTCTTTTCTGTCATGTACAGAAAATCTGTGAAATTCACTTCTCTGTTTTCAGTTATTCTGTTATTTTACAATGTTTCTTTTCTATCATGTACAGAAAATCTGTGACTGCAAATTGAGTTTAGTTGTCTGTTTTTGGCTGCCCTGTTAATTTACACACAATTTTCTTTTTGGTTTGCAGAAAATATATTTGAAATTCCTGCAATGTTCTGTTTACTATTAGTTGTTCTTTTATTACAATTTTTTTCCCCGCACAAAATACGGTTTCTGTGCAAGCACAAGGGCTCATTAAATTACAAATACGATCTTTGCGTCGTTTATGCCAATGAAAGTGTGATATTACATAATTCGTTGCTCGAGGGAAGTTGCGTGAAGTAATTTAAGAATATCTAAATATGAAACGTTTGCACAACACTGATTTTCATCAGTATAGCATTGCCTGAGAACCAAAAGCCAAGCAGCTTGATATGAATGAACACTTTATTAAATCGAAAGTCACATCAGCATCAGCAGTCTTCTATAGCTCGAAGACTATTTCTGAGCCCAACATAATAAAATGTTATACAACACAAGCAACAGAAACTAAAAATCTAAAAGTCATAGTCTTTCAAAGCCGTTACGAGTGCAGCCACTCTTGGTGACAGGCAGTGCTGCTTCCCGCCATTCTTTTGCACCTTCGTTCCTCTTGCAGGATTAATACCTGCAATAGCCCTGAAACAAAGAGCCACGAGCTATCACTAACGACCAGGCACAAAAACTTAATTTTTATAGTTGAAAGACAAAAATATATTCGTTCTACACTTCCACAACCACTCTGACAAGGGCGGATGTGTTAAAAAAATTCAGGTCTCATATATGATCCGCTACGTTGTGAGGCTTAAAAGCTAAGTAAAAAAAAACACTAATATCTTACCTGTTCCCACCCAGAAATAAAACTCTAGCTTTGTGAGGCATCACTTTGCTGCTCAAACCTTCTTTTCAAGCTCCTCATAGCGATAAAGTAGCAAGATTCGTTTTATCAACAACCACAGATCAGCATGACTCACAGGCAGTGCTGGGCGGAAAGAGCATACGATGCTTCTACAATGTCATTGTTTACGAGGCACGTGTTGGAGTTTCCGGTCATACAGGTACCATTGGAAACAGAAGTATCTAGGATGCTACTGAAGTCATTTAAGCACCTTGCTTCTCAGTGATCACCTCATTTTACTACCACATATTGAATTACTTGAGATCGACTTTCATCTCCACAAGTGAGGTTTTGATCCAGTGGGTAATGATAAAAGTGTCGGACTAGTTCGTAGCTTATGCGCCCTAGGAACTCATAGCCACTACAGTACATGTGGCCCTATGAATGAGGAGGATTGAACGGATAAAACAAGGAGAAACGTGCTTTAATAAAACGTTAGGTCTCTTTTGCCTACCTTGCTACAATGGTTTGCCATGTCAGGACGCACCCCTCTCTCATAAAAAACAGCCTGAAATCCGTACCCCGATTCCATTACCTTAAGTGTGTGTGTGTGAGATGCGGCAGAAAAAGAGCGGGAGAGACATTTTTTTTCCTTCCGATTGATATTTTATATACAGGGTGATTTTTGTCACTTTTGAAGATATGTTTTAAATACTTAGCTACATCGGTGTGGTCTTCTGAGCTGGACTGTACAGCAAGGCAGACATTAGGTGCCTCAAATGTATCTGTAGTTACATAATTAACTTTGACTGACTTTTCTATTTTTCATCTCAGAAGCAAGGTAGGTTATGTTGCAAAATTGATGGTCGTCAACTTTGAATATGAGCTGTTTTTAAATACTCCTAAATGGCAGTATCATTCCAGACATTGACCAACAAAAATACACATACGAAAGCTCGTTGAGTCAGCTTTCCACCATTGCATATTCATAGAAAAATCGCTTCTCGCACTTCTAATGCATGCAGCAAGTACAGGCACAGTTAGTGTATATTTATGATGTATAAGTTAACTAGATTTCGGCAAGAATACGATGCGCAGTTACGGCATTGTATAGATAGGTAAAGTGGGCCAGCCAATTGAACAAGCTTTCCTTCGATACTTCGAAATACATTGCCGAGTAACAAAATTTAAAAATAAGCCTAACCTTCGATGTTGCCAGATAAATTTTGCAATACAACCTTCCCTTTAAAAAGCAGAAATAGTAAAGTTTGTTAGCTAATTTAAGCTGATTAATGGTCTAATTATTCATCCTTATGAGGTACATAATGTCCACTTTGCAGTACAATCCAGCACAATAGAAAGCACCGGCGCATTTCTCACACTTTTTAAAATAAAAGGCTGCAAAGGTTAAAAAAAAATTAACGTTTATAATACAGTTGCGTGCTTGTCACTTGCTTTGTTTTTGGTGTTGTGCTTTATTATAACAAAACAAACAAAATACCTGATCTCAGACCTTCACATTTACTAGAATGCATCCTTGTCTGTATGCTCTTGCATTAGCCTTCCAGCAGAACTAATAGACAGCACACAGGCGTGATCCCAAGCTGCTGCTGTACTGTTAACTATAGAGATAAAAGGTTTCTTTATGACGTCTCGCTGTTTGACACATATTTTCAAAAATGAGACTGGATAATGAGGGCATGTTATTACGTCAGTCAATGGTAAATCAATTATTAATTTCTTGTACTACAATGTTGCTAAAACTCCCTACCTTAAAGCAAATTTTCTTCGCTGCTGCTCCTATACTACAGCACACTACCAAATATCTTTAGCATTATTGCGTCCCAGTGCTAGTTCAATGCCAAACTGAAGAAATGCCAACTTTCACCTCTATAAGCAAACTTCATTGACAGTATGATATTCTCGATGAACACGCACACTGTTCAAAAAGCTTTTCAGTTGAAGTGCATTTTCTTCGCGTACACTCAGTTTAGCAGCGTAGTAACCGCTTTTCTAAATAAGGTTCAGGAAGATTGGCAGACTGCAGTATGCATTTGCACAGGGCGTGCTGTGACGTCAGGCAAGTGTACAGGTGAGTGAACATTGGCTTCAGTTCTTACCTCTGTGTGAATTCCAAGCACAGGCTCGTCTCCTTCTGGTACTGGATGTTAAAAGCAAAATGGGCAAAGAACAGCAGCTTGAAGGCCTCGTCTGGCTTCGATGCATGAAGCACTGGATGGGTGTCCACGCAGATTGTGTATGAATTAGCAGTGAGAAAAGTCCATCCTGGAAAAGAGTTGGAAGGAAGCATTATTATTCGCTTTGTCCTTCTTTTTTTTATTATGTCTTTCAGTTACACGTAAAGTCTTTATTCAGAGGGGTGGGTCCATCACCATTAGGTTTAGGAGGATAAGTGAATAACGAGGAAGGGATAACGATGAAGATTGCATTGACCTATATATGATAGGCACATCGAGCCAGCAATACTCATTAAGCATTTCAATCAGCGGGAAGTGTCTTTTAATAAATTGCATACATTTGTCTAATAAAATAAAGATTTGCATTTCGGACAAGGTAGCACCATTTAGTGCATTTTTCAGCAATTTTTTTAAGAACTGCCCCTTTAGTCAGTCATCAGTATCTTACCTTTCGCGCAGATGAAAGGACAGCTTGGCAGATCCCCCAAGTCATCGTCGCTGGCCATCTCCTTATATGAAAAATCCAATTCACATGTGCATTAGCATTAGGATCAGTCAATGGCATGTAATAAAAAAAAATGTTGCCTTAAGTCCTCAACACAGACGCCATTTCACTTAAATATGAGTTACCATTGCGTCGCACGCTAAAACACACCGCAGCAAGTCTGCTGGCTTTGAGGATAAATTTTTGTTTATGGGCAAGGTTGACATAAAACTTCCAGATTTTTCTGTTATCTCAGTACAAATGTTAGAGACGTGGGTAAAACAATCACTGCACTACTGTTATAAAAGGCAGCGCTGACTTGATTATTGGGAGGAAAAAATTAATGGGACACTTCACATTGTGCATTAACGTGCGACGACTGCAAGGAAATAATGCCAACTACATTTATCAGTTTTTACCTCTGTTAGCTTGTAAAACAGCTCTTTGTCTTCTCCGAAGATTGCGAGCAGTAGTAGTGGCATGGCTTCGTATTCAACTGCCATTGACTTCCTGTTAGTTTTGGCAGCTTCTATTTCTTGGAGACAAGACTTCACACATTCTTTTTTTACTTGGCTGTGTGCGTAACGAAAAACTTGCCGTCCAACAGTCTTTAGTCGGTCATCGAAAGTCTTTGCAACATTTGAGCCTAGCAAGATGTTTACGTGGTTGGTCAGGTGCTTTGCCTGAAACAGAAATGGCCAGCTTCGCTCAATGTCTCGAATATTTTTGGATGCATTGATAAGCTGACGTTGTGATGCATAAGTCTCTGACATGAGCTGTGCAACCATGGTCTCATCTGGAAACGCAAGCCTGAACTGCGACAGCAAGTCGTCTTTTTTCTTCTCCTGTGAGTCAGCAGTCTCGTCAGATGGAAGCTTTGGTTGCCATGCCACACACCCATATGAGTCTCTCTGAATCTTCACTCGTTTGACACTCAAGTCCAGTTCATCGTCCGGTTCGAACTGATGTGGCTGCTCAGAGCTTGGCCTTCGTTTGTTGTTAACACAGTTTTCAAGTTTCCACAAGAGTGTCTCAATACCCGAGCCAATTACTGCCCCATTTAGGGTGTCCTCGAATGTCTTCGGGTAATGGCTCACAATTTCAGCTGCGATAGCCCTCAAGATCTTGCGACCTGGCTTCCTGTTTATGGCAAGAATATGGTCACTCACAAGTCGTACCATTTCATTCAAGTCGCTCTTTACTGGACGCTTCCCTTCTTGGCAAGCCTTCATAAGCTGTGGTGGGAAAACCTCCCAAGGTGTAGAAAAGCTTGCACACTGTGTGCTTGTAGGCGATTGAATGTCGTTGGGAGAAAGTGACACTGGTGGGTTGGGCGTAGCCGCTGAGTGAAACCTTTCAAGAAGAATCCTTCTGCTGATGGGCTTTAAAAATTGCAAATCCTCTTCAACCACATACTTCAGATGTTCCAGGGACTCTACACCACATTGCTGCAGCTTCTGGACTGTCAGCTCTACAATCTCCTTGTCCAGGGCTGGCAGCCAGTTGGAAATTCGTTGTTCCAACTCCATTGCAGCTATCTGAAATGCAGTTCAAACTCCATCAAGTAATCCATGCTTCAAAACAAAAACAGGATAACTGCAGCGGGCAAGGTTGTACTGGATTAATGGTGTGTTGTCAAGCAAGCTGTCGAGCTCAATGCACTTGATTGGACCGTCATTACTTAAGATGTTAAAATACTGCATTCCTGGTTCATACGATGTACTAACAGTTTTTACAAGAAAAAAATGCCGGGCATCTTTCGACAGGATCAGCTGTATTTCCCCAAACTTTAGTTCGCCGTTCTGCCGTGACATTACAACTAGCATTTTGCACTCATACAACAGACCCCGAATAGTTGCTTGCTGTGTTGAGAAAATTTCCCCTTCATCAGAAACAACTTCCCGAACTTCGTTCTGAATTTCAAGACTGCAAAGGCTGATCATGAAAGTAGATGCATTGTCGAGAACGTCAGTACTGCTTCCTGTGTTCTTGTAAGCTTGGAAAAGCTGATGCCGCTGAGATAAAGTCAACGTCAAATTCTTGAAATTTTGACAATTTCTAGCACATTTCTTGAAGTAGCTGTGTTTGCTCTCGCATCGCATTGTCCACAATCTGATCAGGGGACCAAACTGCATAATAAGCATT
Organism: Amblyomma americanum; assembly: GCF_052857255.1. Taxonomy (NCBI): domain Eukaryota; kingdom Metazoa; phylum Arthropoda; class Arachnida; order Ixodida; family Ixodidae; genus Amblyomma; species Amblyomma americanum. The sequence goes on along the minus strand of NC_135507.1, from coordinate 31,691,190 downwards.
GGATAGTGAAGAAGGTAATGGTGTTTTGGCCTCAATGGAATATTTGGGAACAGAGCTGCTCTGCTTGTCATGTAATCTTCGATGATATCTTGGAGCCTCATAGCCATTGCACTTGTAACTGCTGGCGCAGTAACTAAAAGAACAATTTCTGACAGCAACAGAACCTGCTTCCAGACCTCATTCTCTGTAGACTGAACGGAACCGACTAGGAAGAGGGGAAGAAAACGAACCATATTCCAGTTCTGAATAGCATGGCCTCCAAGTGATTTCTTTACAGGAACCTCACATGGTCTGTCATTGAGGTCGCTGCGCTTAAAAGGAAAGCCACCTATACGGTTATTGAGATCCTCTAGAGAAATCCACTCACAAACCGTGACAAAATATTGTATATACAAAGAAAGGTCGAATGACACTATGCCTTCAAAAAGATCGTGTGCCAAACAAGGGGGAAGCCCTGGTGCACAAACGTCGAAATACTTCAGATCGTTGAACAAAGACCTAAACTTTACTCCCTTTTCTGCACTTAAGGAGCTATCGGCTGCTAAGGTTAGGACAGCACTGTTGTAATTGTCTGGTGTTCTGAGCTCGAATACACCTGACAATGCAAGTGGAGAGAAGAGGTCTCTTCTTTCCGCCAAACAAAACCTGCAGATGTGTGTTGCATTGCTAAAGTTTTCAACAAAGCCACCAATTCCATGGCTTCCAAGATTGTCACCGAGGATTGCGCACACTGTGCCAATCAGACGTGTGCCCTTTGTAGTGACGACTGTGCCTGCTTCGAGCTTTTTCAGATCATCAATCAGGGGTGCAAATATTTTGTCTTGACCAAAGTATTTAAAGTAAGTCTCACTGCAAAGCAAGCAGAGCTTGATGGAGTCAGTTGAGCATCTCTTCCATGAATAAAGATTGCCAAGAATTAAATAAACTGCAAGCAGCTTGTGCTTCTTCTTCGCAGAACCGAGTGGGTTTACGACTTCGAAAGCATCCTGGAAAAGAATTAGCTTTAACGCTTTTGGATGATCCTTGTAAAGTAAAATAGACTTGAAAACACTGCCATCGGTGAAGTCTTTCATTACTCTGTTGGTGTTTGGTAAGAGTTCATCACACTGCTTAACCACAGCTTCATTTTCTAGCATGGCCTCCAGTGTTTTTAATACTGGCACGTAGTAGAATGTTGCATCCCTATTTCTTTTGTTTCTTCCCAGTAGTATTGTAACAGGCTCCACAAAGAGAAAGCGTTTCTTGAAATACAAGTTACGGGTGTGCTTACTGCGGAACACACCACCCGGATCTCTGTGCACAGCTAAGACAAGATCTGCTTCAAAAGCTTCGTCGATTATCTTGTCAACTTCTTCACTGCACACAACATGTTTGAGCCTAGCTTTAAGAATGGAAGTCATCATCGAAACATTAGCGGTCTGAATGTCATATATAGCCTCTGCTATCAGCTGCACAGTGGATGAAGGAACGTGACGCTCTGACAGCAATCTCAGGTATAGATGAGCGAAAGCATCAGTAACTTCGTCACTGCATGTTTCCTGGCAGTCTCTGGGGGAACCTTCATGAGTACTTGCAATTGGAGCTTCTTCAAGCTCGTTGTCCCAGGAGTTCTCAGCAGCTTGAATATTTCCTGTGACAGCTTCTGAAGCAATTGCACTGACCATAGTTTGAACCTGCGATTGTGGAGCTGAGTTTGTGGCCTTTACGTGGTAGCGTGAAAGGTGGGAGGAGAAAGAAGCCTTGTTCTTGTACGCTTTGCTGCAGTTCTGAAATGGGCACTTCACCTCTGTCCCTTCGGTAATGTGACATTTCAAGTGTGACACAAGAGATTTATAATCTTTGCAGAGCTGAATGCAGGCATCCACAGAGCACACGAAGTCACATCTGTGAACAGTTATAGCACTGCGGCTTTCGCCTTCTGCACGTCGTGCTTGTCTGTGTTCACGGCATATGTGGCTGTACACGCTGCCGACTTTACGGAACGTCTTTCAACAACTTCGAAAAGGGCACTTGACGCGGAACTGGTTCACATTTTTGTGCAAAGCGATGTGCTTGTAGAAGGAAGAGAGGGACGAAGTAATGTTGCTGCATATGCTGCAGGAGTACATCGCTGAAAAAACCAGAATGGAAATAATTAAATTATTATTCACATAACTTTAAGATTGTTAGCTATACAAGGATAGAAACTGGGAGAGTATGGGAGTACGGGAGATGTGCACTTAACCTGCGCCACTAGTTCTTGCCGCCACAGCAGGAAGTAAGCCACCTTTCTTATTTTTCAGCTTTAACGCGTCGCCTTAATTGTACATTTTTTGTCGATCGTGATGCTCATCCTTCCTGCGCTACCACGATTGTACATACGTTAGATAAAAATTGCCTTGAGCTCAGTATGATCAATCATTAATTGGGAGACGCCTCGCATGCTGACTTTCAACCAATTAGTATAGCAGCACCGTAGATACTAATTTGTACTGTGAACAGCATGCATTTGAATACATAAGCTTGAACACACCTGTCCTGAACATGGTAGAAGTCGTTTTCTTTTTTTATACTGAAACCCAAACAGTGCCTTACATAGGAGCTGTTATTTAGGCTTGTTCTCTGATATATGCATCTGTCACGCAAAGTAAATGGATGATCAGTGTTAGCTAGTCCACGTTGTACTTCTATCGTCGCATTTGCTTTGAATACCGCGGCCATGCACTAGTGCGTGATGATTGCGGTTTTATTTTGGCTTAGTTACAGGCTCTCTTGACTGAGCTGCAGCGTGATTGCGGATGCCTTAAGTTAGTATCTACTACTTTACAAAGGCCGGGAGCCTTCCGCTCAGGTTGTGAATGCATTTCTGCCAGTTTTTTAGCGCGAAAGCACTAATCCGGAGGTTCCTACCCCAAGAAAATTCTGCTCTTGCTTACTTGTGAAGCAGCTGCATAGCAGCAGCTGCATAGGAACACTATAACAGTTAGCCAAGCATAGTGATGACACTGTGCCTATACATGATAGCCATAACCAGGGTCAACCATGACCCGAACATGAGTTAACTTGGAATTTGGTGCCCGGGCCACCGCCAAATTTCAGCATGGTTCACCCAAAAATTGACCTCAGCCAAACTGGACCAAAACTGATTATAAGTAATCAGTTTTATTCAATACAAGTATATTTAGTTCTCTGCAATGTCCAGTTCAAGTACTGTTAATTTGATTACATTCGGAGAATTTTGGTTATTTAAGTCACTAATTACTCTTCACTAATTAGTGGTCACTAGTCAGGTACTACTAATTGTTAAATTACTATGTCAAGTTCAAGTACTGTTGATTTGGTTGATTTTCTGGTAATTTAATTCCCTAATTGCTTTTGACTAATGAAGGGTCACTTATCAGAGGTCACCATTTCTCCTTTACTACCTCCAGGTCAAATACCGTTCGTCTGATTACATTCGGAGCATTTATAGCCATTTTATTCACTTTGTTTATCGCTAATTAAGGGTCGGTAATTAAGTGTCAGTATTTAGTCCTTTACTACCTCGAGTTCAGGTAGTGTTCATTTCATTGTAATTTAAGCATGCTGTCAAGCATCTACGCCGTTTGCAATTCTGCGCCAGCCTCCGAAGAGAACTGACACGTGCGGGTGACCGACGACCCGTTCCCCGCATAACATGCATCTCACCGTCCAGAACTGTCCGTAATACGTGATATAGTCCAATATGGTAGTCTCATTAGCCGACAAACAGATCAAACAGCATATTCAACATTAAAATTTTCAGATTATATTTCACAGCCATAGCAAAAGCCGTGTGGAATCTATTTGACGCTTATGCCGATACAGCGGCGGCGACCAGGCCGCCGAGCCTACTGAGGCGAAGACATGCTCCACCGCAATACACGGGGGAGCGCAGGCCGCGTAGCAACCGCAAAGCTGGAAACGAACGATCCACCTCCGGGTCGACGTTGCTTGTCGACAGCTAGGCAAGGGCCAAGACCGCAGCTTTGTTTACTCGAGAAAGTTCACGTACGCATGCAGAGTCTGAACACTCGTGAGTTCAAAGATACCGTGAGCCGAACGGCCTCCGCTAAGCCGTAGCTCCGCGTGAGCAAGATGCGATGCCGCTGCATTCGAAACGACAAGCTGGCGCAGGCAACGGCGCAGGGCTGGAATCTCGCGAGACTGGTTCGGCTCGCGCGAGTGGCCGGTGCGCCGGCCGAATGACGACAGTCGGCGCGGCGGCCAATGCCGCGAGTCGAAGCTCAAGCGAGAACCCGAGCCCTGGCAGATCTCATATTTAACGCACACACCACGTTAAAACACGCTGCAAAGATTTCAGATAGCCTTTAAAGGCAATCGTGAATGCGATGAAAATTAAGGGCTGCGTGGTTGCGGTAGCGAGGCCGCGGCACGATTTAGAAGCTAGCACAATGAAATATGGAATAGACACACGACGCTTGCCGCTACGGCGGCGTCCGCGGCGGCAAGTGATTCGCGCGTGAGCGCTCGTCCTGTTCGTTTTAACTTTTAACTGCGTGTCAAAGCTGCACCTTCACCATGAACAGTTTACGGAGCGTAGGCAGCTTGAAACCGCAAGGCGGAGGATGAAAGTTACGCAGGGCTAGGGCTTTCCCGCTATTTAGTGAGATGCGAGCTATGTGCCCATGCCTTAATATTTCGCTACAGTAATCCACCTCCATCGCACGCAACATCTACAATATAGTTTAGAGATTTCCACCGGTGACACAAAGCAAATCACACTGTCTGTATCAAGTGGCAGAGATTGTTTGTTCACTCACCTTTCCAAATGAAACGAATAAATCGATGCACGAAGACACCAAGCCCCTCTTCATGCTGAAGTCATCTTGCGAAGTGCAGCTCCGCATCAAAAGCAACCACATAGTACTAGTTGTGCGAAAAATTTAGTTTACTACACTCTAGGCTTTAAAAAATAAACGGATGTTTTTAAGGTGTTCAGGTGCATTATTCGTAGCTTACTTCTTAATAGAGACGCACGTGACTAGACCACGGCGGTCAAAAACAGAAAATGTCTGTTTTTTTGCTTGATCACCTTTCTGTTTTTTCCAGTAACAGATTTTTTCCGTGCGGCAACAGTAAATTTCTGCAAAAACGCCTGTAATTTTACACACTTTTTTTACAGTGTACGCACCATCGAAAACAGCCTGCATAATTGCGCAATCACAGGTGCGTGGTAGCGATCATTTGTTAAATTTTTAATAGCGTCGGCAAAACGTCAAGATTCTTGCCCTGCATTCAGAGAAACTGACAATGATGACATATGGTACGCATAGTATGTCCCCTTCAGAGACGCGTTGTGTCCCTGTGTCGAGAAATATCTGGAAATTTGTCTGATACAAATACGACAGAGCCGGTAACAAAATACAGCAGGAATTTTTGTGGCCTTGTCTGGACGACAACTTTTTCGGTAGTATTGCGAACTTGCCTGTTTTTGCTACAGAAATGGCTCTGTCGTTAGGACAAGAGGCTGCTCAGTGCTACAGAAATACCTGGTGTTACTACAAGAATTTCTGTTGTCAGGTCCCAATATACTACAGGAAGACCCGTCGTGACAACAGAAATCTTTCTGTTGTGTTCTGTTGTTTTTTTTGTGTGTTGTGTGTTGTGCTTTTCTATGTATTCAAGTTGTATACATAGAACCCCCATTTGACAAAATTAACAATAATGACTCAACAAATTTACGAATTCGCGCACGCCACACGCTTCCACTTTAAAGTAATCGCAGCATTATTCAAAAAAGATACATTACGCATTTATGTCCAATGAATTATTTCCTTCATCATCCGAATCTGTTTCCGCAACGAAAACTTAGTCGCAATGTCATTTAGTAAACCAATCAACCGCGTTAGGAGCAGAAAGAAGTGAGAGCTGCAGAGACTAATTTCTGGGCGCTCCTTACAACATGGCGCCGTCCATCTCTTACTTCTTGCGTTGGAAAAGCGATTCTTGCTTCCATACACAAAATGATCCCCCTAGTCTGTCAAGCAGATATTTAAAATGTATCAGGCAACACTGACTTTATGAAGAAACGCTGCACGCTCTGGGAGATATATACCGGGTGTTTCAGCGCAAGGGAACCAAAATTTTTATCAGTACGCTTTTTGAGGCATGGAGGTGGCTTTTGCGGCATCGTACAAAAATGCATGCGCTTGCGTGAAGCATGCAGGCAAAGCGACCCCTCCAGTGCACGTAACTAGTCGAAAAAGCCAAATTTTGTGGCGCCACAGCACCGAGGGTAATCACGTTTTCGAAATTACAGAAACCGATATGGCTATTCCAAACGACTTGCGACAAGTCTCTAATTGCAACCAGTAGCCTAAATGTTATGGTTAGAAATTTAACTATCAGAAATTTGTTAAGCGGCTAACTAGTTAACTTTATCTACGTGTTTTCTGATGTCCGCCAACGCAGGTATTATTGTGCCGCAGAAGCTGCCTTCGTACATAAAAAAACTATTTTAAAAAATTTTGGTTCAATTTCGCTGGAACACCAAGGTATATACGGCTATAAGAGAGCAAAACTGAACAAGCAACTATATCCGGCCGCAATATAACAAATTAGCAGAAATAAATGCGCAAGTTTCGCCTAGCGCATGTCAGCGCAATCCGAGTTATGTCCACCTATTATATTTACTGAATAAACTACTAGAGAACCCCTTTACGGTTATATAGGTATGGGACCTCCTTCAGTATATCATTGAATTGCACCACCATGCTGTAAAAAGGAAATAATTGGACTTGATTTCGTAGCTGTTCTTGCTTCTCATATAGTTATGTTTCAGTAACTAACATGTCCCAGTCGAAACTAAACATGTTGAATGTACTTGTCCTGTGCATAAATTCGCAGTAATGATTTACGTCGTTACTGGTGAAGATTGCATACGAAGATACAAATAATTTGCCGTCAGTAACTTCATAGCAGAAGGAAGCTGCAGCTTCGCCGACATTCATGGAAGGCTACAGGATGCTTACATATCCTGCACCGATATTAAACGCAATATGGAGAAAAAATTAAAATTTCAAAAGAGAGACCCCACGACTTAAGTCGAATCATGCAGTAAGAGGCCATCAACAGCAACGTTTGAAACAAATCTAGGGCGAACAAAAGAATTTATATTTTTATTCTCTGATGGGCCAAGTGCATTGCTTGTAACATACCTGGAGTCTGTTGCTGTTGGTGGTTGCGTTAAAGGGCAACTGCATTACTTCTTTAGAATTCCGCGCTATTCAAGGATTCAAATCTATATAGGCTGCAGGGGAAGCATGCCAACAGTTTTTGAGCTAGTGTTTAAAAAAGTGAAGTAAAAGACGATTAAATTTCAGGCTTCTCCTCACAGCCATGAAGGAGTGCGGAAAAGCTTGGTGTGCCGTCACAGAAAGTAAGATTTAATAATAATAATAATAATTGGTTTTGGGGGAAAGGAAATGGCGCAGTATCTGTCTAATATATCGTTGGACGCCTGAATTGCACCGTAAGGGAAGGGATAAAGGAGGGCGTGAAAGAAGAAAGGAAGAAAGAGGTGCCGTAGTGGAGGGCTCCGGAATAATTTCGACCACCTGGGGATCTTTAACGTGCACTGACATCGCACAGCACACGGGTGCCTCAGCGTTTTGCCTACATAAAAACGCAGCCCGCGGTCGGGTTCGATCCCGGGAACTCCGGATCAGTAGCCGAGCGCTCTAACCACTGAGCCACCGCGGCGGGTTAAGGTAAGATTTCAAATTTCCGCTTCCGCCAACAGCAACTTGTCGTGCCTCGTTGGATGCAAGCCAACCGCTCTTTGCGGCATTTGCCTTCGGTGGCGTTGGACCTCTTCCACGAAAACAAGCGCTTGAGTTTAAAATCTACGGGAACCGTCGGTAGCGCCGTGATGCGCCTCCCCCCCCCCCCCCCCCCCCCCCCCCCCCCCACTTGGCGCTGTACGCTGGGAAGAAGCTTGAAGGCCGTCGCGGTGTCAATCGGCGATTACGTCACCATTTCGAGTGCTAGCCCGAAAAGACTACGCATGATTTACCTGCAAGTTTCAAACATTCAACCCCTTATTGCTCGTCAATTTCTAAAACCTGTGCAGTTGCCCTTTAAGGAGCCGGCACGATGTTTTCCTTACTTTGATGACGTCGCCAATTTCTCCGCATAGGCTGTTTTTACGGCACGTGACCTTGGCTGCCCCGCCTCAGCTACAGCCAAGCCTACTTCAAAATTAATAGCAGGCTTCCCTGAAACATCTGGTACGTAGCAACCACATCTCCTCCGCTCTCCAGAGTCACGACTTCGGTTAAATGTAGTGCACCTTTTTTTGCTTCTTTTTCGTTATAGTTAGTTTTTTAAAGAATAAAATGCTACAGTTTCCACTTTCGGCACACTCAGGCGAGCATCGGCCCGAACTTGAAGCCGAAGCTTTAACAAACATTAATGACTGTTCCTTCCAAATGGCGTCCATCACCATCGATCAGCAGCCTGAACTGCCCACTTCAGGGCAAAGATCCCTCTCATAACCAGTATATCGAGCAAAGAATAAAACTTTCCCATATCATATAGCCCCGAATGTGATTCGAACCAGATCTAGTGCGAATAGAAAAGCTTCATTTCCCGATCCCGCCGACAACTAAATCTTCACCGCAACATCTCGCGCTACTGGCGGCTAAGTCGTTGTCTTTGTTATCTGTCATCCGTTCGCCCTGTGCTTTCAAATGCTGGGAGGCAGTTCTGAAGCTGCTAATGCTCTCTAGAGCACGGCGAATCAGTCTATAAAAAGAAGGCTCGCTTGTCGTCAACGGTAGCGTGACGCATCCGCACACAAAGGTGAGAAAGCGCCCGAACGCATCGCTAAGACCAAAGAGTGGACAGACGCTATACGACACGTCAGACTGAGAAAGCAGCGGGAGACTCTGAGAGTGCTGTCGAGCACGAAAATGGGCGAACGCCTGAACGCGGCGATGCGTAAAGCAGCAAAAGCGGCGAAGGACGTTGAGCGCGCAGTCCGGCTGATAGAGAAATGACTGACGGCGGTGGCTCGTCAAGCTGCGAAGGCAGCCAAGAAGGTCAAGTGCGCTGCCAGACATGAAGAATAGAAGGCGGTGGCATGTCCAGCAGGTAAAGGACCTGCAGCCGATACTAAAGCGCTGTTGTACCACCATCAATGAACCGTAAATTTGCTAAGCTTTATCTGCAGTGTAGTTCATGCTTACACATATATTTGCTCTCGACAAAGAGGCTGCTAATTGTTGCGCGTGGATTTCAGACTTCGTGATAAATTATGTTTTTGGATATAACGACGTACTTTGGTAGATACCCTTCAGGACATTTTAGTTCTTAATCATTCCGTGCTGACTTTCGCGTATTGTGTTTACTCTGAAAATATATATCTTTAGTACTTCTCTTACTGAATTCCCTATACAGCGGGCCTGCAATGTGCAATAAATTAAGGTTCTTTAACGTCAATGGGTTCATCTTCTTGGCATGCGCACTTATAATAACTTAGCGGTGTATCGTGCAATGCACGTCGCTAGCGCGTGTCCCGCCGTTCCCGCAAGATTTTCACCTGTGCCGGTGCGTGGTTGCCTTAAACCGCGAATGGAATCTGCTCGCATTGTCAGCAGTTTTCAATAGCACCTGGGTTAGTTCTCTTTTCCATGGCATTGGCGAATTCCAGGATCGTGTTTTGATTCAGACGGGGATTATTGTACGGAGCAATGGTCCTGAGTGCAAAAATCAGAAACAGGTGCACTGCGCCCTACGCAAGATAGCCTCATGAAAAAAATAAAGAAGAACATTTCGACATTATGACAATCGAATTCCGCCTGCATGTCGCAAATGCAAGCCGGTGCCTCTTCAGTAAGTCATGAATGTGTAAACTCAACTGAATGGATATTTTCTTTTTTTCCTTAGAAGTTAGGTTTCTGTAAAGATACGGGAGTCTCCACCTAGCGGCATCTAACAGGTTGTGACAGTGAAATGAGTTCCCATAATTTTTGGACGAGTGTGCATAATTTTTGTGAAAATTGCTGGCTGTCCTGTTTTTGTGAATATTGTAACCTGACTAAGTGTTCGCCTTTTTTTCTTCTCTTTGTGCATGTTAAGGTTTTCAACTGAGTCTGCTCCAATGTCTTGTAACGGCTGCCTGGGCCTCGTCAAGCTGTATGCCTACAGCTTTTAGTCCAGGCATCCAGCCAGAATTTTCTGAGAAATAAATGGAACTGAATATAATTTCAGCAGAGAATGGATCAGAAAGGCACCGTGGTCTCAAATTCCTGCAGATTAGATCATCCGTTTATATACAGGGCGTCCCAGCTAACTTTAGCCAGGGTTTAATATCACGCCGCGGCACTCTAAGACGACGTGACCAAATGCATGTTGCTGGCTATAGTATGGAATGAGTCGCACTATTTTTCGTATTGTGCTTAATTGCATGATTAGTCGAGATTAATTAACCAACTTTGCCAGCTACGATGGTAGACGAAGAATTACAATGAGGAAGTTGTAGAACGCCTCGGAAAACATCCGAATAAACAGTTTCTAACTTTCTATCCATTATGTATTAGCTTTTTTTTCGCTCACTACAGATGCCCGCGAAATACAACAGAATACCACGTGATATGGCCGCTTGCGATCCACGATTGCAGTGCTCTCAAACGTTCCGCGTATGAACGAGCGGACCATTTAGCCCGGTGTGCTGCCGCTTAAAAGACGATAGGGCAGCGACGCAGCAGTTCGTTGTGCGAAGTATACGCCAGCGGTATGGTTCCCTTACGGCGGTTCATGATAGCGACAAGCAGACACAGTCCTTATCGCTTTGCGCTCGCGTAAATCGCACAGCCAGCACCTGTGTCGCAGCCACGTCACCTTTTAAGCAGCAGCACACCCGGCTAGATGAGCTGTTGGTTTGTTGGGCGGAACGTTTGAGAGCGCTGCAATCACTGCGCGCAAGCGCGCATACCACGGGGCATTTTTTTGTACATCGCGGGCATCGGCAGTGAGCTAAAAAGGCTAATTGGTAATGGTTGGAAAGTTAGAAACTGTTCAGTTGGACGTTTCGCGGACCGTTCTACAACTTTCTCATTGGAATTTTTCTCTTATCTTCGTTGCTTGTGAAGTTGGTTAACTAATTACGACTAATTATGCAACTGAGCCCAATTAAAAAAAAACAGTATGAGTGGCTCCATACAATAGCCAGCAACATGCATTTGGTCGTGTTGTCTTAGAGTGCGGCGGCATATCTTTAAACGCTGGCTAAAGTTAGCTGGGACACCCTGCATAGTACCATACTGAGTTGGTGTTGGTGAGAACTTCTTATAACAGGCATCCGAGGTGTTAAAATTGGGGCCAATTTGTTTTGGATGCGCTGGTTTGGAATTTCGCATATGCGTGCTGGCAACCGCTGAACGGGCCTGTCATTTGAATTAATTAATATGGCCTAAGTTTTCCTACAAGTAAATAAACGTTGCAAAGGGTAAATGCTATATATAACTATAGATAATCAACTAAGCTGAGTACGGTATTGAAAGTGCAACTCAAGTGAAGATAAAACGCGACATAATTTTTATACGAAGACATTCTCATGTGCCAGTTCTGTTCTGTTGCGAGACCCACAGCTACACGGTGCTTAATTTGAATCGCTCAGTTCAAAAAGTCAAGTATATTTGGTGCCACCAATGATTTCAGAGGCTGAGCAAAGCTCACGCAGAATCCCTCCTATAGAACAATAAAAACACATTATCGGTAGTTGATACAACGACTAACTTCAATGATATCGTTTATGGTACGACAATATCATTCCTATACAGGCAGTGATGCTTACTCCTGATGCTGTGCCCACGCGCTGTCATTGCGGGGCAAAACAACTTCAATTCAATTATGTTGCCATAATTCCCATCATTTCCGTCTGACCTGCTTTCACTAATGCTGTTACGCTTAGCTGCTTATCGACCATCACGTACTCAGCAGGAAGAGCAACTTAGTTTAAAACGATTAGCCACTGCAACAAATATCAACAAGATTTTGTTACTGCTGAAAGTTCGCATCTTCAATATAGTGACCTCCTCGTGACAATGCAACTTGACCAAATTCATACATATTCCTCTTGTGCTTACCGCGGAGTACAAAAAGTTGGGTGTTTTCTGTTTCCGCAGGGCCCGGCCGTTGCCAAACTTCTTGTCTATAGTTTCTTTTTTGAACATTATAAGGGTTCGTTATACAGAAGGATCACCCGAGACATATCCCCCTGTTGCGAATGATTTGCACGTATGATGTGTGTACACTTTCCTTGTTGACTGTTTCGCACTTTTCCTGTGAATGACTCAGGTCAGAAAAAGAGGCGAGACATCGAATGAAGGTTACGTAATACGGCTTCCCTACAAGGGGCCTTGTTCACTACACGTAGTCTAATCACCTGCCTTCTCGGTCACTTTTAGTTTTTTCCTGTCATGAACCAGCACCTATCAAGACGAGGCTTTGTGGCATTCTTGTGTTCCTACTATATTGTTTCGTTTGGTTTGGTTTATGGGGGTTCAACGTCTCAAAGCGACTCGGGCTATGACGAACGCCGTAGCGGAGGGCTCCGGAAATTTGGACCACCTGGGGTTCTTTCACGTGCACTGACATGGCAAGTGCTTCTTTTAAGATGTTTGCTTCACTCAGCCGATACATGTTTACCCTTAAGATGCGGGCGGTTTTCCGGCAGCAGAAAATGTTTCGATCCGTGTAGATTTTCCGCTGACCCTTCTAACTGCATATTTATTTATTTATTTTAGTTACCCTCTTGGCCCAGAGGGCATTATAGGGGGAAGTGATGCAGTACAAAACATCAAAAAAGAAGAAAGGAACAGGCAAATTGAAATACAGGAGTGAACCAGGGATTATTCTCGTCTGAAAAGCACACCATAACGCGGGGTAACAAAAAGTAGTAACATCGCACGGGAAACATAGCTAAAGAGTGGCAGCACTCGTCAATGTTTGTCGTTAAAAACGAAGAAAGTAGAACACAATATGAAACCACATAAGCCACAAAACAATATAACTGAAAACTGTGAAACTAAATGACTTGCAAGAAAGAAACTTCTATGCGTCATAATGCAAGCATAGCTTGTTCCTGAAAACTGTGATTACTCGGTTACAAGCAGGCACAACTTTCCTCACAGGATGATCGACCATATACGGCCCACGTTTGTCATCACCCCCCCCCCCCCGCCCCCCAGTTCATGACACGTTGGATATGAATTTGCGGGCATAGCTTTGTAGAATAGATAAAAGGCATCATTCCTTCGCTGCAGTAAACGTGCCACTTCCAAGTTGGCAGCGCATCAGCACAGTTAGTGGCGTCGGTTCTGTAACGTTCCTCAACGCTTAGCCGTATCAGTTCAACCGCATCCAGTCGCGTTACCTGGAGGGGCACAAATCAGCGCGCATGGTATCTTGGTATCCATCGCCGCAACGTTCGTAGCAATCCGTCGTGCCACTCACCTTCAGCCGCGCGGCGCTTCGTCCCGCTACAACGGAGGCAACACATTTGATCGCCGGGGCGGGGCGCCAATTCGCCGTAGCGCAAGGCTTGCCGGCGGCGCGCCATTGGATTCCGGCCCCTGTGGGCGGGACCGCCATTGTAGCCAACTCCGTCGGCGAGTGTGTCGTCTGCGAGCTGCAACGGGCGCCGCCATTTTGGGAAGGAGAGGCGAGAGCCTTCTGCAGCGACGAGAACGAAAGACACACCGCGAGGGGGCGGCAGTGTGGAGGGCGCGGCGCGGAGAGAGTGGTAAGGAAGCGTCGACGCCGGCTGTACCCAATGGGAGCGGCAACTGAGCCGCTCGAAACATTCCCTCCTTTCGCTAGATTGCCGCTCCGCCGCCTTCTTGTGTGTACTTAGTTACAGGCTCGCCACCAGGGTTGCGCGGCAGCGCGCTCTGGCGGCGGAGAAGCACGACGGCTCTTGAGAGAGGGGAGAATGGCGGGTGTGCTTTCGTGAGTGAGGCTTGGAAGAACACAGGGGCTGCTCGGCGTATTGATAATCATCGGGCGGCGGGGTTTCATCTCTCTCCTTCTTCACTCTGCCACCGCGGCCGCTTCTGCTGTTGCCTCTGGAACAGTGCGGTGTCTTATGACGGCCGCAACTTGTGTGGACCGTTGGAGAGGGTGCGCGAAAGGAGGCTGCGCCGCAGCGACTCTCCCGAGTTGTTTGACGTTCTTTCGGCACGCGGACGCTGAATCGATGACTGCGGAAGTGGGAAACCGATCCGTCGGAGCCCTCGGGCTATGGGGGCGTTTAAGATGGATGAAGCGGAGTCTCCGGGTGCGCAGGCAGGGTGTCTTGGCGTGAATGCAGCGAAGGAAGGACGGGCGCCTCAACGAGTGTAGCCTTGTCGTCTGTTTAGGCTTAGATGGATTTCTTTTTTTTTTTTTGCCCGCTTTGGCGAAGCATAGGCTTTCGCCTGCAAGGAGAGAGACGCGGCTGCCACACACACCTTTGTCTGCTCCTCTGATGTCCTTCTCATCGGCTTCGTCCTCGTGATGGTAAACGCGAAGCGCAGTTGTAATAAGCATTAATAACGGAATCCGGTACGGAGCCTCCATCATAGCGGAGTGACATTTCGACCTCGGAATTGCCTTTGCCATCGCGACATACCTTGGGCTGTGCTTCTTGCTATTTATTTTTCATTTTCATGTGCCTTAGATGTAGGGGGTATGCGACTGTTATTTTTTTTTTCAGATACGAATCGAGTACGAATAAGTACCTTCAAATAGTGCGTAGAGAATCGATTAATGAAGCACCGATTCATTTATTCAGGAAAACATTTTCATTTGGCGATGCTGGATCATTGACTGTGTTGGAGAATGAGGCAGTTGGCCTTAGCGTTCGAAGCATTGCAATATCTGGAGGAATAGAGACCTGACCTATAGGAGAACACCTTGACTATATTTTCCTAATCACAAAAGGTCTGATGAATTCGATGATGGCGATGACGAAAAATATTTATTGGGTACAATTAAAAGAGTTTGCCCTATCCCAGTAGGGCCCTCAGTCCAGGGCTTCTGCAGCGGCTGCCGTAAGCCTGGCCCGGCCCACCGGCTGGCTCTGGCCATCCAAGTCCCTAGCTGAACAGAGAAGACCCGGATGGAACGAAATAAATGTGCTTACGACAATAAGAAATCCTGAATCACTCCAACGAAACGGGGCACAATAGTCGCGCGTTATCAAACATGGTGAAATGTAAAAATATCGCAAAAAAGTTCCCTTCAAGATCTTCATAACTATAGGCTGCATGGATTAGCAACCCAGATGCACGTGTCGCTGTCGGAGAATCTCCCATAAACTTACCCACAAAGAAGAAAATATGCTTCGAATGCGTTCCCGAATATTCGATCTGCGTCATATGTTCAAGTCCTTTCGAATATTCGCAGACAAGGGAGTGGAAACAGGTGCTCGTTATGACATATCTAACGGAAGCCAACAGTCACCGAAACCAGGAGCATAGGGGAGGGTTTTTTTTTAATTAGTAGTTTTCAACAATAGGAAACTAATAAAAGCAGAATAAAAACAACCACATGTAAGCCGCTGGTGGGATCCGAATCGAAGACCTCGAATATTCGGGATGCATGGAAGACAGAACTTTGGGATTGAATGCTAATATTTATTTATTTGTTTTCAATACTACAAGTCGTGAGACCACAGCAACTGGCGAACAAAGGTGAAAGACCAAATATAATAGTTGGTTTTGGGGAAAAGGAAATGGCGCAGTATCTGTCTCATATATCGCTGGACGCCTGAACCGCGCCGTAAGGGAAGGGGGAAAGGAGGGAGTGAAAGAAGAAAGGAAGAAAGAGGTGTCCGTAGTGGAGGGCTCCGGAATAAATTCGACCACCTGGGGATCTTTAACGTGCACTGACATTGCACAGCACACGGGCGCCTAAGACAGAAAACTAAAAATTTTGACAGATTTGCATGTCTGGCTGAGTTTGAAGACTTATAACATACACTTCACATCTCCAACCAAGAAACTAACTTAAACACCCGACGTTTCGGAGCCGGCCCGGCTCCTTGTTCAAGGGTGACTGGTAGCAGTATAACTATAGCATCTACTGCCCCCACTGTGTTGTGTGTGTACTGTGTAATGTTTATGGTAATGTTTATGATATGGCAAGGAAGTTATGGTAATTAAAATATTAGCAAAAACATTAATATATGTAGGAGTCGGGTGTAGCATCGCAATGGATACATCAACAAAATAACAGCAATCGGGCACCACAATAAAATAAGCTCCCTTCATGGTGAACTAAGAATACATTGAACTGTCGAGAGGTGATTGGACAACTAAAGATAACTACGCTCCTGATTAGTTGGTGTGGATTTTATCCATAGCGCGAACTGACATAATGAGTCGACAGTAATCATTGAAGGATCAAGGTGATTCCGTTCTCTGATCACGAAGGGGAAGTAACAATGCATAAACGGGCCAATACGGCATAAATTAAAATATTCTGTTATAGCGCGATTGTGTTTATGCCTCCATGATCGTGACTGCGGAAAATATATGTATTTTGATAGGTCTATCATGAGTATAAAGTTGTGACTCAGTTAAAATAAAAATTCGAGCGGGATTTGTTGTCTGGCATAATTTTCTGTACTGCACAATAATTTATTTGCTTGGAATGTTCTGAATACTCCCGCACTTATAGCTTTGCTTAAATTATTTCGTAATGTCAGAATGCGACAAAATTCTCTGCGCAATTACTCTACTGAGTGCGAAACATAGTCCTATCAGTGCGATCATTTCGAAAGTCCAGAAGTGTACGTGTTTAGCACTCTCCTCTATTCAAGACTTAAAAGGTTAAAAATTCACCGCCTTGAAATTAAGCACACGCGTGCACGCCAAGCTTGTAGGTTGTTTGAAAAGCTCGACACGTTAACTTAGCAAACGCGGTTCTGATAATGGGTCCCGAAGGCATCTGGAATAATGCAAGAGAGCCAGTTTGAAATCTCGACGTATAGAAAGGATATAGGACTGCCGCACGATAGAATTTCCTTATTCATAAGTTGGATTATGCGCAACGCATTTTGCCCAACTGCTGACGGAACAGACAAGGGTAGGGAAATTAGGGGTTCATTATGACATATATATGAAGGAAGCACACAATGATCGAAACTTAGGCAATCACAGGGTAATTGTTTTTTTATCATTTACAAATGAACAAAGAATTCTCCTATACGATATCTTGGTTTCAACGACCGCTGGTTTCCATCATACGTTGACGGAAGAGGAAGTTTTTTGATCAGGAAATATAAGTGTTGTTCGTACATTTTCCGAACTGCGCTCACATTTCCTGCTTGGAAAACTTATTCTTCTGCCTTACATTCCGAAGAAACCAACTTAACAGTTTGGAAATTCTCCCACTGGAGATTAAACTTCTGTGTAAGTCGTGTCCCGTTATTATGGGCGAGTATAATTACGGATGGCGGAAAAAAGCTAGGGAAGACGCGCATATTAGTCATGCATATTAAGCAACTCGCCATAATTTCTGCTCCGATTATGTAGATTTTTTCTAGGGAGCAAGCTTTTTCAATTTATTTACACCTCGTTAAAAATGTACAGAGCCCATTGTGGCCCAATAATGTTTGTCAGGTTAATAATAATAATAATAATAATAATAATAATAATAATAATAATAATAATAATAATAATAATAATAATAATTGGTTTTGGGGGAAAGGAAATGGCGCAGTATCTGTCTCATATATCGTTGGACACCTGAACCGCGCCGTAAGGGAAGGGATAAAGGAGGGAGTGAAAGAAGAAAGGAACATAGAGGTGCCGTAGTGGAGGGCTCCGGAATAACTTCGACCACCTGGGGATCTTTGAACTCTTTCCTTTCCTGTGTGCTGAGGGCAGCCCACGAGTGGATCTCATCGAGAAAGTGCAAATGTTTGAGCGATGGCCTTTTTTTTGTGGTTTCAAACATTATGTTCCAGGTCTATGTTGCCGTATCACGTGAATAGCTGTGAAGAAAACTTTCTTCAGTTTGTGCTACACCGAAACCCACAGTCAACAGCTGTCTGCCCAAATGAGTGCGTATACATATATATGTATTGCCTGGTTGTGGGGTGCATGTGAACAGCCGCAGTGGGAGATACGTCAAAGCACCATTGAACGTCATCACCCTACCCATAGAATATTATAGTCGCTCAAAACTGCCCCAAATTGTATTAAAGAAAATGGCGACTAGGAAGTTTAAAGGGAAGCTGAAATGGTAACCTGAGAATTCGAGGTTATTCAAGAATTCGATCCTACGTAGATTCAAAGGAAAGCACGCAAAGTATTTTTGCGCTAGAATTTAAAATGGTGACGTAATCGTCGATTAAGACGGCAAAGATGTTCAGGCTTCTCCTCGCTGAGTCGCGGAATTAAGTGCGAGGAAATTCGCAGTGACGTCATTATCGCCGAAACTTCTGATGTCCGCTGCATTCGCCTGCATGCTGCTGTGCGTCCTCCGATGCCGCCAAACAATGCTTTGTGAGTTTGACCTTCGATGGCGTTTGTTTTCTTCAATCAAACAACTGTTTCTTCGCTGGATACGTAGCGCTGTCGTATGTGACGTCATTATCGTGACCTCTAACCGTCGCTGTGTACACAGCAGAGAAGCCTCAACGCCGACAGAGTCTTATTCGGTGATTACGCCGCCATTTAAAATGCTACGGCAAATATTTCGCAGGCTTTAACTGCCTGTTTCGCACATTCGGCCATTTTAAACTCATCGAACTCTAAAATCTCTCCACACGCCCTTTAAGCTCCCCAGATTTTGCCCTACTACCACTGCAGTGCCCACTCAAAAGCAAATAAGCAGTTCCCGGGTTCGAACCCGACCGCGGCGGCTGCGTTTTTATGGAGGAAAAACGCTAATGCGCCCGTGTGCTGTGCGATGTCAGTGCACGTTAAAGATCCCCAGGTGGTCGAAATTATTCCGGAGCCCTCCACTACGGAACCTATTATCCTTTCTTCTTTCACTCCCTCCTTTATCCCTTCCCTTACGGCGCGGTTCAGGTGTCCAACGATATATGAGACAGATACTGCGCCATTTCCTTTCCCCAAAAACCAATTATTATTATTATTATTAGACCTAGCAGACCTAGCTAGATCATAAATGTTTTCCTTGTAATTTTTTTTCTTCACGATTCGTTATCACGGGTGACTCGCTTTGTGGACAGTTTTGAGCGGAAACCAGAGCGTCCACATTAAGGAGGCACGATAGTATACGCTTTCAAGAGCCCGTTTTCAACGCGGCAATTTCAATCGAGGCAAGGTACATTTGACTAAATGGAAAAGCTTAACCAGCAGTCTTAGTTAATATGAGACGTCAAGATGCTGCTAAAAAGTTCTTCAAGAGAGCGCCCCTCTTATGTTGCGAGGATTCTAACTGACGAACGCGAGTCAGCGGCAAAAATGGGATCACGCGTTAAAATAACACGAGGCGGCAGCAGTTCCTGCAGTGACAAAGCACGTCCATAGCCGGGTTCACTCACATCCATAACGGACATGTTTTACAGTATGCAAATTTATGCGTCGGAGACATTGCTTTTTCTTTTTTTTTACGCGACTTTCATTTTTCGTGACTTCTCTCGAAAATAGCTGCACGATTGGTAGACAAGCAGTATACATTATATATCGCGTGGTTTTCGCAGCGCCTATAGGGTGAGCAGTTGCGGGTTCATACTAAGACCTCCAGAGCTATGGCGGGTAAAGCCAGGTTTGCAAGGTATACGCCACAAGTCAAGGCTGGAGTTCGGCGGCTGAGAGCTTGAGCACACAAAATCGAGGAAGAAAAGTGCGCTTTCTGTATGTAGGCTGCGTAGCCTTCCGCGTCTGCGGGAAAAACCGGCTTGACAAGACGACCTTCTTTGGCACAGAGGCGCCCTCAATTCGGCCCCTATATACTAGCACGAAGAGTTTCGCTAGCACTGCTGCGTATATAGGCCAACACAAGTCAGTGGCGGAAAGCATGCGAATACGATGAACGAACTTGGTCAGAAAACGTTTTTTGAGCGGATCAATTTGCGTGGAGCTGCAGAAATGTGGCTACTGCGTATGTATAGCGCTGGCATGAGCCCAAACGAGACAGATAGTAGCTGTAGGTCGATGTCCAAGTCACAAAATAACCGCCGGTGCCCGGAGTATGACGTCATCATCGCTGTACTCAAACGATGACTGGAATAAACCGGGTGGCGTTGTTTTCTTGCCATGTTTCCATGCATCCTTGAGTCGTTCCGCGCATATAGCGACTGTGCGCCACCACAGAATCACGTCAGAAGTGGGATTCGAACCCGTGCCCATCTTTGTGGACCTTACACAACCTTGACGACCACGCGTGACATGTGCAACCTTTTATGGAGACCAGCGTCGTTATTGCGCCATCTTGTCCGTCGACCTCCCTGGGTTTCTGAGCAACCATTATGTTTTGATAACGAGTCATGTACCAACATGCCCAAACTGTTCTCTTACCAGAAGTTCGTCGTTTGAAATGCGTGCCCTGATTTACGTGGACGCCATTAAAGCGGGCCGTGATGCATGGTTTCACAGCCAACCAATACTGCGATAGTTCACGAGCAAGGTACGAACACGACTCAGAAAGACGGCTGGCTGAAATTCAACCTACTGAAACTATAGGTAACTAGTGCGTAAACTAGTAAACAGCCATCATCTGAAGTAAATTCTAAAGAAAGCGTTCACAGCTCAAGGCAGATAGCAAGAAAACCTTGTATATTAAAGCTCTTGGGAGCCGCCGCAGTGGCTCAGTGGTTGTGGCGCTCGGCTGCTGGCCCGAAAGACGTGGGTTCGATCCCGGCCGCGGCGGCCGCGTTTCGATGGAGGCGGAATGCAAAAGGCGCCCGTGTGCTGTGCGATGCCAGTGCACGTTAAAGAACCCCAGGTGGTCGAAATTTCCGGAGCCCTTCACTAAGGCGTCCCTGATAGCCCGAGTCGCTTTGGGACGTTAAACCCCCATAAACCAAAAACCATAAAGCTCTTCGGGCACCATATCTCGGCTCTTGATTTGGAATAACGCATGAGACATTACTAACATAAACCTTCACTTGCAACGTGCCTGCACCCGATAGATAATTAAAAAGAATTTTTTCTTCTTTTGCATAGTTTCCTTTTCAGCAGCTGAATGGTAGTTGTGACGTCACAGGCGGGACTGGGGTGGGGGGAAGGAGTTGATGTGGGTGGGCGGGTGTACGTGTGCACGCACATAACACACACTATACACGGCCACCCAACAGAAATACCTGACCGAAATCGTCCCAACACGATTTTCCCTCCCCCCTATATATACTACTGCACTTCACAAGTCGCCCGCGTTCCAACTTGGAAGCCCGCGGCGAGATTTGCTCAGCGGCGCCCACAGAAGCCTCAGCACCGGTCCAACCGCTGCACCTCGTCAAGCCTCGCCGCCCATTTGCGTTCGCGGCGATCGAAAGCGAAGAGCGGCTTCCCCGCCGCTGGCGTCCTGCCCGATCGTGTCGCCCCGCGGCTGATTGCGTCCCATGGAGCTGGATGGGGGGGGGGGGGGGGGGGGGGGGGGGGGGGACGGTCTAAAAATGTGTGCCATGGCTTCGCAACGCTGGCGGCGCCTCAGAGAAAACGTGGGCGGCAGACGTGGCCACGCTGTGTCGCGATCGCGACGCTTGTATGGCGTTTGCCAAGCGAGGCCGTGTCTGCCGTGTCGGCGTTATCGCTGCGCCGTCATCGCGAGGGCGAAGTTTCTTCTCTTCGTATATGCCTCCTGTCGCGACACCCCTACCCTCTCCCCCCTCCCCCTCGTTATGAAGTCCCTGTGCACTGAAAAGAAAGGGGCGTTTTCTCTTTCTTCCTCTATATTCAGACATTCTTATGAGGGTTTCAAATTGGTTAACCGCCGCGGTGGCTCAGTGGTTAAGGCGCTCGGCTACTGATCCGGAGTTCCCGGGTTCGAACCCGACCGCGGCGGCTGCGTTTTTACGGAGGAAAAACGCTAAGGCGCCCGTGTGCTGTGCGATGTCAGTGCACGTTAAAGATCCCCAGGTGGTCGAAATTATTCCGGAACCCTCCACTACGGCACCTCTTTCTTCCTTTCTTCTTTCGCTCCTTCCTTTATTCCTTCCCTAACGGCGCGGTTCAGGTGTCCAACGATATATGAGACAGATACTGCGCCATTTCCTTTCCCCCCAAAAACCAATTATTATTATTATTATTATTATTATTATTATTATTATTATTATTATTATTATTATTATTATTATTATTATTATTATTATTATTATTATTATGTATTTTTATTTATTGATTGATACTGTCAGCCGTAAGGCCGTTACAGGGTGGATGCATACAATTGAATACGTACACACAGCCACAAGTACACAAAGCCACAAGTACAAAATTTATACAACTTAAAATCATCAATTATTTTGCCAGCAGATAAAGCCACAAGTGCCTGATGTAGGTTAATGTTAAAAATAATACACTCAGTTTCAGACCACCGAGGATCGGAACCGCAGGTGAAGAACATAATGATTGACAGCAAAGACAAATGGCTTCTATACGCTTAAATAATAATAATAATTATTATTATTTAAAATTGGGCTAGCTGGTTGTTAACATGATCACACTAGCTGAGCTTTTAAAATGACTTGGAACAACACAGGAACGACACAGAACACTGCAGGTGTGCACGAGTGTTTTATGTCGTTCCTGTGTTCTTCCAAGTCACTTCAAAAGCGCAGTTATGTATGGCCATGTCAGACATACCTGCCTATCATTTTATGAGAGCGCCCCCAAGAAAATGGCCAAAAGTTGTCGGCGTGAGTAAAAAAAAAGAGCGCGAACGCTTACTACAATGTTACACTGCGGTTATAAGCAGGCTGTGAAGTGACACTTTTATGACTCACTGAATAGCCGCTAATGAAATGCGGGAGCACTGAACGAATTCTTTTATATGAGTAAATTTTAAAGCTATATCGGGTTTTTGAGGCAGAGAGAAGTGTTTTGCGGCATAGTAATACCATGAAGTGTTGGAGGACGTCAAAAAACAGGCGAACCGTGTTAACCATAGTAAAGTGATCAACTAAATTTTTTATAGTTACTGTTTTAATTATTGCTAATAGGCGGACGCTTGTAATCAGAAATTTGTATCCAGCCGTTAGCAAAAGCCAAATCGGTGTTTAGAATTCTGAAAACGTGATTACCGTCGCTGCTGCGGTTCCACTAATTTCGGACATTTACCGCGCCATTCAAAAGCCGCGCTTTCGGGCGCCTATCAATACAGCAAGCGGGGACCTGTCAGTATCAGTTAAAATATTACCTATTAAAGTTTAGTTTATCACTGTACTAGTTAACATGCTTCGCCTGTTTTTTGACCCGCCAACAATGGTATTATTATGCCCGAGAAGCTTGTCTTCAGTTCAAAAACCATATTTTTAAAAATTTGTCGCAGGCTTCCATGAATACGTCAGTGAGAAATGAAACGCGAATACGATAAGTATAACGTGAAAAAGACCATGCCAAAATAATATATGTTAGAGAGTAACTACGGCCTGGATCTATTAATAATTGCATGCAATGGCCGTTTTGACACAGAAGCATGCCAAGTATTCAGAATCAATTTTGTTTTCCCCGAGAAGCCTAAGCCTAAGCCTTGTATCAAGTGACCGGGGGGGGGGGGGGGGGGGGGTACAGCTTGATTTCGGGTGGAACCCGGGCTTCTTCATGGATATGTTCCACTGCAAAGTAATCATTTCCATAACCTACTATTATGTCTCCCCCAGCTGAAGCCTTCTCATTTAGTCGTCGCGTTGCAAATGTCTTGTTCGCCTTTCATTTCACGCTGACAGTACAAGTTAGAAACTCCATCTCCACAGTAGGTTAAGACCTTTTCCATTGGTTTATCTGGCAGTCTGAGTCTTGATCAAGGGAACGTTCTGCCAACGAACTCTGTTTTCCAACTACAGTGTCCCGGAAATGTATACGACGCGTCTGTAAAGAGGTATTTACAAATTACTGAGTGAACCAATTTCCCCATACGCGATAAAACAAAACGGTAATTACGCTCTGCTGCCGATAAAGATGGAGGTCGAACGTCTGGCAGTTTACACAAAGGTATCCATCTGAGATGCTGCGTGCTGCACCGAACTGCACGCAACTGCGAAAGCATGCGCACTATATATACAGAACAACGCACGAGACGCTGCGCGCTGCACCGAACTGCACGCAACTGCGAAGGCATGCGCCCCACTTACACAGGACAAGCGCTGAACGCTGTGAAGTCCTCAGCGATATCTTCACGTTCAACGCAAGGCATTCTCTTCGCATTGAAAGAGGAAGCGCGGAAACAAGCTGCATCGACACACCCACGCGTATGCTATGGGAAGCCGAGTAGATGGCATCACCGCGCGATGCGTCGATAACGTCGCCCACTCGGACAGCGCCATACGCTGTTCGTCTTCGTTTAGCGACAGGGACAAGCCCGATGTCTCGCACACCGCCGTCAATGTCGTTGCGCAGGTCTCGAAGTGGTTGCATTTATAGATCGGCGACGAACGCGCGTTTTGGCACGGCGTTTGATTAGCGTCTCGGAGTTTAAAACAGCTACCTATACTCGATTTTAGTTCCGATAATTGAGAGCCGCCATGTTTTTATTTGCAGCGTGACCATACATGTTCTGCAATTTCGGACAAAAATTTTGAAAATTGGAAAACTGGAAGATAATTTTGCGGTAATATTGAAGGTAATGTTCCATTCTCTTGATATGTGGTAAAATCTTAGTTTTAAAGTGTTTCCATCGGTTGCATCGAACAGTTAAGATTGCTATAGAAAACCAATGGGGAACGCTCTTGACGATAGCAAAATTGTTAATAGAAAAAAAATTCAAGACTGCCGTCGTGTGATCTACAGATATGTTGCTTGTTATAGTGAAATCTTGCATTGTATGAAAAAATTGCGTTCATAAGCGGTTTCCCGCTCAAAAATGCTTTTTTCCACAATTTCTGGGTATGCAACCTCGCCTGCCGTTCGCGCCATCTCGGACTGCTAATTTTTAGCCGGTGAGAGGCTGACGGCGAGGCGAGTGATAGCTTCTTGATATATTTTTGGAGCGGAAGCATTACTTAACGCAATCCCAGCCGATATTCTTTTGTGAAGATCGGAGTAACTAGAGTAAGCCCGGGTTAGTTTGGAGGAGCGTCGCGCCAGCTGCAGTCAATGGGAGGAGGGTGTAGCGCCAGCTGCAGCCGAGTGGAGAGAGGTTATGAAGATGAAGAGCGAGACACGCGGTTGCGTGCACATGTGCAGATGCCAGAAAGAAGAGGCGAATAATGAACACATGGTTTGGCACTTCAAGCCGGTTTAACCATGTTAAAACCCTGCCGCTTTATTTATTAATGTGACAGCATTATAGGAGGAGGGGGGTGGGCCCCGTTCACAAAAAACCTGGCGTCCGTTCGTGTGTGTCGCTAAGCAGCCCCCGCCTGCCACGGTGAGCAGGTGGCAACCTGCCCACTACGACAAATGGAGCAAATAAATTAATTAAAACAAATTCAATGCAATTTCCACCTGCCCACGGCGACATTGCATATCAGCTCATTGTTCGAGAGACAAACAACCGCTACAGGAACTATCTGTGCAAAAATGATGCTTACTGGAGCTCAGGACGAGCAGCCGGGGTCTCACAAGCACCGCCGTTGGCTGCGTATATGAAACAACCAGCTGCCGTGACAGTCACGTGTCGCTTAACCTTCTGTTTCTTAACATTTCTATAGCTGGTGCTGACACATTGGCGGAGTTTTCTGGACACTGCGTATTTGCTTTCATTAATGTGTGCGAATAGATACAGTTGCAGTCAGCTACTGGGTGTTGTCCGTCCTCTTCATACAGTGCATGCCCCTCTATGCAATTTTTTTTGCGTCTCTCTCGGAATAGAGCGAGTCATGAGTGAGGGAAGGAATGAGAAAGAACACTGGGAATAGGGCCGGCCGAGTAGTCTCCTGGTTTTCTACGGTACGAGCCTGGTCAACGCGGAATTCCAAAACGCGCTTCTAAAGCTTGAGCAGAGCCAAAACTTCACCTGGCGCACTTCTTCGAGTGTCGTGTTCTTCGCCGCCACCTGTACAAGCGTGTGCCTCGCACAGGGAACGTGCAAACATTCACCGCCGCCCGCACACATGCACGCAACGCCCAAAACGCTCTGCCACAGGCGCGACAAATAAGAAAAACCTGCCGTATACTCGACCCTGTCAACCGCGTGCTAATGAGGACAACGGGAGTCGAACAGGCACACTATACAGCGCGCAATAATAACACCGGGCTTCACTCGGAAGACGGAAGTCGAAGACGTGTATATTTTTCCGCGGCTACACGCTTGTGAAAACAACGGACTAGTCGGAACGTGGCTGTCGAGGGCGGGAAGGGGGGGGGGGGGGAGGGGGAGGCGTACTCTTGGCGTCGCCGCGCACATACAATTCTACGCTGCCCCGTCCAAACAATAGCGGACAGCGTTCTGCTAGCCAGAAATGGAAGCCACAAATTAACGAACCTATTCCCGCTTGTTCCTACGCCGACGCGTTGGCCATAGCTGCCAAGTGGCGGGGTCCTGCCGTACCGAACGAATCGGGCCCTGATAATGGCGGGCGCCGGCTTCGGCGGCACTGCACGCAACTTCTCCCCGCGCGTAGGCGAGGGTGACAGCAGCGGCTGCAACTGTGTTTTTACAAAGGCCGTCGTCTTCTTTGGCGACGAAGCGGTTTTCGCGCATCTGGTGAGCGGCTGTGTCGCCCCGTTTAGCCCGGCCCCTGCAGTCTCTGCCCGGCTGAGCCACCCGTGGTGCGTGCGTGTGCGATTGTGCATGCGTGGGCCCGTCTTGTAACCTGGCACTATTTCCGTGTGGCAAAACTCGACGCAGACTCAACCCGAGAGAGGCTGAGGAAAACGTTTTCCACGCACGATGCACAGCGCCGTCTGAATGCCACATCAAATGTTAAACGCTGGAGTGCTATTTCTTCAGTTAGGTCAAGATGATCTGGCGCATTTAGTTATAGGGTTTGTTGTCAAGTGTTAGTCGTTTCTCCAGAGAAGATCCTCCCGTTGAAACTGTCGATTTTGGGTGTTAGTGTCTTGGCAGTTAAAGGCGAATTGAACTGCAGTACATGAGGGCGCCTCTGCAGCGCCTGCTTGTTATTTTGACGTTTTCGGCGTCGATTCCATCCGGGTGGTCGCACGAAAACGTATTCACAGTGTTCGGCGAGTCCAATCGATTACAAGCTTCGCCAGAGTGAACGAGGTCTGCTAGCTAGTCACGCCTGAGTAAAATTATGAGTGGAAGTCTGGATATTAGTAGTCTATCGAAGCCATCATATAGATAAAGTAAAATGACTGTCGAGTGCATCGCTTGACGAATACAGGGAGATTAGCTGGGCACACATAAACGTGTCATGCTGCGGCATGCGTCACTGAGCATGTCGAGAAGGACAACAATTATTGTGGGACCAAAAAGAGAACGACAAATAAAGTGCCCCTGCCCGTGCCACTAAGTTGCCGAAAAGGACAGTAAGCGCCGGCTTGCTCAAATCTACCTCTAGCCCATACTTGGGTATTCGAATTACCTGGCGGTCACATGCTGCAAAGACCACGGCTGTCCGGGAAAGAGAAATTAATTTACTTGTTTTGTTTTCTCGTTAACCTCGCACCTTAAATGCCACATACGTGAGAGGGATTCTGCATGAACGATAATATTTTGAACAATATTTTCTCATTAATTGTGTTATTTAAATGCACGAGTAAGCAAAAACAGAGGCAGGAGCGTAACCAAGAATTATGGTCGGGAGTGGTCCAGCCCCAAAGTGGCTTCGTGAATCGAGGGAGAGGGGGGTGCCGGGGTCGCATTCCCAACAAAACCACTGCCAAGAGAACTGAGCGAGCGTGTGTGGCGGGGGGGGGGGGGGGGGGGATGAGCTTGATTTCCTGAGGGACACAGGACTCCACCCCACCGCCCTGCCTCGGAATAAGCTGCAAACGACGATGGCTGCCTCGCGCCGGGTCTCTCAATTGTTCGCTCTTTATTCCTACCTTAATGTGGCGTACAGGCATTCTCTCACGTGCGACGCCACAGAATGGAATTGTGTAGGCAGAGCCACCGTGGGGACGAGCTGTGATGTTGGGACGTTATTTCTGAAGGTAGTGCTTGGCGAATGTGCGTCAGAACTGTTACTGATGAGTATGAAAGATGGGGTAGAAAGTAAACAGCTACCTTCTAGACACTTTCAGGTGCAGGACTTTTGTGCGATAATCAGAGACTGAAATGAATTCTTCCATGACAGATAGTGAGGACGAGGTAAAAATCAGCGTTTCGCAGCTGTACTGGACCTCGCTACCGACAAACAATGCTACAAAGTACCTAAGCACAACCTAAGCAGCACAAAATAGACGGACATAAAATATAAAAACATTTTTTTTTAATTTTACAAAATAACTCAGTAAGTAGAACGCACAGTTACAAAAAATCGGATCGGTTGCATACCGGTTTCACGCATTTTTTTTTTTTACGTGCCTTGTTTAAAAGCTGACGCGGCAGGAGGCACTGCATCCGGCCATGTCTCGATATAATCGTATCGCAGCAAATAACGCCTACATTTCAAATAAAAGCTTTCATTTACATAGTTGTGGTGATAGGACAGCAGTATTCCAATTTCTGACCACTATGTGCACCGCAATACGCGATTCCCTGCAGTGTTGTCAACAGTCTAGCAATAAATATATCACCAGTGAACAAACAGGTCTGCAATACAGTCGTGCCCCAATGTCAGTCATTAAGATACTCAATCACCTCATAAATTGTAAATGTTAAATTGTGCGGTTTAACACCCCGAACCCACAAATGGGCTATGAAGAATGTCATAGTCGAGGGCTCTGCACTTGTTTACATCACCTGAATTTATTTAATGTGTGCCGACATAGTACAGCACAACAGCACACAGGTGTTTTCTCATCTTACCTCCATCCAATTACGGCCGTCAGGGCCAGGATCGAACCCACGACCTTGGAATCCGCAGCCAAAAGCCAAAGCTATTGACCACCACGGCTAGTTACCCTAATAAATCGCTCGTTCTCTCAGTCGATAACGAACCAATCAGTCAGTATGTTGGTGTCGAGAAGATGAAAGGCGCAGTAACTTATTCACTTCTGAATGGACACCTCAACCGCGCCGGCAGGAAGGTGAGAGTGAAAGATGAGGTGCCGTAGTGGAGGACTCCGGAATAATTTCGACCACCTGGGGATCTTTATTAACGAGCACTGACATCGCACAGCTCAAGGGTGCCTTTTGCATTCTGCATCCATCGAAACGTGGAGTCACTTGGTTGTTCAGTTGTTTAGTCCACCACGACTATACCTGCAGCCAATGGGCCGCTCAACTATGCAATCAGTGAATTGCTGGACCAGTCAGACCGTCAGCCTCTTAGCCATTCATTCGTGCAGTCAGCCGAATTTCACAGTTAACAGTAATTCAGTCAGTCAGCCAATAATTTATCCAATCATTAAGTCGGGCGGTTAGTCATGTCTGTCTGTTGTCAAACCGTTTATTATGGATTTGACAGCCTGCCAGTATATGTTCTCCACCAATTACTTATTCTCTCAACCGTTCTGCCAGTCAGAAAGGCCTGGATCCATCCAATCACTTAAACGACCGGGCGACTAGAGACTGAGGTAGTCGTTCTGTTGGTTCTTCCGGGAGTCAGTGTATATAACCTTAAAGGGACACTGAGGAGAAATTGAAGTTGGCTTGTATCGATGGAATACCAGCTCCTGATCACAAAAACGCCGCTCCTACTGATAACAAAGCTCTTGTAAGGTAGAAAATAGCAAGAACCAAAATACAGGTATCGCCACCACAGGCCAATCTCGCAAGTACAAGCGTGGTGACGCCATAGGACAAGAGACGCCACCTTGGAGGATGTTTCCTTCCTACATGGGGCGCGAATCTCTGAGGCTGACAAAGAAAGATTGCGCGGTTCAATATTGAAGTAAGTTTTGTTTTAAAACCGATAGTGCACTTTTATCACACAAAGAAGACAGGCAAAAGGCAACCTGAATGTTGGAAACAAAGAAAACGGATGCTTGGCGGCGCCACAGGCGGCCAGGAGAGTTTCGATTTGTTATGGCGCTTCGCGTCTATGAGCTTCGCGTGCCCCGTGGTTTTGTTTTTGACGCGCTTCGATTTACAAGCGCCGAACAGCAGAGGAACTCCAAGTGCCGCTGCAAGTGCTAGTTAACCTTTGAAGGAGCCTGTTAAGGCTTGTCAGATGATCGCCACGCTCGATGAAAAGCTATGATGGCACGATGGTCGGTGATCGTACAAGGCAGCACATGTGTATTCGCACGCTTGCCCGGCGAAACATTCCCGGCTGTGCCAGTCAACTTCAAACTACTTAACGGAAATCGTTTATTAGGGACGGGAGACAAGGTACAAGGCAGTTCACAAAAATTGCTGATGGCCTAGCTCTGTTAGGCCAGGATATACCTAGCGAAAGCACGGATATTTCTGCATCAGAAGAGTGCATTCACTAGATGCGCCTTTATTGATGGCTATAACTTGAGCCGTCGTGGCGGAGCGGCAGCGTTTCCGCCTCAAACGCCGAAGGCCCTGGTTCGATTCCGAACCTCGGCACCGGACTTCTTTTATTTAGTGAGTGGGCGGGGGGTTTCAGTGGTTCCCATGGATGCCGCCGCTGAATACGTTGGTTAGCGGTTAAGTGCAGGCTCTGTTAAGGCGCGTTTATGCTGCAGCGAGGCGCGCGAAGTTACGTCGAAGTTACGTCGGTCAAAGCGAGACCGTCTATACTCAAACTGCGCTTGACTGCCGACGCGTTCGGCGGCTTCGGCGCACTCTGACTGCATTGGCGGGGAGATTGGAGCATGTATCTATTTCGCGCCGAGTGCGCCAGCCGCCGCCGGCCCGGCCAGACTGATTTGGCTCCGCGGCGAGGTGCGCGTTATATTCAATAGCCTCGGCAGTTGGGCGGAGCTGTCCTTTTCGAGCTCGGCTAATTTAATCCATTCACAGTACATATCTGAAGGTACATGCAAGTTGGCGAGAGAGTCAGATCCAGTGGACCCGTTGGATCTAGCGGAAGCCGTTGAAGCGTCGTGCGCCGGCTTTGGTTTCAAGCCGCCGAATTTAAACGCGACCGCCCTCGAGCACCCATTTGTTTTTTGTGGCAAAAAGTAAATAAATAACTTGGCCCATGCAACCGTGGGAGACCTCGACGCTGCCTGCTGCGCCGTACAACCGCTCCGTTCAAGGAATCACAATCCGTTGGCCCCAAAGCCCCGGCCAGCCTCCGATGGGCGCAAGGCGCCGACCTTGTCCTCGCCCCTCGCGACTCCCCGCACTGGGGTTATGATATTTAGTTTGCAACGGCTGCTCTCTGAGGAAGGGGGAAACCACCCGCCGGCGCCTAACCTAACCATGCTCCCTCAAAAGCATCGCACGCTCTGTGGGGCTGAGGTCGCTGAAATGCAGGCCAGAGTTTTTGCGAGAACTACGTCGTCGCGTACGGGAACGGGATCCATCGTAACGCTGGCAAGACGCCGGTGCAAACGTAAACGAAGCGACGGTCGCGACCCCCGATAGATGCCTTCAACGTGCGGCGGCGGTAGCTTTCATTTCGGCAGCTGCTAGACTACACCGCTAGCCGCAGAAATCACGGAGTCTCCGTTTACGTCACGTTTCACGTCACAACGTTCTGTGTCGTCATAAGAGTTCTCCGTGTCGTCATAAGAGTTCTCGAGTTTGAATCGGAGCGGCGGGAAAAAATCTTTCAACTTCGAATCCCATTTACTTTGAAATAAATGCATCTTTCGCTCCCGGAGAAGCGTCAACAAAGCCATGAAATGCCGAACTATCAGATATTGTTAACAAAAAAATTTTGATAGGGTTCTCCTCAGTGTCCCTCTAAGGGCCTCAATCAAATTGAAGCGAAAGAGAAAACATTTAAATCATCGGGTTTTTAGCAGTATAATTATTCAATGCGCAACAAAATGTCAGTTGACGCATAAACAGAACTTCGCTTCCCTTTCTTCGCGCCGGTTTCATGATCTCGTTCATGTTATCAAACCGCAGATCAACGTGATTAATCTCGCCTTCTATCTATTTAATCTCTCTTGACCCGCACTGCCCGCCTTCATACCACACCCTCGTTGTCCGACATCCCGGGAGTCGCCTTTAATTTGCAGTAATGAAGCTTAAGTCCAGTTGACGGGACAGATATTTCAATAACCGTCCCTGCCGCATTACCGGGCACTGAATCGGGAGAGGGGCTCGGAAGAAGGCCTCCTTTAAGATGAGCCGCCTGTCCATTGTCTTTTGATATTAGGGTACAACCGATCACGCGATGAGAAAAAAGAACATAATAAGAAACGCGGTTGGTCTGGAAATAACTCAGGATGGACCAGTGAGGCTCATGTACACCCCGGCCTATTATTTTTTTTTTTGCGTGGCTTAAGGGAGCAACGGAGGACATTATGAACCGAGCCATATCACCCAATGCAGGTATATAGGAGTCTCGCGGAGGGTACAGTAGAGTGCTCGGAGTCCTTTATTAAATCGCGGGCCCCCGAAGACGTCGTCCATCGGCGCGAATTAATTGCTCGGGGGCCACACACATAAGCGGCGAGGAGAGATTAAAACTGCGCCGTTATAAACGACCACCGCGCGGTGCGCCCTGCTTCTGCGGAGATACCCACGTGCTTCGCGCGCAGAACAGTATTGGAGCACTCTTTCTCTCTCTCCCTCGACTCACGTCCGGAATGCGCGTTGGCTTCCGCAGGGCGCGAGAGAAACTACGCTCATTTCAGCCAGAATCCATGGTGGGTGCGGATTCCGTGACGGAGCTTTTGCTGTATATCCCTTTGTTCTTCGTCAGTTATGACGCACAGTGACCGGTTGAGCGAAGTGCTCGCTGTGAGAGAGCGGACGGGCTGGAAAAGTTGCGCTTTACAATTTTGATGATAGTTCTGTGCACCACTCTTTAACATTCAGGCATTAAGAATTTACGAAACTGCGAATATGTGACAGCAGGACAGTTAATATTAACCCTGCTGAAAATTTCAATACGGCGAGCTCTATAATTCGATACGTTTTCATGTGGATTTTATGGAGTCAGTATGGAGCATATGGAGTCGGTATGGACTATGTAGAAGCTCGTACAGAAAATTACGAACTCCATGTGACGTCATGTACAGATATTATTTCTAATGCTTATGGACTCCGTACAGATCAGATATTTCCATAATTGCGTACGAGTGTCTCATATGGAACGTTTCAGGCCCGGGCGTATCCTTCGCGTGTCATTACACTGGGCTGTAACCGGAAGACAAGCAAAGAACAACGTTGCCGATTTTGGAAGCGTCACTGTTAAACGTCCTAACGTGCGAGCGAGAGTTCATTATTGCTTTTCGAGTAGAATGATTTGTCTTTTGCTCATTGCTGTTGACGTGATCTCATTGAATTACTCAGCGAACAATAATTATTACTGTCAAACGAATGTCAGCGACACTAGTAATATTACCAAAACATCATAAACCGGGTGGCATCGTTTTCATGGCATAAGAATAGGGCAACATAAATTAATGGGAGGAATCATTGCAGTGCAGTTAACGTGTCGTGGCAGATAGCATTGAGACGGTGAGAGATAAGGAAAAGCAATACAGAAAACTTGACCTGACAAGTGTGCAGGCCGTATTGTGCTCGGCGGAAGGCAAAGAATGGTTCGATAGAGGAATAGAGAAGGACACCAGGTATAGACACCAACGACGGCCAGACACAAAAAAGAAACATCACAGAAAGACGCTGGACAAACTCGTCGCTACCTTAGGCGAGGCTGTCGGCAATGCAGGTTCCTGTCCCGGAAGGGGAAATTCGGGACGATCTCGCAAAGTTCTGGACGTTTGGCAACCTTGTTGACGACTCGAAATTTTCAGCGCGGGTTTTTATTTTCTTTTTTCTAGGGTTCGGTGACGCTACTACGCGTTGTGTTTGTTGCGGGTGAAGTCCACGCCACACGCAGTAAGTGAAGTTGTAATTGCACTCGAACCCGGGTATATCTAACTTAAAGCGGATCGCGAAGTAGTTCGATATATCGATAATTCGATATATATGTCAAAATACTGGAAGATATATATAGCAACTGCACAGCTACTATAGTCCTCCATAAAGTCAGCAATAAAATTCCAATAAGGAAGGGCGTCAGGCAAGAAGACACGATCTCGCCAATGCTGTTCACCGCATGTTTGCAGGAGGTATTTCGAAGCCTGAATTGGGAACAGTTGGGTATAAGAATAAATGGAGAATACCTAAATAATCTGCGATTTGCTGATGACATTGCCTTGCTGAGTCACTCAGGAGGTGAACTGCAAATCATGATCAACGAGTTAGACAGGCAGAGCAGATCGATGGGTCTAAAAATTAACATGCAGAAAACCAAGGTAATGTTCAACAGCCTAGCAAGGGAACAACAGTTCACAATTGGCAGCGAGAGCCTAGAAATTGTGCCGGAATACGTCTACTTAGGGCAGGTAGTGACAGCTGATCCAGATCATGAGAGGGAGATACCTAGAAGGGTAAGAATGGGCTGGAGTGCATATGGCATATTCTCGCAGATCATGAGTGGCAGTTTACCAATTTCCCTCAAGAGGAAAGTGTACAACAGCGTAATCTTACCGGTACTCACCTACGGGGCAGAAACGTGGAGGCTAACGAAAATAGTTCAGCTTAGGTTAAGGACAACGCAGCGAGCCATGGAAAGAAAAATGATAGGTGTAACGTTAAGAGATCGGAAGCGGGCAGAGTGGGTGAGGGAACAAACACGGGTTAATGACATCCTATATCGAAATGAAGAGAAAGAAATGGGCTTGGGCAGGGAATGTAATGCGAAGGCAAGATAACCGCTAGTACTTAAGGGTAACGGAGTGGATTCCAAGAGAAAGTAAGCGTAGCAGGGGGTGGCAGAAAGTCAGGTGGGCGGATGAGATTAAGAAGTTTGCAGGCATTGGGTGGGCGCAGCTGGCAAACGACAGGGTTAATTGGAGAGACGTGGGAGAAGCATTTGCCCTGCAGTGGGTGTAGGCAGGCTGATAATGATGATGGTGATGATGATAATAACGTATACAAATGGCAGTGGATAAGCTTATATGTAAATCTAGGAGCGAGATTACATGGCAGCTACGCCAGTGAAGAGCTTCTTGCACCGATGTGCTACCCACCGGAGTACTGGCAGCACTTCGCTTGCTAGGCGTTGCTTTGTCTAACCTCCTTCCCATCGAAGCCACTGCGGACGGTGCTTTGAAATTAGCCGCTGCCTATCATAAGATGTCTAATAATCTAACCAGTACACTGTAAATAGAATAATCACTCATTAAGATTAACGTACAGCTGTTTTCCGCAACGCCTTCAGCAGCGAAGCACTCCACGTGGGGGCTTCCGCTATGATAATGTGTGTTCGATATATCCAACATTTCGAAATATCCGGATTTGCTATATCCTGGCTTTATACAGCAGAACATTTAAGGCTGCAAGGTATAATTCATAACTCAATATTGGCTCAATAAAAAAGAAGCATTAGAAAATAAATATATGTTTTCTCCCGTAATTTTTTAATGAAAATACCATAAATAAAAGCCTAGGACAAAAAAGGCTGAAAATAAAATTCCCGACTTAAGACTTACCAGTACACTTTGGTTCATAGCAATTCAACGTACCACCAAGACAATAAGTATGTGCGGATCCTCTGTAAACACAGAGATGCTGCGAAGTACAATGAAATTATAAGATTCTTGTGATCATGCGAATACAGGAATTTCCTTCCAAGCGCAACTCGCTCTAAAATAAATCAGCGGACTGATAATGACTACCGCTTCTTAACGACGTGGTAATTTTGAGCCTAAAGCCTATCCCAATGTCCTCAGCATTTTTCTTGATTCCTTCTTTTTTGCATTAAAATACTACCCGTCACTTCCTCAATAGCTAGGGTGCTGTTATAGTTAAGATAATTACAGCTACAATGCCGCAACTTCGCGTTTAGTCATTTATAGCAGTTATGTCTCTATAAATTCCAAAGCCAGCAAAATTGGGAACCAAAAGCATTCGCAAGCGGACTCGACTCCCCTGCAAGCTGTGCCGCGCGCTAGATCCATTTTACCGCGCACGCTGTTTTACCGCCATCTGCCGGAAAGAAGAGCACTGACAGCACCCAGCAACTATGGCTCTCTGCCGCCGGGCGGCAGCACTGCTTTGGACCAAGGCAGAAAGGCTGCAGGTGGCCTCTTTCCCTCCTCTCTCTCTCTCTCTTATGGCGGCGCTCTCGCCTACAGCTTCTCAACTTGTGTATTATTTTCTGACGCAGCGTGGTGAACCCAGCACGTAATTCAATTCCCTCTGTAGTCAGATACTTGATTAGAGTTTATCATTTCCCCTGCACAATGAAGCTCAAATCGTGGGCGGAATCTTTTGTCTGCGGCCTACGTCTACGCATAAGCAGGCACCAATTGAGATCAATTACCACTGCCCCATTTGCGCAACTATTAATGTTTCGCTTTTCTTGATTATTTTACTAATAACAATCTACTGAATGGAATATGGTAAGCTGCATTCAGATTAAATAAACCTTGTGCAAGAAAGTTTTCACCCATTAAAACGCGCAGCGGGGTCAAGTATTTTAAAAACTATATCGTTGAGTTTGCTGAGAAGTGCACCGTAAATACAGAGGTCGCTGCGTGTGCGGACAAGCCGTAAACAGGGAACGGGGACAAGAGGGGTAGTTAGAGGGGGGGGGGGGGGGGGTGTTTCTACGCAGCTCCCTCTTCAGTGTAATGCTTGTGCGTGTCTACCGCACCCAAAAACGGCTCTTCTCCGCACTCTGCCCGCCTTTTGCAAGTAGGCTTCACCGCTCAAAGTGTCTTTTAGCGGCAGAGCACGCTTTACAGGCAGACATTCTTTGGCACGTGCGGGGGCATGTAAATGCGATAACCGATTGTCGTTAAGGGTAACGGACTGGTTTCCATGAAAAGGCATGTGTAATAGGGTGCGGCAGTAAGTCAGCTGGGCGGATGAGATTAGGAAGCTTGTGGAAATAATGTGGCCACGGCTGGCGCAGGAAATGGTTTCTTGGAGAAATATGGAAAAAGCCTTAGTCCTGCAGTGCGCATAGTTAGACTGGTGATGGTAATGATTACTTTCTTCGCGAGTGCTCCAGTAATCCTCGCATCAGGATAAAAGGAAAGACTAAGTGTCACGTCAGAAGCACTCAGGAAGGTTTGGAAACTCAGCTGTGGTCGCTTATGTGGTGTTTTAATCATCAAACTCCATTGGGAGCAAGAACACAGCATTCTGTTTACTTCATCTACCGAAGTTGTTCCTGTGACCAGTCACGTTTTTCTGCCAACAAAGCTCGTCAGTCTATATAAGCCCGTGCGAAAACGGCACAATACGGCGGCAGGTATGTACTTGTATGATTGTATGATTGGCGCTACACATTTATCTAACTGACTTTCCGTAAAAGACGAACAGCGACAATGATTTCTGTGCAAGCCGAGAAAATGGCTGTCATTACCATAAGCCGCACTTTCTATAGCACAAGAGTTTCTCCCATTGATTAATCTCCTATTTTCTCTGCCCTGCGCCCACAGCGTACATCTAAATTTTCTAATCTTTTCTCTGCCCTGCGCCCACAGCGTACATCTAAATTTTCTAATCTAATCTTCCCTTTTCACTCTGCGCCTCCCCTGGCTACGTGTCCCTTGCTATCTACTTTCGTGCCCTAACAGACCAGTGGTCACCTCTTCTCCCATTGCGGCCTGCTCAACCTATATTCTCTTCCTTATTTCATCATTAACTTGCGTTTGCACTGAGTCGAAGTCTTTCCGATGTCTTCAATAATTCGGAAACATTCGCCGTAATGCAGGGTTCCCTGTGCCTTATCTATATTAACTCAAATGCAAGCATGCAGTGCAACCATTACTCTTTTTGCGCTCCCACAGCGTCAGGTTATGCGTCTAACCTGACGCTCCAAACAGCTTCTGAAAGTATCGTTATAGTTGCCAAACCCACTTTCAGTAGAAAAGTGGTTCTAAACAAAGCCTATATAGTCGAAATCGCGGGGTTCATTTGGGAGTTGCCCGGCACATCGTGCTGCAACCGAATTCATTTATAATTTTTGTCAAGAGCATGTTCGAACATATGCACATTTGGGAGAAGTTTACAGACGACCCCTCACTTCAAGAGCGTACTGTCAGCCCGAGCGAAGACATAAAAATTTACCTTTCGGATCATTGCTCAGCAGTCGAGACGCCAAAATATGGGTAGTATTACAGCTCCCAACACTTAATATCCAAGCCTCTGAGGTAATAATGGTCCGTTATTAACTGCATTCACTCAGAGAAACGCAGCGGTGTTAGTGTTCACGGAATTTCAAATGCAAAACAACGCTGCCGTGATTAAGCGAAAATGAGTTTTGTCACTGCCGAGGCACCCAGCTAAACCTTTGTACGAAATAGGAAGCAGGGCCTAGTTGTTCATTCAACTACTGAGTTTATACGCGCAATTCACTTTATGATAGAAACCTGTACAGGCATTGCTGCGCAAAGCCTGGAGAGTGAACTGAAGTTTCTGACTCAAATTTATCTTCCGCGAAATTGTCTTTGTAGCCTGTTTCGGCTTCCTGCCGCTTACTTTAGTCACTTAATTCGAGGCCATTTATGCAGCACCATTATTTGATCGACGAAGCGATAATTCTAGTTCGCAGTGGCATTGTACGAGCTTTGTACTGCTTGCGCTTTGTTCTGTATTTATGTATTGCACCTTGGTGCTTGCACATTTTTTTTGTTTTGCACTCTTGTGTGTCAATGCTCCCCCTATGTAATACCCTCGACTGAGAGCCTTTAGGGGTTTATTGAATAATAATAATAATAATAATAATAATAATAATAATAATAATAATAATAATAATAATAATAATAATAATAATAATAATAATAATAATAATAATAATAATAATGTAAGCGTTTAAGGAATCTCCAAGGATGAACAAAGAGAAAGTCACGAAATAATTACAGTGAACGTCGTTACACACCTTTATAGCATTTAGTCCTTTAAATTGCTATGACCATTTTACACTAATGTATTGCACATTAACGTTGAGATCTTCTACAGCGTAGTTTTTGGCTGAGCCCGAGTGCATTTTACATGCAAGTGTTCGCTTACAAGTAAATAACTGTTTTCAATTCATCCTTTCCCTCTCTCGTTTGGACGCGCGAACAGATCTCACGCAAACCGTCGATCACTGACCTTAGCTAAGGCAGCCTACCTGCGCACCGTCTCTGCCTACAGAAATAACGGTGAAGAACAAATTATGTTAAAACCACGGTGCCCCCAGTTTGTGTCCTCATAGTCCTAAACACGAAAATTAAAAGTCGCGCTTCGTCGAAAAGTTACAGCGCTCCGCGAGGCTTTAGAAATGCCACCCGTCCCGGGAACATGGCGACGGCAAATAGCGAGATTTCAGCGCACCATCGATACGTGAAGGCACTCATTACAATTTTTGTTGTTTCTTTCTAAACCAAATATACCTCTCGTAATTGCACGCGCAGTGTATGGGAATTGGCTCCGCAAGTCCGAAATATTCACCCTGAAAAGAAACAGAATTGGACGGTAGCGGTCATGGGATAAGGAGTGTTGGTTGGTCAAGTACATGTGGCTTGCGGCTGGCGTTTCTAGCTACACCAGCTCGAATGGTGTACACCTCTGAAACCTATTACAGGAACCTTTTCCTTGAGCGGACTCTAACAGCTCGAGCATACTACGAACGCCGTATACTTAACCACCCCTGGAACTAACAACAGGAGTAATTTGTACACACACCCCGTCTGTCCCCTCCCAATGAAAATATTTATGGAGCACAGTGAGACTTCATTAAGGCCTTCGTAACACTAACCTATAATCGATATTTCAAAAAGAGCTTCAGGCACAAAACCTTCATCCAACGATACTCCCTGTGGCAGTGGAGTCGCTGGACCTTTCTTTTCTTTTCTTTTATTGAAGCAAGTTCTTCTCGTTCACAGGTCTGGTATATCCACTCTCACCGGCTCATTTCGAGACTGCTGCATATACATCCCCCTCCGAACAGAGACCAACCGACACAGGAGCCAGACGTTCCGGCACCCGCCATAGTATTTGCTTGTTCCGGTTGTTTCTCATTTCGGTCAGCAGTCGCGAGGCGACATTCCTCGTGTCCCGAGGCACCATGGGAACGCGACGAAACGAGACGTGTACTTCGCTACGGCCTCGTCGCGACCGGGGCGTGTCTGCGGACGTCTGTACCCGCGTGGCTATTCCTCGACACCCGATTATTCCACTGCTCCGTCGCGCCCCGTTCCCCTGCGCTGTCAGCGCCAGACTCTCGCAGGCGCGGCGGCTGTTTTGTCATTATACAGCGAGGCTGCTACATCGGCGCCGGAAACAACAAAGAGGCGGCTCGCGTCCCCGCCACCTGCGATCTCCTCCGCCGACTGTTTCGCGTCCCTCTTGCCTACATTGCAGGTTCCCCGCTCTCTTTGTTTGTGTTTGTGTCTCGAGAGCTGTGGTGGCAAGCCGTGCAGTCTAAGGGCTGTTTCACATGCTGCCCGAGCCCCGACGAGGGTTCGGAAAGGTCGCAGTGCGATTATCCTGGTGTGTGTTTTTTTGCGTGGATTCCCGTCTGCGCCCATTTCTGCTTGCAGACGACGCGTATACTCTTCGCATTGCGCTAGTCCAGTGATGTGTACGCACTTTTTTTTTCAATTCGCTGGAAACGTTGTAATAGGTAAATTTTTATTTGTACAATAATAATAATAATTGGTTTTTTGAGGAAAGGAAATGGCGCAGTATCTGTCTCATATTTCTTTGGACACCTGAACCGCGCCGTAAGGGAAGGGATAAAGGAGGGAGTGAAAGAAGAAAGGAACAAATAGGTCCGTAGTGGAGGGCTCCGGAATAATTTCGACCCCCTGGGGATCTTTAACGTGCACTGACATCGCATAAAGATCCCCAGGTGGTCGAAATTATTCCGGAGCCCTCCACTACGGCACCTATTCTTCCTTTCTTCTTTCACTCCCTCCTTTATCCCTTCCCTTACGGCGCGGTTCAGGTGTCCAA
Source organism: Amblyomma americanum (assembly GCF_052857255.1). NCBI lineage: Eukaryota > Metazoa > Arthropoda > Arachnida > Ixodida > Ixodidae > Amblyomma > Amblyomma americanum. Next base: position 31,649,985 of record NC_135507.1, on the reverse strand, counting down.
AGATATATGAGACAGATACTGCGCCATTTCCTTTCCTCAAAAAACCAATTATTATTATTATTGTACAACGCATATAAATTTTGTGATATAAAGATTCCGCTGCAGGATATAGTAAACAAGCAGTTGGGAAAGCTTGTATATTTCGTTTAGCCTTATTTCACATATAAACTATATTAGTGCACTTCACTGCCACTATATTACTCCCGAAGCGCTTGCCTTGAAGTCGCATCGGACTGTGAACGAGCTCATTTTAAATTGCATAGCGATCACCCATAACTAGCGGCACCCGGTGGTAGTTGTGGCCAATGGCCATGGCACCGGTGCCGTGGTGCAAATACATAATGAGTCAACCTCAAGGTAAATAACAACACACGAGTTTGCGCCCGTATCTTTTTCGGTGCGGTGACTAGGCGGTGGTAACACTTGTGAAAAACCCACTAGCGCAAAAGAGAGACAGGCGCAAGTTGTGATAAAACGCTTTGCAACGCATAATACGAGCAGAGAAAAGTTGTGCACTCTAAACAGAAAGGTGTAAAAAGGGAGTAATTTTTTTCCAGCGTACTCCCGTTCATGAAAGAGTGTACACTAGAGGACAGCTTACTCCCTTTCTTACTCCCATATAGGCGTATTTGTGTTTAGAGTGTCTGAAGGATACAAGGCGCCTAACGCCCGCCACGCTCCTCAAGGTGCGTTTTTCTGCCATTTAGTCATGGTGTCGTTCTGCAGGCGACTAACTAAAGTTGTTTCTCTCTCTCTCTCTTGTCCATGACTTCATGGCTTGTCCATGCCTTGTCCATGACCTCGCGTCGGAGTTGCATCGAGATCGGTTGAAATGCGAGGCACTGTTAAGTGCTATAACATTTAAGCTGTCGTCGAGAGGAAAATCTCGCGTTCTGTGTCACGAAATGCCCTGATTGGTCACGATGGGTGATGACGTCATTAAGGTCACATGACCACAAAGGACCAGTCAACGTAACCTCGGCGTCCCCTTCATTTCTATTAATAAAGATCAGCCCCCTGATCCCATGCAAAACTGCCATCGTTTGTCAATTCGTTCATGTTAAGAGCATCGATAAACTTTGCTCGTTTGAGCCGCAACTGGGTTTCGAGCACACGGCGGCGCGAATAGTTCAGCTTAGCTAGCCACTGCATGAGAGCACCAGGCTATCGCCGCAGCAAATCACGCCTCGTGTTAAACTGTAACTCAATCTCGCGCTGTGTATTGCACGTCATTGTCTTCATCATCATCCATCTGTGCGCAAGTCAAGAAAGGAAAAGAAACGCGCTTCAATCGCGTTTCCAGATACGCGGCGGCGTTGGTGTCGACCTGCAAAAACCTGCTTTCGCACAATATTTCTTGGTTAGCAGTGTAAAGCGCCATCAATTTCTTTCATACCCAGTTTAATGCAGTCGTACCGCGACATTAAACATTGTGTAGCTTGTTTTATGTCCGCTTATTCTGTAAGGGCGGCAGCGTCCCTCAAATAGTGAAATTAACAAACTGCATCGCTGAAAATAAATGCAATTTAGTCCGCATCCAGGGAAGTTTAATTAATTCACCAACTCATCGTTATGCGAACGCAGGGCTGCTCTACAGCGCTTACAAAACCAGGTCGGTAAGATTTTCACAATGGGTCTTTTGCCATGCTGCTGTTTCTCTCGAAACAGAAAAAAAATGTGCAGGTCTCGTCAAAGCAAACCATTTGAATAGCTTTGTCCCGGCAGATAGACTCGGATACTGAATATTTTTTTCCGCTTCTGCCAGCCCATCTCGGAGGGCACATCGAACTAACGCAACTACTGTACCGACACTATACGAGTCCCATCTCAGCGACCGAACAACGCCCGTATGTACTTTTTTTTCTTCCATTCCTTCTTTCTTTCTTTATTTCTTTCCTTCGTTCTTTCTTTCTTTCTTTTTTGTCTTCCTTTTATTCAGTTCTTCCTTTCTTTCTTTCTTTCTTTCTTTCATTCATTCCTTGCTTTCCTTCTTTCTTTCTTCCTTTCTTTCTTCCTTTCCTTCTTTCTTTCGTTCTTTCTTCCTTTTATTTCTTTCTTCCTTTTACTCCTTTCTTTCCTTCTTTCTTCCTTTCTTTCTTCCTTCCTTTCTTTCCTTCTTCTTTTCTTTCCTTCTTCGTTTCTTTCCTTCTTTGTTTCTTTCTTCCTTTTATTCCTTCTTCCTTTCTTCCTTTCCTTCTTTCTTTCTTCCTTTTATTCCTTTCTTTCTTCCTTAATTTAACTCCTTTCTTTCCTTCTTTCTATCTGTCTTTCCTTCCTTCTTTCTTTTTTCTTTCTTCCTTTTATTTCGTTCTTTCTTTCTTTCCTTCTTTCTATCTTTCTTTCCTTCCTTCTTTCTTTTTTTTCTTTCTTCCTTTTATTCCGTTCTTCCTTTCTTCCTTTTATTCCTTTCTTTCTTTCTCTCTTTCTTTCTAGTTCAGCCTGGCAGGCACTCGATGGCAAAGGAGACGATAAACGACAAAAAGAAAAAGCAACTGCACCTTAAAAGTGTCACGACGTACATCAAACGTATAGCCCGAATTAAAGAAAATGAAAAGATAGTAAAAGAAGGGTATTATAAAGCAGAGGTGGGGCAGAAGTGAATGGAAAGAGAAGAAAGAGGTCGCGCACTGTTGATAAAACACAGTTAATAAAGCTGGAGCATGTAAGACAGCTGCTGGAAGTGGTGTGGGGGGTGATAAGACAGGAGGAGGGGGGGGGGCGGCTCACGGGGGGTAAAGTGAGAGGGTTGTTATAGAGTGGTAAGAGGGCGTTCCACTGTATCTATCTATCTATCTGCTGCACGAGATTTGGTGTCTTCTTCAGTAGCCAACGCGAGTGCCAGCAGCCTTTCATATATACACACACGCACCCACCGAGCCGCGCCTATACGTGCTAACAGCATGGTGCAGCGGAGTGTGCGAAGCGCTGTGGTACAATAACACGCTCGCACATAACTCGACCAGGGGGGGGGGGGGGGGGGGGGGTGCTCCCACGAACAACGCCGGTGCCCTCGGGCGATGTGGCCACCACGCGAGGAGGGCTACAATAGAGCCTTTCGCTTCTCCGAAGCCCGGGAAACCTGAGCGGCTCCATTTTCAAACGCTATGATTCGGTTGCGCACAACGCCAGCAAAAAGCGCCTCGCCACGGGGGTTGGAGATCGCCCGCCGAGGATAATAGATGTAATAAAAATATGGGACATGAATGAGAGAGGAGAGGTGGCCTGGGGAGTCTGGTAGAGTGAGCGAGAGAGAAATAAAAAGGAGTCGGGTTGGTTGGAGGGAGGGGGGAGGGGGGTGGATTTTGAGTGCCTCGCGCACCTTTTTCGTTGGCGAGGCTGGAGCAAAGAGGCATTCATTAGCGCGCTCAGCGGCAGCGCAGCGCTGGCGGCTGCTTTCGAGTCCATTGCTCTTAATGGCGGTGTGATCCGATTCGAGCTGACTTGTTATCGCCCTCACCCCCCCCCCCCCCCCCCCCTTTCATCTTTTGAAGGCCGCTCGATGCCATTGTGTCTGTATGCCGCTGAGAGCGTCTGTGTTTGCCGAAAGCATTGTGTGCTTAGCGAATGGCTTGCCTTCCGTGTGTATACCGGCCTGGTCGCCTGGCCTGCCTGCCGTCGACTCGGAACTCGTGTGTCACGGCGACTCATTCACGCACCCGTGATCGCGCGACACTGTTGTTCGATGTAGTCTCCACAGAATGGAGGCGAAAATGCAGCCACTCTCTTTTGTAATACGAAGAAAGCAGTCGTGCTGCGACATGGTTGCAGATTGGTTTCGCTGGTCGACTGACAACGACGGTGCTTGTCTCTTGTGTACTTTTTCCTGCGGTCTGTCTCGGAGGTCTGTCTGCGCGATTCTTGAAGACGGGTTCGCCGGGGCTTCACGCAGCGCGCACGGCGTTCACGCACGTTTCGAAGCACGCTGCGCGGTGACGAGGCGGTGACAGTCGAGCCTGTGTACGGCTGTGTTCACTGCAGGCCATGTGTTGTGACCCGAGGCTGTTCGCTTATGCAAGCGCCCTGGAGCCAACACACTCAACACGCTTCATTCATCGGAAGCGTGTGCCCTGATGGGAGCGGTCAATGCTTCTGTTTGCCGCTTTCGCCTAAATGTCACGTGTACAAACCATAACCAGTACAGAGTATTTTTGCAACGAAAATTCAGAGGTTGAGGACGCGGACTGATATAGGGACAAAATGCAATAAGCGTAAGGAGCATGCATGGCAAATTTGCTCTTCAAAGGTAATCAAATTACATTGTTAATTAATTCCCAGAAAATCACGAAAATTTAATTGAATGACGTTATTAATTCGTGCTCTGAAAAAGTAACGACATTACATTGCAGTTAGTTGCTTAAAGTTATGCAATTACTTTTAAATTACTTTTGGCTTTCCCGCATACAAAAACTACGCTGGTCTCAGCTCCTAGAAGAATTTCGGGTTTCTTAATTTACCGGTTCGCAACAGCAGCTGACCTTCAGAAAAGGGGGGAGGGGTCGGAAATTTTGCCCTCGTTGAAAAAAAGGGTGCCTTAGGTCATGCAGAATATTTGCGCCGCTTATATAGTTAAGGGAAATCTAGCTTAGTACAGTCGTCAACAGACTTGTGAAGAGCGCTCCAACTCCGTGCCGTCTGCGCTGCGCAGCGCGACCTCTAGCGGCAGGCTCTGGTTCGAGATTGCGCATGTCTGATGCTCAGCCGACATTCATAGATGCGCAATCTCGAACCAGGCACTGCCGCTAGACGTCGCGTTGCGCAGCGCAGACGGCATGGAGTTGGAGCACTCTAGACAGGTCTGTTGGCGACTGTGCATGGTGAAAAGCTTTTCCCGCCTTCGGTGCAACTAAAAAAAGACTAAAATTACGTGACAGTGTGTGTGTGTGTGTGTGTGTGTGTGTGTGTGTGTGTGTGTGTGTGTGTGTGTGTGTGTGTGTGTGTGTGTGTGTGTGTGTGTGTGTGTGTGTGTGTGTGTGTGTGTGTGTGTGTGTGTGTGTGTGTGTGTGTGTGTGTGTGTGTGCGTGCGTGTGTGTGTGTGTGTGTGTGTGTGTGTGTGTGTGTGTGTGTGTGTGTGTGTGTGTGTGTGTGTGTGTGTGTGCGTGCGTGCGTGCGTGCGTGCGTGCGTGCGTGCGTGCGTGCGTGCGTGAAATGATACAAAATGAGGAAAAATGAGAAAGAATGGCAGATGAGTGTTATATATATATTTTTCCCAAAAACTGAAGGAAGCAATGAAATACCAATACAAAAAATTTACTTCCTTGGGAGCGCGATAAGGTAATGTGGTGAGTAAAGCAGCTAGTTAGGCTAGTTGGAAAAATGTCATGACTGGAAGAACGTTACAGCACTGAAAGACAAAGACACCATGAAAAGGACAGGACATGCGCATACTCTCAACTGACTTTATTGAGACGTACGGAACAAATATATAAAGAGTCGCCAATGAAAAAAAAACAAAGAACACAGCTACCAGAGGAACAGCAATATTATTGGTGACGCTGCCTTTACATGTACACGTTTTTTTTTTCAATGCGGAAAAATTCATCGTATATTTCTAAACTACAATTCACAAATCTTAGTTGAGATTCGGGGCCTCTCGGGGCAGATCGTCACCATCATTTCGATATGTGCACGTTAGACGTCTTCTAGATGTCACACTATGCCGTCATGTCAGACGACTAGACAATTACAACGCACCCGAATAAAAAGAAACTCCTAGAGCGCACTACTTTTCGGCCGCGGAAGGCTTCCAGGGGGCTCTGCGGTCGCAGTTCCACCTTTCCCGCCACGTGCGGAAAAAAACCTTGCCTCTCTGCCTTCGCGGCGGAAGGAAAGGAGACGAGAGGGGAAGAGGGCGGGCAATTGCCTTCTGGCGGACCCGCTGTCTCGGACAGCGTACATCAATCCAGGCAGCGGACTGTGCTAAACTTTCAATTTCTCGCCTCGTAATGGAAACGCGCGCGCCCGGTTGAAACAACACCTAAGGCACTGTTCCCCTTCTTCTATTTCTTCTTTTTGTTCTTTTTCTTCCATTTTTTTTATTTTTGAGACCATGTTTCTGTTGCCGCTGATTCCTTTTTTTGCCGCCTGCGCGCGTGGCCGCAGACGAAGCTCGATCGCCCGAGTTTCGTCTGCTCTTGCCGCTTATGTGCCGGAGATAACTCTATTGTATTTATTTTATTTTCTCAAGTTTCGTTTAACCGTATCGGTTCTGTCGAACGGGCTGCTTCTGCTGTGGTGGCTCGACGTACTCTTGCTTGCAACGGGCTCCCCCCCCCCCCCCCCCCCCCGAGGGGCAGCAGTGGATAGCGAGTTGGAACTTCCATTTCTAACCGACTACTATGGAAGCGAAGAAGGAAAATGGATATCAATTTCCTCGTGTCACACCATGCGACATGTGCGGCGGGAAAAAAAAAGCGCGCGAAACACTCGGAGAGTTTCCAGCGCCGATGTAGGTTCGGGCTAGAGAGGAGGAAAATGCGTGCGGCGGTTGCCGTGGGGCAGCACTGCGCACTGCGCTGAATCGCATATCTCTTGGATTCTTTTGTTTCGTGTTTTTTTTCTTTCGTTTTTTCATTTCATTTTTTTTTTGGCAGTGCACAGACCGGTGATTTTGGGGTTGTTTCACAGAACTAGGGTGCGACTTTGAGGGCTGCGTTGTGGTAGTACCACAGGAGAGCGATTAGGGTGGTTCTTTCTATTCATTTGCAACTCATTTGAAGCACCCTCGGGGCCCTCTTTTCGAGTTGTTTTTTTTTCTTTGTGAGCGAAAGGAATCTGCAATGGGTGTGTTTTATTAAACGCGCCGTTTCAACTTAGTTCGACAAGTATTCAATATTCAAGGCACTATTGGGAGTCTCCAGGACACGCCACTGATGATATTTGCTTATAGGTGGGAAGTGCTCTAATGTTCGGCTGATTTCTCTAGCCCACATTACAGGGTCCAGGGCCTATTTTCGTCTTGACGAGTGTGTTCTGCAACCACTGGCTGATAACAAAGCTATATGCTATTGATGTCGATCACGTTCCCTGGGCAGATTTGTCCCACATAGTACGTAAGGTCTAGAAAGTGTCGACAAAAGTTTTTGCGTGTGAATGACCAATATTTCAGAGGATCAGGTTATTATTGGTTTGATAATATCATGAAATAGTGATCATAGCGCAGCAAAATCGTAGTTCATAGTTTCAATGAAAGTGGTGTTTTGATGTTACTGTCTCGCGGCAAACTTGCGTCATGAGTGCCGGCCGTTCACATATCACGAAAACCGCGCACAGTAAGCACAAATGTGTGAATGCGTTGGTGACACTTGCCGAATTATTTCACGAGGATCATTTGGGGCTTAGAGTATTGCATTACGGTAAGAAATTATATAATACATGTGGTTTCACTGGGTGGTAGAGGCCGGCGAAAAATCTTGCATTCAATCTATATTCCCGCTCGCGACAGATTGGTCGCCTCTTCGCGTGTCACTGCCCTCGGCTGATCGAATAATTGATCGGTCGATCAACAAATCAACCAGTGAATCAATAAGTCAGTCGCTTAATCAATCGATCAGCCAAGCAATGAATGCAATAACCAATTAATAGTTTATTCATCAAATAATCAATTCATCAGTAAATTAGCCGATCAAGCTACAATTCAATTAATCGACCATTCACTCAATCAATCGAACATGCAATCAGTCAGTCATCACTCAATCAATCGATAAGTCAATCGATCAATTAATCAATCTAATCGATCAGTCAGTCAGTTAATTAATCAATGTAAAAATATCAATCACGTCTCAAGAAACCCGACTGCGGCGGCTGCGTTTTTATGGAGGAAAAACGCTAAGGCGCCCGTGTGCTGTGCGATGTCAGTGCACGTTAAAGATCCCCAGGTTGTCGAAATTATCCCGGAGGCCTCCATTACGGCACCTCTCTCTTCCTTTCTTCTTTCACTCCCTCCTTTATCCCTTCCCTTTCGGCGCGGTTCAGGTGTCCAACGATATATGAGACAGATACTGCACCATTTCCTTCCCGAAAAAATCAATTATTATTATTATTATTATTATTATTATTATTATTATTATTATTATTATTATTATTATTATTATTATTATTATTATTATTATTATTATTATTATTATTATTACAAACAGAAACGACTTGCAGGTCGACCACTTGGACTTTTTCTTCACAGAATTAATTGAGGCGAAGATGTAATACCTTAATAAAAAGTTTGATTTGATAGCTGATGAAGTTTACAACTAACGTCGACTTTCTCACTACATATTCCTTTTTTTGCTACACCTGTCTGCCCTTGATTTTTGCTTCGTTCTTCTTCACACCTCGTACAGGAGGTTCTCTTTCAACCCCGACTTTGGGACCTCCTCTTGGATATATTTGATTTGCGAGAAAAGAAAAAAGAAACAGGCTTGTATTCTTTCACATGATCGCAAAATCATGTGAAAGAATACAAGCCTGTTTCTTTTTTCTTTTCGACCACCTGGGGATCTTTAACGTGCACTGTGCGATGTCAGTGCACGTTAAAGATCCCCAGGTCAGTGCACGTTAAAGATCCCCAGGTGGTCGAAATTATTCCGGAGCCCTCCACTACGGCACCTCTCTCTTCCTTTCTTCTTTCACTCCCTCCTTTACCCTTCCCTTACGGCGCGGTTCAGGTGTCCAACGATGTATGAGACAGATACTGCGCCATTTCCTTTCCCCCCCAAAACCAATTATTAATTATTATTATTAAACAGGCTTGTATTTATCTCGAAATAAAAAGAATCATAAAGGAAGCGCTACTTCGACTATAACGAATACTGTCGTCGCGTTTCGAATAAACTCGTAGGTAGGCAGTCGACAGCCCTCTTTCGAGTGCCGCTTCCCTCTCCCCTACTCCGCATCCTCCGCTCTCCCGGCACACTTGACACTTGTCAGTATATAAACGAATGGCAGTCAGTTCACTCCATTAACGTCTCGCGTCTCAACCCCCCTCTCGTGTCCCACCCCGCGGCCGAGCGGTCCGCCGCAGATCCGCAGCCACTTCCAGCAGTTGGGTGCAGCACAGGCAAAGCTTAGGGCTGCCGAAAACCCAGGCAGCGGGCTTGGGAGCATGGTCACTTGGTTCCGATAGCCAACCACTGCTAAGCAGTGAATTCCTACGCTTCATACGAGTAACTACCGACACGTCGAAATGAGCAACGAGAAAATGCAGCTTACAAGCATTATGAGCGATAACATTAGAAGACTGACAGAGAAAAAGAAATGTGTCATATGTCATAAAATTCTCTGACTGGCCAGAGGAAAGTTACGCCAGCAGATCGAAAGTGATGTTACTTCTGGCCAACTCATCTTCACCTTCTAATATCATCGCATGCAGCCCGTAATGTAATTAGGCGGGCCTGTGAATTTTTTTGCTGCTTCAGTGTTCAGTTGATCCCCATGCAAATAAGTGAAAGAACTTCTGAAAAAAAATAAGTTCGTGTGTATGGCGTTTCAGAGAGTATTTAGTCGCGCCAGCAGTCTATTCACAGAGAGCCAAAGACTTGGAGTAAAGAGACAACTCGAGTGAGACCAATTTGTTGTTTGCAAGTGGGCGCTGCGAGTGACCGGTTCGAAGAAAATGTCGCCCCCTCTGGTGTGCCGCAGTTTTCCAAAAATGGGGAAACTCTTTCGTCGTCTCTTCTCTGTGTTGAGGTTTATCAACTCCTACAGAGAAGCGTAGTTATCTCGCTACTGAATCCACCTCAGTGCACGCAACTGTTCAAGCGCGGAGCGTGTGGCCAAAGCAGCAAGAGGCTGGAGAGAGGATCGACCCAGGCAAGCTCTGGGGTGGGTGGGATGGTGGCAGCGGAGCTCCACTCGAGAGTTTAATTAAAAGTCTCGCGCCTCGCCTAACGAGTCTGTTGTACACTGACGGCCCGTATACGGAGGACCTGCGCTTGGCACGGGACTCCGCGTCGAAACAAGTGGCCTCAGAAAACAAGAAGCCGTGCCGAGGCTTCCTCGATCGCTGCCCCCCGACGCCTCCTTCGACGCGCAGTTTGAACCGAGTCGCGTTTTCGCGAGCCGATCGATTTCTCCCCCCCCCCCCTTTTTTTTTTCTCCGGCGTTCAACCGGCTCCCAGCTGAAACCGCTGCATCCGCCACCAACATTCCCGAAACACCCTCGGCGGCAGCGGCTCCTCTGCTTTTTCCACGGCCCCCTCTCCTAAGAGTGCCTTGCAGTTCGTGAGCTGTCCTGGGCACAACGCGCTGTGCTGCTGCGGTGTCTCGCCTATTTTGCCACGCCTTTGGGTGGTCGTCGCGAAAGTTAATTAGGTGCCCCGAGCGACTCACAGCCCGCTTTGGGGCACTTCGCTTCTCGACCTCGTTGCCGAAAGTTAACGGAGACTTAATTCTTCCGGAAACTCGTGAGAACTGTCGAGTGCGGGGCGAGGGGCTCGCATTCTGACCGACGGAACTAGAATCTTATTTCCTGCTCCTCTGGTCACGGGTCCCTCGCGTTTACAGGCAGCGAGTTTCGCAAGGCTTGGTTATATAAAGGAGCTTCGATGAAGTCAGCTTTGTAAAGCGTCAACGGCAGGTTCGGGGCTCAGCCTCCACTAAGCGCATTTGTGCATACTCACTATGCACTATGCACATTTTGTATGCATATATAATGTGCTTTGTATATTGCTCTCACCGCGAAATGTTCGCTCTATTTTCTTTTTCTTTTTTTATCTTATTTTACTGCCATTAGTTCCATCGGCTGCCATGTAAACGGTTCCTGGGCCTTTGTCAAGCCTTATATCTGGCTTTTAGCCCAGGAATACATCCAGTGAATCATTACTGGAAAATAATGCATGATCCTGATTCTGATTCACTAAAAAAACTACGGAAGGCACTTGAGGCAACTTACGTACTTTGAATGCGAAATCATTGTTTCCTAATTCCATTTCCTTAATACTTCTATTATTTCTATTTTTTTGACATTCCTCTCTAATGTCACACCTGCACATTAACATGCAGTTATAAGGCAATGGATATACCAGGTTCGTCTTAGTTCTCCAAGAAGCAAAGTGGTTTTGTGGCCCATAGGTTGCGAGCTCGCCTCGTAATCTCAAAGCCATGAGTTCGACACCCCGCACCTTCGCTGGAAGTTTTAATTCGCCTGACGTCATCTGGAATTTTTCGGACCACTGCTGCTGGCTAACTCCGGCGCCGAGTTTCGTTGGCGATTGGCTATACAATTATTTCGAATTGAAAGGACCAAATGCCACGTATGCCTGGACTTACTACCTCAACGGTGGGCAGGTGATCAGCCTGCTAAAAAACCGCCCTCAGACAAACAGGCACACGAAACACACAACGGCTAAATGCAAGGAATGGCCACAATAAGTAGTAGCAGCCGCAGCAGCAGCATCAGCCTGACTACGCCCACTGCAGGGCAAAGCCTCTCCCAGAGCCCTGCAGCGCGAAAAAATCCGACGCTTTTTCCTGCACGCCACCGAAACTGAGCGCCCGAGGAGCTTCGGAAGTATGGCATGAGCGAAGCGTCCGCTGGCGACGTGTCGTAATGAATGCAGCGCCCAATTCTAAATGCGTCTGCTAACTTTCCTCGCTCGAAAACCTGGGCGCTCAGCTTAGACTGCGGCCGGCGTTACCGACTGCTTTGTCGCTCGGAGTAAGGAAAATCATAGTCACCGTCTGCTACGCGGCCGGCGCTTTCGGGGACACTGATAAGCACTCCTGCCGCTCTGCTTGTCTGGTTAACTCTGGAAAGAGTTTTTTTTATCTTTTTATTTTCGTCACCAGCTTCGTGAAAGAGATAAAGGTACTCTTCTCTTACAGTGTGCATATTATGCTGTTTAACGTTAAATAGTGCCGGTGTATCTACATGCATTGTATTATTTCTGTCAAGTGTCTGTTTCGAAGAGCGTGTTGTCGGGCAAGTTGGCTTTGCATGATAAGAGTTGGTAAGAGTTGGTAGTAGCGCTCGTCTGTCGTCTGGTGTGTTTTTTCTCGGTCTCTGTCTAAGTTTTGCGCTAACTTCTTCCATATCCTTATCAAGTGTATGTTTCTTTTATGCGGGATCAGCTTGACTGCTACAATAAATGAGAATGACTTCGTAGATAAAAGGATTCGAACTGAAAACATTGCAATTTTAGCACCAAGGTGCTTCGTACCGACTGGCTCAATACGGTTGCCGTGTGCTGGATCAGACACGTCCCGTGCTGTAAGTGCTAGTACTTAATTAGGAAACTTTGTCCGCAGATGTTTAGCGCTGTATAGTTGTATAACAAACAGGAATGAGTGAAATTTGTACCTTTTAAGGATTTAGTTGGTTGCAGCCCCACTTGGACACTCCAGGAAAGAACTAGTACATGGGATGGAAAGATGCCGTTTTCACATCATGCGTTCAAAATCCTTGCCGTCCATTGCGATGTGCAGTAGAATGCGGTCTTTGATGGAATTCACAGCAGAAATGAGCATCTCTCGGGAAATCTTTTCAATTGATATCTTGATACGCTCCTTGTCTTCGATGTTCGCTTGCTCCGTATTGAAAAATTCCTTCTTAACGTATCCCCAGAGGAAGGTATCCAGTGGTGACAAATCGGGCCATATTGGAAGCCAAGCTGTTCCTCCCCCCCCCCCCCCCCCCCCGCCCAATCCATTGGTTGGGAAAGGTGCTGTTCAGGAATTGCACCGCGGAACGAAAAAAAAATATATAGCGGGGCTCCGTCATGCTGAAACCACATTTTTTTTCAACCTAGCCAGCGGTAGCTCTAAGACAAATTCAGGGACGGCGCCTTTTAGAACGCAGTCTGTGTACTTTTTCCCAGTGAGGTTTCCGTCGATAAGTAAGGACCGACAATACGGCCGTCATAAATGCCACTCTAAACATTTGCTGACCATCTTACTTAGTGCTTGTGCTGGCGTAGCCAGTGTGGGTTTTTGTCGCACTAATAATGCGCATTGTCCAAGTTGACATTGGAGTCCCTGCAAAACTGGGTCTCGTCTGTCCAAAGCACTTTGTGCAGGAATTCCAGGTCTTCATCACATTTAAATAGGCACCAGTAGCAAAAATCGAGTTGCTTCTGAAAGTCATTCGGTGTCAGTTCCTGGAGAAGGCAAACATGATACGGGTGGTAGCTGTGTCTTGATAATGACCTCCAAACTGATGCCGGGCTGGCTCCGCACGCTTTGGCGATTTCCCTGACACTTGCTTCTGGCCTGACAGGAATGTACGCCTGGACATCAATGTCAAAATCGTCGGTTGCGCTCTCTGGTCTCTTCCTTTTCTGAACATGAACTGATCCAGTAGGCGTAAATCGATTAAATACCGATACGAACGTGGGACGAGTTGGCACACGACGACCAGGATGTTGGGCAGCATACAGTCTGGATGCCAACTCCGCGTCCATTTGCGCGCTGACATAAGCGATCACAATGTCCACCTTCTCGGAAGTGGAGTATTAGAGTTGCGCTGGCACAGCCATTCCCACAATTCACACAACGCGGCGTGACCTTTTAATCCCCGGCGGCACTTCCACACATTCAAGTGGTTTGAAACACTGGCAATGCAATGGCCTTGTCACACGCGCACCTCCAAGACACGCACCTGAAATGCAAACGACTGCGCCCTATTGGGAAGCTGAAGGTGACACACGCTAACACAACCGGAAGAACAACTGCCCCATAGCACACAGCCACTGCCGCGCAAGCTCTCCTTGCCACGCTGACAAAGCTTTTCTTTTTCGGACGTGGTTCCTGATGCGCAGCGATTATAAGAAAACAGAAGGTCAACCTGGTGAGTAAATGAATTCATGATGACGCGAAAAAACGAGCCCGTCGGGCAGCCAAACCAGAAGTGGCGCCCACACAGACACACACAAAAAAACGCCTGTAGATGCGCCCATTAGGGTGCTCAGAATCGACGTTCCCGTAGCAGACGATGACTATAATTTTCCTTACTCTGAGCGACGAAGCAGTCGATGACGCCGGCCGCGGTCTAAGCTGAGCGCCGAGGTCCTCTAGCGAGGAAAGTTAGCACGTGCGTTTCGAATTGGAAGCAAGGCGTTGGAAGCTGCATTCACTACGACACGTGACCAGCGGACGCTTCGCTTACGCCATACTTCCGACGCTCCTCGTGCGCTCAAGTCTCGGTAGCGTGCGGGAAAAAGCGTCGGATTTCTGCGCGATGCAGAGCTCTTGAAATTGAGTTTTTCTTCGTTTCAAAATCTGATATGACATCGTCTCGTTCACGGCATCAAACTCCCAAGTGGGACTAACCACTCAGCTACGATAATTAAAAAGTTAATTGGTGGGTTTTTATTATTTACCTGGGTAATTAGACAGGTTTTGCAGCATATTGCGTTCTCCGGGGCAAAGAGTGATTCTATACTTAATCTTATGCTGTATTGAACGCAATATTTTCAGGAATTTTTGAAAGTGTTCGCTGAAACACCCTGTGTATAGAGGGTGTCCCAGATAAATTTAGCCAGGGTTTAAAAATACGCCGAGGCGCTCTAAGACGACGCGACCAAATATATTCCGTCGACTATTGTATGCAGCAAGTCACACTATGCTTTGTATTGTGCTTAATTGCATAATTAGTCCTTATTAATTAATCAACTCCGCAAGCAATGGAGATAGGCAAAAAGCTAAATGAGAAAGTTGTAGAACGGTCCGCAAAACTTCAGATTGAACAGTTTTTAACTCATCTACTACGTATGAGTTTGTTTGTTTGCTTTTTTGCTCATCGCAAATGCCCGCGAAATGCAAAAAAATACCACGTGATTGGCGCGCTTGCGCGCCGCGATTGCAGTGCTCTCAAGCCTTCCGTGTAGGAACGAACAGATAATTTAGCCCGGTTGTAAACTAGGAAGCGCAAAATACCGGACGACGGACAGAGTAAGGGACACAAAAAACAGGTTCACGAGCAGGTTCATTTAGCCGGGTGTGCTGCCGCTTAAAAGGCGACAGGGCAGCGACGCAGCAGTTCGTTGTGCGAAGTATACCAGCGGTATGCTTCCCTCGGGGCGCTTGATAGCGACAAGCAGATACAGTCCCTATCGCTTGCGCTCGCGTAACCGCACAACCAGCGCGTGCGTCGCAGCCCTGTCGTCTTTTAAGCAGCAGCACAACCGGCTAGATGAGCTGTTTGTTTGTTAGGCGGAACGTTTGAGCGCACTGCAATCGTGGCGGGCAAACGGGCATGTCACGTGGTATTTTTTGTATTTCGGGGACATCTTCCGAGAGCGAAAAAAGGCTAATAGGTAACACTTAGGAGAGCAGAAAGTTGGGCTAGCTGGTTGAAATGCATACTGAAGAAGTTGGCGCGGAACAACGAGGACAAGCGAGACAAACAAAGACGAGCGCTTTACTCACAACTGAAGGTTTATACCAGACTATGCTCGAATAAATAGCGAAAACAACAAGAACAAAAACAAACAAACGTCATGAACACCACAAGTTACCCCGTGAATCCCAATGATTTGGTTAGGAACAATACTCCCTATCAGAGAAGCGGACGGAAGTCTGACTAATGCACTTATCGCCACTGATGCGCATATCAAAGGCTTCCATGAGCTCCCGCGTGAGTTGCTCCCTGTGCCTGAATAGGATGGTCGTTTTTTGAAAAACCGCTTTTTGAAAAAAACGCCCATCCTATTCAGGCACAGGGAGCAACTCACGCGGGAGCTCATGGAAGCCTTTGATATGCGCATCAGTGGCGATAAGTGCATTAGTCAGACTTCCGTCCGCTTCTCTGATAGGGAGTATCTGTTCCTAACCAAATCATTGGGATTCACGGGGTAACTTGTGGTGTCTATGACGTTTGTTTGTTCTTGTTGTTGTTGGTTTCGCTATTTATTCGAGCATTGTCTGGAATAAACCTTCAGTTGTGAGTAGCGCTCGTCTTTGTTTGTCTCGCTTGTCCTCGTTGTTCCGCGCCAACTTCTTCAGTATGTAATAGGTAACAGATGGAAAGTTAAGAAACTATACAGTCGGACGTTTTACGGACCGTTCTACAACTTTCTCGTTCCACTTTTTTCGCCTTTCTTGTTCGCTTGCGAAATTGGTTCATTAATATCGACCAATTATTCAGTTAAGCCCTACAGAAAAATAGCGTGAGTTGCTCCATTTAATAGCCAGCAACATGCATTTGGTCGCGTCTTCTTAGAGTGCCGCAGCATATTTTTAATCTCTGGCTAAAGTTAGCTTGCACACCCTGCATATATCCTCGCCGTAGTCGCAGCAACGACCTGAGTTGCCCCAGTCTTGGAATACATATCCGTGCGATTCCCTTCCAGGCAGAAAAGGATTCTTCAGCACTTTATATACATGGGCAAGCTGCGATAGTGCACAAAGCTGTTTTACGAGCTCTTGCTATTAATGCTGTGCCGTCGCTACGGCTGCCACAATAACCCCACAGGAACCCTCGATTCTAACAGGAACAGCCTACAAAGCGAAACATAAGGAGTCACTGAGGGAGTGTGCGCTCAAATGGAGAGGGCGCGAGTGACAGAGACGAGTTAGTCTCTGACAAGTCGAAAACCGGAAAGAGCCTGAAGGTATATGTCCGTGCTATCCATCCACAACAGTATAACCGCTGTATTCTCCCATTCACAATTATTCCGCGACCCGAAAGACCTGGCGGGACGAAGAGAGGGAGAGGGGGTGCTTACATACCGTTGAGGCGCTCCGATCGAGCCTGAGGCGCACACGTACACGCATTCACGTAGCGAGACGAAGAAAGACTTTCACGTCGCTTCGCGCATGGGCACTGAATTCCCATTGTGCTCCATATGCCCGGGAAGTCATTGATATAAGGCCACGGATTGCGTTCATGCCCAACGCGCAGCGGTGACTCGGCCGGCGGAGCCGCGGAAAACCATTGTGTCGCAAACCTCGCTCCACTGCTCGCGTCGGCCGCGTGCTGGAGGCAACGTCCGTGCTATCCGCGTTTCCCATTTATTTGTTTGTTTCTGTGAAAGACAGAAGAAAAAATAAAGTGGCGTTCCGTCGTCCCGGTTGCCCTCTCTAGAGATCCCAGAGAGCGGCCGGGCTCGGGAGGCGTTGGAACTAACGCACGGGCCACGGCAGAGGATCCCCCCCCTTGCTCCGGGAGTTGTCCCGCGGGGCTCCCTAAGGGGAAGCCATCTCGCCTGACCGATCAAAGCGCGCCGCCGGCGGCAACAATGTGACGCCGGGAGGCTCCACGGGGGGAGTGAGCGATTTGAAGAGGGTGGATCTGTCAACCGCGGCATTATAATCGCCCCGCCGCCGGTGCTTGAGTGGCCGTGTGACGTTTCGATGGCGGCGGACTCCGACGAAACGTCACACTGAGCACTGGTTTGTCTGCGTCGCCGACTCCTTCTCTTCTGTTTGGTTCCGGGTGCAGTTTGGTCACGCGAAGAGCAGGACGTGGACAGTGGCTTTTGTTTGTTGGTAACCACACCTGTAAACGCCACTTCATCACGGCGTTCTTTGTTTAGTTTTCTTCGCGTCTACGAGGCGTCACAAGTATGAAAGGGCTGCTTTCGGTGCAGTTATTATCTTCTCCCTCAGAGAAGGAGAGAAAACTTTTATTAAGAGCATAAATACTGAGTGGGTTCAGTATGAGAACCCATTGGGCGCCATCCTAATCTGGCCACCTCTCAACGAAAGATTTCTGGTCGAGGGGACTGTGGCTATGAAGGGTTGCCTCCCAGAGCTCATATGTCGGATCGGGATTGGTGTCCAAGTCTGGGTTTTCTTGACATCTTCAAACTGTGTGAAAGAGTGTGCGAACTGCTCCACAGAAGAGGCAGTACGAATCGTAGGTGTCTAAATACCATTTACTCACCAAGTAGGGATTGGCCAGAGCATCAGAACACTCCTGCTACAGTGCCGAAGCCGGCGATACCTCTTTCCTCATTTCACTCTAACCTTCTTAGTTTCCCTCACGGCGCGGTTGAGGTCTCCACCGATAAGTGAGACAGTTTCTGCGCCATTTCCAATCCTCGGAATCCACTGTCCACCACAACTATCACGAAAGGAAAAGCAGAGAGCCTTTGTGCCTCTCTTTAATAATTAATAATTGGCTTTCTGGGGGAAAGGAAATGGGGCAGTGTCTGTCTCATATATCTTTGGACACCTGAACCGCACCGTAAGGGAAGGGATAAAGGAGGGAGTGAAAGAAGAAAGGAAGAGAGAGGTGCCGTAATGGAGGGCTCCGGGATAATTTCGACCACCTGGGGATCTTTAACGTGCACTGACATCGCACAGCACACGGGCGCCTTAGCGTTTTTCCTCCATAAAAACGCAGCCGCCGTGGTCGGGTTCGAACCCGGGAACTCCGGATCAGTAGCCGAGCGCCCTAAACACTGAGCCACCGCGGCGGGTTGCCTCTCTTAGTTGCCCCTTGCAAGACTGCAATGAGGAAGGAATTGCATTGCCCCAGGCAGTTACAGACCGTCGCTCAAACGAGCTGGCTGTGACGAACTCTGGCGGAACTCACTCTAGAGGCAGCGTTACGTACCAGTTAACCCGCAGGCAACGTCCGGAGAGGAACAATGAAGTCAGGGGGCAAACTTAATTAGCTTAGATTGCGCGCCAGCTTGCATCCCTGTTTCCTGCCAGCACTGTTAATGACAAAAGCTAGGAATGCGCGGCCCCTGGGACTGTTTGATAGCAGCGTGGCTTCAAGATATTCTACCGTAGTTATCGGCCTTACTTGCAGTTTCAGTGCAAACGTGCTAACCCGGCTGAACTAACCGGCATATAAAAAAAACGCAGTTTAATACCCAAAATGTCATCCTGAGTTCTGAAAAGTCACTAAATTTCGCACTAATTATGGACAGCAGATGCTGAAGTTCGCCTTGCCCACCTCCATTAATCAGCTTTTATATGATGACATCGATATGAGCAATTATCTGCGAAACAGATCCGCGGTTTATTTCTTTAGATATACGCGAGTTTTACTGTATTTGCACTAGAGTTTTTTACTTGTTTGTATGTTTGGTTTGTTTTTTTAATCTACACACATTATGTCAAAGTGGTTTTGCTTCTTTTTTTTTCGAGGCTTCTCTGGTTTGTAGTTCAAATATACTCTGTCAACGATCATTACCGTCTCTTTTGTGGTTTTTTTTTTTTACTGATGTATGGGCATTGCTGTATAGTGGCGTCGCTATTGCAAAGAATTGATGCATTGGCTCAGTCCAGCCTTCTGCCTCTGCACCTAACATCTGATACTGAATTAATATTAAATGAAAATGAACGCGCTGCAAACTGGCTGTGATCCTCTGTCCCTTATACCAATAATTATTTTTTAATTCCCACCTTCGTATTCAACCTTTATCTAATGATAAAATGCCCCAGTTTGTTGCATAGCAGTGCATCATTGTTATACAAAGGCTTCGGCTTGATTGGCTTTCATCCACTTGTTCCGAAACACCTGTGGCCGCCTCCAGTTCAGTCATCTGGACCAGGTACTTTTTACCCTCGCTCGGTGATGACAGTTTATGCTACTGCGAACCAAGTTTACCTAAGCCTTAATTATAATTTTTTATTTAATTTATTTCAGGCGAATGTAGAAGAGGCGGGCGAGTTCGGCAAAAAGCCACAGCTGTACATTGGCAAGGCCCAATCTGTGTTCGAACAAAAATGGGGACTCATCAGACTGCGCTGACTCGCTGCCTCTATTTATACGTTTCGAGATGATTATAAGCTGAAAGAGTGACAAGAAGTTTATCTGGCCGCTACCGTAGGAACTACACTCATTTTGAGCATACAAAATGATTGTAAACCCGATTCGCGTCCTTGATTTATGACCCTCCTGTACTTGACACATGCTTGACTCTTAGGAGGTATGAAAACGAACTCTCTGTAACCGAGTGCCTAAACAATACGCCTTGCAAAACACTTGTGCCTTCGTGATATGCAGTGCACGGCGACTGAAACAATCACAAAAACCCAATGGCTGCTTCCGGAAACATTCAACCCGCTAAAAAGAATACGCCCACAGGAGTCTCGCCGGTACTACCCTTACAAAAATGGTCTATAGACAGTCTGTAGACTTCTTATAGACTCTATTTCCTTCCTATAGATATTTCTTTTTGTCTATTCGTAGTCTATAGACTGTCTGTAGACAGAAGTCTACTAAATGTGTATGGCCATAATTCTATAGATTGTCTATAGACTATCTATGGGCTTTGTATTGCCTATAGACTATCCTGTAGAGTTTGTCTATAGATAGTCTATAGACTTTATAGACAGAAGTTAGTGGACAGTCTTTGGACTGTCTAAAAACAATTTTTTTAAGGGCTGACGGCCGGCCCTTGAAAATGCGACCCGTTACGTCAACACTCTTTTCGGTTTTCCCTTCACCCTGGAAGCGCATGCAAATTGGATATCTTCGAAACTCGTAAGCTGAATTCGTCGCGCTCTCACCCACAGACCAAGCCGTAGCTGTAGCCGCAGCTGCCCCAATAGTATCCCATCACGTAGAGCCCTGTTCGTGTCATCTCATTCAAACTACGACGAGTGTCCGCTAGGGGAGACAGCATACTCGCATGGTTGGCAAACTCAAACCCCCATCCACATCGCCGAGGTCCTCAACGAGGGAGGCAGGCTTGCTATGCAGATACAAGACGCATGCACAAGGTATCAAGGGATCGCGACACAAAGGGTATACACATCAGAAACACACCGTGGTTTCAATTGCTACGAGTGGCAAGCGTATCCCCGTCCCCGACGAGGTGAGAAAATGACTGCTAAGCCGAACAAAAACAAAAAATTAAAGAAGTAGCTCAGTAAAAGGGGGAAAACATAACGATAAAAGTAGCGGGCGCCCGGAAAGGTCACAATGAAACGCAGAAAGAAACATATCGAGATCCTCCGTGTGCGCGCGTCGGTGGGTTGTGCAACCGTGTGTCGGTTTCAGACCCGGCCGAGAGCGCGTGGTTGTGGGGAAACCGACGGACACACGGAGGAGGGCCACTAAGGGCCGGAGGAAGAATATAATGCTCCCCGAAAGTGGCTCCCTCTGGAGCGGCTGCCAGGAAAACCTGCTCCCACCTCCTCGTCCTCTCCTCTTTGCGGGAGGCCGTTATGCAAGGGGGATCCGGCGAGGCCACGTGCTCGGCTCCCGCACATGCCGACCCTGAATCCCATGCCAGTCCCGGCGTCGTCGTGCGAACACACGCGGGACACGCCGCGCGGTCAGGAAAAGTGTTATATGCACTCGCTGAGCCTGTCAGTTACGGCAGGGAATGGCTGAATGGCATTTATGAAGCGCGAGGCTGGTGTGCTGGTGTTAAATCCAAAGATTTCGCTAAGCCGCGAGCCCGAGTGTGACACAGTTACACGGTTACGTCCTGTTGGGTTTCTACAACCTTACATAGATATTATATAGCCCTTTCAATATAAGTGCGTCATTCTTCAAGAAAGTGCAGTATCAAGGTAAGCACACCCAAGACGGAGGGTTACTGACAATTCAACTGGGCGGTTTTGATGACATTTGTATCCAGATAAACGCTGAGGTCTTTAATAAGACGCTGCTTCGAAAAGGGCCGCACCCTCAAAACGAGGACTCACCGCGCATGTTTAGAGCCTTAATTGGACCCCCCAATTTTGGCTGACGCCCGAACTCAGTTTATTTGCGTTGCCAGACTATCTTTTGGGTCTTTTGGCGCAGCGGAGACGTATACTAGCGTAGACTTATTCCCGTTTATGGACGCCGGTTGCGGAGGCGCAGTTGCCCCTCTTGGCACCGTCCTTGCCCCTGCGGCGCATGCGCAACAGGCATCCAGTAAACGCCTCCAGTATACGTTGAAAGCCTCTTTTGTCGCTTGTTTTTTTTTTGGGGGGGGGGGGGCACTAGAGTGCGCAATATGTTTCTGGACGTCGCGATGAGAGCCGTCCCGAAAAGGGGACCGGATCAGGGAAAAAAGGCTCCGCCACTGGGAAGCCAAGGGAACGGTCATACAAAGCACGTGAATGCACAGAAGAGTCCCCGCTGACTGGCAACCGTCCCTATATATGGTGGAGATCACTTAGCCTGACGAGCCCTCGTAAGAAGGACCCATCTAACAAAAAGACGAGGGGCTGCGCGAAGAAGTGGTTCCAGTGTTCAGACGTACACTGGGAAAAGTGATTAAACGAGAAAGCATAGAAAGAAAGAATGATGTGAAAGATGGGGTTGGCGATGGAAGACACCGCAACGATTGAATACACGGTGCAGTTTCCGCGTGCGCCATTCAGCCGCGTCAGACGAGAGTCAACCGACCGAATCGATTATCACGCAGCGTCACACGTGTATGAGCCAGCATCTATTGCACCGTAAGAAAAGAAGAAAAAAATAGCTTGCGCAGTTGTTCACGACCTCCATGTGCGCCCTTCGTGTGACCTACAATATCCGTAGCGTTGAATATGTATAGCGAGTGTGTATACCGAGCGTCATGTGTATACCGAGAAATTGTTAACAAGTTCATTTTTTCCGTGAGAAGTTGTTTATGAACGCAATTTTTTTTTCATATCGTAAGATTGCACCATGGAAATCATTATACTACGCAGATCCCCTCACGGGACGCGTGTACTTTTCTGCTATATATTGCCAAAAACGCGCCCCAGTGGTTGCCTTAACAATAACTTAGTCTTGACTACTCGGTGCGAGTGTAGGATAAATCTTAATGGCAAGATTTTGAACCGCTAGGGAAGATTAGACCATTCCCATTAACACGTTCATAAAAGTATGTTAAAATATTCCACAGATTGCCTCACAATTTAAGTGATGTCCAAGAAAGCTGGGCATGTGGTGAAGGAATGCACTGTCTCTCGGTTATTATACTACTCGGTACAACATACTGACACAAAAAGTTTTGACATCGTTACATGTAGCAGTTGAAGCTTTGTACTGCGGATTGTTGGGCCAGTTGGTGAAGCGACATACTCAAGTTTGTGCGAAACACGACAGGACACGAAACAGAAACACGCACGCACACACACACGCACACACGAGTATGTAGCAGTTGAAAGTACATTAAAATTTAGGGACGCCTAATGTCATTATGTGTTCGCAATGCGATAGCATTAGCACCTGTTAATGCGCGTAGCGCAAGTGGCGTCGCTTCTATTCAATCAATTAGAATATTATTGTCTGATGACGTCACTCTTCTCCATCCGGTGGGTGGGAATACTGTGGCCTCACGACGTCGCTTCCCTAAGGCCAATGAGTGAATTTTATGAGCAACGACGCATTTTGGTCCCATGGAGGTTCTAAAGCTATCGCTTTAAAAGCAACAGAGTTACCTGCCGTGTCAAGAGAGCCTAAACTCTCTGACAGAAATCATAGCACCCCATCGTGACACCCAATGACACACGAGAGCCCCGGACAACAAGAATTCACTTCCTCATGTGCTGCCAGAACACAAGAAAGTATGCACACCGCATATCGCTGACCTGCAGACAGCGGTCCGGCAGTGACAACGTGAAAAAAACTTCTCGAGGCGTTCTTGGAGGAGAAAATTTATTGGCACGTTTCTTTTTTTGTTTGCGTCCGCCATCCCCATGTTCTTCTCCTATGGCTGCATTTCACATGAACATGCATGCACACTATCTTGTCGCGAAGTGTTCGCGCAATAACCTTTCGTACGGCGGGTATACCAGGGCTGAGACTGCGCCGCAGGTAGCCTTTCGTTACGCGGGGACTACAGACCCGGATAGTGCGTCGTCCGCGGGCCGCGCTTCGAGTCCTGCCTGTGTTACGGCCGGGACCCTTAATCCCATGACTTGCGATTTTCTCTATAAAATGTTGGCGCCATCTGCGAATAGTTTTCTGGAGATAGCAGACTTCGATGCTCCTTATTAAAAAACTATTGCCACATATGAAAAGAGGAAAAACAAGTTTGTTCCCAGATGACGCGAAAACCTGCGCACTTCCGTTGTTGGACCTCCAAGGGCATGTCAGAGCGCCTGCTATTGAAACACCAGCCCATTCGGCATCGACTATACTTTGAACGTCCTGTGGACATTCAGGACGTCCATGACAGGTTAACTGCCCATTGGGACAAATATATGGTGCTCCTGGTGCTGGTACCCTATAGGGCTGGAAACACCAGCCCATTCGGCATTGACTATCCTTTGTACGTCCTGTGGACATTCAGGATGTCCGGAGGACGTCCAAGACAGGTTAACTGCCCATTGGGACAACTATATGGTGCTCCTGGTGCTGGTACCCTATAGGGCTGCTGGTGCTTTATAGGCTTGCTGAGATGTAAGCTTGGTTATATAAATAATTGTGCTGCATTGACGACAGACATGGAGACAAAACAAGCGCACCTGTTTATTCGACTTGCCTCTGTGTGCAATGTCAGTGCAGCTCAATCGACTACGTAGTGTCTAACCAACTAGATCAAGGCAAAACTTTATTAATTGGGTCTTATTTACTACTATACAGCAGCACCCTGACTGGCTTCTGGGACTTCCCATCGCTATATGACCAAATTTCGGGTACATTCCCAAGCATTCCAGGACGGGATGCATTCGACAGGGCCCACAGAAAAAGGGCCTACGGAAAAATTTCTCGCCCTTATTTATAATCAAGGACGAACGTTCCCTAAACGGTCAGGCATGTACAGCTGTGCTACGAGCAACTAAATGAAGTGGTCTATACACGGCTGGACCCTTCCCAGACCAAACACATTTCGATTACCGCTTATTCTTTGCGTTACAAAGTTCGTTTTCCGGCTTACCGGAAGCTTCAAAATTATTACCTCGACCAAGGTCCTACTGAATACGGAAGACTCTGGGCTAACCGCCTATTGCTCTACATGAAAGCTCCCCAGCAAAATGTTTTGCAAGCAGGTAATTCAAGCTCTCTATATGCCTCAAGAGAGCCGGTTGTGGTACTGCGCGCATCGATTCGATGGTCTCCTCTTAAAAGCTTTAAGTGCGCCTTGCGTTGCAGGCGTGGAAGCTAGATGCGAGACGCAAGAAGTTACTGAGAGAGCCCGGAAGTCGTTGTTATATGTTTCCTGTCCATAGAGGCACTAATTCTTTTCATTTAAGCACCAACAGCAAGAACTGCGAAAGTAAATCGGAGCTCTCGAAATCAAAGTATACCGTTTCTTCTGGACGGACGACTGCTCAAGTAAGGCCAAGAAGTCATCAGATTTCAAGTTATTTTTGACACAAAAAAGGCTTTTAGAGAGGTTAACGATGGTCGAATATCTATTTTCTTCTGTTTTTGCCTGTCCCCGATAGGCTCCACCTGATTATTTGCCCTTTTTATAACTATCATACATAACAAATATGAGAAGTATTTTGGTGATTAGCTCAGAATTCGCCGCTATGGTTAAACTGCAAGAAGTGGTTCTATCTAATAAACCCCTTCTTTAACAAGAAATCAATCGAGGCTGTAGCGAATACCGCTCGTGACGAAGTCACCCTTCTTAACCAACTCGTAGTTGGCGGCATCTTCAATTACTTTTTTTTTTGCTCTTTCTATGGTCGGTTCGTATATAGGTCACTCGTAAAGTTTTTCTGGCTAAACACATTAATCTTTCAGTTTCCTAACATTTAATGCTTCAACGACAAAGTGTCGGCCTTGTTAAAAAAGCGTAATCGCACAACAAAGCTAACGGCAGCAATGTAAAAGACCATTGGTGGCACTAACTGCTAGAACCATTTCTTATTTCTGCAGAATCAATAAGCTATGCTTTGTGCACAGTGGAGCTTCACTAGACAACGCTTCACTAGACGCAGTTATGTACTTCACTATAACGCAGGGCAAGCAGCGTTAAACTTCTAGAAGATGTTCACAGCTTCATAACGTGCATATCTGATGTTGGTAACTTACAGTCGTTCACTGTAGTCTATCTGCTGGTAATACTGAGAGTTTTACGTCTTGAGCGAACACGGAACTACCACTTTCGAACGAGCTGACATACAGTTATGGGCAGCTAATTTCACCTTGCAGGCTTTGCGGTGCGCTCTTAGAACAGCTGTGCGAGGGTTGGACGGCACAGCAGCATTCAAGTAACCTCGGCTCAGACAAGTCATCTTAAAATTTGGACAGGCAGTAAAACTTTTTCACTAGAGATGCGACTCGGCAATAAATTAAAGCGTGCCATTGCCACACCTGTCCTTGACCCATAGATATCGCATGCGAGGCGCGGCGAACATATGGTCTACCCTGAGAAATAAACAAAGCCTGTTTCGATTGTGGTGTGTCAGATGGGCTAAGCAACTCTCACGAGCTTTGTTTTAGAGCGAGAGCTCTACTACTCGGGGCACAACTTCCGATTTCAATGTGGAAGGGACAATGACCTTCAGTGCCTCACAAGGTCAAACCGGACTTAGCTGCGTGGTGGTATGGCCCAAGCTAAGGTAGTTTGACCACCTGATCATATGGCTATGACCATTGGGTACCTGATCTTGACCTTGACCTTGTCATTTGATTTTAGACCGTGGGCATCACATCGACAATGACCTTCAATGCCTCACAAGTTCAAACAGAACTTAACTGCGTGGTGGCTTGGCCCAAGCTATGATAATATGACTACGTGATCATATGACTATGACTAGTGGGGACCTGGCCTTAACCTTGACATTTGATTTGAGAGCGGGCACCACATCGACAATGACCTTCAATGCCTCACAAGGTCAAACCGAGCTTAACTGCGTGGTGGTATGGCCCAAGCTATTGTAGTATGACCATGTGATCATATGACTATGACCATTGGGTACCTGATATTGACCTTTGACCTGAACATTTGATTTGAGACAGTGGAGACTATGGTTAACAGAGCTATCGTTCGTATAACTAGGCTCAAATCATGTTGAACCCCAGCCATTTTTTCAGCTTAATGCGATGCGAGAGACACTGCTGGCCTGCCAGCCCCAAGACTACGTGACCATGATCATGCCGAACAGGCATGCAGTCAACTGTTCTCGCGAAGAACCCCTCAAGATCGAGCAGAGGCCTTAGACCCCAAAGGTAAGACCATGGTCAACCACAACGGTGCTAAGCTGCTTTTAATCGATGTGTTTGGCACTGCCGGCATGCACAGTCCGCGGACGACACACTGTCGATCTCGAGGTAGGCTCAGAACATGGCAGGAATTAGGGAAGCAATACTGAAACGGTTGCTGTTAAAGTATTCAGCGAGGCTTAGCAGAGACGCGGAGAACGGCAGCGAAGTCAGCTGCTGACTTGCTTGCAACGCGTGGTCCACGGACGACACACTATCCTCTGGATGATCAAGACAGGGGAGCTATCAGATTCTGACGTCACGGTGCTTGATAACCCGTCCATGACACCGTTCTTAAACGCATCCAGTGCCCATGTTTACGGCATCGCATTTTGTTTTCCGCTAAGATTGATAACACATTCGTATACTACTGGAGCGCTGTGCGGCCTCCTTACTGTGACGTCACGACCGAAGCCCTCGAGTCTTGCCGCGTCTACGCGCTCCGTTTCGGCTCGAGTAAGAACAAATATCGTTCGGTGGTGCCTCTGCTGCGCGCTTGTTCGTGCCTTGGAAGCCACCGTAATAAATCTGTCGGCGCGTTCAACGTTTCTGCCTAGGATTGCCTTACCCGAACCGAAACAGGGATTGTGTTTACATAGGTGTCCTTCGAAGGCTGCTGGTTTCCGTGCATTGTGCGCCCAGCGTCCTCATCATTGCTCGCGTCGCTCTCAACGCAGAGAACACCTTTCGATGTGGCAAAACCACTCGGTTGCCAAGTATTTAGTACAGTATATGTGAACACTGGAAAAAATGGCAGGAACACCTAATTCCAATATGTATTGGCAATGCGGCAGCATTATCAGTTTGATGGCGCCTGCCCGGAAGTGACGTTACTTCCGGTCTGGTGACGTCATTCCCTCCGGCCAATGGGAATTCTGCCATATGGTGACATCAGTTCCCTCCAACGAATGGGAATACTCTGCTCTGATGACGTCACTTCACTTTAACCAATGTGGATGCTCTGATCTGGTGACGTCACTTCCCCCAGCCAATCAGCCAATGAGAGTGCTCCCACCGGGTGACGTCACCTGCCTCCAGCCAATCAGCGAATCTAGCTTTCGACGACATATTTTGCTCCCGATGAGTATAACGCTATAACAAATATTTTTTTAGGTTCAAAGTGACGGTTGCCTAGTTAACAAATAGAATCATCACTACCAGGCTGCTGTCCGTGCAGCAGCGGTCCGTGAAGCAGCATGATGTTAATTAAGTTTTCGGAATCCATGTATACGGAAAATCGCTAAGGGCGAACGTCCCTGTTCACTGAAGTTTCTCGTGCCGTTTAACTACAGCTGACAACACTGTAACCAATACTCGAGGAAACGCTCAACCATCAAGAGTGTGCTCTACCTTCGGCAGACGGTGTCCGACAATGCGCGCGTGTCTTCGATCGGGCACTACCAGAACGCACGACGAGCAGCGCTGGGAAACCAGGTAGCCAGAAGAGAGAGAAAAAAAAGAAGTAACGAAAAAGCGGCCACGGTATTCCGGCAGCTCCGCCCAGCGAAGCGTGTTCCGGGGGACAGGAAGTGTGGCAATACTGGAACGGTGGATGAAGGCCAGTGAGGGCGGGAGGAGAGCTCAGTCTCCGCTCTTGTGGTGGTCAGCCTGCTGCGGCGCCCAGATGCTGGCCAGCCGCTTGGCGTGCTCGGCCGCCGCAGTAGGAGGGGGCGGCGGGAACAGGCCCGGGTACGCGGGCACGGCACCCAGCAGGGTGGCCGCCGCGGCCGCCGCCGGCGGAGGCAGAGGCGGGTGCCGCCGGTAGTCCAGTGGCGGCGGGGGCTCCTGCAGAAGCAGCTGGTCCAGGGCTTGGAGAACGTCGCCACCGCAGCGGTCCAACACGGCAGCCAGGGACGACTGAGGCTGTGGGAGAAGCGCGCATCAGGGGGCGAACGGCCAACTCCTCGCCGAGAGCGAAGTCGTGGAAGGTCTAACCAGTGGCCACTATCATGCTGGATTACGATTAGGCTTAATGTTTGAGTAGACATGCGTGATCAATCCTGTGTATAGTTTTCGATAAGGATATAGAGACCGAGATATTTCCTTATAAGTCATTGCTGTGTGGCTCGTTGCTTATCTTTAACGTTCCAAATCTTTGGAAGATGAGAGAACCTCTTGTGCTTATCCTTCTGAAAGGTGGGACCTCCAGGACGCTACAAACGCAACACTACACGACTT
Source organism: Amblyomma americanum (assembly GCF_052857255.1). Classification (NCBI taxonomy): domain Eukaryota; kingdom Metazoa; phylum Arthropoda; class Arachnida; order Ixodida; family Ixodidae; genus Amblyomma; species Amblyomma americanum. Next base: position 31,620,830 of record NC_135507.1, on the reverse strand, counting down.
GGAAGCAAACACCTTCGGCTTTTTTATTTTACTTTGGCAATGGCTGCACAATAAGGGACAAGAAGAGGGTATTTTCCTGGCCCTACTACACATTTCCTCACTATCGCCATCTCGTATCGCGTTAGCTCTTCGCGACATGCGGAATACTATACCTATCCCTTCCCTACGTTTCCAATGTGGTTTTATCTACGCATAAAAACGCACGCCTATTGAAGCCCACTGAGCTGCTCATAAGTCAGCCTCTTGTAAAGAAACATGCTCAAGAGGTACTTTGGTTTGGGCTAATTGGTGCATAGCTTCTGGATGATGTCAGGACGGCACGAAAACAACAAGGACAAAAGAGGAACACGAACACAACATGGCGCCTGTCCTGTTGTGTTCGTGTGCCTCTTTTGTCCTTGTTGTTTTCGAGCCGTCCTGACATCATCTACAATGTAAAGGAACGTTTATGCATACACTCTAAACACAAATACACCTATATGGGAGTAAACTGCCCTCTAGTCCACACCCTTTTGGGCGGTAGAGGACAGTTATACTCCCTTTTCACTTCATTTGTTTAGAGTGTACGGCGGGCATTGCAGTTTCCTTCAGCTCCCTGGCGTGTGGCGCACATACGTCGTAAGGCGGGTGAGGATGCCTAGAGGGCGCCCATACGCACCCTGGTGGGGAACAGCCTGGCCAGGGTGTCCAGCGGCGAGCGGCGCTGCGACGCCGTGGAGCGCGCGTCCAGCGCCAGCGGCTGCTCGGGTGAAGGCGACCGGTCGCTGCTGTCGTCGCCGCAGCGCGCGCTGTCCTCGGCGGCCGTCGAGGTTGGAGCCGGACTGCCACTGCTCCCACTGGGTTCCTCCGAAGACGACGCGTCCGACGGGGGCCCTCCGCGCTTCCAGTCGGCCGCTGCGCCATTCGCCGCACACCCGTTCAGTGCCTCGAGACGCCACACCTTGCAAAAATTTCTGTAGACAGTCTATAGACTGTTCGTAGACTTATGTCTATAAAGTCTAAAGACAAACCCCAGAGAACAGTCTATAGGCAATAAAATAATATAGACAGCCTATAAACAGTCTATAGATTTATGGCCATACACTTTAAGTAGACTTTTGTCTATTTACAGTCTATAGAATATGAATAGACATAAAGCATTATCCATAGGAAGGCAATAGAGTCTATAAGAAGTCTATGGACTGTCTATAGACCATTTCTATAAGGGGTACCAGCCGTGTGGCACAGAGCTCTCTGGTCCAGTTGCAGAGCTACCCGTAAAGCTTATACATCAAAAACTGACCCCATGACTGAGTCAAAACTCGGCAACTAGCAGATGGTCACGCCACCTGCGCAGCACTGCCAAAACCATCTACGCAGTACTGCCAAAACATCCTGCGGAGTTCAAAACTCCCTTTTAAATGCTGCCAAAAACGAGATATGCTCAGCGCTGCAAAAAAAACACCTGCTATCCGCTGCCGAAACACATGTTCAGCGTTGTCCAATTCAAAACTACTCAGTTCTGCCAAATTCGTCTGATCAGCGCTGCAAAAATAACCTGTGCAGTGCAGCCAAAGTGACGCCATATTCCGCGTAAATCCCCTGCGCAGTTGCGTTAAAACCATCTTCGCAGCGCTGCCAAAACCACCTGTTCAACGTTGCCAAACCCATACGTTAAACCCGGTCCACTTTAAAGCCATGCAGTGTTGCCAAAAGCGCCTGTGTAATGTTGCAAACGCCGCGTGAGCTGTTCTGCCAAAACCACCTGCTCAACGTAGTCAAAACCACATGTTAAGTGCTGTCCACTTCAAAACTACTCAGTTCTGGCAAAACCCACTGCGCAGTGCTCCCAAAGTCACCTGCTCAACACTAATTAAATCAGATGTCCAGCGTCGTCCACCTCAGAACTATTCAGCGCTGCACAAAACAACCAATTGATGAGCGCTCCTCTGCTCATAGGTTGCGCGCCACCGTCTGTTGACAGCAGGAAACCGATGAATGGTCGTTGACGGATTTTGATTAGAAGTTTCGTAACTGGACTGATTAAAGAATTCTGAGCGCGACAATCGTGCAACGTGCGCTGCAACAACTAAGGGCCTTTCGTTTACGCCCACCCTCTCTTACAGGGAAACAAAATTATAACTACAGTACTGTACGAAACCACTACTGTCCCCGCGTGTGGCGGTTGATGAATCAATGTCAAAGAATGCAGCTCACTATGAATGGAATGCTAGCAAGATAAATATGTGAACAGAAGTTTCAGCGTGCTAGAGGTGAACTGATTGGCTACTTTTATGAGCTAGCGACGAGGCAAAGTGGTTGCAAGACAACAGCGGAGGAATTGAGAAAGCGCAGATCACTTCATACGCAGAGCATGCCTGTCACCCGTTGCGCTGCAGTAACGTGTAACACATCGTGCACACACCAAGTTGAAAAGACGCGAAACGAAAGCATTGGCTCAGACAGTAAGGAACACTTGTAACCAATTCTGTCAATAAAATGCTTTTGTTTCAGGATATGATGTCACTTTACCAAAAGAAAAATGCACACTATTTCCCTTTGACCATAACCATGAAGAAAAAAATAGCACTGAAGTGGCTGACTTACGAAAACAAATGACTAACAAAATACTCTAATACAAATTACACAAAAGCTAGCTACTGCATGTCCATTAAGTGACCCAGTCGTCCTCAACAAAACACTGGTTCATCCGGCAGTGCAGCACGAGAATTAAAAAAAAAATGAAAGGTGGAAAAACTATGGCTCCAACTTTAAACCGCAGAGGCTTATCAACAGTGTGCATATTATCGATACATTAAATTGCTTAACGCCATTCAAAGAAGTCAAGGCAATTAACTCCTGGGCTCTCTCGGCACATGGGAATGGAGGCAGGGGTAATACTACGAAGTCAGGATTGTGAAAACTCAAAATCAGTACAAATGGACATCGCTACCAGCTCGACAGCCGAAGTAAACGACGCACTGCCTTAAACCAAGCCATAAATGTGCAACAGCCGGGCCTCCGCGCATCACCTTGTTGATACAAGAGACTAACCAAACGTATGCATCCGTAGGCTTCAACAACATTGGCTTCGATGAAGTCAGCTTTGTATCATACCTAATTTTTTATTATTACTTGATTATCTTTCTGTTCATGTATACACATGTTTTCTCTTCCTCGTGGATCCTATTCCCTCTTTTTCGTTACATAGTTTGTACAGCTATTAACACTTTCTCGACGTTCCCTACCACTGTTGTGCAAACTGCCTGTACATACAAAGAGATTACACTTAAATAAACGAACCAGTTTCCAGTACCAACTTTTCATTGCAAAAATCATGTTTTCTTTAGTCCGAGCCCTATACTGCGAATTTATTGCTGACAGGCTTGTTTTTATTTCCTTTCTGTTTGCATGATGTGCTAGCACTGCTTAACTTATTACACCTTCTGCGTTGGCGTTTGTTTTCAATGTTTCTACTGACACATTTTTTTCTTAGATATTGAAGTGAATAGGCCAACTATAGCGGCCTTGATTACGCATCTGCTTCTTCTTTATTCTTCCTGTTTCTTCGCTTTTCATTGATCTGCATTTATGTACTTCAATTCAAATTTTTGCTCGTAAAAAGGTGCTGCGATTTCCTTTTTAATTGTTTAATTCCTTCCTTTTGCACATTCCAAAGTCATACCCAACAATTCTAAACAAAAGCATTTTTGAACAAGAAAGAGTTTATTAACCCAAATTTTATTTTCACGTATTGTAAGGTTTCAGTATAGCAATCAATATATCCGCAGATCTCCCGTCGGCAGACTTGCATTTTTTTTGCAATTATCTTTTTTGCTATCGACAAGAGCGTTCTCTATTGGTTTTCTATGGCAGCCCTAACTGCTCAATGCGCCGAGATGGAAAAGCTTTAAAAGCAAAATTTTGCTACACATCGGAACAATGGACCATTACCTCCAATACTTCCATAACAGTACTTTAAAATTTACCAATATTCTAAATTTTTGTCCAAGAATGTTCGACATCTGAAATCCACGAGTAGCTTTAGCTATAGCTCTAACCAGCGTTACAAAACTTTGCGCACAATATGCGGGTGTACGCAATAAAAGAAAATAAAAATAGGAGACACGTACGTTCGCTTCCGATCGCTCGACATATACGCTTGCCGACTGGCAATCAACGAGGCTTCGCATATGCCATGATCCGCTGCTCCGATTGGCGGCTACATTCCGCCGTCTCAGCTTTCACCCGCACGTGCCGAGCCCCTTCCAACGGAGCCGACGTCACAAAAAGAGAGAGCGAACGTAATTGCGCCGAGGGGAATCATGCTCCATCCGCCACCTGCAGGAGCGCACAAAAGGCGATATTGGAAACGCTTTTCTCTCGTTCTGCTACGCTTCCCCCGCCGCTTTGACGCCACGCAAGCGCAGAGACAGCCTACGCCGCGTGCGGGACTTAATAACGAGGCGGGACAGAAATTTAATAAGCGACATAGTTATCCGAGCCCCGGGGAATGTCAATAGGTGTCGCGTCCGCCCCCGCTGGCCACGCTGCGCCGTATTAAGGGACCCGGAGGAATGCGGCCGCTCTTCATAAGGAGGAGGTGAAATAAAGGGCTCGCGCGTGTTAAAGCTCTGCTGCCAGCGTCGCTGTCGCCTCCTCATATTCTCGTATAACAAACTGTCAGAAAGTTAGATGACGCAGTGGCGTAACTGCTCCGGCTGCTGCAGCTGCGGATATATGAGGCGTCGCATTCCGGTCGCGCCTGCCTCCTCCGCCTTCGCACCCTTCCCGCGTCCTCCTCTTCAAACATCCTCTCTCTCCCTCTCTCTTCCTCCAGCGAGCGCTGCTTCTCTCCTCTCCAGAGTTCTCTCCCCAGATGGAAAAGCCATTGTGCGGCGAATCGCGAGATTAATGGGCTGCAGACCTGTGGGGTGGGCCCTGGAGGGAAGCGCGAAGGCCGCTTCGCCGCTCGCATTTGCGTCCTGCGGAAAAGCACGCTTTGCAGGGCGCCGCTCGTCCCAAGGAGGCTTCGTCGCCAACCGTAGTTGCCCCCGTCTCTCCGCGCCTCCCTTTCCCTCCGTCCTTCCACAATAGAGAGAACGCGTCGGCTTTGCACGAATGCAAGCCTTTTTTGTGTTCACCTCGTCGCTCGGTCACATTTTGTCGCCCCAGAAGAGCGACTTCTCCCCCCCCCCCCCTTTCTCTGCCCGGCGCCTTTTCTACAACGGCGTGCATATTTGCCGCTGCTGCAGCACTAGTGTCGCTCGTTGTTCGCTCCTGTTGTTGTCCTCCTTGTTGTCGTCAACACGCCTTTCTGTGCAGACGCCTGCCTGTGCATTCCTCTATGCTGGCCTGGTTGCTGCGAATGCTATATAAGGAGGAACTTTTTTCTTGTGCGGGTGGGAGGGTGTTATGGTTTCGGTGTCCTACTTAAGTGACCTTTTGTCAGGCCACTTTCCTCTGGAGTACTGCGTTCGCCAGCGTGTCATGCGCATGTCGGAGGGAATTCATATGCCCCTTCGGGCAAAAATAAAACGGGGCACGTAATTATTTTTTTCTGCTTTCATGACCTACCGCTATTCTATTCGCTTCCGTATTTAATTCCCCAGCGGCTGCGCCCGCTCCGTGACATTGCGATGCTCACCATAACTGATGGAAAAAAGCACCGAGAACGGTTCTGTGTTAGAAACCGCAGCTTCGTATTTTGTTTTAACGTAACGGCATTTAAGTAACTACTGCACATAGTGTCAGTGCCACCTGAAGCATTTAAAAACAAATATATATATATATATATATATATATATATATATATATATATATATATATATATATATATATATATATATATATATATATATATATATATATATATATATATATATATATATATATATATATATATATATATATATATATATATATATATATATATATATATTCAGATATCGGAGTTACAGAGGTTTTTTCATAATGTTATTCTCTCTTAAACCGAATTCCTCTATCAAAGAAGTTCCCGAAAATAAACCTGCAATACTGTAATTTAAAACTTAATCATAATGAACATGTATGGGAACCGTCCTCGTGGAAAGAAATAGCAAATGAAAAGTAATAGTTTACTTTCATAGGAGACTTCTTAAGAACCTAACTTTTACGCCTCTGACATGCACAGTTACGCCTCTTTTCTTCATATCACCGCAAAACTTATCAGACTCGAAAATCACGTTGAAAATACAGGAAATTCTCGTGGCGATAAACTAAAAAGCCTAACCACAGGTGTGACTTAGATGCCCCAATAAATAAAGTACTGACTTTTTTTTCTTTAGGTTTTTGAACATCACAACAATTTTCTATCCACCTGTTGACTCGAGAAAAAAGCTATGAGGAGAATTATGAATTGGTGAAGTCGCAGCTTATTCCGCTCTCTTGAGAATCACACCGATAACAGTAGCGAAATGAAAGGTGAAGTGATCAGCGAGCCCTTCTTTGCACATTGCAAATTTAATTATACTAATTTTTACCAGTCTCAAACTGTCTCACGGTCTGCGACGCAAATAGCCTCCTTTTACACGTAAATCGTGACACTGTGCTCAATGCGTCAGCGCCTCATAATGTGCTGTCTTTAGTTGACGAACTTCACGATTTCAATTCGTTCGTGCCTTTTTTTTTTGCCCCGCCGCGGTGGCTCAGTGGTTAGGGCGCTCGACTACTGATCCGGAGTTCCCGGGTTCGAACCCGACCGCGGCGGCTGCGTTTTTATGGAGGAAAAACGCTAAGGCGCCCGTGTGCTGTGCGATGTCAGTGCACGTTAAAGATCCCCAGGTGGTCGAAATTATTCCGGAGCCCTCCACTACGGCACCTCTCTCTTCCTTTCTTCTTTCACTCCCTCCTTTACCCTTCCCTTACGGCGCGGTTCAGGTGTCCAACGATATATGAGACAGATACTGCGCCATTTCCTTTCCCCCCAAAACCAATTATTCGTGCCTTTTTAAGCGAAGACAGCAGAAGTAAGTGTTAGTTTAGAAAATTATAATCTTCACTGCTTAGCCCTGTCATAAAAACCAAAGTCATCACCAAAGGATGTCTTTCTGTTACCACAAAATTTACAATCCTGGATAGAAAGTAATTTCATTCGCTGCAATGGATTAGAGGCCTAAGGAAAAATTTCGCCCCGCACTCTGCGTATGCGATGTTGGTACGTAGTCATATTTCGGACGTTGCGCAAACCTGCAACAAGTAGTTTATGTTTGCAATTACTGTATTTAGTTGTTTTGCAGTAGGTTGCTAAAATTTAACAGTGATCTTTTGCAGAAGTGGTAATGCCGAAATGCAAAAAAAAAATCATTTCCACATTTGTTAGGTAAGACTGAGACAAGAGGAAGCAGATGGCGTTACGCGCGTTGATGCTGTGACAGCACTAATAAATGCCACCCAGGTTCTAGCACAGGTAAAATGTAGGGCCTTTTTTTTATTAAACCTTTGCGCTGAAAGCTCCTCACCGACATTGGGGAATTTCTTACACGGAACCTAGTTCAATAATAGCTCGAAGGATGTGGAAGGCAAAAAAAAAAAACGAGATGTTAGCTTTTGGAGGCGTATAAATAAGTGGCAGTAGCTCATAAATAAGGTCGACGTAGCGGACGCTTTCCTTTTTTTTTTTTGAAGGTGACTATCACTACAGGCGAGTACATCAGAACCTTCAGTCTACCTGGCATACGTTTGCCCCTTGCTTGTTAAGCAAGTTTCACGTGCAAACCCTTCTTTTCTTTTTCAAATTTTTTTTACCGTCGAATAGAAACGTTCAATTGGTGCCATTAAAGTCCCGAGGGGCTTTAGGTGTCGTTATTTCAAGTTATATGGTGAGGCGTTTGTGGTATCAAATCAAATCAAATCTTTGTTTGCAAGTAACTGAATGCATTGCATTGTCTATTTAAACAGAACCGCAGAACTCGTATAAGAGTTCTGAGAGGGGTTCGTATTAATAATAATTTCACAAACGCAATCATGCAAAAGAACAAAAAAGACAACTATAAGAAGTTTAACGTGTTGCACTTACAGTTAATGAGCTGTTTTAGTACCTTATAAAACTCTTAGTAGTTATTTTATGCTTGTAATGTGTCGCAGTAGTGTATTCAAGTGCTTAAGTGCAGTATAGATAAAAGAATAAGCGCCACAATTAATTCTAATTCGTGGAGCCTGTAGAGCCCCTTCAGGTGAGATTGCAGAGAAAGTACTATTCTCCTGTAGAAGTTTAACTGTAGCATTCCTTTGCAGCGGCCTGACTGTGCCCGAGTGAATTCTGATTAGTAAGGGCTTTTAAACTGAAACCTACGCCAATTTGGGGGTTTCCTCCAAACACGTCCCACGAAAAGATGCAAAGTTTGCGAACCCCTGCATTTCATAGAGCAGCGTCTCGCCTTGCTTTCAGTGCAGAGCCCTTCTACAAGAACACATCTTGCGACCTACAGCTGCGCAACAGGTCAGCGCGGTTCGTATCAAGCGAGGCGTGCGGCCGAGGCTCTCGGAGGCTGTGCGCCGCCGATCGTCTCTATCGAAGTGCAACAGCACACAGGGGGAGGACGGAGACACAATAGGACGCCCCCCATCAGCCGGGGTTAATCCAGTTGGCGCGGCCATTCTTCACCGGCAGGCACCTGGAGCGCCGCCCTGGCGGCGTGAAAGGGAACGCGGACACAATGACGACGCCATTGTGCCCCAAAGCGGCCGCTTCCTCCTTCTGTCCTGGGTGAAGGGAGGAGGGGGGGTGGGGGAAGGTAGGTTGATCATTGTCGCCAAGACGCGGGTGTCTGGTTGCCGACACGCCTGTTGAACGCGCGAAACCCCGGCGCCTGCCAGTGTCTCGCCTCGGGCCATTGAAGCACGTAGCCCGCGGAGGGTTCCAGACATCGGCGGGGGCTCGCGGAAGGTACCGACGGGCTGTGTCTTCTTCGCCTTTGTTCGGGCATGTTCTTCCGAGCTTTTGTTGAAGTGGGATGAACGCGAGCGACAGTTACTAGCATCGGAGAAAAAAAAAGGAAACTCCCGTTCTTTCCTGTCCCTTTTACGGACAGTTCGCTGTGTGGGTTAGCGAACCTGTCAAGACGTTAAGTGGCGAAAAATAAGCGTTAAATTTGCGTTTTTTTTTCTACGATCCTGCTTTATACTTGCAAGCTTATCAGTGATGACATCTTCCTTTTCAGCTTGCCTCTGGAGTCTTTCTCTCCTGATGATGTCGTTGTTGCGGGCAAAAAAAAAATGTTCTGCCCCCCCCCCCCCCCCCTCCCTCCACCATGTCCACAGTGAGCGCGCGCGCGCGTTTTTCGAACATTCAAAACATTCCGAGGCCACCGACTTGTCCAATGCGCGAAACGTTCGGCACCAAAAGCGAGCCCCGTGGTGTGGTGGAAAAATGGGGGACGCAACATAAAATAGGAAGGCATGCCTATGCTTCTATTTGATTCTTGTCTCAGGCTGCCGGCTTGTCTGGGGACAACTTTAGGTGCGGGTACCCCACGCCTCTGCCTGCAGTACGTTTATGCAGGCAGCCTTGCTGGCGACGCCCTGGCGCGCCCAATTCCAGGGTGGCGAGGTCACCACCGGGCTACGCGGCCTGCATTTCTCCGCAACTGGAAATACGCTCACAACACTTGATACATTCCGGAACTGCCCACACATTCAAAACGCCAACCGCCGATAACACACACATTGCGGGACCGCGAACACATTGAAACCGCCCTCACCGAGTCCCTGTGTCGAATCCCAACTGGGAAGCGCCCTATTTCGTAGGTGAACTGGCTCAGTTCACTGCGCCATCTTCAACGCACACATACCAGGATGCCCCGGTTCTGGCCGTCATACCATCACACTTTCATTCAACGACTGTTTCTCATTCTGCAGCACGCGAGAAGAGAAAAGCGTGAAAAAGTGTCACATAGTAAGGACTTTTAAAAGCGTTTCGCGCCTGGAAGCGTCGTGAAACCTGTAATACTCCATAAGCGTTACAAAACTGCATGCAAGAGCAACTGCAGGCGTTCGGTCGTGTGACGACGTGCCCAAGTATAATGGAATACAGCCACTTAGAAAAGAGGCCCACGCACAAGCTTCTGTGCGCGGGCTTTTGTATACTGTGATCCTGATTTCCTTGTGCGTGTTTTCTGCGCTGTTTCACAGTATGTAAAACCAGCTAGCTGTACTGTAGTTCCGGCTGTAGGTTCAAGCGAGTGTAGTTTGGACCAATGCTCCCCGGGTAGATTGAACTGCCGTTGAGCTACCCAGATTCAACTTCAGTCATAGATGGCCTTTGTTAGATGGTAGTGGTGGTGGTTGTGGTAGTGGTTGTTTATTAAAATAATAGTAAAAAGGAAGGAAAAGATTTTTGCTAGCCCCGGCATCTGCCATCGATACTGAAGCACCTGAGCTGGGGCAGCGGAAATAAAGGATAGCAGGCAGAATGGAAAATTGAAATGAAAGAGGTGAGGGGACAGGAAGAGAGGACAGGGGGAGAAGTAATATGTACAAACTATTTACACAATAAGTTAGATGGTAGTGTGAATGCATGTTTAGTGCAAACTATTTACACAATAAGTTAGATGGTAGTGTGAATGCATGTTTAGTGTGAACTCATGCGCAACATTCTTGGATATCTTAAATATTGTAAAACTGTAAGGTACTGATATAGAAATATTGAAGATAATGGTCCATTGTTCCAATATGTAGCAAACTATTTCTTTCAAAGTGTTTCCATCGCTCGCATCTAGCAGTTGAGGCTGTTATGGAAAACCAATGCGGAACGCTTTTGACGATATCGAGAACTTCAATAGCACAGAAATACCAGTCTGCTGAGGGGAGATCTGCTGATATACTGATTGTTACAGTGAAATCTTGCAATTTACGAAAAAAATTGCGTTCATGAACTCTTTCCCATTGAAAAATGATTTTGCCCCAAATTGTTGGGTATGTGTTCAGTTCTCATGTAACGGCTTGCACTTGATCTCAGCTGACAGGGGTGGCCTCTGTTAGGGTCATAGCTCACCCGCATATCCCGATGCCGTTTATTCTCCCACTGCACCGAATACTTGTATAACAGCACAAATCCTTGCAAAGTTTCTGTTCAAACGGCAGAGCATAACTTTATTTTTATAATTTTAGTCTGTCGCCGACATTAATTAGACATTTCATTTATGGCCCAGATACAGTTACGCAACACTAACTTAAAAAATAAACAAGTAAATAAGCACGCAAGCATGCATGGCTGCAATTGTAGACGAAACCATTCCAAAAATACTAATGAGCACCAGCTATGTATAAAGTGTTATTTTGTCGCATATTTTCCAACAGTCCCTTTCATCTGGCTTGGTTCCGCAGGAATGGAAGGTAGGCAAGGTCATTCAACCAGAAAAAATAACTATATCACTGACTTGCATTTGCTCTAAGCTAATGAAACGTGCAATCCACTTGCCTGTAATAAAGTTCCCAATGTCTAGCTATCACTTTTAGCCCAACCAACATTGATTTCTTAATGGTCGGTCTTGTGAGGCGCAATTAGCATTATTCTTCAATGATCTCAGAGCTGTGGCCTTGATAATAACATAGTAGTAGTGATACTCTGAATCGCTTCTGACGAAGGACCATAGTGTTTGAACCTGACGCTGGTTAGAGCGTACGAGTCTTGAGTCTGAACTCATCACTGGGGAGGTAAAAAAACGCCTATTTTTAAAACTTTAATGGCCTAATTTTCATCCTTTCACTGAGCCTATTTTACAAATTTCACCACTTAACCTTGAAAAATCTAAAAGCACCTCATCACGTCTCCCTTCGTACCAGTCGCGTTGAAGTCGCCTATCCTCCTCGCGCACGTACCACTCTGCATTTGCGTCCTTTCTTTGTCCAGACAGCAGTCGACTGGAAATGCCTGCCTGCCGATGCCGCACTCCGCACCGTCCAATTTAGGAACGCCGTCGAAAGTATTATGCTTTAACCCGAGTGCCATTCAATTCCGATTCATTTTGTATTTTGTATTGTATTTTCCTCACGTGATGCCCCTATTAGGTATAAACTCTGGAACACGTGATCCTATTAATATGTAAAGGGTTGCTTTAACTTCCTCGTTCTTATTTTAAAACCCTGACTAAATGCTTCATATCGCGAAAGCTCCATTCGTGCGAAATTTCACATTTACACTTTATACAGGGGACGGCGTCAAGATATTCGAAGCGGGGTGCGGAGAAGGTTGGGGAAGGTGGCTATAAAGGGGTATTAAGGGGGTTATTAGTTATAAGGTAGTCATGTCACCAAGGGAGGCAAGGTATGGCAGTCACCGCCCAAAAAATTTTCCGGACTGTGGACCCCTACAGAATGAACACTGCCTGATAGTGCGCTGCTCAGGGCCCCTCTTTGTATGAGAAGTTGTAGCTGCTGCATTCTTAGGATATTATTTAGTTTGGTCTTTGGGGGTTTGACGTCCCGAAGCAAATCAGGCTATGAGGGACGTCGTAGTGAAGGTATCCGGAAATTTCGACCAACTGGGGTTCTTTAACGCGTACTGACATCGCACAGTACACGGGCCTCTAGAATTTCGCCTGCATCGAAATTCCACCGCCACGGCCGGGACCGAAACCGCGAATTTCGGGTCAACAGCCGAGCGCCATAACCACTGAGCCACCGCGGCGGCGGGGGTTTCACTGTTTTGTCTTTATAAGAAGACAATAGCACAGACACAGTATTGGTACATGAAATTTGAATCCTGTCCCCCCCCATTCTCGACACTCTGCTACGAATATCTTCACGCCGTGCCTGCTATAAAGTGTAAAAGTGAAATTTCGCCCGAATTGAGCTTTTGCGATATGAAATATTAAGTCAGAGTTTAAGGATAAGAACGACAAAATTAAAGTATCCTTTTTAATACTAATAGGAGTGATCAAGTGTTCCAGAGTCTATAAACATTGCTCCGCATATGATGAAGAGCGAACACAGCTGACCGCTTTACGCATCAAGGGCAGTTGGGAAGCTGTACCGTTGTTGAGTTGAACGGCCGATGAAGTTGCTAGGATGACAGGGTCATTACGGCTACACCATAAACGGGCTGTCCCGGACTTCACATTCTATCCATTCTCCCACTTGCCCGATAGTTCATCAAATCTTCCCAATTAAAGCTTTCAATATATAACTGTTTGAAAAAATCTGTAACAGTCAATTATCTACATTTGCCATTTTCATGAACCCTATATTTGGTGCGGAGTTTTTCATCTGTAAGCATTGGCGTGCTCTTTTAATTCACGTAGTTAATTTTTATGGTTGTTGTTGTTCCTTTTGCTTGAACTTCTTTTTGCTTAATACGGCGCCTTTTTCTCTCTTCTTTCAATCCCACCTTCCGCCCGTCTCTTACGACGCCGTTCGGGTGTCCGCCATTTCATTTCCTCAAAACACAATTTTCAGTTTCATTTTTTTTTTCGAGGAAAATCTCAGAGAAATGCCGGACGTTATCCAGGAAGCTTCTACTGCAGTCCAAAAGTACGCCCTTAAATGCGGGTTGTCGTGTTCACCCGAAAATCAGAGCTCGACGTATTCCGTACCGGGTTCGAACCCGACCGCGGCGGCTGCGTTTTTATGGAGGAAAAACGCTAAGGCGCCCGTGTGCTGTGCGATGTCAGTGCACGTGAAAGATCCCCAGCTGGTCGAAATTATTCCGGAGCCCTCCACTACGGCACCTCTCTCTTCCTTTCTTCTTTCACTCCCTCCCCTATCCCTTCCCTTACGGCGCGGTTCAGGTGTCCAACGATATATGAGACAGATACTGCGCCATTTCCTTTCCCCCAAAACCAGTTATTATTATTATTATTATTATTATTATTATTATTATTATTATTATTATTATTATTATTATTATTATTATTATTATTATTATTATTATTATTATTATTATTATTATTATTATTATTCCGTACGACAGGCAGTGAAGGGGCGGTCAACGTGCAAGAAGTAGATGACACCCTCATAGAAGTAGTTCACTTTCTCAGGCTGCTGGGCATGTAGTACATCAGCAACAAAGGGATTAACTCTTCCACAGTACAGAAACTGTGCTCGACATCCTACCCCGCCGCGGTGGCTCAGTGGATAGAGCGTTCGGCTACTGATCCGGAGTACCCGGGTTCGAACTCGACCGCGGCGGCCGCGTTTCGATGGAAGCGAAACCTCAGGCGCCCGCGTGCTGTACGATGTCAGTGCACGTTAAAGATCCCCAGGTGGTCGAAATTATTTACCAGTCCTCCACTATGGCACTTCTTTCTTCTCTTAGTCCCTCATTTATCCCTTCCCTTAAGGCGCGGTTCAGGTGTCCGCCAGATGTGAGACAGATAATGCGCCATTTCCTTTCCCCAAAAACCAATTTTCAATTTTTTCGACATCCGATCAAGTCAACTGGATGATTGCCAGGATCACAGCGAAGAGCACAGGCATGACGGAGGACACCCTTCGCCGAGCGGTATATGCTACTTCATACCTGAACTTCAGGAGACAAGTCGCTAAGCATCTGAACGCCATAACCGGAGTGACATACAAGAAGGACATGGAACTCCCACTGATGACCTCAGTCGAAATGCTCTCACGACTAGGGATCCACAACTCAATAGACGAGCTGGTCGAGGCACGCCTGGCGGCCCAGATAGGGAGGTTGTCCACCACCAGGTCGGAACGGAAAGTGCTTGAAGATCCGCTCATCAGGTGACCCCTCCAATTCGATGACAGAGAAGACATGCCAGCCTCGTGGCGGAGACAGTTCAAGACCGCTCCGATGCCAAGAAACATGCATCCCGAGTTTCACCAAAAGAGAAGACAAGTTAGAGCTAACGCCATGTAGAAGCACTATGGATGCTACGGGACCTCAGCAAGGTATAGAAGCGGTCGTCTTACGCCAAAATCAGGTCGGGTGCTCGAAATTATTCCAAAGCCCTCCACTACGACACATCTTCCTTTCATCTTTCACTCCCTCCTTTATCCGTGTGCTGTGCGATGTCAGTGCACGTTAAAGATCCCCAGGTGGTCGAAATTATTCCGGAGCCCTCCACTACGGCACCTCTCTCTTCCCTTCTTCTTTCACTCCCTCCCTTGTCCCTTCCCTTACGGCGCGGTTCAGGTGTCCAACGATATATGAGACAGATACTGCGCCATTTCCTTTCCTCTGAAAACCAATTATTATTATTATTATTCCCTCATTTATCCCTTCCCTTACGGCGCGGTTCAGGTGTCCAACGATATATGGGACAGATACTGCGCCATTTCCTTTCCTCAAAAACCAATTATTACTATTATTATTAGATACACTGACGTTCGTTGGCCAAGATGCGACAGCAGCGAAGGAAGTGGCGATATAGCCTTAGCGCCTACGCACCCCGCATCACACAATACATCCTAACCGATACGCAAATCACGTATGGTAACTACATCAAAGGCAGGACAAAGCCGTTCGCGGCTAGTATCCTAGTGAAGAGCCACGATAGAGCCTACAAACAAGAACACAAACATTTAGTATGAGTACCAGGCCACCAGGGCATCACAGGGAAGTAGATTGCCCACGCCTCAGCCCGAGCATTTCTCCCCCGGTAACTCTGCAGGGAAGCTTTTACCGTCCCTGCCTTTCCTCCTCCTCCTCCTGTGCAACCCCCTACCTCACTGCTTATCTTCACAGACATGCTGCAGAACATCAGGCTGCCTCGAAAAGTATACCTACCGCCGGACAAAACGTCTAGATGAGGTCGAAGTGATCTCAATGCGTAAAATTCAGACAGACACCTTTAATACTTCATACAGGCTACACGCCATAGACCCGGAGTCACTCGATCTGAAATGCCAATGCAGGAGGGATGGGAGGCAGCTCTGTCAAGCTCTGACGGTATGCACCAGAAGGATCTCGTCACAAGAGCCTGGGCAGTAGCCTTCGCCAACGTAGTTCCAGAATAATGACCCCTCCCGTCAAGACCTCCTAAGAGAGTCAGTTAAGCATTTTAACCGCCACCAAACGCTCTTCCGATTAACCATCCCTATGGACGTTAGCTTGATCGGTCACCTTGCGACTTGTGTACCACGTGTGTGTGTTTTATTCTCTTTTTTTAGGGGGGTGGGGGGGGGGGGGATGGAGACTACGCCTTAAGCTGTATTCCTTTTATGTTACATATAAAAACCTGGCGCAACCAAGGGGACTAGTGCTTTTTAGTGACTTCGAACTACAGTGTCACAGATATATCCACTCAGAAGTTGCACTATGCTTGCAAAACAACCAGTATGCTAAAGGTCGCCCTGTGTCGCAACACGAAAGTACTTTAGAAAGACGCCACCGACTCTACTTGTGTATCAGTTCAATGGCTCTTTTGTACCTGCCCTCCGAATCATGTTATGTTTATCACCTGTTTTCATGTACTTTTTGTTGGGCTTCACTTGCCTACCATCACTTATGCATAAGCAAATAATCTTTTTCTGAACGCTATCTGCGTCAGCACACGACCTGGGGGAGGGGCAAGTCCGAGCGTGCCCTCCCCCCCCCCCCCCCCCCCAAGAAAAAAAATAAGCAAAGGTTTAACACAGCTAAAAGCGGAAGCAGGAGGTTATGCGTAGTTATACTTGGCCAAGCTAATACCTGTGCTACACGGGTACGTTGAAATGACATTCGAGTCGAACGGCATTCGAAACTTCGAATGGCATTCGCACTGGACGGACCCGCACGGTGCTACACTATTATTCCAAAAGCATTCGAAAGCTTCAGTATTCTGCCGCCAAGCTACAGGGTCGCTGCTGCCGTCAAGTTTTGTTTTAAACAAATGTAGCAGCAGCAATTATTTTGTATAGTTATAGTCCGCTATAAAATTGCTACTTTTAAAAGTAATATGTCATTTCTAATAAATTTTACTATTTATTCATTACTAGACGCCTCTATTCTAACAGAGGCCCAAGTCCATAGCCCTGCCATTTTTTGTGTGCGGTCTGTTGGCTACATTGGGCTCTGTCTCCTGCGTGTGTCGAAAAAAACGAAAAAGTGCAATAAACTTCACTGAATAAAAAAAAAGCTCACTTAAAATGTACGCACACGCACACAAAATAAAAAGACAGAACACAGCAAAAACAACAGCGCAAAGTGAAAAAACTGGCACCGGGCCAAAGTGGCTGCCTTTCTTTCCTACGATGGGTTCCAGAGTATGCGGTAGATATTTGCTTGCTAACAAAACTTCTGGAAAAGATCCGTGTAGTGTATATAAATAGTATTTAGAATTTCATCGTTTAAGGAACGTATATGCTCTTCAAACTTATGCTGCCACTTATGGCGCGAAGACGCCGCGGTAGAGAGTAGTCGCGCTTGCGCCTCGAAGGCACTCCAAAATCTCACGGAGCTCCGTCGACTCGAATGTCATGTGAACCGAATGCCGTTCAAAAACGTCGTATAGCACCGCCGCGGTGGCTCAGTGGTTAGGGCGCTCGACTACTGATCCGGAGTTCCCGGGTTCGAAACCGACCGCGGCGGCTGCGTTTTTATGGAGGAAAAACGCTAAGGCGCCCGTGTGCTGTGCGATGTCAGTGCACGTTAAAGATCCCCAGGTGTTCGAAATTATTCCGGAGCCCTCCACTACGGCACCTCTTCTTCCTTCCTTCTTTCACTCCCTCCTTTATCCCTTCCCTTACGGCGCGGTTCAGGTGTCCAAAGATATATGCGACAGATACTGCGCCATTTCCTTTCCCCCCAAAACCAAATACAAATACAATACAGCGCAGGTTTGGCAGTCGAGTCGAATGACATTCGTTTGGAACGTATTCGAAACGCCCGTGTAGCACAGGTATGTCTTGCTGAGCTGTACAGTATCGGGCAACTAGACGCGGCTTGGTGTCTGCAACGTTGAGTGTGTTCCGGACACTGGATTGGCAGCGCGCCCACACTACCATCCCTCTCTCTCACTACCGCCACGTACGTACCTCAAAGCGCGACTGAGGTGTCCACTGACACAGGGAGCCAGTTATGCGCCATCCCTTTTCTCAAAATCATCGACGTCTAGAACGTTCTCGACGTCAACGCCAATGACCACAATGAACGCCGAAAGCTTTCGCTTTGTATATCCCGGATTGCCTGAGCTAAACCACGTTCATGTTTTAAAGGAAATGGCACCCGCCGCGGTGGCTCAGTGATTATGGCGCTCAGGATAATGAACCGGAGTACCCAGGTTCGAACCCGACCGCTGCGGCAGCGTTTCGATGGAGGCGAAACGCTAAGGCGCCCGTGTGCTGTGAGATGACAGTGCACTTTAAAGGTCCCCAGGTGGTCGAAATTATTCCGGAGCCCTCCATTTCGGCACCTCTTCCCTTCTTCTTTCACTCCCTCCTTTATCCCTTCCCTTACGGTGCAGTTCAGGTGTCCGCCGATATGTTAGACAGATACGGCGCCGTTTCTTTTCTCCGAAAACCAATTATTATTATTATTATTATTATTATTATTATTATTATTATTATTATTATTATTATTATTATTATTATTATTATTATTATTATTATTTCAATGACACAGTTACTGTCTTACTTATATCGGTGGGCACCCGAACCGCACCGTAAGAGAAATGGTTTTTGGGGAAAGAAAATAGGGCGCTCGACTACTGATCCGCAGTTCCCGGGTTCGAACCCGACCGCGGCGGCTGCGTTTTTATGGAGGAAAAACGTTAAGGCGCCCGTGTGTTGTGCGATATCAGTGCACGTTAAAGATCCCCAGGTGGTCGAATTTATTCCGGAGCCCTCCACTGCGGCACCTATTCTTCCTTTCTTCTTTCACTCCGTCCTTTATCCCTTCCCTTACGGCGCGGTTCAGGTGTCCAAAGATATATGAGACAGATACTGCGCCATTTTCTTAATAATAATAATTGGTTTTGGGGGAAAGGAAATGGCGCAGTATCTGTCTCATATATCTTTGGACATATCGGCGGACACCTGAACCTTGCAGTAAGGGAAGGGATAAAGGAGGGAGTGAAAGGAGAAAGAGGTACCGTAGTGGAGGACTCCGGAATAATTTGGATCACCTGAGGATCTTTAACGTGCACTGACATCGCACAGCACACGGGCGCCTTAGCGTTTCGCCTCCATCGAAACGCGGCCGCTGCGGTCGGGTTCGAACCCGGAAACTGATTCGCAGTTCCCGGGTTCGAACCCGACCACGGCGGCTGCGTTTCGAAAGGATAAAAGAGGGAGTGAAATAATAAAGGAAGAAATGGAGAAAGAAAGTGGAAGTCTCCGGAATAATTTCTGCCACCTGGGGATATTTAACGAGCACTGACATCGCACAGTAGACGGGCACGTTTTGTGTTTCGCCTCAATCGAAACGCGGCCTCCGCGGTCGGGTTCGAGCCTGGGTACTCCGGCTTGGTACTCCGGCGCCGTAACCACTGGGTCAGCGCGGCGGGTACACCCAATAAATGCCGCGGCCCATTGCTGGAGTGCCGCGTGTTTGCCACGAAGTTGTCAGCGCTAGTGCATGCAGCCCACATCACTCTCTCACCACCGCCACGTACTTCCAAGTGCGACTGAGGCGTCCACTGACCCAAGGAGCCAGCTATGCGCTCTTCCTTTCCTCAAAATCATCTGAGTCAAGAACGTTGCCAACGTCAGCGCCCATGAACACAATGAACGCCGAGGTGGTGGTGGTGGTAGTGGTTCTATTAAAAATAATAGTAAAAAGGAAGGAAACGATTTTTGCTAGCCCCGGCATCTGCCATCGATACTGAAGCACCTGAGCTGGGGCAGCGGAAATAAAGGATAGCAGGCAGAATGGAGAAATGAAATGAAAGAGGTGAGGGGACAGGAAGAGAGGCGATATAAGAGAGGCGCCTGTGTTGTGTCTGTCTTTCTCTGTCCCTTTGTCCCGTTTTGCGCTACTCTCACTTTCCATGGATCACCGTTACCGACTCGCCCAAGTTTCTACCCTTAGGAAGAGAGGATAGGGGGAGAAGTAATATGTACAAACTATTTACACAATAAGAAATGTGTCCAGGTTGTGCGCGTGATTAGTTCATTGTAGAGGAATTAAATCACACACGCGCACAGCACTGTGTTGGCTACAACTGGAGTGGGGTGTCCAGTTATTAATAGTTCAAGGTAGAACTCGCGGAGCGTTCGGTCACTGCGTGTAACTACCTGGTGGAGAACAGACGGGACGTCAAGCCCGTGTGTTCGAGGAATGCACAGAGCCCTCGGTTTCGGTGGCGGCGGCGGAGGCTGAATGACGTCATAGCTGTCACGTAGTTTCTCCTCGGTTCAAGGTCGAACTCGGGCACACAGCACACACGCCGAGAGGCTACGGAGTGGAGTAGTAAAATCAAGTTCAAACCCCCCTTTGGCAATGCTCAGCCAGCTGCAAGCAACGCCCCCCCCCCCCCCCCTTCCGGTATTAGAAATTACGTTGAGCCCTTCCTGAAAAAATTCAGAGGAGACATCAGACTGCTTATGTGCTGTGATGGCGAAAGCATTAGCTTTCAGGGCATTAGCATTAGGCATATTCAGGGATTTCACAAAGGCTTTGACGTTACAAATCATCAGGTACTTCTCCGAAGGCTTGAACGATATGGTTTCCGCAGGTACCAGTATCTTATCAAATCTTATCTGCAATATTATCGGCAAGCAGTAACTGTAAATCGCTTCGTATCCCAAATTATCTCGGTCCACTGCGGTGTTCCCTAAGGTAGCTTTACATGGACCATTCTTTTTTACTCTACATGCCAATGACATCCATGCATTTTCTCTGCAAGATTTATCATATATGCAAATGATAGCAGCATGTTCTTAGCTGGAGAAAATTCGAATGATTCAGTAGATAGTGCGCACTGGATATCAAACATCTAGATGAATGGGTGCAAAATAATGCTTTGCATATTAATGTGAGCAAAACAAAGAGAATTATCTTTCGAGCAAATAATAAACAAGTTAATTTGACGAACCAAATATTATATATTGTCCGTTAGTTATTATACTACCAAACCCTAGACATTGCGTTTAATCAAAAAATGTCGATGGGACGACAGCACGTCCACATTAGTTCCAAGTTATCACAATAATTGCTCCTCACTATCGCGACCATAAAATCTAACCATATTGTGTCATGTTGTTCGTTCATTAAGCTTTATTTAGTTCACAATAGGGAACTATAACACAAAAAATTTTCAGCAAATCAATTGTACTACGAAAAAAAAATTTACGAATTGTTAACAAACCACCCTGGTTTCATTAAACAATAGACATATCTTTAGAACACAAAATTATCCCAGTCACAAAACTCTGCGACTACCATATTTGCCAAACATTCGAAAAAAATTTTTTCTTTAAAGTAACTTTCATTGAAGATATTTCAGGTTTTAAAAGACGCAAAAAAGCTATACGCGACAAGAAATGCGCCCTGTGAGGAAAATTAAAACGTTTTGAACACGCCGTCTGCAAGCTTTAGAAAACCGGCTTCCACGACTTCTTATCTGTTGAGACAGGACAAGACCGCACTGTGTCCCACATCTGAGATTGCTAGCCAACCTTATTTAAACTTTTCCCAGTTGTTTCTTCAAGAGGCAAAGACAAACAAAGCGCTTTGCCGAATTCTGGTGTTAGTGCATGTTATTTGCGTTTGCTTCTGTTAAACTGTCTTTGCCATGTATTTGCACTGAGCAAGATATTGTCATAATCCCTTCATTTGTTCTTTTTCTTATGCTTATGTTTTTATATTTAAAAAAACACATGTGCCAGGTTCAGCTTTTATATAACATATTGTGTCGTCCGTCAATTTACAGTTAACGCACAAAGAACCAAGCAGCAGCTAGTTGGGAGATGATGATGATGATTATTACGGCGATGATGATGTGAACATTTTAACTGAACGTTAGCCAAGAAACCCCCCACACACACACACGCCCTTAAATGCGCAGGGGGACGGCGCCCGGGAGGGATAAGGTCACAGTCAAACTGTTGGCAAACCTTCCCGATCGGGCATACGAAACCCTACTTGAATATATCAACGCCATTTGGACCGAGGACACTTGGTTGCCACCCCATTGGAAGACATCATTGGTAACCTTTATCCCGAAGGCGGCGAAACCGGTAAACACAGACAACCTCCAGTCCATCTCCCTCACTTCATGCGTAGGGAAACTGATAGAAACGATGGTTCGTGACCGCCTCTCGGAATATCTCGAGAGCAAGAACACATTCGCCGACACCATGTTCGGCCTCCGACCTCATAAGTCCGCACAAGACATACTTTTAGAGCTTCATCGCGAGGTTCTCGAACCCATAGAGCACCCACACAATGACAAGGTAGTCCTAGCGCTCGATCTGAAGGGTGGGTTTGACAATGTTAAATATGCACGGCGTCTTATTAAAACATCTTAACGAGACCAACTGCGGTCCACGTACATTGAACTACATCAAACTTTTTTTAACAAATCGCTTGGCCTATATATGCATAGAAACCGTGTACGGCCCGTTTGAGATGGGAACGGGGGGCACACCACAAGGCGCTGTGTTGTCCCCGCTTCTCTTTAATATTGCCATGAGGCACCTCCCGGCAAAGCTGGCGGGTGTCGGCGGTGTTCAGCATGCACTGTGCGCCGATGACATCCCCATCTGGGCTACTACGGGAAACATAGGAGAGATGGAGGAATGCCTGCAAGCAGCGACGAGCACAGTGGAACACCATGCTACGTACTGCGGCCTCCAGTGCTCCCCGTCCAAGTCTGAATTTGTGCATATTCGACATTCTCCGAAATGCGAAATCTCCGTTCAGCTCTCTCTCGACAGCGGCCCCATCCGTGAAGCGCAGGAGCTGCGAATACTCGGTCTCTTCATTAATCAGCATCGCAAGGTAGACACGACCCTTGCCAAACTCCGCAGAGTCGGCGACCAGGTGGGCCGAATGGTTCGAAGCGTTTCCAACAAGCGAGGAGTGTTGCGAAGTAAGGATGCGGTGCGGCTCGTCCAAGCCTTCGTAACTAGTCGAGTACTGTACTCGACTCCTTACCTCCGCTTATGGAAGCATGACGAAGATTGCTTGGAGGTTGTACTCCACAAAATTTTCAAGAGAGCCCTCGACCTCCCGATCTCCACTTCCAACGCGCAACTGCTCGCGTTGGGGATGGCGAACACCTATCGGGAACTTCGCGAGGCGCATCTCGTTAACCAAAACACGCGTCTCACTCAGACAATGTCCGGTCGCCGCCTCTTGGACCGGTTACATATCAGACATTACCACCGTACGATGCAACGGGTTCGAGTGCCCGAACTGTGGAGACGCGCCCTCTACGTTCGACTCCTTCCGACTAAGATGAACAAAGAGGATCATAATGACCGGCGCCAGGCGCGGGCGGATGCCCTGCACCGCCACTATGGCTCAAAGAAACTCGTCTTCTACGTCGACATTGCAGGCCCCTACCACTCCAGGGGGGAATTGTACACGGCTGCCGTCATACACGAGGGAAAACAGGTGAACGGCCTCTCGTTCAGAGCGCCCAGCTCAACTCATACGGTGGAGGAAGCGATCGCCCGCGCAGCCTCCCATCCCGACTCTAAATTCATCCTCACAGACTCTCGCGGAGCCTGTCGTTACTTACTTTGAGTTTGGATCACTCCACTAGCTCACCAAATTCTTCACCACAGTACCCGCGACTGCGATCCAACTCGTCGCTGAATCATATGGGTCCCCGGCCACCAAGGCATGCCAGGTAACGAAGCCGCCCATGAGGCAGCCCGCGCACTCAGTTACCGGGCACCAGGCGTTTCTTGGGCGGACCATAACCCAGATCACAGCCCTCTTCTTTCTTTTAAAGACATTACTGAGCACTATCGCGCCGAACACCGGCGCTACCTGGTTCCTATGAAGGGACTGGGTAAAGCTGGCGAACGAACTCTCCTTAGGGTCTTTACAAACAAACACCCTGATGCTCATTCTGTGGGGAGGTGGCCGACACCTATCACATTGTTTGGGCATGCAGGCAAAATCCTTCACTGCCACCCATCACTCCTTCCCCTACCCGAGAGGACTGGGAGGCGGCTCTGCTCGACTGCCAGGAACTATCGGCGCAACAGGCCCTGGTTCGGCGGACCTGCGCAGCGGTCAGGACCAAAGGGGTCCCGGAGTGAAGGACTCCACCTTCTATTGTAAGGGGCGAGACCCACTAGGTGCCACTCCACGAGCACCTCTCCGTATATACAGCTAAAGAAGGAAGGAAGGCCTCAGACGTTGCCGGCACATACCCACTACGGGGGAGTGGCCAAGACACAGGCGGTTAATTACTGGATACAGGAAAGTTTTGACGGGAACAGGAGTGGTAATAGTATGTAGTCTGATGCTTTTCACCACAACCATCTTCGTCTTCGTTTCCCGCCTTCCTTCTTAAATCAGGTCATCATCCTCCTCATCATCATCATCGTCGTCGTCGTCACGTCTGTAACAGTATTTTCTGAAGTAATGTTCCGTAGTGCAATGTGATCAACCCTTGCAGTATTTCTTTTCTGTGTACATATTCTTGTTACATCAGTGTGTATGCTGTGGCCGAAAGGAGGGCCCGTTGATTAGAGAAGCTGTTGTAAGACAAATTTTACTTCTCTCCCCCGTATCATCATGTTTGGCGTTACAGTCAAATACACTTTATTATTATTATTAATATTATCTGTCGGGCAGGGCACATTTAGTGTGTATAGGCCGTCATGTATACCATTAAGCAATAAGGTGTGTCTAAAGGAAGGTGTGCCACGGGATTCGATACTTTCTCCTCTTATTTTTAACTTGTACATGAACGACTTCCCTTCAACTGCGCACCTAATACCTGGTCTGATAATACTCTGATGACACCATGTTAGTGATTAAACCCATGTGCTACAATACCGCAGTAAATTAATTTCAGGCAAACGCATGCTCAGCAATGAAATGTTTTGGCAATAACTGTTTGCCAGTAAACACAAAACAAGACTAAAATGATATGCTTTAGAAATACTCTAAGCACTGCAATAACTTATATACCTAAATTTCTACAATGTCCAACTATGTTGGACAAAAATTTTGAATATTGAAATATTGTAAGGTATTTTTATGGAAATTACTGAAAGTAATGGTCCATTGTTCCGATGTGTAGCAAAATCTTTGTTTTACAGTGTTTCCATCATCGCATAGAGCAGTTAAAACTGCCATATAAAACCAATGTGAACACTTGACGACAGCAAAAACGATAATAGCAAAAAAAATGCAAGCCTGCCGATGGGAGATCTGCGTATATATAGTTATTGTTATAATGAAATGAGTCTCTCTTCTCGGTGCACAATCCACCCGAACTGTGAAGGAAGGAATGAAGAATGGAGTGAAAGAATGTAGAAAGAAAGATGCACCGTGGTAGAGGGCTTCAAAATAATTTCGACCACCTGGGGATCTTTAACGTACGCTGACATCGCATAGCACATGGGCTCCATTTGCACTGCACCTCCACTGAAACGCGACAGCCGCGGCCGGAATTAAGGAGGAAGTGAAATAAAGCACACAGGAGGAGAGTATCCCATACACTATAGGATGGAGGGAAAAGTGGTTATGAGAATCTTCACCTACCCGCCGCGGTGGCTCAATAGTTAGGAAGCTCGGATACTGAACCGGGGTACCCGGGTGCGAACCCGACCGCGGCGGCCGCGTTTCGATGAAGGCGAAACGCAAAAGGCGCCCGTGCACATGTGCTGTGCGGTGTCAGCGCACGTTAAGGATTCCCAGGTGGTCGAAATTATTCCGGAGACTTCCACTACGGCACCTATTTCTTCTCTCAGTCCCTCCTTTATCCCTTCCCTTAAGGCGCGGTTGAGGTGTCCACCGAGAAGTGAGACAGTTACTTCACCTTTTGTTATGTATATAAGACAACTTGTATGATTGTTCGTTGCATGCATTTTTTACATGCAAGAAAAATTAATCTGACACTCGCTTGAGGAAGTGCTGCTGCCGGACGAATGAGATGAAGTCGGTGGCGTTGGCTGTTAGAGGAGCGCTCAAGGCCTATGTCGTGGTAAACATTGTAAAGCTAATCGAAACGTGCAAAGATTATATGCGCATTTTCAAGCTGCAACGTCTTTTCCGCTGTCGCAGAAGGGAAGGATATGTAATTTACATTGAACTGAGAGCATTCATGATATTGTTTTGTACGCCAGTGCATTGACGCGATAATCTCTTAGCATGCTATCTATTAAGCAATAAATGTTCTCAAACCTTAAAAATAGCTGCCCCAATATACAGCTGAACCCCGTTTTAACGAAGTTGAAGGGGTCTGGCGATTACTTCGTTATAGCCGTAGCTTCTTTGTAGCCCGTGTTGACCGAGCTTCCAAGAGGAACCATCAGTCCTTCGTTATATCCATTACTTCGTTATAACGAGGTTAGACTGTATTTCGATGTTCAGAGGGGAAGTTTTTCCTCTACGAAGCAAAAATCGAGTTCGGTGAGTATACAAGACTACTTGAAACAAGGATCTATGCGAGCACCTCGCACAGCAGGCGAGAAAATTTTCGCCAGCGTGTTCGCAGATTTCTCCGGTGTGGCTTGCGGACTGTCCACAGTGCTACCGAGTATAGCATGCTGCAAAAGATGCAGCGCGCTTTATCAGGGGCCAGAAAAAACAAAGAAGACCCCCGCCTCCTTTTCTCGGCTATAGCTGAAGGAGTTGTATTAATATGTGGGCGCAAGAGTGTCAGCGGATTCTTCCTTTAACTATGCAAGAAAAAACGCATATACCGCGTACCACACCAATGTAAATGTTGCGGTGATATGCGACAGACGCTTTAGCATGACGTCACAGACTAGCGCCCAATACTTATGCTTGACGCTTGCTTGATCACAACGATGGCTTCATCTGCAGGAAGCGCAACACCATGCGAACAAATACAAGATGACTAATATTTCTTCGTTCATTAATTCAGGGAACGTTTGGAATTTATTCTTCACCTTACTTTGCACCTTCGAACACACGAAAAACCCGTCACCAACATACCCATGCCCTAAAACCATATTTCGCGAAAACAAACTCGTTTAATAACCATACTTTCCGCGCAGAATAAACGAGTGGAATGCACTGCCTGAAGAGATTGTCTAAAGTAAGAGTTTTGAAAGGACTCTTAACAATAAATTTTGATGCGCAAATTGATGTACAATGTATTTCGTTTGACTTGTTTCGCTCATTTGTGTCATGTGTCAAACTATTTGTCTATGTACTAACTTTACGGCGTTTGTAAATGTGCCTTGTTATCTCCCTTCCTGCTTGGACCACGTGAGGTCTGCAGTATTATGTAAATAAATAAAATAAAATAGATACAAGAAATACAAAAAGGACACATTAAAAGATTTTTCACAACTCCATTGCTTCAGATTAACGGTAAAATCATTATTTATGGTTCATTTTTAATTTTATTTTAGCATTTCTGGCATGCCCACTGTATTTTTTGTCTTGTGGACTATGTGTGTTGTAGTTGTGGTTTTTTGAGCGTTATGTGGTCAGTTCTAGTGTTTTTCTTCAATTATGTGCAAATGAGTAGCCGGCGTCATAATCAGGCACAAATATCTCCATTATGTCGATGTAAATAAAAAAAAGCGCAACGGGTAATAGTTCACTTTCGAACTCGGAAATTTTTCCGTCGTATACAAAGCAAGCACTCTCCATGGAAGCATGTAAGACAAATGCTCAAGTGGTATTGAAGTTCCTGCAGCAAGCCGAGAATATCGTGCGTAGCCAGTGAAATTACACTGGCATTGCTCAAACCCCGCACATCACCTGCGTGCTTGCGCATTGTACTTTATAGCTTCCCACGCTTCGGTTGCTGCAAACGTGTGCAGAGGTTTGACACGCACGTGAAACTATTATTATCTAATTTGCTTTGACCACCGTATACGAGCAATTCCAGGCGATGAGGCTACACCAGTTTTTTTTTTTTCAGCTACTATCCACAATTTCTGCTGTTCATGAAGCATTTCATGCGACCGCCATGTACAGTCCCCGTCAGAAGTATACAGTACAAAAGGATTAGCTTCTAAGCTGTTTAGCCGGGCTCCCTAGAAGATACAGCAATCCAGAGCTTGGGGATGATTGAAGACTAAAAGCCCTTTATCGTTCGAGAGATTACGGTCGCTGAATATGCATAACCAGGCACGCCGAAGGCCTCGCAAGCAAACCTCTTGAAATGTATACTTTTGACGGGGGGTGTACTTCAGCTAATGTTAGCGCGACTGTCTTTCAAGCGCCTATAATAACTTGAATAACATTAGGATGTATTTGTACTGAAGAGGTCGGCGCTCTTTCGCGTATTTCCTTGGACCCGAAAGCGGCTTCGCACACACGTATGTATACGTACAGTTGTAAGCAATGAAGTTAGGGAACAAAGTTTGGGCTTTCATTTATTGATTAATCCATATTGATGTGTGACCAGCGTAGTTTCTTTCTGTGTCATAATTATTTTACCTCCTAGTAAAACATCCAAATGTCATTCTCTAATTTAGTGGAGAAATAACAGAAAATCGCAAATTTGTGACAAAGTTTGTCCCGTCTAATATACGACTGTACACGTGCGAATGGCCACGTATGGCCCACGCTTCTAAGAAGGGCACCTGTAAGAAGAAGGAAACTAATTCTCGGCCACCCTGTCTTCGAACCCGACCGCGGCGGCAGCGTTTCGATGCAGGCGAAACGCATAGGCGCCCGCGTGCTGTGCGATGTCAGTGCACGCAAAAGATCCCCAGTTGGTCTAATTTATTCCGGAGCCCTCCACTACGGCACCTCTCTCTTCCTTTCTTCTTTCACACCCTCCTTTATCCCTTCCCTTACGGCGCGGTTCAGGAGTTCGCCGATATGTGAGACAGATACTTCTCCAAAAAACCAATTTCAATTTGAATTTCAATTTTCACCCTGTCGCCTTCATTCTCAAAAAGCGTCTCTAACCAACACATGCACCCGCCGCGGTGGCTCAGTGGTTAGGGCGCTCGACTACTGATCCGGAGTTCCCGGGTTCGAACCCGACCGCGGCGGCTGCGTTTTTATGGAGGAAAAACGCCAAGGCGCCCGTGTGCTGTGCGATGTCAGTGCACGTTAAAGATCCCCAGGTGGTCGAAATTATTCCGGAGCCCTCCACTACGGCACCTCTCTCTTCCTTTCTTCTTTCACTCCCTCCTTTATCCCTTCCCTTACGGCGCGGTTCAGGTGTCCAAAGATATATGAGACAGATACTGCGCCATTTCCTTTCCCCAAAAAACAATTATTATTATTATTATTTCATTTATTGATTAATCCATATTGATGTGTGACAAGCGTAGCTTCTTTCAGTTTTATAATTATTTTACCTCCTAGTAAAACATCCAAATGTCATTCTCAAATTTAGTGGAGAAATAGCAGAAAATCGCAATTTTGTGGAGAGGTTTGTCCCGTTTAAGATATTGCTCATGACTATAAATATGTCAATGGCCACGTATGGCCCATGCTTAAAAGAAAAGCACCTGTAAGAAGAAGGAAACTAATTCACGGCCATCCTGTCGCCTTCCTTCTCAAAAAGCGCCCCTCACCAACACATGCGCCTTGTCTGCGCTAATCAAGCTTCAGCCATGAAGTAACGATCAGTAGGACGTCTGGTGCTCATTGTGCACGCAGAGAATAATGTATATGGGATACACTTCTAGTTTTCGTACGCTAATGTATGCGTTTGCACACGTTCACGATTTCAACAAGAAAAATGGCAATGTGGGATTTAACCATTGCGGCAACCAATCACACGCATGACCTTGTACGAATTGCTTATGACAGTCCGACAGGTGTATCGCAACGCAGTTTTCGTGTTTAGTTTAGTCATGTCGCAATTCTGGAAATCCTACCTGGAAAGTAATTTTTGTTGGCGGGCTTTAAAACGCGGCTGTCGTCGCGAAATGGCAAATGCAGTTTCCTTGCAGCAATTTAAATGTTTAAATGAAGGGGAGCTCTTTTAATACAGTTGACAGGATCAAAGCATTTTTTTTTTCGAATAAGCCGATGTTGGAATTAACGAGGTTCCACTAACGATACGAACTTTCTCCACATGCACGGTAGAACATGAGGGGATGGTTTTTCAACACTGCCTCGAACTGCATATTGCGCTTTTCGATCGAGCAAACTACCTAAATTTTTTAAATCTCTCTTTATCCTTTAATTGGTCGACATTGGAAGTCGTCGATGTCGAGCGAGCTCTTGCTTCAGGAGCACTTTAGTTTGTAGATGAAATTAGAGCAGTCGTGTATCTGCTTTCGGCGCTGGCGGCGTACCATGTCGGTGGCTTTTGAAGCTGCTGAGAAGTCCCTAGCTTTTTTCACCTCCATCGAGGTTGATAAGTCGAAACGAACTATACCGCGATCCTCGCTCCCATCATTCGCATCGCACGCACGCCTGTGCCACCTTCATGAGTGGATAACTGATGCCACACTATCGGGATCTACCTCTCCCCAGCCAGTGTACGTGCCTCATAACCCTATATCCCTTATGCTATCCCTATATCTCTAGCGCCAACGCAACGGAAGGGGTATTAACGCTTTCCACAGAGAATGAACAAACATTGCCCCTGTTAATGTTATTTACATTCCCTTTGGGTATGACATAGGGACTGAGCAAACATTCGCATTGAAAATGACAATTCCCAAAAAGAAATTACCACTGAGGGGGGGACTCTTAATTGCTAAATGGAATAAGCACTTCCTTTGGTCAACCCGTGAACGCGACAGTTTCCGGCTACGGCATTTACGCCAACACCGCTTAAACCAGAGAACACTCCTCACACGGCTGTCTCTGGAGGGAAAAAGACATCAACGGCTGCACGCCTCATTATTCGCAAACGGGGCTACACGCACCTGAACGACTCGTGCAATCGGCAGTCCTTCAACGCACACGTCAACGGAGAGGAGAGTGAACTATTCGACGCGACATCGGGAGTTAGCCACCGCATAGTTTCGCGCTTACCCGCAACACATTTGTACGGCACCTTTTTCCCCATTCCTCCAGCGTTCTAAAAGGTTGTCAGCCGGCGTATATTATACGGATCGAATACAGAGGGTCGTGCACATCAAAGTTCACGAAGGCTGTGGTGGAAACAAATCGCGATCGAGAGCGTGTCGTCGCACAGACCTGTGGCGGCGGGCGGAGCAGCAGCCACGACGCGTCCGCCGGGGGAAGACGACGTGGGGGCGGCGGCCACCGCGTCCCTGGCCAGCAGCTGGGCCATGGCGGCCGAGAAAGTGTATCCGGCGCGGTGCATGGCCAGCAGTCCGTCGTGGCAGCCGTAGAGCAGGCTCAGCTCGCGGGCCTCATTCTCCTCCTGCGCTTGCTGTCTCCGGAGGGCCACCTGTGCCGCCATCACCCGCTGTCTCTCGGCGATCAGGGTGCACTTCGCACAGGCGCAGTCCCGCCAGCGGCAGTAGCGCTTGTGCCCCTTCAGCGCCGACACGACCCCGTGGTTGCGACAACGGGCGCACTTGGGCGTCCTCTGGTACCGCTCCGCAATGGGCACCGCCGCCGAGCCTACGCGCAGGCCCAGCAGGCCCGGCGTCGCCAGCCCCGCCGTGGTCGAAGACCCCCCGCCGCTGTTGCTGCTCATGACAGGCCGGCACCGCCGCCGGCGCCCCGGAACTTGTGTCGCCCTCCCGGCGCCGTCGGGGGAGGGAGGCGCCCGAAGCCCCGCCCACTCCGTGCGGCCCGCCGCGTCCGTCCGCCAATGAGGCGCCTCCTCCCTTTGGGTCCCGAGCGAGACGACGACCTTCCCGTGTGCGACACGGCGACGACACTATACACACGGCGGCGGCAACGAAATACCGCGCGGGAAGAGAAACTCCTTTTTTTTACTCCCTCCGGGGAGGCAGCGAGGGTCGCGCCGGGGCGAGCAACGGAGCTCTTGCGGGGAAAGGGGGAAGCGCGCTCTCCATGGGCGGAAACTTTGGCGCCGCACTTGTTGGAGTCGCGCGGGTAGCGTTGTTTTCCCTCTCCTTTGTTCTGGCAGCCATTGTGTTCCGGTATTACGGCGTGCTCAAAGGTTATAAGTGAGGCTTAGATTAAGGGACAGCCAAATCTGTGGAGAGCCCATCGCGGCGGCGCGGAATTCTTTTCATCGGGGGGTAAGGGCGGGAGAGGGCATTGTCTCTCCCCACCACACCACCCGCAGGCCGCGGCTCGGTACATATACTGACAGTTTTGCATTTTGATTTTTTTTTCCTTTCGTTCAGGCTTCCCGGCGCGAGTAAATGTGCCGACGTTCCGCTGCTTTCGCGAGATCCGGCTTGGGCTGTGGCACGGTGGCCGTAATTTTCCCGTTCGGGAAATCGTATAGTGAACCACCCGCGCGGCTACGTCTCTCTGCTGAAACTGGCATCTTTCTTTCCTTCATTTTCTTTCCATCTTTCTTTCGTTTTGTCACGCTTTTCATTGCGCATGCTGGCTTGTTTTTCTTTACGCCCCTTTATTTCCCTCTGTACGACGCCACTTCCTTTGTTTCCTTCATTTTTTAAAAAATTTATTCTCTTTTAGTCAACCTTCATAATTAATCTTTCTCACGTCTTGCTTCAAAGGGACACGAAGCGAACTTCATCGGTTTTTTGTTACGAATAAAAACTGGTAGCTAAGCCTTCGTTTAGTCCGTTGACGTTTGTTCCACTGCTTCATCGAATGGCGCTAGCGTCGATCTTGCGCAGCAGGTTGGATCACGTGACTCCTCTCACAGCGAAAGCAGAGGGTGCTCGCTAGGATTTCTGAGTTTCAGAAGACACAATTCCCTTTATTCTCTTAATCTTTTCCTATTAGCGAGTTCCTGCTTTGCACTTGCGGCACTTCATGCTTCTGCCATTGTGGTTGATCAATGCCTCAAATGCCAGACGAACAAGATTTCACCGATGCAGTTGGCGCTTAACTATTTAATAAGTCGCAGCGAGCACTAAAGAAGACGGCTGAAACACGCCTCGACAGTTAAAGCATTCAAAGACTGGTCTGTATCGACCAAGGATGGTATCGTCTGCATTTTACCTACACACACACTGTGCAAAAAAAAAACTGGCGGTGGTTTAGCTCTGGTTAAACCTGGAGTGACGCGATAGCTACAGCTGGCCGAGTGGAACTTGGTCACGTGACCAGCTACGGCGCCGCGCCGTCGGCAGCTGCTCCGAACCACGTGACCAACCACGTGACAGCGTAGTGGCGCAGCCACGGGGTGGCGGCGCAGGCACCGCCACGCTGAAGGCTCGAAATGCTGCTGCAATGTAGCTATCGCTACAAAAATTCAAGGGCGCAGTCGAAAGGCGCCGCATCCGCCTGCACGAACCGAAACCAGCTGTCCGTCATTTCAGATTTAGGTTATTTTATTTTACAAAAAAAAAATAGTCGGGGCTAAAAGGTAGTAACGGCTTGGCAATGGCCTTACCCCCGAATATACAAAACGGGGCAATACAGCGGAACTGGAGGCAACGTCTCCAAATATATCAATAGATGGAAACGCACTACAAAAAGCAAGAATTAAATGCAGCGGTTTAGTACGTTAAAAGAAGAGTAACATATGCCATAAAACATGGCAAGAAACAGCAATAAAATAAACATTCAGGACAGGAATGATTTTAGCGGCAGAAACGAGTAATACACTTTTTAGATTGTTTAGATGCGTCGAAACAGTCTCTGGTCAAGATATTTTAAAAAATAAGTCGTAATGCAATATGTAGAGACGTTAATTCAGTGCGCCCGGGGTGCAGAGCGGTGGGATTTTTTTCTCTGCGTCATGTCAGTCGAACTGGACAGCTTTCCTGCAGCTCCGCAAAATAGATAACATTCTTGCTGGTTTTCAAAAATGTTCCTTAGTGAAAGATCAAACTGCAATTATAGAATTAAACCGCCGGAGAATATCATATTTCAAAACCGAAACACTAGTGGGATTTAGCTATGAATCTGACTGTGTGCACTATTTCGTAGTAGATGTTGTCTGGGCAAGTTTGTGACACAATGTGGAACACGGGACATGTCCAGCTTTCCTCCGGCAAAAAAATTTTGAAAATTGAAAAATTGTAGGATCGACACTGTTATGGAAATGTTAAAGGTAATGGTGCATTATCTCTGATATGTAGCAAAATCTTTCGTTTACAGTGTTTCCATCGATCGCATCGAACAGCTAAGACTGCCATACAAAAAACAATGGGGAACGTTTTTGACGTTAGCAAAAACGTGAATAGAAAAAAAAATACAAGACTGCCGTCGGGTGATCTGCGGATATATTGACTGTTATAGTGAAATCTTTTATGAAAAATATTGCGTTCATAAACGGTTTCCCGCTCAAAAATGCTTTTGTTCAGAACTGCCGGGTATACGCAACAACACTATACGTTCGCCACGCGCTTGTCTATAGCACGCACTTGTCTAGAGAGCTCCAACGTCGCACTTTGTTGCACATTTATGACAGTCGCCGCTCTGGCCCCATAGGTTGTGAATATGTGAGGAGTTAAACACGATATTCGATATACAAAACAGCCTTCGATTTATCTGAATTTACTCTTAAATAACTGACTTTTGTCCAAACACTACACAAACGGCTGAGTGCTAAATTCGCCTTTTTTGCAGTCACGAATTCATTATCGCCCGCTGCATAAAATGTAGTGTCACAAGCGTGTGAAATCAATTGCGCTCCTTGAGCGCAATGTGCGATATCGTTGGCATCGGTAAGAAATAAGAGGGGCCCTAGAACGCTCCCTTCTGGCAACACACTCTAAACAAGAATTCCCCTATATGGGAGTAAGAAGGGAGTATCTGTCCCCTGGAGCACTCTCTTTTATGAAAAATTGTCACGTGGTTGGTCACGTGACCAGCCACGTGGTTGGTAACGTGGTGCGGAACAGCTGCTGCTGCCGGCGGCGCGGCGCGCCGGCGAAACCAAGCTGCAACAGCTGTGCGCATGCGCTGTGTCAAGTGGGACGAAGATAAAGAACGCCCAGCTAAACGGAACGGCGAAAGACTCACTTTGAAATTCAACCAAGCGAATTCCACTCGGCCAGCTGTAGCTATCGCGTCACTCCAGGTTTAACCAGAGCCAAACCCCCGCAAATTTTTACACCTTTCTGCTTAGAGTGCATGGTGAGCACAGCTTGTCCTGAAGACCTGGTGCCACCGATATCGACATACTATATTCTACTGCTTATGCGTACCATTTAAGTAGGTCTATAAGGCTGCTCCGCATACGCCGTATTTCTGCAACTTGCAAAAGAGAATTTTTTTTATTATCAAGACCGAATGCTTTTGAAAAACTTGTATATATATTCCAGTTACCATTTTCTTCTCTATGAAGGCTTCTGTTATGATCTCTTTTTGTGATGCAGGCTGTCCCGGTTTGTAATACACGTAAACACCACATTTACGCCCGATGGATTATTCGAAAAGCTGGCGTAAATGCTGTGTTTACTGTGGCTAATAAACTGAAAAGGATTTGCAGACGTATGAACGTTAATCCAACGAAAAATTAACAGAGATGCACGATAAAGCAACAAAGCCTCTTGGTGAAATGCATCGAACGCTTTTGGTGTTCGCTGCCAGTGAATTGTGGGTAAGAATACACAGGGTAGAGTGGAAGATGCATGAACAAAAGACTATTAGAACACAAAACGAATTTTAAGTAAGCATGCAGAAATCAAGGGGTTCATTGCAGAGACTGGCCCTCAAAAACCTACGTGCCTGAACTAAGCAGATGCAAACTGCTTGTGAAACACAAAGAGCAGCTGGTCCTCGAAATCATCGAGGCAGCTGCGATAGCGAGGCTGCGCGACCATTTTATCAGTACGCCATCCATCGCGTTAACAAAGAAGGAACTTGACATGTTAGACATTGATTCACCTCTATGATCACAAAATCTCTTTTTTCATTTTTAGAGCGTGTGACGACCACACATACTGTGCGGGCCCGCACGGGACGGAGAGCCAAAGAGACACCGCTAGACTCAGTTGGAACAAAGCAGATATATTCAAGTATTGCATGTTAACGAGTGCATGAAACGGAGGCTGGGCTGCCCGAGCTTACTGCACTCTAAACAAAATGAGTAAAAAGGGTGCAAAGCTGTCCTCTAGAACACACCCTTTTAGAAAATGGTGTGCGCTAGGGGACAGTTTTACTCCCTTCTTACTCCCATATAGGTGTATTTGTGTTTAGAGTGTGCCGCTGCGTTGGCGCCGGAGTCTTCGTCAGAAGGAACATGGTGGGACTGCGGAGTTGACCTTGTCCGTTCGCCGAGGCTCGGCTTCTGTCCGGTATGGCTTGGGCGCTCGGGGCGCCGGAGGACTTGACTCCCAGCGGTGTGGTCTCGGGCACTGCTCGTTATCCTATTTGACTACCCAAGTTGGCCGCACAAGCACAAGAAGACGAAAAAATGTAGGCTAAATGGGGTTCGTGGGTTGCAACAGATGCCAGGGTGACACAACACATGCAACTACTGCGCTAGTCAAACGCATTAAACAGAACGACAACTGACCAAAAGCTTTTTCATGAGGCTGAGGTAGAAATGAAGAGATCCTGTTTGATAATCCAAGAATTATGCACTGTAAAATCCAGAAAACGAGGATCTGTAACTTTAATTTGGAACTGATAAAACAAACTGATGTGACATCTTGCGGTGAAACGTTGTCATTATCACTGGACCCCACCACGTGACCCAAGCTCGGTACAATATTACTAGTGCGCCCTTCAAATAAAATCAACGCTAACAAACGCTCTCTTCGCATAGCCAATGAAGTGCTTTGAGGCTGCCGCGTATACGTCGCTGTGCTGGTAACAGCTTCGGACGCACAAACTCAAATGAGCTCTATAGCTATACTAAAGCTGAGTAATTACTGTCTGCCGGCTGGAACTATATTAACCTTTAGGTCATCTCTTCCTGCGTGCAGTAGCTATCGTGCTCGCTGATTAGGGTTTCGAGAATCGGGATACATACAAACGGGCGCAACCGCTGATCGAAAAATTCTCGGTGAAAATCTTCTTCGGCAGTTCTGACAAAATCATCGCGGAATCGGACTCGGCTTTGTGTTATCGCTGCGTCAAAAAAAAAAATTGGTCTTTAAATTTTAGTTGTTGGTCTCTTTAGTGAGCAACCATTATCGTAGGGAATATTTTTGTCATGTACTTCCTCTTTCCTGTTCTAAAGACAAACACGCCTGTATAGAGGGAGTAAGCTTACACCCTAGCTTACACCCTTTTGTAAAATAGAGTAAGACGACAGTTTAGTTCCTTTTTACTCCTTTATATTTAGTGTGTACTGAGGTACCGCTGGTTTCACAGCGCCACGAGATGGGAAATGAAAGCATAAAATAATTTCCGTTCATCGGAAGGCGGCCGTCATCAACGCGTTCGGTACGGCGTGCGCATCCTCCACAAAGCACTCCTGTCATGCGAAGAAGCATTGTGGCCCGCGTGCTCGTGAGCTATGCGGCGAAGCCAACAAAAACGGGCACTCACGACGAAATCGCCTCTGCGTGCCATCTTTTACAGCGGCTCGTATCGACACAAAACGGCGTTAAACATTACGAATATGCCTCTTTCTCAGCATTATTCATCCAAGACCCGCTTTCTGGGCTCTGATGACCGTACGGGCTGCGGAAGAGAGGGGGCGCGTTGGCAAGGCTGACGTATTCGGATGCCGTATATACTTACATTCGGACACATGACGGACACTCGGTGCGCATGTTGCAGGCTCCAGGAACGCACGTCGATGGCAAACTAAGCGCACACCCTCCTCGGTTTAAACAGTGGCCGGTAAGCCCGCTGGCATCCGACATTTGCAACCAAGGTCAGATACCCTTATAACGAAACAACGGCTATAACAAAAAAAAAATCGCGTAATCCATTCGACTTCGTTACAATTGGGTTGAGCTGTTATTTGCCAAAAGTCGATTATTTAATTCTTCGACCTGATACTCTGCAATGGTTGAGATGGAAAGGGCAAAAAGATGATTACAGTACGGAGAGATTAACGGCCGATATGTTAGATCAATAAAATAAAAGTCAATGCAAATAATGTTTCGTAATTTTCTTTCTTTTTATGTGAAAGCATTACGAGGGCCATCAAAGCGAAAATAGTCCGTCGGCGTCGATGTTTCCTGGTATAAGTCCGCCACATTGGAAGCAAACTGCCCACCGTGGCAGGTGGCAGTTCGGTTAATGATTGGCCGCGAAAGGACGTTTCGGAAGAGCAATCTGGGTCGCACAAGCCTCACCGGTGGCAACACCTGCCATCGCAGGGCAGTGGCGCATATATTGACCAAAGTAAGCACAAGTAATTGGCCCAACATTGAAACTGTATTGGCAAAGCTGGCCCTACAAAGGACCAGGATGGGGCCATCTTGTTGCAATCTTGGGCCGATGACCTGTGCTGCTCCACTTATCCAGGTGTGGTATATGAGGACTTCCAGGGACCTGCGAAAGTCGAGAATGCCCAATTCCGCAAATAGGGGCCCATTAACCCATTAACCCTCAAGACGGAGCTTAAGCAGCCTAAGGCTTAACCACCGGCGCCAAAGCAGTCCATGACGTAGAATGTAGGAACCTGAAGCAGCGACGAATACGCACCCGCAGGTAGATGGCACTATTGCCAAGGCGGGCCTGAGCAATGAGGGACGCATAGGCAGTGGTAAGGGCGACCTAAAAAACGCCATCTGTGATCACATGGTCAAGGTATATCAGGGAGCGGACACGCTAGCGAGGAAGATACGGCTGTCGTCGCCCTGCATATTCTCAATGTCCGCTGTCAAAATGGGCCGCACATTATTCCCTATCGTAGGGTTGCCCCAACCTGCATTTCACGTTCGCGTCTGTTCGCGTCAATAAATTAATGAATCAGTGACCACTCCTCAGAACTGGGAATGCCCGTTACAAAACCCATCGGTACAACCGCGAGGTCTTCCGCGTGCTTCTATAGTGTACAGGCCCCCAAAGCCAGACGAGTGCATATATTCTTGGCCAGCGGTGGACGCGTTTTCTCACAGCCGATCGTTTACGTCGAACGCACACGTTACCTGCACTGCATGGCGGAAATAAGCGCGAAAACGGCGGCGCGCTTTACATTGCGAAATAGTGCATCCGCGCCAGGAGTGTCCACGCATAGCGAAGGAGGAGCGAAGACCTCTTGGCGATTCGCCACGGCTACGAGAAATGAGGGAAGCGGGCCCCATATGTACGTAAATGGGCGCGCCGGCGCGATAAATAATCCTCGCCTCCGGAGGCTTCCAGGAGGGATGTCCGCATAATACAGTCGGCGATGACGACGCGGTGTCGACGCCCCTCGCATCGCGGCGGAATCGCGGGCGCTTTTGTTCCCAACCGAATTACAGCGACTGCGGGAGAAAGGCGCGCTCGTGTGCGCGCACATAAATAACGTGGCGGCGAGTGTCCTCGGGCTTATATAGGCGAAGAAACCTTTTGCATTTAAATTGGTAATCCGGTGAGCGGAGAGCCGGGCGCAAAACTCGCCGCTTGCGGCTGACAGCTGATTTCCATGGACAGCGCGCGACGCTCCCCCTGTCGGTGGTAGCGGACGCTCCGTCGGTCGGTCCGTTCGCCGTGGTCGGTGACGCGGGGCCCGCTTCCTTTTGTGGTACTATGTGCCCCGCACCGCCCGACCGCCTCACGACAATGACGCGACGACGCCAGGGAGGAAAGCTGGCTTCTTCTCTCTTTTATGTATACTTCTCGCGAGAGAGCGGCCGTCAGAGCCACCGCCATGTGTCGCCTCGGAGCCGGTGGCGGTCTAGGTAGCGCTGGCTGCGCGAAGTATGGCAGTTATTAACACAAAAGCGCTGTTTCTCTCGATAAAAGAATCAGTTGTCAGTAGCGAGTTGTCCTGTCCACCGTTCTTGTGACTGTGTCTTATTTTGCGCTAACGTTTGTACATAGAACTATGCACCGACTAGCCAAGTAACAAGTGTTACTTGAGTACTAAAGCGCTGACTTAAGGTGAAGTGCCGCGCGACAAACAAGCCACATGACAATGACGGGCTTACCCGCCGCGGTGGCCCAGTGGATAGGGCGCTCGGCTACTGATCCGGAGTTCCCGGGTTCGAACCCGACCGCGGCGGCTGCGTTTTTGTGGAGGCAAAACGCTAAGGCGCCCGTGTGCTGTGCGATGTCAGTGCACGTTAGGCGGTCGAAATTATTCCGGAGCCCTCCACTACGGCACCTCTCTCTTCGTTTCTTCCTTCACTCCCTCCTTTATTCTTTCCCTTACGGCGCGGTTCAGGTGTCCAACGATATACGAGACAGATCCTGCGCCATTTCCTTTCCCTCAAAACCAATTATTATTATTATTAATGACGGGCTGGTTTTATGAGACAGGTGTCGCGCGAATGGGAGATGGAGGCAATGCAACGTTTCAGAATTTTTTTTGTGTTAGAGTTCTCGTTGTTATTTCGCGCTTGTGAGGTGTAACCGCTCAGGCTCGAAATCGAAGATGGGTTTGACTTGGCCTTAATGTAGTGGAGATGGAGGATGTATGCTTCTACTCCCCCCCCCCCCCCCCCGTTGTAAGGCGAGAAGTTTGATGGCATATAATATTGGACTGCACTGACTACGGAAAGAGTTATAATAATTGTTTTTTTTTGGGGGGGGGGGGTGGAAATGACCCATTATCTGTCTCACATATCGGCGGACACCTGAACCGCGCCGTAAGGGAAGGGATAAAGGAGGGAGTGAAAAAAGAAAGAGTTGCCGTAGGGGAGGGCTACGGAATAATTTCGACCACCTGGGGATCTTTAACTTCCACTGACATCGCACAGCACACGGGCGATGTTAGTGCACGTTAAAGATCCCCAGGTAGCCGAAATTA
Organism: Amblyomma americanum; assembly: GCF_052857255.1. Classification (NCBI taxonomy): domain Eukaryota; kingdom Metazoa; phylum Arthropoda; class Arachnida; order Ixodida; family Ixodidae; genus Amblyomma; species Amblyomma americanum. The sequence continues at coordinate 31,580,013 of NC_135507.1, read as the reverse complement.
TTCCAGAGCCCTCCACTTGGTTTTGCTTTTTGTAAGCCTGGAAACGGGCCACATTTGTGCTATTGCTACAATGCGTGGGAGGTGTTCATCACATAGTGGTGGCGCTACATACTGGGGGGGGGGGGGGGGGGGGGGGGGGGGTGGGAAGGGGGGGGAGTGCGCTGTACGTCGTGTTCCGCAGGACGCGCGCGGAGCGGGTGTGGACCTTCAAGTTCCCACCCCGGTCTGCCATATTCCCGCCGTTGCGGTGGAGGACCGGCTACGGGGGCCAGGGTATCACAGAGTTGGAGCCTCTGATAGCACTGCTGAGACAGACACTCCCTCAAAAATATATCTTTTGGCTTCTGTCTAGTAAAGACACGAAAATGAGGATAACGAGGGTGTCAAGGCATACTCCCAAGGTAGGCTCATCTCTCATCTGACCGTCGCTGCGAACTGCACTGGATGGCGGGCCCAACTCCTGGAGCAGCGATACAAGATTAAACATTCCTTTCATGTTTCGGTGAACTGTCGCCTGGTTGCCCAGATGCAACTTAATGCTTATTGATGATTATTTTGTGCGCAACCACCCGACAGACCACCGAATCCCAAAAGGTGCATGGCAGCTACATGAAAACATTGACGGACGATCATGCAATGTGACGCAAAAATATGTAATACCAGGGCCTGCCTGCCTGCCTGCCTGCCCTGCCTGCCCTGCCTGCCCTGCCTGCCCTGCCTGCCCTGCCTGCCCTGCCTGCCCTGTCTGTCTGTCTGTCTGTCTGTCTGTCTGTCTGTCTGTCTGTCTGTCTGTCTGTCTCTCTGTCTGTCTGTCTGTCTGTTCCAAACTTTTCTTTTCTATCGACTATTAAAATTTGACTTAATAATTCTTATTTAATCCCACTCTTTATTATTATTACTTTGAAATCAAAACTCTCGTCCCTTTTCTGTTCATGAGGAAGAATCCAACGGGGTTGCGTTCCCCCGTGCTTTTCTTTTTCATTAAATGCGTACGGGTGAATGGCCACCCCATTCTTGGCCGATCCCCCAGTGTGGGTATGTGTCATCCTTTGATAGGCTAACAACAACAACAACACATAGATGAAATCCAGGGTTCGACGGAAACCCGTATGGTCGGGTATGTTCATGGCGGAAAATCTTCAAGCGCCGACCAATCATTAAAAAGATGGCGTTTCGGCCCCGGCTTACGGCGGCCTTGTTCACAATGAAAGAAAGACAGGAGTGAAGGTAGGTTATATAGGTTTCATGATATGACGCAAGCAGCGGGAGTGTATCGGGGGTAGATTGCCTTCGTTGCGATTAAGCGTGTTTGCCGTCGTCTGAATATAAAAAGATTCTAGTTAAAGCCTTGTCGTCTTGCTCTTTTCTTTTCCGATTATCTTCGTGCCGTCCCAGTCGATGTCATGGCCCTCGGAGATAGCACGATCAGCCAGTGCGTTTGTTGCCACGCGCTTGTTCTTGACATCATTGTGGTGCTGCTGCAATCTTTTCCGAAAATCACCTGTTTCACCGATATAGACATGGTCACAATCAGCGCAGGGAACCCTGTACACGATGCCCGGGAACTTCTTCTTTATCTTGTCATTCACTGTAACCAACGCGTGTCGCAGCTTCTGCGTGGGTACATGTGCGACGTCGACTTCGTACGACTGGAGTATGCGGGATAAACTTTCACTTACTCCGGGGACGTAGGGTATCGGAATCCTTTTCTTCTCTCGCTGGGGTTGCTGTGGCGGCGGGTGAGCTAGGCGATTCTCGGATTTTCGTATCAAAGAACTGGGATAGCCCGAAGCCATCAGGTCGCGGCGAACGGTGTCCAGATCTGTCGCTTTCTCTTCCAGCGTAGAAAAAGCGCGTGGCAACAAACGCACTGGCTGATCATGCCATCTCCGAGGGCCATGACATCGACTGGGACGGCACGAAGATAATCGGAAAAGAGCAAGACGACAAGGCTTTATCTAGAATCTTTTTTTATATTCAGACGACGGCAAACACGCTTAATCGCAACGAAGGCAATCTACCCCCGATATACTCCCGCTGCTTGCGTCATATCATGAAACCTATATAACTTACCTTCACTCCCGTCTTTCATTGCGAACAAGGCCCCCGTAAGCCGGGGCCGAAACGTCATCTTTTTAACGATTGCTCAGCGCTCGAAGATTTTCCGCCAACAACACATAGACTTCCACGCGGATACTGCATGCACTCTTCAAAGAGCTTATCTGGAAATTCCCCTCGCTCGATTGGGGCTTCCTCTTTATCTCCCGGTTCTTCTCTTCGTTGGGGCAAGCGCCAGGGGATATGTCCTAAAACCAGCGTGTGATTATCTTCATAATTACATCACCACGTCAGGGACATTCATGTGTTAGTTTCAACTTATTTCCTTTCACACAAAATTGCACTCACTCGAACCTTATTTGCGACAATACGCCGCTATTGTTTGAATGTGCAAGACACCCTGGCGAATACGCCACTGTGGGTATAGATGTGCCAGTCCACCTGAGGCCAACAACAACAACGCAGAGGTGAGCTCTTTGGGATCCGGTATGCGGCACTAGGGAGCGCTGCGTGCTCCGTAATCGTATAGAGTTTTCCAGTGGCATTACTTTCGTCCCGCGGCAGGCGGCTATAGGATAGATTGCCCAAAAGAATGCGGCGCGCACGGGAGAACCCGTACCCCAGCTCCAGTAAGTCGGAAACCCTTTTAACGTAGCCTTTTCCTTCCGGGGATTCCCTCGCTGATTCTTGTAATTAGCTGGCCCACTATGTGTATCCTTAACATAGGCAATAAATAACATGTGAGGGTGCACGTGTTGTGATGGTAGTGGTTTTTATTAAAATAATAGGGAAGGAAAAGATTTTTGCTAGCCCCGGCATCTGCCACCGATCCTGAAGCACCTGAGCTGGAGCAGCGAAAATAAAAGATAGCAGGCAGAATGGAGAAATGAAATGAAAGAGGTGAGGGGACAGGAAGAGAGGATAGGGGGAGAAGTAATATGTACAAACTATTTACACAATAAGAAACGTGTCCAGGTTGTGCGCGTGATTAGTTCATGTTGGAGGAATAGAAACACACGCACAGCACTGTGTTGACTGCAACTGGAGTGGGGAGTCCAGCTATTAATCGTTCAAGGTAGAACTCGCGGAGCGTTAGGTCACTGCGGTCACCTCCGGGTTCGGTCACCTGGCGGAGAGCAGACGGGACGTCAAGCCCATCTGTTCGAGGAACGCTCAGAGGCTCACCAAGGTTCGCTCACGGGTGCGCGCACTGCCCTGCGGCCACAAGAGCGTCTTGATGGAGTCTGGTAGTATGCCCTGCGCCCTATAGGCCGCGAGCATATCGCGACGAGCATCGGCGAATGCGGCACAGTGAAGGAGCAGGCGTTCTAGTGTTTCCACTGCACCGCATCCGTCACACACATCACTCGTCGCGATTCCGTGACGCACCCGTCGTTCCCCGGGCCACACGCAGCCAATGCGCGCGAGGAGGATCATTGCACGTTGTGGCCGTGTAAGTGCGCGACAGCCGGTGATACTGCCGATGCGCTCACCTCCCGCGATGCGTGGGTCGGGGTGCTGCTTTCGGAGGTGGTCGTGGATGGTCGCACGCACGTCCTCCAGCGCAAGAGGCAGATCGCTGGCAGGTAGTTGGTGTGCAGCGGTCACGAGGTCGTAAGCTTCTTCGCTGCCGGCGATGCCGCAGTGACCGGGCACCCACTGTGCACGCACGGCACAACCTCTCTGCGCGAGGTGCTCCTTCCTGTAATATTGCGATGTCAGTGCACGTTAAAGATCTCCAGATGGTCTAAATTATTCCGGAGCCCTCCACTACGGCACCTCTTTCTTCATTTCTTCTTTCACTTGAGCTCCAAGCAGCGCGCAGGGCACTGAATCACATCGACCGGCTTCACCGAGCACCGGACGGCGGCTCGCTTCTGCAGCTTATGCGCTCGCACCCGCGCTCACGAATGGGCGCGGCGCTGCTTGAGTATGAGCAGTTGACCCAAGGCCCACCCCCCTACGGCTCCTGCGCGCCCTGGCTTGCTGCCTCGGAGGTACAGCGAGAGATCGTCGGCATCGCGGGAAAGCGGAGCACACCCCTCTGCGCTGTGCAGCAGCTGGCCAGAGCCGTCATACACGAGGAGCTCCAGGACAATCTCCTCGTGTACACCGACGGCTCAGTGGCCCGCGACAGCTGCTCCCTTGCTGCGGCGGCCACCATCCCCGCCCTGCGACTGCACAGCCAGCAACACGCAACCTTCCTGGGCTCCTCCACCACGGCGGAGTTGATGGGGATCCGGCTCGGGCTGGACCTGCTGCTCACACTCGGCCCTCCGCCGCCCAGGAGTGCTCTGCTGTGCGACTCCCGCGCCGCCCTCAGCCGCCTGCAATCTAATGGCCGCGGTACCCCACTAGTGCGGGAAATTCGCTCGCGCATCGAGCGCCTCGCGCAGAGAGGTTGTGCTGTGTGTGCACAGTGGGTGCCCGGTCACTGCGGCATCGCCGGCAACGAAGAAGCTGACGACCTCGCGACCGCTGCACACCAACTACCTGCCAGCGATCTGCCCCTTGCGCTGGAGGACGTGCGTGCGGCCATTCACGACCATCTCCGAAAGCAGCACCCCGACCCACGCATCGCGGGAGGTGAGCGCATCGACAGTGTCACCGGCTGTCGCGCACTTACACGGTCACAACGTGCAATGATCCTCCGCGCGCGCATTGGCTGCGTGTGGCCCGGGGAACGACGGGTGCGTCACGGAATCGCGACGAGTGATGTGTGTGACGGATGCGGTGCAGTGGAAACACTAGAACATCTGCTCCTTCGCTGCTCTGCGTTCGCCGATGCTCGTCGCGATATGCTCGCGGCCTATAGGGCGCAGGGCATACTACCAGACTCCATCAAGACGCTATTGTGGCCGCAGGGCAGTGCGCGCACTCGTGAGCGAACTTTGGTGAGCCTCTGTGCATTCCTCGAACACACGGGCTTGACGTCCGTCTGTTCTCCGTCAGGTAGTTACACGCAGTGACCGAACGCTCCGCGAGTTCTACCTTGAACGATTAATAACTGGACGCCCCACTCCAGTTGTAACCTACACAGTGCTGTGCGCGTGTGTGATTTAATTCCTCTAAAATGAACTAATCACGCGCACAACCTGGACACATTTCTTATTGTGTAAATAGTTTGCACATATTACTTCTCCCCCTGTCCTCTATTCCTGTCCCCTCACCTCTTTCATTTCATTTCTCCATTCTGCCTGCTGTCCTTTATTTCCGCTGCCCCAGCTCAGGTGCTTCAGTATCGATGGCAGATGCCGGGGCTAGCAAAAATCTTTTCCTTCCTTTTTACTATTATTTTTAATAAAACCACTACCACCACCCTCCTTTATCCCTTCTTACGGCGCGCTTCAGGTGTCCGCCGATATGCGAGACAGATACTGGCCATTTCCTTACCTCAAAAACCACTTTTCATTTTCATTTCTCTCTCTCTCTCTCACTCACACACACACACACACACACACACACACACACACACACACACACACACACACACACACACACACACACACACACACACACGCGCACGCACACACACACACACAACAATTTGATATATCACATTTGGAAATATTGTAAGCACTGTGAGTGACCTTCATCTTCATCTCAGCGTAATCATCATCGGTCATCGGGTCGTGCGAAGAAGACGAAGTGTTGCTAAGCTGTGACTAGTCGGTAGCTGCTGCTTCGGCCTACCTGAAGTAAAAAGGTGAATTTGCTGGTGCGTTCTTCTGCCTCACAAGTGGTGGAGGTGACTCCTGATCCCAGCGTCCTCAACGCGGCACCCCCTGGAGCTCCGTTCCGGTCGTGTTCTTGGCGGCACATCAACCGCCATGGCGCAGTCACATCCCCCTGCTCTCACCGTTCCGGCGCCTGTAGCTACCGATGGGCATCCCACGGCTGCCCATGCCACCTCTGCACCACTGACGTCCCAAGGTGCACTTGCTCAGCACCATTTGACCCACCCAACTTGGTCAGTTACCTCACGTCAGCGCGACCCTCCGGTTTTCGCCGGTCTCCGCGGTGACGACGTCGAAGACTGGCTACAGCAGTACGATCGGGTGAGCGCTTTTAACGGTTGGGACGCTTCTATGAAGCTACTCAACGTCTCATTCTACCTGAGTGACGTGGCTAAGACGTGGTTCCTCAACCATGAGGACGCCATTCCTGACTGGCCTCAATTCACGACACAGATCCGCCAGATATTTGGAACTGTTGGTGCTGGTCCGACCTCTTTTCAAAAGAAGCTAGAGTCCCGTGTGCAGCTTCCAGGAGAGACATACACATCATACATTGAGGACGTACTCGCCCTTTGCCGGCGAGTTAACAATGGCATGGTCGAGGCTGAACGTGTCGGACATATTTTAAAAGGAATTGGCTCTTTTGCCTACGCAGCTCTAGCTGCCCAAAATCCTGTCACGGTGGCAGACATTCGTGCCACTTGCCAGCGACTTGACTATCTACAGTCGCGCCGCCTCAACAACACCTGGGATCCGAGCCAAATTCCCGAAACTGATCTGCGCACCATCATACGATCTATAATACGGGAAGAGCTCCACAATGATATTTCGTCGGTTCCTGCCTTCTCACGCCCACCTGCTCAATCTACTGGGTTGCGTGGCATTATCAAGGAGGAGCTTACTTCACTCAATCGTCCCATGGCTACAGAACCACCAGCCCCTCCCTACGTTCCGACGTATGCTGAAGTCACTGCGGCTCCTCCTCCTTGTCCTCCTGTCCATCACGCGCCCGACCCACCCAGCCTCGCCGCCCTGTCCCCGCGACCACCGGTGTATGGTAATTGGCGGCCTCTCCCACCTCGTCCAGTATGTTTCTACTGCGGAATCCGCGGCCATGTAACACGCGTTTGTCGCCGACGACTGCGAGATGAGCGTGCGAGCTATGGGTACGTTCGACGTGACGACGCCTACCAGCTTCCTCCTCGCCAGTACTACACCGATAATGACCTCCGTCCCTCTTCCTCCCCGTCGACTTCTCCTGACCGGTCTAGGACAGCACGGCCATCGCGTCGTCGCTCCCCGTCACCCTTTCGCCGGACTTCGTCGCCCCTTCGCCCTCCATCTTCAGCTTCTGCCCGCCAAACGGAAAACTAACCTGTGCAGTTTCCGGAGGTAAAACTGCACCGCCTGTCGTCGCTCCAATTCCTCCTCTGCTCCCATCAAACATGTTGACTGTATTCCTTGAGGGACATGAACTGGAAGCTTTAATTGATACCGGCGCCGCTATTTCTATTATGAAACTTGACTTGTGTTTAAAACTGCGAAAAGTGCGCACACCTTATACCGGTCCTCCTTTACGTGCTGCAAATGGACAGAATATTAACCCTTGTGGAGCGTGTACAGCCCGAGTCACCATTGATGGCATCTTGCACTTCATTGAGTTTGCTGTCCTATCCTCCTGTGTCCATCAACTCATCTTCGGCTGGGATTTCCTCCAAAACGCCTCAGCAGTCATTACGTGTTCCCCTCCCACTATTGAAGTCACTGAATGCAACATTCTTGCCGATAGAGAACCACTTTCTTCCCGTGTAGTTATGCTTGCCGATCACGTCCTCTATCCGGGCAACGAAGATATTCTATCTGTCACTTCTGAAGCCGTCACCGATGGCGACGTCCTGATTACACCCAGCCCTCGTCTCCTGTCAAGAGGTATTATCATCATCGTGTCCCTTCTTCGCTTCTCCAGCGGTTCTTCTCTTCTCGCCGCATTCAACACCACATCAGAGCCCATTCTTCTGCGACGCGACTCTACTGTTGCATCAATTGCTTCCGCCCAGCCTGTCACACTTCTTCCCATTTCCACCTCCGATCGCTCTGATTCATCCCCTGCCTCGCTCAGTGCAGCACTTCGCCACACGATCAGCACCGACCTGACAACAGACCAGACAGACGCATTGCTCGCTGTATTGAACAAGCACGCAGACTCGTTCGACGTCAATTCCGGCACACTGGGTCAAACCGCTGCAGCAACGCATCGCATACTCACCGACGGATCAAGCATAGTTAGACGCCGGCCTTATCGTGTTTCTCCAACCGAGCGCAAAGTTATTCAGGAAAATGTTGCTGACATGCTTGCACGCAACATCATACGCCCATCGTCTAGTTCCTGGTCATCGCCTGTTGTGCTAGTGCAAAAAAAAGACGGTTCGGTTCGTTTTTGTGTAGATTACCGTGCTCTAAACAGAATAACTCGTAAGGATGTGTATCCCCTCCCTCGAATTGACGACGCCCTTGATTGTTTGCAAGGTGCCCAATTTTTCTCCAGCCTTGACTTAAGATCAGGCTACTGGCAGATCCCCATGAATGAAGATGATAAAGAGAAGACCGCCTTTGCAACACCGGACGGTTTATACGAATTCAATGTAATGCCTTTTGGACTCTGCAACGCTCCTGCTACATTCGAGCGTATGATTGACACAGTTCTCCGCGGCCTCAAATGGAAAACATGTCTCTGTTACTTAGATGACATCGTCATTTTTTCTTCGTCATTTCCTGATCACCTTACTCGTCTCGATGAAGTTTTGACAGCACTTTCCAGCGCTGGCCTACAGCTAAACACGAAGAAATGCCGTTTTGCATCAAAATCCATTAAAGTTCTTGGCCATCTCGTAAGCAGCGAAGGAATTAAGCCTGACCCTGAAAAAATCGCTGCTGCGCTGCACTTTCCCCGTCCAACTCGGGTCAAAGATCTCCGCAGTTTCCTCGGCTTGGCATCATACTTCCGCAGATTCATCCGCAATTTCGCCTCTATTGCCTCACCTTTACATGCGCTTCTTCACAACGACACGCCTTTCATCTGGTCTCCTGCTTGCGAAGAAGCATTTGAAACTCTGAAGCGTGCTCTGACTTCGGGTCCCGTCCTCTGCCATTTTGATGATAAAGCACCGACAATTTTGCACACCGACGCCAGTAGCCATGGCATTGGCGCTGTCCTTCTGCAACGCCAAAACACCTCTACAGAAAATGTTGTTGCCTATGCGAGCCGAACTCTGACTTCTGCGGAACAAAACTACACTATTACCGAACAAGAATGTCTCGCCGTCGTCTGGGCTGTTCAGAAGTTTCGTCCTTACCTGTACGGCCGTCACTTCACAGTCGTCACTGACCACCACGCCCTATGCTGGTTATCCACTTTGAAAAATCTGTCCGGTCGTCTCGGGCGGTGGATCCTCCGCCTTCAAGAGTACGACTTTACTGTCACTTACAAATCGGGCAAGAAGCACAAGGACGCCGACGCTCTCTCTCGTTGCCCTATTGCTTTGCCGTCGCAACCCATGTCCCCGCATTCCTCTCCTGTCCCAACGGAGTCAAGCCATTTAAACCCTACAGTTATGCAGTCTTTGAGCGCCGCCTCTATTGCTCCCATGCCAGATATACACTGCAATCTTGCTCACCACCAGAGTGCTGACCCTTACTGTCAAAAGCTGATTGATAGTCTCAGCGGTGTTCTTAGACCTTCAAATGCCCGTCTCCGTCGTCGGCTCAAAAATTTCAAGTTACAGGATGGCACATTATTTTGGCACAACTACAGCCCACTGGGCCACACATGGGTTCCCGTAATTCCTTCTTCCCTGCGTCCTCAAGTTCTACAAGCCTTCCACGACGACCCCACCGCAGGTCACCTTGGGTACCACAAAACCTATGACCGCATCAAACGTCGTTTCTTCTGGCCTGGCCTTTCAACCTCAGTATTAAAATACGTAGCGTCTTGCATCCCTTGTCAACGACGCAAGCGGTCTACGTCGCCTCCTGCCGGTCTCTTGCAACCTCTCCCATGTCCTTCCACACCTTTCGAAGTCGTCGGAATCGACTTGTATGGACCCCTGCCCTTGACTCCAGCTGGCAACCGCTGGGTCGTTACTGCCGTTGACCACCTCACCCGATACGCTGAAACCGCAGCCCTTCCTTCCGGCTCCGCTTCCGAAATCGCCAACTTCTTCCTCCACACCATACTTCTTCGCCACGGCGCCCCTCGCCTCCTCCTTAGCGATCGTGGCAAGTCGTTCCTCTCCACCGTCCTCGCCGCAGTGCTTCATGCTTCAGGCACGGTGCATAAAACTACATCTCCTTACCACCCTCAGACCAATGGCCTCACAGAACGCTTTCATCGCACCCTTTCTGATATGCTATCCACCTACATTCACCCTCAGCACAACAACTGGGACTCTTTACTCCCCTTTGTAACCTTCGCCTACAACACTGCCGTTCAACGAACCACCACCTACTCTCCGTTTTTTCTTGTTTATGCCCGCCATCCTACCTTCTCCCTCGAAGCATCTTTCTTCACAGCTTCTACTCCTTCTGCCGCGCCTTCCCACGAACAGTTCGTGTCTCGTATCGCCCACTGCCGTGATCGTGCCCGCCTTCAAACTGAAGCCACTCAAGCTTCCAGGAAAAGCACGTATGATGCGACTCATCGCTCAGTGTCTTTCCGCCCTGGAGACGAAGTGCTACTCTGGACACCTACTCGCATCCCCGGCCTGTGTGAAAAGTTTCTGAGCCGTTTTATTGGCCCGTACACGGTTCTGGAACAAACTTCCCCTGTAAACTATCTCATCACACCTGCATCGCCTGTTCGCGATCGTCGGTGTCGCGGCACCGAGATTGTGCACGTGTCGCGCTTGAAACCCTTTAACCGCCGACCTTAAGATTTAATTTGCGACCAGGATGGTCGCTTTCGTTCGGGAGGGGGAATGTTGTAAGCACTGTGAGTGACCTTCATCTTCATCTCAGCGTAATCATCATCGGTCATCGGGTCGTGCGAAGAAGACGAAGTGTTGCTAAGCTGTGACTAGTCGGTAGCTGCTGCTTCGGCCTACCTGAAGTAAAAAGGTGAATTTGCTGGTGCGTTCTTCTGCCTCACAATATATGTAATTTTGAATTTGAAACACGTATTTACACTCCTTAAACTCTATTTACACTTATAGGATGTAAAAAACTTCGCGCAGTAAGTGTAGTTTGACCGCTTAGTACCTTGCAACGGACGATCACAGGTATGTTAATGTAGTATCTTCGCTATCCTCGGAAAGCAACCAGTGATATGTATAGCGTCCTGTATCAGAACTTGTAAGTCGCACTTACCAGCATCTGTCTCCATTTGCAATTTCGTCGTCTTTTCACTCGCAGCGAACCTCTCGTAAAAAGTTTCCCAACGTGTGCAACTGCCATACAATACCCCAATATTTTTTACATATACGTGAACAACCGTCTTCGGGTCTTCGGAACACCGTCAGATATGTTGAAAAAGTGAGGATAGTCATGTGGAGAAGCGGCCCCAGCTGGTCTCAATATAACAGAAACTTAGGCTAGTTCCTTTTGCATACAGCACGAGGTAATAAGGACGAAAGCCTCCAAGACTGGACGAGCTCTAACTTTCTATTGAATGTTTATTCACGCAGAATGGAACTAAACACACGTTTATAAGATGAAGAATCTGATAATGCTCACAATATGCTTTCCAATATCGGAGTCACGCGGTCCAATAGCTGGATAGAAGGTGTACTAGCGCACGTAGCGTCCGCATTCCCAGTGATAAATGCTTCTAATGTCTCCGTGACAGTTTGGTTCTTGTGCGGTAAGACGCTACACTGTGGTCTCAAGATGCTGTGCAATCGTGTCCGTCACAATGCAAGCTCAAGTTAAAACACGAACACGCTTCAGGCAACGTTTGTGCTCAATGAAGCTCCCATTTAAACAACGTCCTGATTGTCCGACACAACTGCTGCCTCAAGATAGAGGAGTCTTGTAGGATGCGTTTAGGAGAGGGGAATCATAGACTACTTTTGGATGCGTTTCCTCCTTTATACGTGTACTCCCACATTCGGTAGACCACCGCATATTTCGAAATAGATAGTTCTAATTTGGCGCACTCAACCACAGCTGCCCCTGTAGGACGCGTGTGAATCGTGATCCGCGAATTTTCTACAATTAACGCTTCCTCACAGCATAACTAAGAGAAGCTCGATCGATGCTTCCGATGGCGTTCACGGCTTCGTTCGCAAAGTTCTTCAGGAAATGTTTTGCAAGCCCCATCATTTTCTCCCAAAGCGTAATATGGCTGTTTAGTCACCCCGAAAAACAAATTGGTACCCCCCAAAAACAAATTTTCAGTTTTTTTTCAAACCCGCCGCGGTGGCTCAGTGGTGAGGGCGCTCGGCTACTGATCCGGATTTCCCAGGTTCGAACCCGACCGCGGCGGCTGCGTCTTTATCGAGGCAAAATGCTAAGGCGCCCGTGTGCTGTGCGATGTCAGTGCACGTGAAAGATCCCAAACTGGTCGAAATTATTCCGGAGCCCTCCACTACGGCGCCTCTCTCTTGCTTTCTTCTTTCACTCCCTCCTTTATCCCTTCTTACGGCGCGCTTCGGGTGTCGCTGATATGCGAGACAGATACTGCGCCATTTCCTTTCCTCAAAAACCAATTTTCATTTCTCTCTCTCTCTCTCTCTCTCACACACACACACGCGCACGCACACACACACACACACACACACACACACACACACACACACACACACACACACACACACACACACACACACACACACACACACACACACACACACACACACACACACACACACACACACACAGAACAATTTGATATTTGGGAAATATATGTAATTTTGAATTTGAAACACGTATTTACACTCCTTAAACTCTATTTACACTTATAGGACGTAAAAAACTTCGCGCATTGAGTGTAGTTTGACCGCTTAGTACCTTGCAACGGATGATCACAGGTTTTTTTAATGTAGTATCGTCACTATCCTCGGAAACCAACCAATGATATGTATAGCGTCCTGCATCAGAACTTGGAAGTCGCACTTACCAGCATCTGTCTCCATTTGCAATGTTGATTTGTCTTCCATTCGCAGTGAACCTGTCGTAAAAAGTTTCGCAACGTGTGCAACTGCTTCGTCGTACCCCAATACTTTTATACATATACGTGAACAGCCGTCTTCGGGTATTCGGTACACCGTCAGATATGTTGAAAAACTGAGGAAGGCCATGTGGTGAATCGGCCCCAGCTGGTCTCAATATAACAGAAATTTAGGCTAGTTCGTTTCGCACGAGCTCTAACTTCCAACAGAAGGTTTATTCACAGCTCTAACTTGCAACAGAAGGTTTATTCGCGCAGAATGGAACTAAACACACGTTGACAAGATCCAGAATTTGGTAATGTTCACAATACGCATTGCAATATCGGAGTCTCGCGGTCCAATAGCTGGATAGAAGGTGTACTCGCGCACGTAGCGTCCGCATTCCCAGTGATAAATGCTTCTAATATCTCCGTGACAGTTTGATTCTTGTGCGGTAAGACGCTACACTGTGGTCTAAAATATGCTGTGCAATCGTGTCCGTCACATTGCAAGCTCAAGTTAGAACACGGACACGCTTCAGGCAACGTTTGTGCTCAATGAAGCGCCTATTTAAACGACGCCCTGATTGTCCGACACAACTGCTGCATCAGGATAGGGGAAGTCTTGCAGGATGCGTTTAGGGAAGGGGAATCGTAGACTACTTTTGGATGCGTTTCCTCCTTTATACGTGTACTCCCACATTCGGTAGGCCACCACATATTTTGAAATGGTTCTAATTTGGCGCATACAACCGCAGCTCCCCTGTAGGACGCGCATAATTAGTGATCCGTGAAATTTCTACAATTAACGCTTCCTCCCAGCGCTCACTAAGAGAAGCTCGATGCTTCCGATGGCGTTCACGGCTTCGTTCGCAAAGTTCTTCAGGAAATGTTTTGCAAGCCCCATCATTTTCTCCCAAAGCGTTATATGGCTGTTCAGTCACACCGAAAAACAAATTGGCACCCCCCAAAAAACAAATTTTCAGTTTTTTTTCAAACCCGCCGCGGTGGCTCAGTGGTTAGGGCACTCGGCTAATAATAATAATAATTGGTTTTTGGTGGAAAGGAAATGGCGCAGTATCTGTCTCATATATCGTTGGACACCTGAACCGCGCCGTAAGGGAAGGGATAAAGGAGGGAGTGAAAGAAAAGAGGAACAAATAGGTCCGTAGTGGAGGGCTCCGGAATAATTTCGACCACCTGGGGATCTTTAACGTGCACTGACATCGCACAGCACACGGGCGCCTTAAGCGTTTTTCCTCCATAAAAACGCAGCCGCCGCGGTCGGGTTCGAACCCGGGAACTCCGGATCAGTAGTCGAGCGCCCTAACCACTGAGCCACCGCGGCGGGGCAAACTGATCCGGATTTCCCAGGTTCGAACCCGACCGCGGCGGCTGCGTCTTTATGGAGGCAAAATGCTAAGGCGCCCGTGTGCTGTGCGATGTCAGTGCACGTGAAAGATCCCCAACTGGTCGAAATTATTCGGGAGCCCTCCACTACGGCGCCTCTCTCTTGCTTTCTTCTTTCACTCCCTCCTTTATCCATTCCCTTACGGCGCGGTTCAGGTGTCCAACGAGATATGAGACAGATACTGCGCCATTTCCTTTACCCAAAAACCAATTATCAAATTCCCGGGTTCGAACCCGACCGCGGCGGCAGCGTTTTTATGGAGGCAAAGCGGTAAGGCGCCCGTGTGCTGTGCGATGTCAGTGCACGTGAAAGATCCCCAGCTGGTCGAAATTATTCCGGAGCCCTCCACTACGGCACACCTCTCTTGCTTTCTTCTTTCACTCCCTCCTTTATCCCTTCCTTTACGGCGCGGTTCATGTGTCCAACGATATATGAAACAGATACTGCGCCATTTCCTTTCCCCCAAAACCAATTATTATGGTGGTAGTGGTTTTATTAAAAATAATAGTAAAAAGGAAGGAAAAGAATTATTATTATTATTATTGTTATTATTCCATATTTCCGCATACAACGAGCAATAATACAGTTGTAAATATCACCGAAGCTGTATTAATATAAACTGTCCTTAATGAGCGCCTTTAGTGTCGGTTCGAAGAAAGCATGATATTTCACAAATAAAAAAACGCATACTGCTGTGTGTGTGTCAGTATGGCTATCTACGGAAACCGCCAGTCGCTCGACCACAAACGTACTCAGGGAGATGCAGCTTTTCGCTTTCGACAAGGGTTAGCCAGAGCTAAACCACCACCAATTTTTACGTTGCGGTCTTCGCGTTTCTTGCGTACGTAGCAATGACAACATGGCGGCGCCCTGTCTGTCCGCTTCACAGCAATAACGGCTTTTTCTTATAGTCCCTCGACCCGATATCGTGCTAGAAACAGCTGTATTCGCCTTCAATTTGCCCATTCTTACCCTCGCATAATGTTTAGAGTGGCAAATAAGTTTTGTTTTTCCGACAGAAGGGCGATTTTGCAGATCTTAAGCCTGGCGATGTTCCGTTCATAGTCGTCATATCGATGGCCTCGCGAGGTAATAATAATAATAATAATTGGTTTTGGGGGAAAGGAAATGGCACAGTATCTGTCTCATATATCGTTGGACACCTGAACCGCGCCGTAAGGGAAGGGATAAAGGAGGGAGAGAAAGAAGAAAGGAAGAGAGAGGTGCCGTAGTGGAGGGCTCCGGAATAATTTAGACCACCTGAGGATCTTTAACGTGCACTGACATCGCACAGCACACGGGCGCCTTAGCGTCCTCGCGAGGTCTAATAATAATTGGTTTTTGGGGAAAGGAAATGTCTCGAACTAGCGAGAGTGCGCCAAAATTGAGACGGACGCCACCATGTAGTCGTAGTAGTAGTGGTGGTTTATTAAAATAATAATAAAAAGCAATGAGAAGATTTTTTCTAGCCCCTGCATCTGTCTTCGATACTGAAGCACCTGAGCTTGGGCAGCGAAAATGAAGGTTAGCAGCCGCTTCGAACCCGACCGCGGCGGCAGCGTTTCGATCGAGGCAAAACGCATAGGCGCCCGTGTGCTGTGCGATGTCAGTGCACGTAAAAGATCCCCAGGTGGTCGAAATTATTCCGGAGCCCTCCACTACGGCACCTCTTCCTTTCTTCTTTCACTCCCTCCTGTATCCCTTCCCTTACGGCGGGGTTCAGGTGTCCAACGATATATGGGACAGATACTGCGCCATTTCCTTTCCCCCAAAACTAATATCGCATTTGGCAATGTATGTAATTTCGAATTTCGAACACGTACATATACACCCTAAACTACATTTACTCTTATCGGATGTAAAAAGATTCGCGCAATAAGTGTAGCTTGACAACTAAACACACGTGTTGTCATTCTCCGTTTGATCCCAGAGCACGACACCCTCCCCTTACGGTTCGCGAGCGATGACACGGCATCCACGGAGGAGGGCGGAAAACCACTCCATAATCGGCGCACTATCGAAGCCGCTGGACCAGCTGTCCATGGCGGGCACTCGCGGGGTACTATGAGAGGCACGCATATAGTGCTTAGAATATACTGGCAGTATATTCTAGGCACTATAGCACGCATATGGGAAAGCGGCTGCACGCCCCACAATATATGTTTCATGGTGGTGGTGACGACAGGCACACGACTCGCAAATTAATGTATTGTTTGACTTGCTGATAATGCTAGCGTGTGGATAATTTGTGTGCTGCTGATAATTAAAAAATTAGTCAATTCGCGTAGCTAATAATAATAATAATTGGTTTTGGGGGAAAGGAAAATGGTGCAGTATCTGTAAATCCGAATTAGGCGCGCTATCGCTGGCCATTTTTTTGCATTGTTTATCATCCAGTTGCCACCTATAGGTCACGTGACCTTGTGGCGCTGACACACACCTGGGCAGTTTTCCCACATTCCGGTGGGCAGGTCTGCTGCCTGCCACAATTAAAGAAGGCTTCATACAATCAAACACACAACGGCTCTAAATGCGGAGAATGGCCACTACAATTGCTAGCACACTAAAAAGTTGTAGCCGCTCAGCATGCACTTCACTTAGAATCACGAGTCTCTGAGAGAATGGCACTCTTGAAAATGAAAATTAGTTTTTTGGGGAAAGGAAGTGACATAGTATCTGTTTCTCATATCTGCGGACACCTGAACCGCGCCGGAAGGGAATTGATAAAAAAGGGAGTGAAAGAAGAAAGGTGCCGAAGTGGAGGGCTCCGGAACAATTTCGACCACCTGGGGATCTTTAACGTGCACTGACATCGCACAGAACACAGGCGCCGATGCGTTTTACCTCCATAAAAACGCAGCCGCCGCGGTCGGCTTCGAACCCGGGAGCTCCGGATCAGTAGCCGAGCGCCCTAACCACTGAGCCACCGCGGCGGGGCAAACTACAATACGCACAACTAACACGCTGAGCTCATGTACTGAATACCATATAGGTTCATATTTATATACGCCTTCCGTTAAGGGTGTACCAGAAGTGCCAGTGAGGAATGGTAGATGAGACAAATCGTCTCGTCAATTTTGCCACTCTAAATCCAGGAGATTTAGCTTAGTTGTGACCAGCAGGTTTCTGCTGGAACCAGTTGGTCCAGTGGAAAACCAGCAAGGTTCTTGCTGGGAACAGCTGGTCCAGTAGAAAACCAGCAGGCGCATTACAAAACAAGCAAGGTTCCAGTTGGGGCCATCTGAAACCAGTGAATACCAGCTCAAACCAGTAGATTCGCAATTGGAAATTTTCACATGGAGGAGGTCGCCCGAGGTAAGCTTAGCATGCATGAGTGGGCCTTCGCAAGCGAAGGTTTCTCTTGGAGGTCATTTCCTGCTCGGTGCCGCACCGGTATATACCCGAGCATGGAGGCCATTAGAGAGTTTTAGCACCGTCATACGGTAAACACGGTAACTGACCGTACGGCAAATTTGGCAAGGCAAGCCTGGCAACGGAAGCAAGTCTGAATGTAACCGTATTTGTCGTAGGGTGCAGTGCTAAAGCTCTGTATTACAGTTGGTCGTCCTTGAGCGTGCATGCCGTCCTTATGGAGTGGGACTTCGACGTCTTCCCCTTGCTGTCGTGCTGGGGTCGATGATATCCGTGCGTTGGCTTGTATGTCGTACGACATGCAACGACACACGTTGACCATGACTGATGTACTCGCCTTACTGCCGCGGCTTACGCTCAGGGCATGTCGAGTCCGTCGCAAGGTACGCCAGCCGTAGGCATCGATCGACCGATTGTCACATGACATCGCGCTTAATCCCCCGACGCCTGCTGGCAAGACAGCTTAACAATGCAGGTGGCTGGCAGGATCAATTAACCGCGATGTCATGACAATCGGCAGATATGTCATTGGCTGCACGGCTTCCTTTCAGGGGCATTTGCCGCTGCGTTCGTTCTTGAGTTGAATCCGATAGTGCGATAGACCGAGCGCTCTCCGGAGAGTTTTGAGGTCATTGGTTCGGGTCTGGAAAGTTTTATTTTTTCACCCATATTTATTTCCACAAATAAAATTTACTGTCATTTCCTGGTTTTGAACTAAACCATGTACTCATGGAGCGCTCCACTTTCGTTGAAAAAAACAAAAAAAAACGATAAAACAGTGTCAAAAATACAAAATGTTTTGTGGCACCGACAGATTTTTATGTCGTCTTGTATTTTTCTGTAGTACTGCAATTTTTTAACGCAATAACGTTAAAGTCTCCGTAACCGCCTCTCCCGAGTTCTTTCCTTCCTCCATGCTGGGATCCCACCATGCGTACAAAAGTGAGTGCGGTACAACGAGGGTGCGAGGTTTTCCGCTCCATCTTTCACCGCCACTGCTTTCTGCGCATGCTCGGCACTGCAAACAGAAGACTGAACGTTGGGGGTGCTGCAGTCTGGCCACATTGGACAAGATATGTTTACCGAGGTCATCTCTTCTCGCACAGAGAAGAGCCGTAGAGTTTCTAAATATTGCCTAGTGGAAAAGCTGGCACCACCGTTTATGCGAGTTTCTTAAATTTCACCCACCCTGAGAATGCTGGGAAGACGAGGTTTCTTACATGGCTTGGCTAGTGTGAGGCCCAAAGCGTGGATTGTACACCTCGAAATTGGTAGTTGTGCCACTATGCTCTCCTCTGTGTGCAGATTAAATTACTTCAATACTGCGTTCTTCACTTCTTCAACACACTTAACATGGGTGAAAAAATTCGGAGTTCAGCTTTCACTGCATTTCTGCGACGTTAGCCTCGAGAAGAGTCGTATTTGTACAGCTGAATCCACGTTGTATGCCCAACAATAGTCAAGCCAAATAAGAAGCCTAGTCTTTCCAGCATTGCTGCACCTCTTCATAATGGATGAAGTGTAGTGCAACCAGCTTTCCCTCTAGTTACATTAAACTCTATGAGGACAGCATCACGCTGCAGCTACAGATTCAGAGGCAGAATTCACGTTTGCAGCCCAACACCAGTCAAGCCAAATACGGAACCTCATCTTTCGGGCATTCCCGCAATGAATGAAGTGCTCCAAGAAACTTGCACGGCGGCGCCATTTTTCCCTCCAGGTAATAGGAGAAACTGGCCGGCAGATGACAGACGGGTGATGTAAACGTCGCCACTGCATGTGGCCAGAGAGTTCCAGCAGTCCTTGAGAAAACAACTTCCGGTGCACTTTCTGCCATGCAGCTTGGATGATGAGAGCCTCTTAGCCTTTGCTGCTCCATACTAATGTCTATCACATGTGCCCCCTCCCGAGCCCTCCTGGGATAACAAGACCTCAGACCAGCCGCCTGGATGAGGCATGCGGAGGGGTTTCTATGGGTGGTAAATTTTGTCTACATACTGCTGAAGAAGGGAGACATCAAAATAGAGTGTGGAACTGCGGATGTAGATGTCCCCTGGAGGAATTACCAGAAATGTGAAAAGCAAAATTCTTTTAGGTGCAAAAGCTGGTCGTTTTATTTTTAAAAATGTAATTTCCAAAATACATAACAATATCAGAACACTGTTTAACTTTCTTTTTTTTTTCGCTCTTTCTATCTGTACAATATATACCCAAGGCAATACCACAACGCCGTTGAGAAAACAGTGCAGCCAGCATTTTACAAAGCAATGACTGTCCACTGTGCAAGCTGCAAGGATCTCTCTCTGAAACTCTGTACACTACGAAAGTATTTGCATGCTGGTGGCAAGGCTACTTCTTGAAGGTTTGGAAGGCCACCGTTTTGCTCTGCTGTTGTACAGCTGCATAGCACGTGCGAGATGACACATTGCTGTTTCTTCTTGTGAGGTGACTGTTATGCCGAGGCTGGCACTTCATAGCAGAATTCCTGAGTCCATGATGTTTCTTCACAGGTTCCAGGAAAAGGCTAGCTTGGTTTCCCCAAAGGATACTTGTATTTCCATACACCTCCATCAAGCTGGAACAGCTGGAGAGAAGAAAAGAACATGCCAGCAGTGTGTTGAAGAAAACAATAACGCTGCTAATTTTTCTCAGTGCCCAAATCTACAAGCCTCCCCTTCAGATTTTCCGCAACACTATTCACCATTCAGTCATCTCATTACTGCAGTGATTTGCACAGCCAACTATTCACAATCAGGACCCACAGGGGACCAAAAATTTTGTTTGAATTATGAGCAATTCATACTACGGGGAATTTTTTTTATTTGAGGGTAAAAATGTCAGTTTAAGTAAACCACACTCTGAATTAAAGTGAGCCCACTGGAAAAGTGTTTGCATTTGGTACTCTATTTACACGATTGTAAGTCGACCTATTTTTAAAAATTTGAAAATCCGAAGTGGGAGGGTCGACTTAAATTCGAAACCAAACCATCACACTATAAATAAAGGAGAGGCAAACTAGATATCAGGAATGCTACAGCGTAGTTGCATTTTTGCTGCGCAGCTCCATCGCATCACTCTTAGTGCTGGCCTTGAGTAAACGGCATCCCCACCTCGCGCGAACGTGGCCGATGGTGGTTGTCGACAAGCAGCAAACTGGCACCAGGCCACTCCCCACATGTGGCTGCAGATTGCGTCTGCTGATAAGCGGCCCACAGTGGCGGCGCGATAACGCATTCGCATTCTACTCTTAATAGGTGCCGTCCAAGGTTTTTTTTTTGTTTGTTTACTTTCAACCATACACTCGGCGCTCCCCTTGAGCGCCGATAGTTGATGGAAGAGCTGCAGTTCCAATCGTGGCGGCACCCCCCTCAGAACCACAGCGGCACCGGGGAGTGTCATAGCCAACGGAAGAACCGACGCCACTCATGTGTAGTTTCTCTTTGGCTCTGACGTATTCAACTGCTGGCAACCGTGTTTCACAAGTTTTTAATGTAGTGCTTTGTCATTCGTCATTTGTGCTCCGGGTCCGCTAAGTGACCGGCGCTCGTTCACGCCTACATTCAAGATGGCTGTCATTCTTTGCGCTGAAGAAACTAACTGCACGCCGAGCCGCAAGTTCGACGTTCGCAACGGGTGATACAGGTGTGGAAGCTGTAGCGAGGCAAAATTTTCAGCTGTTCCAAGCGATGTCGTGATGCGGCTGTTTGCAAAGTGCGGGGTTTTGCTGCACGACAATGTTAAAACAACGAGCTGTGGGACCACAGCAGCGATCACGACGGCAGCGCTAGTGAAGACGATGGCACAAGTGTGGACGAGTAGTCCAGTGATCAATACATTTTCGTTTTGGAATAAGCCCACGGGCGCTCCCGCGCGCGGCAGCCGATAGAGGCTGGCGATAAGCGGTTGCGGCAGGATAGTGCTATCCCATTGTATTTTTAAAGGCCAAGTGTAAACGACCTCCAATTTTTTTTTTTTTTTTCAGAAATGTGGTGGGGGAGGGGGGTCGACTTACAATCGTGTAAATACGGTATATGCATCAAGCATGCAAAATGGGGCAGAAACATGAGGGCTAACGAAAAGGGTTAACTTAAGTTAAGGACAGCGCAGTGAGCTAAGGAAAGAAAAATAATAGGTGTAACGTTAAAGAGTCCGGAAGCGGGCAGGGAACAAATGCGGGTAAATGACATCCGAGTCAAAATCAAGAGGAAGAAATGGGCTTGGGCAGGGCATGTAATGCGAAGGCAAGATAACTGCTGGTTCTTAAGCGTAACGGAGTGGATTCCAAGAGAAGGCAAGCATAGCAGGGGGCAGCAGAAAGTTAGGTGGGCGGATGAGATAAAGAAGTTTTCGGGGATACGGTGGCCGCAGCTGGCAAATGGCAGGGTTAATTGGAGAGACATGGGAGAGGCCTTTGCCCTGCAGAGGACGTAGTCAGGCTGATGATGATGACGATTATGCATGCAAGAATACTATATATCAACACCATTTTATTTTATTTTATGAGTTAGCAGCGTTACTACTGTTTGTGAAGGTCACGGGACAGCGGGCATCAGTAACAGCCTTGAGTGAATCCGCGCCTCTCCTTTCCGTTCTCCCATCCACTCCACTTGCCTGCTTACAAGGCACGCAGAGAAATGGCGAGTGCGTCTCCGCTTGCGGAAGGGTCAAGGAGGAAGGGGAGTGGCTCCAAAAGACATTGGCTTCTCTAACAATGTCATTGTGTTGTGAAACAGCACCGCCAAGAAAGAAGGCAGGAGGAGATCTGAGCGCGCAGCGGCAGCACCACTTTGGGGAATAAGAAAAGGTAACACAGGTTGCTCACCTTGGCGTCATGCGTCTGTTGCACAGTTTCTCCCTGCTCAGTGTCACCTTTTTCATTAGGTGGCTCTTGTAGCCGGTCCTCAATCTGTTGTGTAGAGGCAATGGCAATGAGGTGCATTAATTAGGGCACCCATCTCGGTGAGGAACCTTGGCACTGGGCTGCTCTCTCAGCCTTAGTACACAATGCACGATGCCTATCGCTTAGAACTTCAAAGGTAGCGTTTCCCTTCCACACGTCACTGTACGCACAAGAACAGAATGATCGCTCAGCTTAGGCTGAATTTAAAATTGTAAATAACCAGCGAGAGCTATTGAGAGACATATCGTGCTCAGGTGAGCCTAATTAGTGGCACTACTTACTCAGAGATTCCTAATGCATGGAAGAATCCTACCAAATTCAGACATGGCACCCAGCTTCCAGCAAACTCCCTCACTTTTAAGGGTTGGTGACAAAATTTTCAGACTGCAGGCTTTTTATTTTACCTCAGTAATAGCACAGAATAAGCAGCACTTGGCCACGAAGTAAATGATTATTCAAAAATGGTTTTGATTTTTGAGAGTAGGGAGCACTAAAACATCATTCACAGGCCTCTGACAATGAATGTAGGTCCCATAAGTACACAAGGCTCTGATGACAAGGGACCCTGCCTTCTCTACTTCATATATGGAATGTCCAAGTATGCTGCGTTGCGCTCCAGCTGAGCTAAGGTGCACAAATTCTCACGCGGCTAAAAACTTTACTGCACTGGTAAAATGTTTAGGGGAATCCCCCAAGGCGGAGTAGATTTGTAATAAGGGAGTAATTACTGAATGGCATCGACCCAAGTACCCAACTTTATCACAATTCTACTCCACCTTGGGGGATTCCCCTAAACATTTGACCAATACCGTTCCACATCAAGTTATTGATCAGTTCACTTTCGCACTGCCATATCCTAGCTGTCCTGGTTAGCTCAGTTTGGTAGAGTGACTGCTCCGGTGTAGCGATGGTGGCTGGTTCTAACCCTGGACCAGGATGAATTTTTCTTTAACAACAAAGTTGCTGTGGAAGCTGTATGGCTGCACTAGGATGGATGCCAATGAGTAATTACTCCCTTATTACATTAGTGCACTGTTTCACATACATAGTTTTTCCAAGGAAAAAGAAAACAGGCTTCCAGTTAAACAGCGAATAAAAAATTTGCAGTGGTTTAGGTCTGGTTAAACCTCGAGTGATGCGATAGCTACAGCTGGCCGAGTGGAACTTGCTCAATTAAATTGCAAAGTCAATCATTCGTCGCTCCGTTTCTCTAGTCGTTCCTTCTTCATTTTCATCTCACTTGACACGGCGCATGCGCACAGCTGTTGCAGCTCGGCTTCGCAGCTCGGCTGCGCCGCCAGCAGCCGCAGTTGCTCTGCACCACAAGCCTGGTCACGTGACCACGTGGCGGTGGCGGCGCCGTCACACTGTGGCTGCGCCACCGCGGTCACGTGCCACTGCCACGCTGAAGGCTCGAAATGCTACCGTAATATAGCTATCACTACAAAACCAACCTCATGCCCGACATCACATGCATCCAAACAGTCAAAGATGAACACCAACATAAAGCCACTGTCTTTTGTGAAACAAGTAAAAAATGAAGCGAAGAGAAAGCTGAAGTGCAATTGCCGCGTGCCGAAGACGACGCTGCTGCTGGCGGACCTGTGTTCTGGTTCGTGTGTTCTTGTGCTCCGGCTATCACCAGCTGTGCTCGCCGCCGGCCTCTACGTCAAGCAAGCCGTAACATTTCGTACGCGGCAATCGCACTTCAACTTTCTCTTCGCTACAATATGCTCATCTGCAAACCTGCCAACATGATCATTACGCACATAGGGGTCCTGTGCTCAATATGCCCCGCTGAAACTGCACCATCTGAAGTGCTGCGCTGTGCTTCGGCATCTCTGATTGAAGCCCCCTCTGTGAGGCCCTGGCTTTGCTGCCTCAGGGCTAGCACCTCACCTGGCACTTGTGGTGCGAGGCCAGCACTGCATTGCCAGCACGCAGAGCCTGAGTTACGGGTTGCCACAGACGCCTGGACTCGAAGCTGTCCTGGGCGTCCACCGGACGGCAGCGCTTGGGGTGCCGCTTCAGCTCAGGAATCTTCCACTCTTTTAAACGGCCCTGTGGACAAAGCGGAGCCAGGAGTGGGTTCTCACTTAAAGAGAGAGAGAGAGAGAAAAGAAAAACTGTGCAGACTCTTGATACACCCTCTGCACGGGCGAATGCCGTTGAACAGGCAACATTGATGTCAATCGCAGTTGAGTGGTGTTATACACCAAGGTTCTCACTGCAGCTTCAGGCGAACTTGTCAACTGACACGATGGCAGCCAATGATGCACCCTTACTGGCGTGCCGAACAACATTTCACACTACTGTTTCTCCTCCGATAGTGCATCATGTTGTTTTTCTCACTGCTGGTAACAGATGTGCAATACTTTAGCAGAACTATCTATGTACAGAAATGCAAATATGTGAAGCAGCAGCACAAATACATACAGTGCTTATTAAGCACTGGGGATAAGTACACAATTGTCTGACTGTCTGAGTGCATATGCAGTAAAGCAGAGCAAAATGTGAAGGGAAAACATGTAGGAAAGCATCGCCATGCTTGGGTCAAAAATGACACAACACAGAGGATAACACAGCCACGAAAACATGACCACGTATAACCTGTTGCATGGCCATGTGGATCAAGAGGTCGAAAATTCTATGAAGAGTGCTGGCAGCTGACAACAAACTTTCCAACTCGAACAACACATGAAACTACCCATACACTAGCAACAATGTCAAAAAGAAGCACAAAATTAAGTGTGAAAGGGGCAGATTTCTCGAGTGCCTTTGCGAAGTGCACGAAAAGACGACTAGAGTTTTTGTGGTTGCGAGAAGCAGTGCGGCGCAAAGAGGCATCAGGAAGTGGGGGGTGAGAATTGACGGACATGGAATGAGTTGACCGCTAGTTGGCCTTTCGTCTGCACCATGGACAAAAACTTCTTAATTAACTGAGGTTTCTATGTTTATTTTGTGTCATGGCTTTTTAACTGGTCAGATCCCATCCTTGTGTGATAGCCCATTCAAAAGGGTACAGCCATATTGCCATCGCCAGAATACATTTGAATAATTAGGATACAAGACACAATTGCATATTCTGATTTTTTTCTGACAGAATCCATTTCTGCAAGCGTCCATAATAGCATGCAGATCCACACCGTCAAGCCACTGCACCCATTTTCTTTTACATAATTTTATCGCATGGAGTAATACCTGTGCCACAACTTGATACAGTAACACTACGCACGAAAAAAGACATACACAACATTACGTCATTTCTGCAACAACTGACAAGAAATGCGCTGATTCCATAACAATAATTGCGTGCAGTGCCCGATGGACGCAAAAGGTGAATCTAACACTGTAAACTTGCGAAACTGGAATAAAATTGCAGTAAGGTCATCCTGAAGATTCATAACTGTAGCCAACTTCCACACAAGTGATACAGTTAACTGCAGGACATGAACTAGTCCCTCAGGTACCAGCACTTCACCATCAGCACCCAAGCTGAGGTATTTAGTGCTCGGTGATGCTGCCTCATGCAATTTATGTGCCTTTGCAGGGCGCTGCCTAACACAAGCTGCATCACGATTTTCTTGTATCAAGGGGCAATGCCTCACCCCACCAATGAAACTTTACAATTTTTGTTGCACAGACAACATCTCATCAGGAGACACTTCTCTTGACTGGTCAGTCTCCAGCTCTGAGAAAGGGACCACTGTTTAGAAAGAAGGATAAAACGAACTGCAACTCACATCTGGATACTGCAGCTCCAGCCTGGTGTTCCATTCCCCCGAAAGCTTGCACACCGTCTCTCCTGCAGCAGACTTGACTTCACCAGAGATGCAATGCAGCTTGCCTCCATAAAACGGCTGAAAAACGCCGACCTTTAGGCTTCGAGGACTTCTCGAATGGTGGCAGTATTAAGTGAGCTTTGAGAGAAAGAAATTCAAAGTTGGATGCTATGTTTGTCCCACTGCTCAGTGATATATATACGAAGAAAAATTACCAAGCAACCATCAAAGATGCTGCAAATTTTGGGTGTTAGCTCGTCATTCAACCCCACCTGCCTGTGATATTACTGATCAATGAAACAGTTAAGCGTACAGCTACCAGTAAAATTTCCAGCATCTCTATAAATACGTCACAGACCGAACATGCAAAGCTGACTGGGTTACCGTTGATTAGATGCTCAAATGCCTAAATGGCACTGCTATGCTCGCCTATCTCTTGAATCTGGTGGCTCATCGCCCCTTACATCACACCTTTCTCATCTACAGCACTCAAGCTCTTCGTTTACTCTCACTGTCATTTGTGCACAAGAAAGTACATTGAGCTGAAGTAGGCCTAGAGCAGCACATGCATTGTCTGCCACATTCAGCAGACTACATGTCACTTTGCTCACCTCACTCCTTTCTTCATCACCATCAACCTGACTACGCCCACTGCAGGGCAGAGACCTCTCTCATGTCTCTCCAATCAACCCGGTCCCTTGCCAGCTGCACCCACCGTATGCCCGCAAACTTCCTAATCTCCTCCGCCCACCTAACCTTCTGCCGTCCCCTGCTACGCTTGCCTTCTCTTGATATCCAGTCCAATGCCCTTAACAACCATCTGTTATCTTGCCTTCACGTTACATGCCCTGGCCATGCCCAACTTTTGGCCCTGATTTTGACTAGAATCCCTAACTCACGTATGTTCCCGATAGGCTCTGCTCTCTTCCTGTCTTAATGTTACACATACGTATATCATTTTTCCTTCCATAGCCCACTCTACAGCCCTCAATTTAAGTTGAACCCTTTTCCTTGGCCTCTACGTCTCTGCTCCATAGGTGAGTACCAGTAAGGTACAGCCGTTGTACACTTTTCTCTTGAGGCATACCGGCAAACTTCCATTCGTGATCTGCGAGAACCTGCCACACACATTCTTATTCTTCTAATTATTTCTACCGCTGAGCACTTTAGCCTTCTCAAATTCTTTAAGAGGACCTAACACACAAAAAATTGGTCAGTGGTTGGATTTAATTTTCGCCAACAGAACAACTATTACCACACAACAGATGCCACGAAAAAAGCAAGGAACTGAGAGACAGGGTAAAGGAACAACAAGAATGCTTAGCATTATCTTTAAACAGTGCATGTCATGTTAGAGAAATACTATCACAATTTACTGGTAGGCATGGTGTGTGGTGATTACATGTCCCGAGGTTGCACATAAGATATGAGAGGCGCCAGATTCATTTCGACCGCCTGGAGTTATTTTGTCTACTTGCACTGCAAAGCACATGGCCTTTTAGCATTTTGCCTCCATCAAAATGAGGCCATCGATACTGGGATCCGATCTTGCAACTTTGGGCTCAGCAGTGAAGTGCCATAGCCACTGTGCCACCATGGCTAGTGAAGCATGATTTCATCAATGAACTTTCCAGCTTAACAGAGTAGTTACATTACTTTACAAAAAGCACAGCGTTAATTTTTTTTTATTTACAACACGCTACCTTATGTATTCCAAATAACTTCACGCTAATTTGGTTTTCCTCCTGTCAGTGCTCAAACACACAGCCTTAGTCAATAATACAGGACCAACATGTTTGCTTCTAAGCCGCCTTATGGGAGCTTTCTAGCACCCCCAAAAGTGCAAAGCTTTGGGCTGTTGAGGACGAGAGCTACTCGCACTGTTGACAGATTTGAAACACTGACAAAGCAATGGGAGCCATACTGCATGGCCTAGAAAACTGTCCGAACTGTATATTTTTGACGAAGGCCGTACCATATTTTGCACGCATACATTGTTCTTGTGTCCTTGCCTTGCTGTACTTGTAGAGCAACCAGGGGTCAACGAATTCAGTAAGCCCACCCACCCATCTGGTGTCTGTTTCATCCCCAAACTTAAAGACAGTCTGCGCCATTCCAACACCGGACACATTTAGCACCCCAAGGTGGCCTCTCGCTCACCATGTCAGTTCAACATGTCAAAAATCTAACCTTCCCCATGCAGTACAGTCATCCTCCAAGGAGGTCACTTGCCTTTGTGTGGAAGGTGATTGGCGCCACCGCATCATTACACGTGACGGTGACTCTACCACCGAGCTCTACATAGGGCTCGCTGAGCAATGACCTCCAGTACATCGTGGGGAGTCCAATGCTGTACGTCTCACCATGGCTCAGCAATCTCAGTTCAACTGAAACACAACCAAGGTGGCCCAATCTTACAACTCCCGATACAGCAGCTATTGCAGCATCAACAGTGCCTTTCTGGGATAAGTGTTTTCTGGGATCTTGGGGATATTGCTTTCAGCACATGCTGAAAGCATTTGCTGAAAGCACTTTCAGCACATCCTGAAAAAAATCTGCAGGGCAGGGAAAAAAAATCTGCCTTGTGCATGCACAGCTCTTCTCTACAATCTTCCAAGATCAAATGATTGCCAAAGTGACACAGACAGCTCAGCTATTCTGCAAGGCTGGATGCTGATGTCAACTACAATGGAATTTTTCGCAAGCACTAAAATAACACGGACAAAGAGGGAACACACATGGACGAGCGCTCGTCCATGTCTGTTCCTTCTTTTTTTGTGTTCTTTTAGTCCTTGCGAAAAATGACAAACGTACACCAACTAGCCCGATCCGCCACTCTTCTGAACTACAATGGCAGTGAGGCTTGCTCTGTCTGTAATAACCCTAGACTTCTCTGTCTGCAAGCAACACGTGGAAAGTAATGGAAGCAAATTTTTCTGAGTTCAGGGCATCAGCAACCAAGGAGATCAGAGTCCACACACTCCAACACTTACCTTTGCCCAAGAACTGCAGGCCCACATAGTTTCCCATGAGGTTAGATTTGATGCCGAGTGATGCTTCGAGGTACACCTGCTTTTCCAGGCATTCCACGTAGAAGGCACTCACTGAAAATTAAACAAATAACCAATTCAGTGAGAGAAACACAGGACCAAGAACAGACCTCAGCAAGGGTTGCAACAAAAAAAAAACAACTAGGAAAAAGGGAACTGTTTATAGCACAGGGTAGGTGGGAATTACTCGGCAATATGCAAGCATCTGTGCTTTTCTGTAGCTGGACAGCCACATGCATTTCTACTCTGTAGGCCACTGGTTTGTCTAACCATTTCAACAGCTTCTAACGCAACCTTGGCAGCTCTTGGACGAGATAAACACGGAATCGCCCCACCAACTCAACCAATGCAGTCAGTGGAATTCCCCAAGGTGGAGTAAACTTCAATGAATGGAGTGCATTTACTCCATTTGTCTCCAGGTTCCCTTCTAGAAACCCATGAAACAACGACCCTGAGTGCTTTATACTTACAAAGCAGGCAGCATTGAGGCGATAAGGCAGCCCACAAAAGCAACGGTTGAGACAGGCAATGCTCTGACTTTTTTGGGCTACTGCCTGCAATGCCCCAGAAAGTAAGGATATTGCCTGCTTCAGTGTCCAAGCAGCATTCGGAACCAGCTGAATTTTTGCAGATGTCTTGACAGTGCCCGAAAAGCACATGTCTAGAATAGCCAATCTTCCTGTTCATAGTTGTACAGAGTCCATCACACTTGTCTAGAGCGCTCGGACGGTGTGCTACGGAGCAAATGAAGTGAAATATTTCCGCAACTGCTTTGCTAGCGTTAAGGTGCTGATGCCTGTGCGGTTCACTTGTCTATTCGGCTGTTCTCCAGTGCAAGCATTATCAGTGAAAGTCAATATCTGCTTTAGAATGTCACCTTATTTCCCTTAGACGGCATCTGTCGAGCGCTCTAGACAAGTGTGATAGACTCTGTACCTTCTCTATACCAGATACATCTTTCTCTAGACGATTTTCTGTGAAATGCAACCTTTGTGAAGCAGGGCCGCAAATAAGTGGAGCACACACCTGGAGGATGGTGGGAGACCTGCTCTGCAACAAAGGTGACCTGAGTTCCGACCTCGCCAGCACCCCCTACTTGCCAAGAGCAATGGAACATCTCGCCAAGCACGGGATTGTACGGTTTTCTTGCTGACCGGCTCTGCAGGAGATCGAGGCATGTTCATTTCTCCAACAGATTCGGTTCAATACTGCATCGGACGCTGGTGACATCAGCAAGTGCCGGGACAAGCTTGAAAAAACAAGCTGCTTACTGAACGAAAGTTATGCCCACTGAAGCAGAAAACTTGGCGGTGGTAGAACCGACAAACACAGTTGGTAACGGCTGAGAAGAACAAAAAGAATTGATGCCGCCAGAAGCTGGCCTTTTATGTGCACCAGTGCCCATTCTGGAACTAATAATGACCTGACACTGCGAGCTCAGTTCACCCAACTCCTGTGTGAGACAAAAAGAAAAGTAAACGTGAAGCTTATGGCAATAATCCAAATTCCCTCGCACATGCACAGATGCAGCTATATTATGCTGAATACAGCTCGTATGGGTTGCTGAATGCTGCTGATAAACATTTAGAGCTGCTCCATTATGGGCAGTAAAGATGAATGCTGATAAAGCACTAATGTTTGGACTGAACATGAGGCTTCTCCCACATCTTTGAATTAGCCTTGTCTTGGGACAGCTGCGGTCATACTGTGCAGACATATTTACTAGTCCCACCTGCCCAGCTTACTCTCTGCCTACGCAGCTACCTTTACCTTCTTATCTACCTTACCTTCTCCCCACTATGTGCCAAGGCCATGTCGGAAATTCCTTTTCATGATTCCAGCTAGGTTATCAATAGTTCGCGTTTGTTCCTTTGCCCACTCTATTCTTTTTCTCTCTTAATGTTATTTTTACCATTTTCCTTTCCACAGTTTGCACAGCTGTTCAGTATAATTCAATATATAATTTGATCTAATTTGAAGCCTTACATTAGCCCCCAAGTTTCCACCCCACAGGCGAGCACAGCCAAGATACAACTCGTTATACTTTCCTGTCACAGCATGCCACTAAAAAACTTCACCACTGCACAGAGAAGTTTTTTAACCACCTGGTATAGCATGCTGCTTGAATGCCTAGCAACAACCTACCTTACGAGTTGCATAAAGTGAGCAGAGTAGCCATTCCGTGACCATGGCCAGCCTCTCCTCTGGCGTTTCACCATCTGCTATCCTGCACACCATATGCTGCACATGTGAGCTTCAGGCTGGACTAGTATGGCACAGAAATTGAGAATTAAGACCTCGAAGAGAGTAAATTTCTGCAATCATTACCCCTACAGTAAGCAGAGAGATGAAAAAAATTTGCAATACTTAGCAGAATGCTGTAAAAACATGTTACCATTATGGCATTATCATTTGTTGTTTGACTTTGATCTACTCCAAACAAATTCTACAGCAACTTTTGCAAACTGTTACTACAGCTGCCTATCAACAAGCAAAACAGGAGCTACGACTCTAAACAGAAAGCACTCTAACATCATGCACGACCTGAGGCAAGCATTTATATCCAGTGGATCAGTCTTTCAAGTTGAAAAAGTGTGGTGACCAACCAACATCAGTAAGCAGGCAATACAAACATACAAGAACAAGATATGTGTTGCACACATTTTTTTTCTTCCTCTCCCTCATTCGCGTTCTCTACCTTCTCGACATTACAAACCTACCTGTCCAACAGTGCACACCGTTAAACGGCCCTGGTTGCAGCAATAGTAGGTAACCACCGAGGACTTTCCGACTCACCTGAGGAACATATCTGGGTAGCTCATGAAATCAGCGTACACTTCGAGAAGAGACCTGGGCTCCAGAATATAGCCTGGCAGCGCCACCTAGGGGCCCAAAGAAGAGCAAAATGTTTGCATGGCAATCATAACAGAGAGTGCGGCTGATGGGTCTAGTCTGCTAACTCTAGTCGGCTAACATGATCCCCCCCACCCCCCCCTTCCCACAGTGTTGCATCTGCAACTCAACATGCAAGTATACTATAGGCCCACGAGAAATGGTTAACACTTGAGCAAACATATGGAGACCTCGTGAAGGTGGCTCAGAAGCCCTTTAAAACAATTTGATGTTAGCTGAAAACTGCCACCTCTGTGCAGAGCACCGAAGCAAACAAGCCATGCGCTCCCAAATAAGAGTTACACTTGTTAAATGTGCTTTAGGAGAATAGAACGGGGCATGACAGAAAAATGCTCAAGCAGGTAACGGCACAGTTACTCCAGGTAAGGAATGCAATGCCACTGCTCATTATCATGCAGATAATTTCTTGCGATTCAAACAAAACCATGCGCATGCGCAGTCCCAATACGCAGGTCAGTTTGTTTTGTTCTGTGTCTAGCCAACAGCAGGACATGCCATAAAGCCCTATTAAGTTTCTTTTCCCATGTTCATTGTTTACAACTGCCACAACCTGACCTTATCACTTTACAGATGCTATGTGAGACCTAACCAGGTCACTCTGGAACAATCATGATCATGTACGTTGCCTTCTATGACGTTCAGCATTTTTTCCGGAATAGTACTTTTTCAATACTGCACTAAGCACGAATTGTGTAGCTTTGCTAACTAACTGAATATGATAATGTATACACAAATAGTGAATTAAATATGAACCAAACTGAACCAAATCAAACCAAATCGAATAAGACTAAGGTATTTTCACGAGTATTTACTACTTGTGCAAATATTCAAGAAAAACGAATCATCATGTGATACAGCGAGATCCCAGCGGCGACGCTGCAGTACGGCGCTACAACTTATGCAGTTGCTGCTATGGCTGCCAAAAGACGCATTAGGGGCATCCTACAATATTAAATCTATGCTCATCATATGATATGTATGAGAAAATTACCATCTGCAACTAATGACAACAGCGAATACATAACACCCCATCTCAGTAGACGACAGGGTCCAAAGCATCGCATGAGCCATGGCATCAGTGATGCCTCTATCAAGGCACAGTTTGCTAAACAGGCTTGAGCATATACATATCGCCCAACAATCCTGACAACAATCATTTTCGCCAAACAATTTAGTGATTTTGGTACATTTTTTAAAAAATTAATTTGGCAGTTGAAGGGTTAACTGCACAGGTACAAATATGTGAGCTACCGCCAGTGAGATTAACGTGCGCACAAGACACTACTGCAAAATGCGTGACACTGTCCATGCCTTTGTTAGGTCCATGCCGAGCTTGAGTTTGGACAGTAGCTGCAATATGGCATCCTTGTTCTCCTCGGTTGGAATTGCAGCGTCCTCGTCGTCACTCTCGTCTTCGTCGGGCACCTCGCCAGAATTGTTGGCATTCCCTGCTGCGGAAAGAGAAATGATGCTATAGGCATCCCGCCTACAATGTTGTGTGCCATTACTCAACTCATAAAACATGCAAAAAAAAAAAAGAAGGAAACGAAAAAGCTCCACAGATGCAGAAGGCAGCAATGCAAGATCAGTATTCAATGAAAATGGTTCCCACATGCTCTCACATGCATGCATCGCATGTCAATGCATGCCAGAATAACTCTGTCGCTTGTAAAAAACTTTGAGCAAAAAAGCCCACTTATTAAGCCCAGCTAGAAGCTTGCCGAAGGGTATGTCTCAATCTGTTTTTCCAGGCTCTGAATGCAGTAGGCACAAAATGAAAGTGGCTTCACTTGAACCAGTATCTCTTTGTGCAGTGCCCAATGGAGTACTAGCGCTACTCTAAACAGACGCCTCGAGACAGCTGTTCAAATTGAGCAGAGAGTTGAGATTAGGTAACCAACAATATATCACTGAATATACACCTGTGTTTTGACTCCAACACAATGCCCAGGAGTTACGCCGGCTATGGCTACGGTCACTCCACAGGCATGAAATCTGCATGTAACTTCTCATCAAAGGACTGTGTGGCATTGATACCCCCGAGGGGCCAGGGAGATAATTAAAGCATTATTAAGAGTTCGCTAAACCTCTGCTCATTGTATCATGCATACTACAGGCAGCAAACATCAATATCAGCTCATTCAGGAAGAGCTGTACGAAACAGCTCTGCTGCAGTGCTAACCATGCAGACAC
The DNA here is from genome assembly GCF_052857255.1 of Amblyomma americanum. Classification (NCBI taxonomy): domain Eukaryota; kingdom Metazoa; phylum Arthropoda; class Arachnida; order Ixodida; family Ixodidae; genus Amblyomma; species Amblyomma americanum. The sequence goes on along the minus strand of NC_135507.1, from coordinate 31,545,456 downwards.
GAGCCCTTCCATTGCAACACAGCTGTTTGTTCTCTATTAAAAATGTGCGCTGAATACTGACTATTTAATTTGTCAGCTTTATTCTTTTTTTTTTCAAACTGCAGCCTGCCTTCGTATCTTATTTAAGCTTCAAGCAGGACATGTGGAAGCCATAAATAAAAAAGATAGAGAGAACTCCCTCATTGTTTTTCTAATCTTGAGTAACTGATTCAGAGAATCAATTTGTATGAAATCCCCCAGTAAAACTTCCCTGTCACTGCTAGGACACTGAATTAACTGGCAGGCACAACAGCTCAGTAGGCGCTACGCCACCTGTTGCATCTCCATCAGACTCAAATGTCAAGCTCCACAGCTGGAGACAGTGGCATTCAGTAACAAAAAGCACCTAATGCGTGCATTGTGCAGTCATGCACCTGTGAACCAAAACTTGCTGTTCCTGGCATAAAGTTCACACACTTGTCAAGTGTGGCAAAATTAGTAACTTTAGCTTCCCGAGTGTCAACACTGATGTTCGGGCTTCAGTTTATGAATTTAGCAGAAAACAGGCGAAGCACGCACATTTCCAATCCAATGGATATGAAGCAAGTCACTGTCTAGAAACTATGTGTCGTGCAACTCCTATGCTACAATGCACTGTTACAGGCCCATTCTCGCAACAGTGCTGCAGCTAAATCTGCACAGCACTGAAGATGCCAGCTTTCCCCTCCCTTTGCTCGTTAAAGGTAGTGCATGGCAGCATGCATGAGAGCTTATGAGAAACCACAAAAGGTGTTGCTCAGGCTTTGGTTTAACTAAACACTGCTGCCTAAACTAATAACTAGAATGCCGGCTTAGGGTTGCTAGTTACGCATTCCAAGCTAATCGAGCACAAGTAATGACGAGGCACACGTGAAACTTCCGCAACATGCATTTTGCGTTTGTGTTTCATCTGTCTCGTGTCTTCTTTTTCGCACTACTCAACTAGGAAACAAGACCGATCCCTAAATTTTTACCCTCCCACTCTTACTGCAGTCATGAACCGCCCCAGTGAAATCATCCGTAAAGAAGAAAACACTTTTCTCACATGCTCCTGTCCGCCTAACCTGCACAAGACTAGCACTATTGGCAAAGTCGTCGTTTACAAACCGCCAATTCACGTCATACAAAGCGCATCCAGCACACGCATGCTACTTACTGTATCATAGACGACTGCGTATGACATGCGAAGGCCTGCACTACGACTACCATGAAGCCAAGAAGACACGGGCGAATGTGAAAAGGAAAAAGATCTTTTATTGGTCACAGTGATTTGTTCCGTCGACAGAGCAAAACAAGCCCCTCTGCACGTTGGCCGTTTAGTTCTGCGCCCGTGTTTCTCTTCGACAGCCCAGCAAAACCCTGCTCAGAAGAAGCTGTTTGAGCACTTTTGATCTAAGGGGCACATAAAGGTGAGCATGCCCAGTTGAAATTCATCGAGTGATGTTGAACACATGTTGTGAGAGAGGTATAAGCCCCAAAAGATTTTGTCAGCTAAGGATATAATCTATGCCCAATATTACTAGGTTGCCTCAAAAGAGACTGCATCAAATTCCTAGTTGTTCTGAAGATGTCAAAAAGACGAGAAGAGGTAAAAATCTGAACTACTAATTGAATGTAGGAAGAAAGAAATGCTCATCTTTTGTAATATGTCACAAGTCTTGCTACCAGACACACTGCGCATGTCAGGAATAACTAACGCCAATGCTAGCACGCTGCCGTGCAGTTCAAAAGTGTTATACATACTTTCCATGGCAAGTACATGCTCTACTAAGTGTAAAAGAGTTGAAATGCAGTTTAAAAGATTTGTTGCATCAGCGTTGTAGAGCACAGCTATGGAGACTAAGCGGTGGTAGCAACATCACCAATGGTTGCCATTTCTTTGACGCTATGCTTATGTGCAACGGTGACCGATAGTAGACCAACATGACATTGGACTCCGATTAAGGAACCATCATCGTGGCAAGCCTTAAATAATGACAATGTAAGGCCCTACAAACCTAGTGCTCTCAGTCAGCCGCATCGTAAAAGTCAGTAGTCTTCAGAAAGAATGTCTGACTACAGTCGTATTGACTCTCCAGTAAGAAGGAAAAAGATGATAGTACTATCGACGTTTAGGCTGTCTATCATCAAATCAGCCTTAAAGAAGCACTATGGTCAATTGTTGTTATGACTTTATTCTGCAGAACAGGATATCTAGAACACCATTAGACCATTGAACTCCAGACCCAAGCTTTCATTTACCTATAAAATGTTCAAGTGAGTAAAACACCTCCTGGCACGACGGGTGTTCCCACGAGTTACTCGCATGACATAACAATAGAATGCATGCCATGTCACATGTTGGCATGCCTTGTCACATGTTGGCTCAGAGGTCCTTGCCATTAGCGAAGCCGTACAGAAAGTTTCTACCGCAACAAATACTGCCCTAACTGCCCCCGTTAGCAGTTTTACAATAAAGTCAATGATAATGCTGCCAGACATGCTGAGTGTGCTGAAAATACAACAGGCTTGGTGCTTCTTGAGCGTAAAATAATTTTTTAAAAAACTAAAAGTGGTCTCAAGGCCATGAACTCTTCTTGAAAGCTGGTACTTCACAGTAACGATGTGTTACAACAATAGCTTCATGAAGTGGCCACTCTCAACTAACGTTCCAAAGGGTCACTGCCTGGCCAGGCTGGTAAATGCCACCATTGTTCCTCAAGTCAAGACGGCCACAATTGTGAGCAATGTGTAATCAGTGTGGACGTGTGTCAAGTTGCTGTCAATGCTTGTCACAAAAAAAAAAAAAAAATACTCAGCTATGCCTGAGAAGAGTGCTGGACAGAGCTAACCGGTGCATCCACCACCTGTAACAATGAGCTGTGCCAAAACTGCATTGTCTACCGACCCAAGAAGTAGGTGTGGCACGGCAAAAAGGGACAAGTACAGTAGTAATACTGCTTAAACGAGGCACATTTGTAAAGTGGTGCCGGAATCGAAATCCCGACAGATGACTGCAGAACCTTGCCCCACCTGCCACTTTCCAAGCAACAGAAGATGCCAGCAGATCTACATAAGTGTAGTGCTACACCCCACCCCTATCTTTTTCAACCTCAATACGTGCGCTGGCAAGCGTAAGAACAGAGATGCCAGTCTGTGCTTTAGCTCATAAGTGTGCCATTTAGCACCACCGAATTTGGCAGACGGAACGGTTTCGTTGGCGCTCTGTGGCGACGGTGAGTTTCACCATTTGTACGAGCAAGAGAGACGCTGCAACCCTCACAGTAGCCGGCACTTTCGTCAGCTTGCGGGACCGCCGACGTTACCTGGGCCAGACAAACCGCTGCTCGAAGTGGCTGCTGTTTGGCCTAGCTTACAAGAGGGACCCAGTTCACCACCACCGCCATCCGATACACTGCAAAAGAGAATAAGCAGCAGGAAAGAGGGACAGTCTCAAATACCAAAACTTTCCGACTAAAATGCTTCTGTAAACTCTCGTCTTAGTATGTAACCATCGCACAAACTTGAGCATACTGGCTCACCGTTCCAAAACCGCAGTGTAGTGACAGACAAGAAAAGAGGTGTTGGCAACAAGGCACTAACTTTCAAGTTTTTTTTGTTTAGTAAATTTGCAGCTATTTCAAGCACAGTTTACCGCCACAGCGCACCAAGTGACGTGTGCGATTTTCAAAAGTTTGAAGGAAGATTTTTTTTTTTTTCAGCCTCAACTCGACAGCCCCGAATCGTCGATTAAATGTTCCAAATTAATGCATTAGAGCATCAAATGCACTAAATGCAGATGGCAGATGCAAAGAGATCCATCAACGTCAGATAAATAAAATATGTTAAAGCACGTTATAACTCTAATGTAAATTGTGCGGTTCAATGTGCCAAAGCGATACATGGGCTATGAGGGACACCATAGTAGAGGGCTCTGGGTTAATTTCGGCCACCTGGGGTTCTGTAACATGTGTCGAAATTGCACAGCGCATGAACGCCCTTTGAATTATGCCTCAACTGAAATGCGGCGGCAGCGGCTGGGGCTGAACACAGGTACACCGGCTCAGTAGCAGAGCATCATAACCAATGAGCAACCATGGCGGATATAAATCTCTAAATGAAATTTTTTTTGCGTATTCATTAAGACAAAGCTACCAAACATTGGTTTTTTGGCAACTTGTTGACTGAGCCCAAGTCTTGATTGACCTCACTGTTATGCCAATGTAATAAGCCAAAATAACAGCAGAAACACTGAAAGGCAAAAAAAAAAACTGATAAATTTAAAAACTCTTGAGTAGTGGAAATATGCACAACAACAAAGTGCAATGTATCATGCTGGCAATTATAGAACGAGCATGTAAAAACAAATGTACAATTTTGTAACTTTTATTGTCTTCATCACACAGTTTAATCACTTCAAATTCAAACTTCAAATTTCATTTTACTGTTCAGTGTCTCTGTTTCTTGAGTAGCATCCCCCCCCCCCCCCCCCCCCCCCCCCCCCCCCCCAACAGGATGGGATTCCGTCATACTCTCGACTTCGTATACAACAAGAATACAGGTTTTCTTGAGCAAGAAACAAAAACCTCACAAGTTAACCCCACAAGTTACTGCAAAGATCAAACAAAGATTTGCAATAAGTTTATTTAGCAGAAATTCATCAGTACATGCAGCTCGCTAAAACCTCTGACATAGTATTTCCTAAACAAAATTTACCCTACAAATCTCAATAACATAACCAGACAAGTGATGACGAAAATATTTGGGTCCATTATGAGCACTACCACAAAACAGAGCATGGTTGCAAGTTCTGACGCATTAGAAATACTACTTAGTGACCCTCTAGTCACTAAGTGCATTCTTTTTGATTTCAATACCACAAGGCTGATGGAAATAATTTAGAGGAACGCCGATGCTAAACATGCAACTATTTCAGGTCCTTTATGTGCTTGAAATTACATCTTGCGGAATCACTCTGCCACGTGCAAAGAATTCACACACAACAGCAGCAGGCTTGTATGAATACTGCATTCCTCAGCTGTACCCACCACAAGACGAACTTGCACAGCCAAGCCAAACTCAGAAGTCAAAAGGCAAGAAAAAGTCTACTACACTTACTTTTCCCCAAAGTGTGCTGCCTCCAGCCATTCAACCGTGGAGTTGGCAGGCAAACCGGCAGGATTACAGTGTGCCTGTCAAAAAAATAAAAAAGATATATATATATATATACTGGGCATTTTGCCAAAATTTATAGCATTTGATAAAGACGCAAAAAGGGGAGGAAAAAAGTGGTCACGGTAAAGAGCACATTTTACAGCAAGAGCTGTTCATGCGAGCCTCGCCATGCTGGTGCCTCAGTGAAGCCTGGTGCTCCATACGTGCAGCTGTGCTCCACACAGGCTCATCTGAACAGGTGCAGCACCCGGCTTCGAAGAGGTGACCTTGGCCACGCACGGGCCTTCAACGACCCACTGGGACAACATGGGTAGTATGGCATGCAGCTGAACGGCTCTCGCTGAATAATGTGCAAAGCAACTTACGCTTAGCACGGCCGAATTTCTTTTTAATACCAATTTCCCCCTCGTGCAACAGACCCAGGACAGAGAATAGACATCCCCGCTACCATTTCATGAAATTGACGACTATATTAAGTGGCTTGTTTTGCACACTGGAACTTGGTGTGAGCACTGCCACCTCCGACACACTCCTCCCATCTGCCCGGCTTCCTCACAATTCATAGTTCACTGGGAGAAGGCAGTGCTGATAGCTTTGACGACTGTCCTCTGCATTCCCAAATGTGATAGAAATGGTCAAAATGTAGGAAAGTTATAGTGCTGTTTATGGCGAATTTTTCTGGCAAACCATGCTTTCCCTTCTCCAACCAGTCCTTTCGGAGACCAGGTCAATGTTCTGCCAATCTGGCAGAACGTCGTTAATGCACAGTTTGCAGGAATTCGGATCACGCACCTGGTGGTAGCGCACGGTAACCAACAGCAAACTGCACATACTTCTGTGAAAAAAGATCTGCCTTAGTTGTCACTCAAGATGCTTTCGGTCCCGCAGTAGCAGTAGTAATTCAGCATGGGGCTCCACTAAGATCACCACCTCTACAATGCGTTTATTTACATCAGTATTCTTGCAATAGAGGTACCATTGGTACACTTTAAAAAGTTCTGAAAGTTTATAGTTTATGGGGGTTTAACGTCCCAAAGCGACTCAGGCTATGAGAGACGCCGTAGTGAAGGGCTCCGGAAATTTCGACCACCTGGGGTTCTTTAACGTGCACTGACATCACACAGTACACGGGCCTCTAGAATTTCGCCTCCATCGAAATTTGACTGCCACGGCCGGGATCAAATCCATGTGTTTCGGATCAGCAGCCAAGCACCATGACCACTGAGCCACCGCGGCGGCCCGAAAAAGTTCCGAAAGAGGTGGATAACCAGACCTGCACAGTTTGCTGCAGGTTTGGTAACGAGAGCCATTATATGTAGCAAACGCATGCGGTCAGTCCATTGCTTGAGTCTCTGGGTCTAAAGCAAGTGCACGATAATGCAGAGCAGACAAATAGACAAACTGCGCAGGAAGCCTCTGCAAATTGCTGGTTGCCAATCACGACCACTGGCGTCTATGCCGATTCTTGCACAACACCAGCACCAGTTTGTCCTCGTCTCACATACGTAAAAGTAGCAACAGTTTAAAGTGTTTCATCTTCCACCTAAGGTGGATTTTTGTTTTTACCACGTATACATATATTTTCATGCTCTATGGCGAAATCTCAGTTGAGAGCTCAGCACTTGTCCGTAGTCTTTTTCTGCCATGTTTTCACCATGCCCACGTTTTCTCCTTTCATCTGTTGCCAGTTTTTGCACTGCACCGCAGTTTTCACGCACAAACACAGACACTGGCATGCACACACAAGCAAACATAACCACAGAAAAAGGATGCATTAAACAAAAATTAAGAATCATTGAGTTCCAAGCTTCTCGGGCTTCCATTATTTAGCTGCGGAGCTACTATGGCTTAAGCGGTCAGCCAGTACATTAGATTCATCAGCAGCAAATCTAGGGCCCGCAGAGATTATGCTTAAACCGTAACCGCAATTAGCACATGTTAATGCTACACTACAGGTGGGCACGCTTTTCTGGGCGCGTACAGGAGGCCTCTGTCTATTGGCAAAATAAGTGAAGTTTTTCGTACTGCCGATGTAACCCAAAGGCATTCATTCATTGGAGTATGCACCAAATTTGTGCCTTCCCATTGAGGGCAGTAAGGAAGGGGGCCGTGCTCCATCATCCAAACTTTGCAGGCCACACTACTAGGCAGAAGCAACACACCTTGCTTTCTTGTAGAATGTTGAGGCACTGCTCAAGGCACATGACAGTGGCGCACGACGTAGCCTTCAGCAACAGCATGTCCTGGCAATGACAAAACGGCGTGACCCGCGTCACATCTTGGATGCCATGTTGAATGTCAGTGACAAGAAACGGCCACTCACAGCACAACACTCACCCGGTCATAACACTTGAAACCAGAGCCATGGCTCGGAAGCCCCTGCAATGAAAGCACAGACAAAAGAAGGCAAAGTGAAGACCATGTTCAACAGGACGCAGCAACAAGAGAAGTCATAAAAACGCACCCTTCGCACAACATACATACCGTCCACAGTGTGACACAGCAATCCAAAATGTTTGGAGCAGGAATTAAACACTACGGTGGGAACATTTCCTCAAAATGTGAGGACAATCGCAACAAATGGGTGCAGAAAAAAAAAATTCAGAGAATGTCTTGAGGGTGATGCAAACTTCACGCATGTCAAATGTACAAAGTGGAGAAAACTGGTGTATATAATTCATCACCACTACAACTGCATTGTCAACAGCAGTGTAGACTACTGCAAAGGCAGAAGCACATATGTTTTTGTAGCCTAACGCCAATATGCCACCTGCTCTTTGAACAAAGTGCCTAAAAACAAAACTTTGAAAATTGAATCTCATGATTCCCAATATCAAAAACGACTGGAAAGCAGCCACCCTTTCTTTTCCTGGCTAGTACTGACAACCAGCCTTAAAACGCCTAAATCAATACTTGAGCCCATGCATCAAAAGGCAGAGCAAAGTGGAAACCTTCTCGGGGAACGCACAAGAGCCACAATAAGGCATAAAGTGTTTGGACGGATTTATAATCTTCAAAGCCTGTGGCTTGGCTTTCACCTCATTCAGCTTTCTAGCAGAGTGGACATCATGGCACATATATGAGTCAACAACCTCTCATTTTATAAGCTCACTGTATCACTGTATCAAGCAACATAAACCTGCAGCAGCTCATGGAGTGAGTCAGTGCCTCAACTACCAATAATGACACCTCCAGGCCGATGCAACCAGCTCAAGCTCTTGCCCTAGTGCTGTTCCACCACCAATGTAAAATGAAAAAAAATGAATGAATGAATGAATGAATGGTTTATTTAGATAGGGAGGCTCGATGCTTTTTGCAGGGAAAACTGGGTTGTTAAGGAAAAACGAATGCTCCGTTACTGTCTGCCAAGCTGTCCGACTCCTTCTGCTGGTATGCTGTGCCCATGTTACTTTTTCCTAGTTCCACAAAACTAGCAAAAATAGTTTACTAGCTATGAGCTACAGCTCTGTGTTTTTCAATGTACCCACAAGTTAGGTATACACTGTAGCCTTGCATGCATTGTACCCCCATGCATACTGGTGAACACAGTTTCCCTTTAAGCACTGTTACATACCTCAATAGACTGGGCTAGACTGTGGTAGAGTCTCCCAGCACGTGCCAGTATATCCCGCACCGAGGAAAAGGCCTCAGCTGGCGTCGCACTCGGCTCGCTGTGTGCACCCATCCCGGTCGTGTACCATACCGTCTGCGAACTCTGGGTCGAACCACTTCCCTTGTCCTGCGGCACCACACCTTCGTGGGGCCCACGGATTTCACGTGGCAGCAGCGGAGGGTTTTTCTGCAAGTGTAACATATTGCATGTGGAGGATCCCACACACACTTTTCGCTTTGTATTATCTCCTGCACCTTCAAGATGCAGCATTTTCTTTTAATCGCTCAGCGATAACTAGCAAAGATTGGGAGATTTAACGTCTTTATAGCAACAACATTGTTGAAGCACTCACACAAGAGCAGTGCACTACTTCTGCTAAATTTGATCGCGACAGATGCAAATAAAATTTGAAAGAGCTTGCTTTTGCACACAGATGTGCATACCGATGCTCATTAAATAGGCAGCTCACTTCTTTCCTTGAACAAAACAGCAATTCAGCACACCTATCTGCTCTCATGTAAACAAACAACACGCCTATGCTTTCATCAAGCTCGCAGGGAAAAGAAGAATGCCCCAAAGGCTGCTCCGATTATGTCCGTATAAAACCACAGCTCGGGAGTTTTTGTCAATACCACCTTTTTTACTTTAGAGCCTAGCACTTTGATAGTGAGTTTGCAGCTCACAGTTATCAAAGCGTTCACGTGGTTAACAACACACGGCATGACCTGCAAGCATAACACGGAAACCGATGTCCGCAACTTCTTTGGGCTCAAATGTGACCATTGTGCCATTGGCAATACACACCTGGGCTATGGTCTTTGTGTGGTCTTCTGCGACTTTGCGTAGCCTATTAATCCAGAATTGCCTCTCCTTCGCATCCTGACCTGAAGAACAATAGCAATGGTGAATGGCCAAACTCGTGTGCCCATTTTCCGCTCGAGAAAAAATAAGCACTTACCTCTTAACTTGTACACTTCCCCACAGGCAGCACTGACAGTGAACATCTGTCCATCTTCATCACTCGGTGAAATCACGGCGCCCTGTTCAAATGGAGTAAAAATTTAGTGAAGTTAAGAAACTCAAATTACGTGTGCAATATGAGGGCGTGTCAGAGCATGAGCATACAGGTAAACAAATAAGTATATCTGAAAACTTGCCGCAAGATGAACTGCTCCCCGAGGCTTGCCCTTCTTGACTTCATCCAACTGAAAAGCCGAAACGAAGAGGCATATGTGATGAGCACGCACCTGCAACCGATCGCCCCAACATTTAACTTACCATGTAGTATTCCAACATTCCAATGTCCGGATTAAGCACAAACCATCTGTACTGCCAGCCTTTGACGACGTTCGTGTACTTGTACAGCTGACCTTCTAACGGTTGCCTGAGGGTCGGAATAAAGTACAGAAAGCAGTTAAGCACTAAGCGCGAAAAAAAAAAATATTTCTGGCTGTTCGCAACCATTCAAGCGTGAACAGCAAGGAAACAAGTGAAACCTCTAGCTGGCAAAATTCGTAGCGGCGACACATTACTGCAACGTGAAAATAAACCACATACAGGTCGTATATGAGTGAGACGTTAACAAGATACTGCTGAGACACTTACCTCATTTTGTTCTCTTCTTCAGCATCAAGTTCCTGCGAACAACAAACACGAAGAGATGGTGAGTTCGCGAGTGGAAGTAGGTTAGATTGGACGCCTCGCGACACATAGTCCAGCGATGCACAGTTGACATGAGGCAGTCAGTAGCGATTATGAACCTTGTGCGAAGAAAATGCTAGCTGAGGACACCGTTAGCGACCGCAGCTTTCGGGTTTATCAAGGCAAGCCCGAAACGGTCACGGGATAGACCGCACGGGGCGGTGACACAAGCTGCGAGCTCGAAATTCCGTAGCTTGGTTGTCCATTTCGGCCGAATGTATTTACCTCGAACAAAATCATGACTACTCCAATACGCCGAACTTTCTCTTCTTCACCCACATGTAAAGCATCATCACCTGTCTACGAGAGATGTAAACCACCTACCTCGTCGTCCGCCATTGCACTTGATCGACTCGATCATGAACATGGCATAAAAACTGCCAGTAGTTCTAGTACGGCATACGAAAGTCGTCGTCCAATCGCTTCCTTTCCGCGGAAAACAAACAGACACCGGCATTGCGATAACACATGCCAACCTTTTAATAAAAAATAATATGATGTGAGCGCCCTCCCGCGAAAGAAACTACAAGTTAGATACTGCTCAAAAGCAATGCTCAAATGTAAGCTTAATTTTGCTGACAAGATCCCCGCAAGAGACCGCGTCGAACGCATTTTTTCTAAAATGTCTTTTGTTACAGCGTTGCAGTAGCTGGTTGTTCCAGTAAGGCTGGAAAACTTGGCTCTCAAGCAGGTGCATAGCAGTGCAGCATAGAGCTGCAAAGATATATAGCAGCACGGTTCAGAAATAATTTCTCTCTAAGAATTAAACAACCGATTATTGCGCAGCCGGACAAGAGTTATTTGTTTAACTAGCACGTCTCTTAGTTTCTTTTCCCAAATCGCCGTATTTCAAATACGTCTAATGGACCACTTCAGATTTGTTTTATTTATGCGCAAGAGCCGAGTTATGTATTAAAAAATTTCATTCATTGTCGCAGTTTCAATCGGCGCGTTCACAAATTCACTTCTGTTTACTTTATTTGCTCCATTTCCTTTCTTCGCATGAGTTCTCCAACATGCACTCTGCGTATGACAGACATTTCGATAACATTCTGTTCGAACAAATTGCCTGGCAAACCGCGAGCGTGCGCTAGTGCCGCTGGGTTTTTCTTCCCTTTAAGAAAGGAAATGCATGATGAGGATCGTCGACTAACGCGATGGCCTTGAACAGAAAATTGACTCGTACGCCCGACCATCGAGAAAGAATGCGCCATATGAGGAACGCCTCTTCCGTTTCTTCGGCGCCGATGCGCCTGCGTCGTCTGCTAGCTTTGCTTTCAAGCTGTTTTTTTTTTTATGCGAAACGCCATTACTGCACAAAGGAGATCCCCTGGGGTGTCAAGTTGCGACCATTGGTGAAGGTTCCCCACATTCATGTGCAAGGGTCGACCAGCTGCTCTGAATCCGGGCCGCCTACGCTGCAGCGTAGCGCGCGCGCGGGTGCAATGAACTGTGCAGTACGAACGCGTCCCGAGCTTGAGCGAAGAGAGGCCCCATGTGCAGCGCGCAACAACGCCGATAAATCCGGCCCGCAGATGCGCTACACATTTCGGGCATGGGCGCTTCCGATGTAGTTCAGCCGGTGAAAAGCAGCGGCGAAAGCGAACGGGGCCCCCCGACTCCTCCTCGCCCAAATTGCCCTCCTTGGCGGTGGGCGGAGCCAGCCGGGCAAGTTAAAAAAAAAAAAAAAATCTCTCCCTCTGGCGCCTCTCCGGCAAATCGAAGTGGCCTCGCGCGCACAAAGGCGCAAAGGCTCTTCGCATTGTTTACACGCGGAGGCATGCGTGCGTGTGTGAGCGTCGACGGCTGCTGTTGCCACTGTTGCTTCTGCAGCGGCGCAGGCTGCGGTGACGCCAAAGGAAACATGCCCTAGCCGTCAATCGCGGGTAGCGACGGCGACGACCATGAGCGCGACGGTGGACGCGAGCCCCCCGGCTCGCCTCCGGGCCCAGTGCGCCCACGTCGTCGACAACGAGTGCTACATCGTGGATCCCGAGACCCGCGTCACGTACCGCCGGGGAAAGTTGCTCGGAAAGGTGAGCCGCTCGAGCGCCGATCAGCGCGACGCTCCGCTCTTGCACGCATCGGAGACGCGAACGCGAAGCCGCCGCGCGTGACTGTCTCCCACCTGCGCCCCCCTTTTTGCTTGTTCCTTCTGGAGCTGGGGCGATGCCTGTTGTGCTGGCAGAAAAGTTCAACGGGGCACCTGCCTACGCTGCTGGGCTTCTTGATGCAGCATGCCTTTCTTATCGCGATCGTCGACCGGTGTCTCCGTGCTCGACAAAGGGAAGGCGTAGTGGACGCCCGAGTCAGTCAATGTAAACATCAGCTGGTCGCTGAGACAAACATTTACTTATCTCGCCCTGTGCTTTTCCGGGTTCGTTGCCAAGTTCAATGTTCAAGTGAACGCGCGGCCGTTCTTACGAGCGCTCCTCCATGGCCACGGTCTCGTGGAGGCTAGCACGCTCGTTACCTAAAGCTGATAACAGCGTTTATCATCCGCTATCATCGGCAATGTGCAGTAGAAGAGAGATCGGCATTTCGTGCCGCACGTATATCTGAGGTTACTTTTCAAAATCTCATTTACAGCAACTTTCGTCGTCTTGGGCAAATATAATGTATACACACTCACACACACTATCTGTATGAAGAGGGGCGTGCTTCTTCATGGATGCAATAAAACAGCCCTGGTAAAACATGGCTTCGAAAGAAAAAAAGATTATATTCGAGGCAGCAGCTTCAGTGTTTCACAAATTCTAGTACAGAAAATGCACAATGTCTTCAGGGTCCGCATACAGAGCACTGCAGTGTACTTATTTAGCTTGTGACACATGATGGGCTCATGCAAGTGAAGCATGTAATGTACGAGCAGTTTAGTAATTGTTTTTTTTTTGTTCCTCACACAAGTAAACCAACTGATGGGCATGCAGAAGAGGCAGCCATGTCCATTAGCACTATGTATGTGTTATGTGAAAAAGCAAGTTTTTTTTTTTTTAGTGCCTCATTTATGCGATTTCATTTGAGGTGTGAAAGTCTAAAATGATTTGTTTTTCAACTGTGCTTTCTCTAAAAGTATCAGCTGTAAGCATGTACCATGCTATTACATGAAGGTATCGCCTCATACACCTGGGTATCGCCTCAAACAAGTTGGGTGCGGGTGCTGTTATGCATGGAACGTAAAAAGCAACAGGAGGCAATAAAAGTACAATGACGATTAACAAAGCTCTGCATGTGTGCATCTTCAGCACGGCGCTGCAGTCAGCTAAGAAGCTAAACAACAGAATTAAAGTTTCAGTACTGTTCTCCACAGCTGAGCCATAGTGCTAGAGCTGTGCACATTTAAGTATTTGGAAGATGGGACATTGAAGAGAAAGACCCACCATGCACATTTTCCTGTATGATTTGTAGTAGTCATTTAAGCCGCTTAAGGATCTCAGGTGCACAAAATCAGCACCCAAATGGCCGTGCCTTATTTTTCGTTTATTTAGCCACCTGTAATATTTAGATATCCCTCGGACATCGTATAGGGGATTGCGTGACCCTACCTGGCATAGGACATGGTAATTTTGAGAGATATGGGAAAGGCCTCTGCCGCACAGTGGGCATACATTATACTGTTGATGATGATGATTATCAAGACGGGGCTGAAGGGTCAACTTTTGAACCACTGCATCGATCTTGTTGAAGCTTTCAGAGATGATGTATCCTCATGCCTTTAGAACATAGAAAAAGTTCAATACGTATTCCCTCTAAAAAACTGTATTGACACCACAGTAAACTAATGAGTGTTTTGTTTACAACAGCTATCATTTTGAAAATTATAACATTTTTTTTAGTGCAGACGGCCCAAGGAGAGCCTGCTGTGCAGGATAAAAAGAACAAATTAGTGTTTTTTTTTTAATTGCACCGTTTCAAAGCTCTTTTTCATCTTTTCTGCCGTCACCACTGTTTAAATTTCAGATAACTTGCAGTAAAAACAAAAAGATTTTGAACATTAAGTAGCTAGTCATGTTCCTCATAAAATATTGGTTCAGTAAGTGCCTTCAGAGTAAATCTTGACGAAGCAGTATCAAAATAGTTTTTCTGAATCTGCAGTCTGACCTAAAAATGGAAACTGATGAAAATGAGTTTCAAGAGTTTTGTATTATTATGCAGGCTTTTTCTTAAATGAAAAGCCCTTCCTACATGGGTAGGACTTACTTTGATTGCAGCAATGCTCTGGGCACAATTTCTTGTAGTTTTTGTCAGTTATTTTTCTCTTCAAGTGTTGAACAATCACGTTTTTGGTCGGAAACTCGCGGAAATAAGCTTGACCATAACAATACCTAGCGTAGACGGCAATAAAATCAATAGCTGGCAAACAAAGGCAGTGAATTGGTCAAAAAGTCATGTGATGCGTGTTCGTTAATCGCAGCCTTTTTTTTTTTTGCCTTCCAAAGGTAGGATTATGTTGCTTTTGCTGCAATCTGAACAGAAGGCTTGAACAGGCTAGATTGCACAAAATCGAACTGTAATCTGCCTTTCCCTCACCGCACTGCACACTTATAAACGTTTTTGGGCACTGCTACCACCATGGGAAAAAACGTTTTCTTTTTTTTTCTTCACCTCATATAATGGCCAGACTTGGAAGTGAGGTTTCTTTTAAGTTGAAGAACCTGGTAAAACCAAAATGCAGAAATATGTTTTGAATCATCATAATTTTTGCTCTGCGTCATCACCCTAAAGTAACCTCAGCACTTAACAGGTACAGGTTACAGAAATGTAGGGATTTGTATGCAGAGAAAAGAAATGGGTAACTTATACGGTAAGCATGAATCTCTCAAGTAGAAATGGCTAATAAATGTTTACCCCCCCCCCCTCCCCCCCCCCCCCTTTTTTTGTCTCACATGGACCTTGGTCACTGCCCGTACACTGATAGAATCAGTGAGGCAGGCAAGCGTCCTGGCTAGGCAGTGCACTGTGTAAAGTCGTACAGAAGGGGATGATGACAGCCATTTAGGTAATGAGAGCTTCCTTGGGTGTGGGAAGAAGGAATATGTGGACAGCGCACTGTTACAGTGTAGACAAAAGCACCCTGCTATGTTAGAGGAGCTGAAATGCATTATATCGTTGAACCTGGTGCAATGCATCTGGAAACCGCACAACATTGATGGTATGTTACGCTTTATGAAAAATGTGTGCCACCACCTTTTCTGTCAAAACATATTAGCCGAGTGGACTGGAATAGGGCAGGTATAGGAATGGGAATATGACCTGTTCAATAAGGCTGTTGTGTAGCTACTGTTAAATTCACATTGTGAAAACTAGAATTGAAACTGTGAGCATGAAAAGAAGAAACTTTTAGGTAGTATAGTTGATAAGTACATTAGGGAGTGTAGATTTGTGCTTGGAGTATACTTGCTATGGTACTTAAGGGAGTGTAGTATCATACACAATTCTACTTGCCACCATAGTTCGGTGCTTGTCATTGTCACGTTCGTGTACTACTCACCGTTTCTCTGTATTTTGCGACTGTCCTGTTGCCGTGGCATTAAAACTTGTGTATTAGTTAGCCATTTTGTTGATCATAGGTATTACCCAGCTGTGTGCACCTATTTGCATGCAGTTCCTGTTCTTTGGTCTTTACTAGTGTTTTCATCTTTGTGTTTCTAATGCAAGCACTGTAGAGTTTGTAAAAGCAACCAGTAAATGTTCAGGCTGTCCAATTGCCCTTTCGTATTTTCTTCTTTTGTTCTCAGAGTATATCTTGTACGGTTTTTCCTGCTCTTTGCTGGCGATAATAATAAATGAGACCACAGTTATTTCAACTCGCTTGTGTTGTGAGTAGATGGAGTGTGGGGAATTCGTGCTGTGTGCCTATAATGCTGGGCACGCCGTTTTAACTAAACTTTTTTTTCTTCTTCTTTGCCTGCAGGGTGGTTTTGCGCGTGTGCACGAGCTCACTGATGTCAGGACGCAGCAGGTGTATGCGGGGAAGATCATTCCTCGTAGCCAGGTCAGCCGGCCTGGCCAGAAGGAAAAGGTGGGCGCAGCGAATCAGGATGCAATGTGCGGCTCCTGCCGAAATCCTGTTTTTAGAAGCATTGTTGTACAGGAATGGGAACTCCTGTTTGGCTTGAATGCAACCATATAAAATGTTTTATAAACTGATACGGAAGACAAATAGTTGAGGGCTCAACTATTCAATTTAAATTAAAATTCGAAACGTTTCAGAATCTATACGGGTTCGTTTTTAGCAAAACTTTAATGCGAACAGAATGTAAAGGCATGAGAAGATTAGTGTTTTCCACGTTCCTCGTGCCAACTGGTACTAATGGATAAGAACAAATTAGCCCAAATCTAACAGACTGTTGAGTCTGATTTTCTTTATAGCAGGTTGGTGGGCAGCCTCTGCGTGATGAATTAATTGTGTAGCACCTGTTGCAGAGGTGTTTGGGCAGTCTTCTAACAACATCGCATTGTGCTATTGTGAGGTAGCCGAACTAATTGCACGCCTCACATTCCATAGCTCGCCTTGTGAACAGGTGTTCTGCCCACTTGTAATATTTGTGTATGCTCCGTTTTTTGTGCATTTTGTGTGTTTTTGTATTTCTAGTATTGGTTGACACTGCATATAATGCATACGTGTAGCCACCCCACTATATCATTCCATTGAGGCAGCGTAGGATATACACATGTAAAAGATCGAAAACATCTTTTGCGTCCTGTTCTACATAGCATTGCATGAATATTGTTGGCGTTAACCGTGGATTTTCCCCAGTGTGTGAAGTTTTGCCTAGAGACTCAGAAGCGCAAGTCTGAGAGTCACCTTGAGTTGCCTTGCTGTGTCTAGCTAGTCCACTTGTCTACAGATTTTGCATGTCGAACACCTGTACATATGCAGATTCTGCGGGAGATCGACCTCCATCGACCACTGGTGAATAAGCATGTGGTGCGACTGCATGACTTTTTTAGCGACAAAGACAACATCTACATCATCCTGGAGTACTGCTCTCGAAAGGTGGGTTATGCCAGCACTGGCAGCTCGAGACATCTAAACCGTTCTGCTTGCCACGTGTGTCTTCACAGAAATCTTTGTGTGTACTTCTGAACTAGTTCACCGCATTTGTGCCTGCTATGTCAGATCTTTTAGCATGCAGAAATAAGTCACATGAGGCATTCTTGCTACAAGAGAAATGGAAGCAGTGGAGCCTTGAATAAAAACTTTTTCTTGTGGCCCCGTCATAGCCTAAAATTCAAAGGTGCTCTGCATCAGTTGCTTATTAAAAGGCAGTGCACACAGTTCAATACTAGGCTGCATGTTTAAGCTGAAAGAAGAATTTTCTTTACTGTTTCCTTTTTGAGGATTTCATACTTCGTGCACCTTGCCAAACAAGACACCTTTTGGGCGCTTTGTTAAAGGCATATTGCACACCCTGTGTTAGCACTTGTAAAAACATATTCTGGATGTTTCAAAGTGCAAACTTGGAACAAAGGTTTGGACCCCTCAGTCTGCTGGTGAATGTTTCGACAAGGGGACTTGTATTTGTCTGAGTGACTGTGGTCATCTCTGCAAACTGTGGTTTGGAGACTGCTGCCCACACTCCAACCCGGGCCCTCCTTCTTGGAGTGGGGAGCCCAATTGAAGACAGGTACCCCTGTCAATGGACTGAGGCTTTTCTCGCATCTATGCTAGGTGATTTAAGACGCTGCGACTAGACATGCTGTGACATGGCCTTGCAGTCGCTGGTGCACCTGCTAAAGCAGCGCGGCGGACAGCTGCCCGAGACGGAAGTGGCGCCACTGATGCGTCAGCTGGCAGAGGGCGTCCGCTACACCCACACCCAGGGTGTCGTTCACCGCGACCTCAAGCTGGGTAACATGCTCCTGGACGAGCACATGGAGCTCAAGATTGCCGACTTCGGCCTGGCTGCACGCGTTGCAGACGAGCCACCGCGGCAGGCTGTCTGCGGCACACCCAACTACTTGGCACCAGAGGTCCTTCGCATGGAAGGGCACGGCTTTGCAGCCGATGTGTGGGCCATGGGCTGCATCATGTGAGTGCTGGGGGGCCGCAGGGAATAGTCTTTTTCTTTTTTTTTTGGTTCCACACAAGACTCGAGAATTTTGTAAATAAAGCACGGCTCACCATTTTGAAAGTGCAGTTTTTATTCATGCAACACATAAATTTCTGTGTTAGTTTGTTAGCTCTTGTGTTCTTGTTGCTGCGTCTCCAGTTTTTCTTATGTGTGGCAGTGTCCAGTGATTACACCTGAATTAGTGTTCTCTTTTTTTCATTGTGTTTTGGACCACTAGATTAAAGGAATTTTCTTTGGTTCAGACAGTTCTGTATTCTTCCATCCCTATGAGGGCTTTCTGCTGGTGAACCTGTATAGATTACATAATCCTCATGACAGTGGAGTACTAACTGGAACCAACATTCACCCAGTTACAGCTATGTAGCTGCAAAGAAAAGCTGTAACTTTCCTCAAGATTCTTTTTTCTGGAGAAATATTTTTACGGGATTGTACATCAGGACCACAGAGCCGCTGCGAGATTAGGGAGGTTGGTGCCCCGGACCTTGTTAGATGGCTAGTTAGAGGGTCAGTTCGGATTTGTTAACAGCACTGCTGCTGATTCATTGATCGCTCTGTCTAATGTGTTGTACTATTTGTCTTCATCAGGTGTATCTTTTAAAATTGTGCTAGCATTAAGGCTTCCACTCAACCAAAAAGCCGTTGTCTCTCAGTTCATGCAGTCCCCTATCTGGCCGATTGACAAGTGGGGCAACCTGCCCACTGGATCGTTAGCAAACTGTTCACCGTGGCAGATGCAATTTCAATTGATTGGTCGCGAGAGGTTCCTCGGGAAGAGCAGCCTGGGTCTCGCAAGCCCCACCGATGGCAGCACCTTCTATTGCAGGGCAGTGGCGCATCACTTAACCATTGCACCACTGTGCTAGGAGTGGTACGAGTACTCCCAGGGGTCTATGAATAAATGAATGATGAATTCTTTTGCAGTACAAGTCTAAAATGATGCAGCATTATGCAAACTTACACCATGTGACATATCAACTAAAGTAAGCCAGTTCGAATCAAGCGAAACCATAAAAAGTCGAGATTAACCGTGCAAAACCAGGCCTAAGCGTGCTAGCGCGCAATAATTCGGGATTATCCCTGGGCTAAACTGCCCATGAATGTTTTCTCTTTAAAGCACAGTGTTCTTTTCCCTAATTGTTTTTGCCTATTGTGCTTCTCTGAATTTAGGTGTTACTTTTACTGACACTTCTTAGTATTTTTCAGCTGTTTTGATGTCATTACGGTATTCTGGCACTGTTGTTAGTGTTATTTCTGTTTTTTTGAAAACGAAGGGAATCAAACACATGCAGTAAAATAAATTGTTAAATAAACATATTAAATAAATGAACTCTATACTGACGTTGCGCTGCCAGCTCTTTCAATGGCAATGCTTGAGGCTCTTGTGACATGTTCCTGGTGTCTACTGGTCTCTGGCGATGCGGGCTGGGCTCGTTATTTCTTTTCTATCGTCCAATCTAACATATGTCTACTGGTCTGCTGTTCTTTCTGCTCTGATTTGTTCCTAGTCTAAGCAAGGCTCAATATTGAAGTTGTACTCATGACATTTGAACATTAATGCTGAGGCTCTTGGCACACATTGCTGGTCTACCAGTCACTGACCAGTCGCCCTTGGGCCTTTCCTGGTCTAAGCAAGATGGGGCGCTGTGTATGCAGGTATGCACTCCTGGTGGGTCGGCCACCCTTTGAGACGTCGACGCTGGCGGAGACTTACCAGAGGATTCTGCGTGGCGCCTACACACTACCCTCAGGCCTGTCGGACTCAGCACGCAACCTCCTGGTGGCTCTGCTTCAGCCAGAGCCGAAGGACCGGCCAAGCCTGTCAGAGGTGCTGGAGCACCCATTCCTACGGCCACCCCGTGAACAGTCTGGGTCACAGCTGACAGGGCTGCTCTCCCGGCTGCGAATCGACCAGCAGCAGCAGGCTGGCACCAATGTGGGCCACCCGTCCACACTGCGGACATCTGGCATGCAGGGGGCAGCCCGTGACTCACATGTGCCTCTTGGAGACTGCGGCCTGTTCGGAACACTGGGCCGGGTTCTCTGTCTCGACAAACGTGAGTTCGTTTCTAGCATATTCAACGTGGCACATGCAGAGCTCAGTTTGGCATACTTAGTTGCAACTGTGTCTAGTGCTCGGTGTGGCATGCTTAGTGCAACTGTCTGTTTTAATTGACATCAGCATCAAGTTGCGATTGGTATTCGCTTCATTCGAATATCAACGCTTAGCTATTTGACACAGAGCCCCCACAGTGACTGAATGATATCTTTGATGATGCCCTCATGCGCATTCCTGTACCTGCTGTGCTGACCGCTTCCGTAACTATGATGCAGTCTTGCAAAAGCTTGGCACCCACTTGCCACTTGCTTTTGTTCCTGGACAGCCCAGTACCGCAACAAGAGGAAGCCCCTAGAATGGATGCTGAGCATAACTGGAAACTACAAATGTCTTTTGCCACTACTGTTAGTGTTTCTTTTGGACACTCCAGTATCGTGACTCTTTCCATCGAAGGCATTGTCGTCAGAGTTTCTATCTTGTTTGAATGGACGGAAAAGCAGGCATTTCAAGGCATCAACAGAACATAGTTCGTTACTAGGTTCTGGCTTTCAAGAAAATTCATGCGATCGAGTTAATCATGTTCCCATCGTTCTGTCGTTCGTACTGATGTCCGTAACAACTGTAGCAAAAAAAAAGAGCATGTGGCTGCTAACATGCATTTCTTTGAGAAATGCTCAAATCTGCAATTTCTTGCGGAGTTGCAGAAAGCTAGGGGACCTAGTTACTCTGTATTATTGCTGCTTACTGTTGCATCAGCGTCCTGTGTGTCGCAACTCTTGCAGGTAGCTCCAAACTGGGCACGACTCAGCTCCTGCAGCGGCTGTTGCAAGCCTGTCTGGATGAAATTCCCCCGTCTGGTGAGTGTGTACAGAGTGTATTCAAGCAATTGCCCAAGCCCGCCCATTGAAACTTGGAACTAGCACTGCTTCTTGGTTGTGGCAGTGTACTGGTGCAAGTCGATCTAGTCACTCTGTAAATCACTTGCCTTTTGCGCAATGCAGGTGTGCCACCTCCATGGGCAGGATCTGCTTTGCTAGTGACAAAGTGGATTGACTACTCCAACAAGTTTGGCTTCGGCTTCCAGCTGTCAGACCGGACGGTTGGCGTGCTCTTCAACGATTCTACGCACCTAAGCTTTTCCCCGGATCGCCTGTGAGTTGCTCTCGGTCTCTCAGCTTGTTTAGTCTTTTGGAGATGCTGGTTTCAATCACTTTGCATGGTGTGGCGTGCAGGCGTCTCGAGTATCGAGACAACCATGGCTCCATGGAAGCCCATGCCCCATCTAGCATGCCAGCCAGCCTGCAGGAGAAGTACGGCCTGCTCAAGTATTTCGCTCACTACATGGAGGAGAACCTCACCGAGGTAATTTCGCTAGGGCTGTTTGCCTCAGATATTTGTGTTTATTTAATTACTTTTTCTGCTGCTTTTGCAGCACTTGTCTCCAATGGGAAAAAAAAACTCGTATGATGGTTACAACAGTGACAACTGTTGAGGTATTTTCAGTTCACGATATATTGAGGCAAAGAATTTGAAACTTTATTGATATTAACATTTACTAGGCATGTCCCTAACCCTCTCCTTTTTCCCTATCACTGCCCTCTTTTATTTCATCTCTATTTGCTGTCCCTTTAGTTCCGCTGGCCGCATGCTCAGGTGCTTCAGTATCTGATAGTGGATGCCGCGGCTAGCAAAAATCTTTTCCTTCCCTTTTGTTTTGTTTAATAAATAACGACATACTGCTACTGCTACTACATGCATATATGTACTCTTAGTTGCACAGCAATCTTTTTAGTTTTCGTGCACATATTCCTCAACTAGTACCCCTCTCCAGTCTGCCGCTCCAGGCGGATGGTGCCACCGCTGCTGTGCCTTTTCACGGGCGGCATGTTTCACAATACTCAAGCCACCACATAATGTGCACAGTGGAACCTCATTAATTCACACTGCAGGGGAGATCAAAAACTGGATAAAACAAAACTAAATTCAAGCTTAAATGGAGCCTCTTAAGTTGCGAGATGGGAATTCCCCGCGAGTCGGCACGTTGTGCCCGCATGGTTTCAGATTTGTACTGTTTTTGAATGTAAACCACTATACAAACTTGAACAGTCGTCACAGTTCACAGAACTTATCTATGCCAAGTCTTTCATCCCTAATATGGTGTATGGTTTCGCAGAGACGACGAGTGTGGAAGGAAATGGTGGTGCATTTCAAAGCGAGGTCAGCGTACCCGCTGCAAAACGCACTGCAACCCTGACTTTTCTGTCATAAAACCGTCAGCAACTGGCATTTCAATGACAGGCAAGACGCCTCTCATTATACGCAAGCCACTGCAGAGTTCGTATCACCGGATACGATACCAATTTTGTCTCTAGTGTCCACAGGCTTAATTACGAAATCCAACGCTGACTGAGCACTTGCCTTCTCGTTCTGGGCCCTTTGTACTGCGAGCACAGCGCAGTTCGTGCAGCAGCGGGTTTGCTTTCACGTCCAGACATTTTCCCAACCTCTGCCTTCGTCGGCGACATGCAGAGGGCAGCAAGACCATTGAGGCCGACCTCTAGAACACTGTTTCCGGCCATTGTTCGTGTACATGACGTGCAGCGAGTTAGTCATGAAAAGCTTCAGAGTACGCATAAAACAACTGACTCCTTCCTCTGGCATATTAGCAATAAGTGAGAGGTTTTTTTCTGTGAAGTTTGATTTTTTGGACATTTTCACGGTCCCTAGAGAGTTAAAAAAAAATCCGTCGTTGACTGCACCGCTATAACTACCACGATGACGCTAAACCCAGGGGACAAGTCTTTAACAGGTATCGCTGTAAAACAAAAATAGAAATAGCACACTGGTGATGTTTGCTTGGGTCCCTGTCTGGGCTTGGATATGTGTTCGACAGTTCCACAAACGGTCTAAAGAAGTTCTCTAATGCAGGGTGGTGATGTTCCAAAAGGTCCCACACGCAAGAAGAAGCCTTTGGTGCACCTCCAGCGCTGGATGCGCACAGATCGGGCTGTCATCATGCAGCTGAGCTGCTCGATGCTCCAGGTGAGTGCAGTCCATCCACTAGACAGGAAATTCCGTGAAGAGAAAAAGAAAATCCGTGGGCCCACTTCATTAGAGGTGCTTTGTCTTTACAAGTTCAGACCCTAAAACAATAAACTTTACTAACTCAACCCATTGCTTCGCACGATAGATTGGCACTTAATTTTCCAGCAGCTCTAGAAAAGCAATCTGTGCATCTACTTGTCAACCTGCATGTGCATGCCCTGAAGTTCCTCAGCGCAACTTGGTCCAATGAAGTGTCTGGTCTTGCAGCTCATTTGCTAGCATCTTCATGTCAATCTCAAAAATTATAAGGGGTGTAGCTGACCTCTCAAACTCTTGACGATGCAGGCTGAATGAATCTGTGGTCTTTTTTTCTCCTTGTGCCACGGCGTTAGGCCTATTCGATGACCGTGACAAATACATTCTGCTTAAAATGCCTTTAATCTCCCGTGATTCTCAGCAGACTCTCCCCAGATTCATTCCCGTGTCTTCCTTCTTGCTTTGCAAAACAGCTAATGAGCGCTTTATCACTCCTGTCCTGTGGAGTGACAAATATTAGGTTGGGGCAACCTAAAAAGAATGAAAAATAATAAGCCCCGCCTGCACCACTAACGTACAACAGGCTAGCGGCACCGCTTGACAGTTGTGTGCAAAGTATAAAAGCTGGGTAGATGAAGCAGTGCCTGCATCACGTACCAAAGCAAAACCCCGCCTACCCATCAGCACAATAATACTACAAGAACTCTGCATGTTCTGTTCTGTGCGTGACACGCAGGTCAACTTCTTCGGAGACCACACGAAACTGGTGCTAAGTGCCGAGCGCCCGGAGCGCCCCCTGGTGCTGTACGTTGACGAACAGCGCCGCACGGCCGCCTACACCCTTGCTGCAATCGCTCGCTTCGGCTGTGACGAGGCCCTCCAGGAGAGGCTACGCTTTGCATTGGGTGCTCTGCAGGAGTTTGCAGAGTTGGAGCAGCGTGACCTGCGCAGGACCGCTTGATCTGCAGTGCTCCGTATTAGAAAGGACATCCGGTTTTTCACTAACGTTGTTCCAGTGTTGACGGGGGAACTTGTCAGTGTTGCATGATGGTGGGCGTCACTGGGGCCTCTGAAAGAATGTGCACTGTTGCTAGGCACACCAAAAAGCGACCTCAGTGTTATGCTGGCCTCTTCTCTTGAGCCACGCTGCTTTCTGAGAGCAATTCCAACAAGTGTAAGGGAACATGCTAGTAGTTGTTGAGTTGCACAGTTGCATACTTTTGCTACTATGCCCCGTCATCATAACACTAGATGGCTGCCTGTTGTTTTATGGTTACGCAGTGTGATTAACAGCAGGAAAGGTTAGAAAAGTTCTTGCATGACCCTGTTACTCCGGTGACCACTCCTCTTTCTGGTGCTAAATTTTGAGTCGGCTTCTTTTGGAGTGGCTTTCTTGGCTTGCATTACTGAGCACACAGTTGCAAGGCTTAGCTGAGACGAGGAAGGCTCATGCACTGCCACCTTTCCTGTGTGGAACACCACTTCCGTGTCTCATCAGTGCTTATGGCACAAGTGCACACTGGCAGACTTGCGCGGTCTACGTGCCTCAGGTTCACTGTCTGGGTCAAATTTCTGATTTATACTGACCTGTGGTGCTGTACCAGGGGCTGAACGTTTCCGGGATACTCGACATATGCGTCCCTACAGTGTGAATGCCTCCCCCCTCCCCTTTTTTAAATAGGAACCCAAGGCTGTCTCAGCTTTCATAATGAACTTCTACGGGGGCCCTCATATTGAGATCTCATTTGCAATGGCCTTTTCCCAGTTACGGCAGTTGGTTGCCAAGTTTTCTGTGTCTGTCAAAATGTTTGTGAATTGAAGGATACGCGTGTACATCACTCTGCAGATCGATCGGTAATGGTGCTCCAGTGCTATAATTGTGCTGCTGACTTCTCGCCATCTTGACGAGAACAAATGCAGCCAATTTTCTGGCCATTCCTTGTGGCTTGTTGGACAGAACTACCACTGCATCCATTCTGCTGTTTGTGAGTTGGTTGTCCTTCAAGGGCAGCTAAAAAGAAAAATGATATTTAGACACCAAAGAAGGCATGAAATGCGTTGTGCCATTGTGAAGTTTCTGGTTTTGGAAACGGAGATCACTGGCCTGTCGTGTGTCTTGATGCCTTCTCTTTGTGTAGGTATTGCATGTCAGTATCTGTACTTCTCTACTTGCAGAGTGCCAATTTTCATGTCACAAATTAGCATGAAGAATTAGCTGACGTAATCATTCCAGTGCAATGTTTCTTTTTAATTTTTTTTAAGTTTGACAGCCATGCCTTGAATGTTCCAAGGCTATGCTTGGTCTATAATGCCATCTGGTGGCAAGAGTTGGAGCCTGTTCAATTATCAGCATCAAGAGTAATGAATTCTCTTTAATCGGTTCTAGGGCAGAGCGCAAGCCAGTCATTCTGACCTTGTACTTTAGAGCTGTTAGAAGCTCGACACACTTTTTATCGGCAGAGAGTGAGCTTCGCTGTGATCCCACTAGGAGGGAATTCAGTAAAGTCTTTGTTGGGTCTTCAAGGTTTCTCAGGACTGTAAACAGAATGCTCACGAAACTCGTTTGTTTTATGCTCACCGAGCCTGTGCTTCCACAAGTTTCCAAAAGTGCTGAGAACTCTTGTGTGGGTTTGCCTTTGTTCCTCTTGGCTACAACACTTCCTACTCGTATTTTACTTTTGTAAGATTTTATTAACGCGCTTACGTATAGTCAACTAGCGGCCCTAACTTGACTTATTTTTTCCACTCAGTTCTTCCAGGTGAACTTTTAAAAGCGTTCTACGCACATTGCTCATCCTATTATGTATTTCGGCATATGCGGAAGTGCGATGTCCTGTGGAAGAACATTGCCTCTCAGTTTGACTGATGGAATGCAAACATGGAATGTGTATTCTGGAGTGCCGGTATATTATGTGCACTTCCCGAGGCCAGTGTGCATTGGCATGGTTTGGATTTCATGCAAGCATTGCAGTGGGTCCCAAAAGTGCAGTGGTGTGCGGGTTCATTGCTTGTGGGGAGGCAGAGCCAAAGACTGGTTCATCGCTGCCTCCCCTGTCTACCCAGGGAGAGGTGCAACATGTCTCGGAAGGCCGTCATCGTTGCGGCCATTCCGGCCTAGTCGCGTTGGGGGCATGCCTAGCTGATGTGTTGCCAAAGAAGCCGTTTTTGGTGTTTGTTTTTGTCGACTTGCATGTATGCCAGAGGTTTCTCTTTCGTTAAATATCCAAAGGACCAGGGCATTGTTCCTAATTTGTTTCTTCTTCCACTTGGAACTGGAAGGAAAGAGAGCTGACCCAAAGGACATTGTCCAAAGAGCCTGTGCACATGCCATGGAGTTGGGTGCTTCAATGGGCCCATCCTTTTTCACACACAATCCTGGGCAGCCAGATTTTCCAACTAGAAGTGGGATTTGGGAGCTGCCAGCATTAAGCGGACATTGGACACGGACTGCTACAAATAGTCCAACTTGTCCGCTGGAGTGTCTCATGGCAACACTTGCAGTGCACAGTGTTGCCAGTCAGAGTGTTCCGGCACAAAAAACTCCATAGTGGCTGTCCAAGTTATCGCACAGCACACGCCCGTTTGCTTGTTCACGCTTCTCTCCGACTTCTGTGCAACAGTTGTCTTTGCTGTGGTCAAGGAAGGGCATTATAACCCAGCACGGTCTCAACTTTATGTGCAGCTGGCATAAGTGTTTTGTTGCCGGCTTGTCCGATTTGCATCTAAGTTTGTGTCGTTTTTTTTTTTTCTCTTTAACGCTGCTAAACGGCTGAACTTGTTGCAGGCACTGCCATTTTTTTTTTTTTCTGTTCTGCCCTGGTTGTATGCTATGTGCTGCCATTTTGTTCAACTTTCGGTTGGCAATCCATTTTTTTTTCTTTGTGTGCTGCATACTACTCCCTTGCCACATTTCCTTTTGTGTGAATACTCTGTAGTCCTCGCAGACTTCTGCTACTTTTGCAGGAGCTATTCCTGACGGACTCCTAGGATAATACGGACATGCGACCCTGGCCAGCAGGGCGCTGGTTCTTTGTGTGTACAACTGCAGGAGGTCTTCCACTTTTTTTTTTTTCTGGAGGCTTGTGCTCCCTTGAAAACCTTTTGTATTATGAGCATGACACTGTTTTGCTTGTGCACGTCTGTAGACACCATACTCTTGTGTTTTTTTCTCTTTACATACAATAAAACCACTCTATTTTCGCACAGGAGGTGTGGTGTGTTTTCTATGCATTAATGGTTATGGCCGAGCTAAATATACATGAAATAAGCACATAATCACCCATATGGATTCGAACTCCAGGCATACAGGGCAGCACAATGAGGCTTTAGAACAGAACTTCTTGGGAAGTGCGTTGACCTCCACATTTAAAACATTTTCAGCAAAACCGAGATGAGTGTAGTCGTTGTGGTTGCATATGCACATATTTGTTCAAATAATGGGTCCAGGCAACAGTAGAAGCTTCTTCTGCAGTTTCAACGCTTGCGTTAACAGTACCGTACCTTGAGCAATATCGGGGCTGAGATACTGTCACAATTATGAAGCTGATTACATTCCATTTCTGTATTCTTGCCCTTCGACATTTGCTGAATAGACACCATGCTAGGCATTTCGTGCCCAGCGACAAATTTATTTATGGCATCCCTTCGACTAGTGACAAAGGATGGGAGGTGAAAAAATGAATGAAATATTTATATTTCGGGGTGTGCGAATATTCAGAATTTCAAATATGAATCTGTTTCTTGATCGGTTCATATCTGATTTCAATGAATATGTCGACTGTCATAAATCCGACGGTGGCGAAACCACAAAATATCTGGACAAATCATTCTAAAATCTAATTTAAAGCGTCTGGAAAACCGTACAAAGCCGTCTTCTTCGCTTCCTTCTCTGTCGTTTATTGCTTGCATTAGTCGCATTCGGATGTTGCGAGGCGTGAACCTCGTGCGAATTTCTGCAAGCGGTTTTCTCGTTTCTCAAATACCACACGTGCTCAAAACAAGATGGCCGACCACTTGCTGCAAATACTTAGTACTCTAGAATAACCTCAATGCGAAAGCATTTTTTTTTTATTCTTACATAATTTGTTCCATATTTAACATTCATACCTAATGCCACTCGTCCTTTCGCTTTCGCGACTCTTCTGGCGTGAGCTCCACCATCTCATTTTCGTCGACCATGACATGCGAGACACTTGCGGAATTCCGCAGAGCGTCCCAAGTGGGACCGAATCAAGGCATCTCCAGCATCACAAGTGATAGTGTAAAAATAGCTGTGCACCTCTGACGTGTTCATAATGGCAGGCGTGAAGATAAGAAGGCCGCTGTCGCTGGGTCAAGAAGTAGTCTGGCCGGGTAGCTTCGGTTTCCGAGCTTCGCAGCTGTCGCACGATTGCCACGCACTGTTTGCTAGAGCATCCTCGCAAGCCTTCACTGCATTTTCGTATTTGCAGCATTTTTTTTTGTAGGGCCGTTTGATAAGTTGACCCTCCTATAATACCAGCAAATCCGGCGAGCCGAAAAAAGCAAGTGGCCACGTACCACCTAGGTTACATTACCTTATGACATAATCACAACCTGCCCATCAAATTGTGAGCTAACAGCCCATCGTAGCAGTTTGAAATAGCTACCTGCAATGGGCAGCTCTATGAATGCAGAGCATGACCAATTGCACATACATGGCCATGAAGGTAGAAGCTAGGCGAAAGAGGTGTGCTTGGAGCACTTTTAAAGGTATGTTAAACGTTAGGCGATGGTGAAAGAAGTTTCCATATCTGCGAAGTGATGCGCAAAAAAGGACCTCAGGCCACTGAAGACTAACACTATCGCGTCATACCCTTAAGGCGGAGCCCTTAAGTTCTTTCCCAGTCATTTGAAGTCCAAAATAAATTTTACGACCCATCCATGTTATCTTGAGTTGCTACTTGCTAGACATGTCAATTCATGGATTCACCACTCATTCTGCATGACCGCATTAAAGTTACATGCCGTTAAGCTGTCTAATCAAGCAGTACACATTTCTGTAAGCTTTTTTTTTGTGCAGTGCTGAGTCAGTTTAGTTTTGCTCAATTTTGGTTACAAAGACCGTGGACTATTTTGAAGAAATAAAGGATAATGTTTGCCTATTTATCTTTCCCCATTTATTATACTGAACAGATATTCGATTTCCAATATTCGAAGTCATTTTCTTCTGCATATTCGTATTTCAATAATAATAATTGGTTTTTTGGGGGAAAGGAAATAGCGCAGTATCAGTCTCATATATTGTTGGACACCTGAACCGCGCCATAAGGGAAGGGATAAAGGAGGGAGTGAAAGAAGAAAGAGGGAGGTGCCGTAGTGGAGGGCTCCGAAATAATTTCGACCACCTGGGGATCTTTAACGTGCACTGACATCGCACAGCACACGGGCGCCTTCAATATTTTCACACCCCTAGAACTTGTTTTGTATCAGTCCAGCAAATGGTAACAGCCACTTGGTAATACAAACACCTGGAAATATGACAGGAGTAACTGGGAATTACTGTAATACAATTTAGTCTCGACAAGAGCAAAGAAGTGTCTGTGCCCTGATAAAGCCGGGCTTACTTGCCAACAAGAACTACCTCCATTCTGGACCAAGGACACTGGCAAGCCAGAAAGATTAGTGGGTTGCCGCAAGAACAGGGGTTTGAGTCTTATACTTGCTGTATGCAGGGGCAGTTCTGCGCTATTAGGCCGTAGCCTACTAGGGATACTGGACCTTGAAAATGGAGATACAGTCGTGCCTCGTTAATATGAACACTGGTTGCCGTACTACGGCCATTACTACGGCATCTGCACTTTCGCACTGCCTCTCGCTAGTGTTCTGCACTCGAAATACAAGGGGCGGAACGTCTGGCAGAGGTGGTCGTGATTTTGTTCTCATCCCTGTCCCTAGAAACAGGACAAAACTATATGGGTCCCAATGGGCTCCATGCATTTTCACCCTGTTCACTATCTAGACAGCGAGTTTCCATATTAATGATGTGCAAATACATTGAACACGTTTGGTCCTCACAAAAAATGTCCGCAATTAGAGACATCCATATTAACGGGAATCGTATTATCAAGGCACGACTGTACAAGGTTTGCCTCCTCAAGCAATTAAAAGAAAAAAACACCTGCACTTGTTATGCAGCGACCAAGGATCAAACTCATCAGATACCACTGGACTGCCTAAAATGGCCGCGTGTTAAGAACATCATTGAGGCAGTGCAGTTTCTGCGGGTATACGTATTGCAAGCAACAAAACTGCGGAGTTAAACAGTTGTGGCGAGTGTTGAGACATGCACGAGGTCACAATGACCAACCCTGCTTGCATAATGAAAAGACTGTTTACGCAAGAAGACCATTTGTAGCACGTAGTCAAAACTCCTGCATCTCGCTCACTGGGGAATACTCAAGGTCATGCCTTGAAACCAAACTGCCAGCTTTCAGTGCATGTTAAAAAAAAAAAAAAAACATGCAACTTGTTTGGTGAACTGAGAGGTAGCCTCATTTATGCACCAGAAAGGTAGCCTGCCAAGAAAGCTGTTAAAACACTCCCTGCTCGCTAACACCTCCAAGACCTGAGCAATACTGGCTTTTTCCGAGTGTTATTCTACCTCCACACGGCCCAGCTATGCATGCACAGTTGGAACATAGCACAGCAAGCGCAACTCTTTAAGGCACGGTGATAGTATAGTATGGTATTGGTATGTGGGGAGTTAACGTCCTAAAACTACATGCCATAGTGGAGGACTCCGGATTAATTTCAACCACCAACATCCAATACTGACCAGAATTTCAATTTTTTTTGCTCCAACTTGTGGTCTAGAAACGAATTCACCTTTCAGCCTTTATCACTACACTGATAGCATGCGGTGAATGCATTACCGCAAACGTGGCAATGAAACAAAACATTGCAATGTGTCCTGACAATGGTCAAAGAAAGTTGGTGTCGGCAGCGACTGTAGAAACAAATTGACCCCACTATTAAAAACTATTGCAGTCATTAAAGCAAGTTCGATACAAGATGACGAAGCCATTTGTAAACCAGACCATCAGTGCAACTAAATCTATGAGAAATGTACTATATGGGACTACTCCCACCTCATCTTGTAAAGCTTTTTTTTGCAGTGTGCAATATAGTGTGGTATGTTAAGTCAGGTTTAACACTGCACAACTGTACACAGGCTACGAGACACCTTAGTAAAGGGCCCCAGATTAATTTCAAGCGCCTGGGTTTAACGTGCACCATCACAAAGCACGTTGGTGTTGCTGCGTTTTGCAATATGCTTTTTACCTCTCCACAAGCTGTGCAATAAAATTGAAAACTTTCTAAAATAAACTTGAGTGCTTGAAAACCAAACAGCATCAGTTACCATGTCTGCTCTACGAAGGACAGCAGGGCTTAGACAATGCAACACAACAATGCAACAATGCAGTACACTCCAAAAGTTTACGCTGCGCTGTGCCCAGAACATTTGCAATCTGGTGGTCTGCCTGGTGCGCAGTGGTTTTTGTATACTTTGTGTTCGTACAGCTTATTTTGTTTCGCCTCCCTAGTTGTTCAACGGCTAAACGAATTGCATTTTGTAATGTACTGGTGCTGCACAAGATTAACAGTTCACTAAAGTAAGCCGTCAGTTTCATGCAAACCCTACGCCTCCACGAAGTACAAGGCAGATAGCTTGCAGCAGGCGAAGACGTGCGGTGCACACTGCCACCTTCACGAGGGCCGTGCCTGCCACAGAGCAGGGAAGACTTTCCGAGCCACTACGAACATGACCATGAGCACATGGCAGTTTATTTCCTAGGAAAACTCTCAGCCTGGGTCAGCTCCCAAACTTCTCACACTTTTTTTTTTCTTGACAGGAATAACTACAAAACACTGCCTCGCAAGAGCAGTTCTGATGTGTTTGCACAGACTCCCTTTGCACCTTGCAACCAAGCACACATGCCGGCAAGGTCAAGAGCCACCAAACATGTGAGGCACTTGTTCCCCTGGCGTTGTTGGATGAATGCTGCTGGCACGTGGCTCTTGATTGGCGGTCGTCGGGCCCTGGGGCGGCTCCCCAACAAGCAACTGGTGACGCCCCCACCCAATGTCCACACAATGGCAGCCCTTTTTGACGCACGTTCTTCTTTCCCCGCCTGAGACCAGAGAGGCCACAGGGGCCACAGAACCCCCCATGGCACTGCTTGCTAATGGCACTTGACAACCACTGACAACCTGTGTGCACTTCTTTTTCCAACATCAAAAAACACACTCTGCAAGGGAACCAAAAGCGGGCACTAAAATTTTTCAAAGCATGATGATGGGTCACCTGCTAGCACGACTCAAACACTGCAGGGAGAGGAAAAAAAAAAGTAAAGGCATGCGCCAGCATGACCTCTGCTGGCAGTTTACACCCAATATATTATGGAATTGTGACATTGAATAACTTTTTTTTCTTTACATTCAACAACAGTAACTTAGTCTATCACCCAAGAGGGTGCCACAAAAAAAAAAATTAAACTAGGGAAAAGCAGATTTACTCTCCACCCCAACGATAGACGGTGAAGCACTTGTCCATACACGCACAGTTCATGACTAAAAAAAAGGGGAGAGGCGTGCATGACGCACGCACCCCACCATGTAGATCACAGGCCAAAGAAGCGCCTCCTATACCCTCCCTCGGGTCACCAGTCTATATTTACATAAGGCAACATGTGAAGGATGTCCCCCGCGTACGAGCGCCCCGTGGTCACTTCGTGCCAAGCCTTCCACTGGCCCTCGTGGTTGTACACTCCGTTGACAAACTCCCACTCCTGGGTGGCAAAGCGTTCTTCCACCTCGGGGGTCACTTCTAGCGGCACTGTGGGCGTTTCCTCCTCCTCCAAGTCCACCTCCGGGCCAATCTCGGGGAGAGCACTCAAGATGGCCGCCACTTCACCCGGCGCGCCACCGGTGGTGGCAGGCGTTGCGGAGGAGGAAGCAGGCACGGCAGGTCCATTGGGAACCGACGACGAGGACTGGAGAAAGCGATCCATCAGCTCAGACTTGGTGCGACTTGTCTCATCGTCGGTGCCCAGAAGGCTGTAGTTTCCGGTGCGCTTTGGCCGTGAGGAAGAGCTGGGTGGAGGTGTTGCTGCAGCCGCGGCAGCCGCCGCTGCCGCCGCCGCTGCTGCAGCTGCTGCAGCTGCGGTGCCGTCTAGACTGAGGCCACTCTTGGCTTTCAGCTCAGCTATGAGCTGCTGGGTCGTCTTGACCTTGGGAAGCCGCGGGGACGTCGTCGCTTGGCTGATGGTGGCCACCCGGTTGCGCACGCTCTCAAAGGCCGAGTTGCCGCTTGGGATTGGGTCCCAGGGGTGCACACCGTTTGGGGGGGACCAGGCTGCCTTCTTTGCGCCATCTGCTGGAACAGTGAAGTACCGCGGCATTACAAACTGACACCTGAGCAAAAACAGCGGCCCTGCTCCCATGCACACCCTTCCCGCATGATGGCTCATCGTGGTGGCAGCCGTTGTGGTTAACGCCTCCAGATGACCTACTCATTATCATGCGATAATAACTGGCACTTTGACGGTTCCCATCACTGTGAGAGAGAAACCTACAGAACACATTCCAGCAGCATTTGACATCACGGTGCTTAGAAATACAAAAATACTGTCTTTAAACAGACTTATACCCTTGCTTAAGTGATAAGCTGTAAATTTTCTCTTTTTTGTGCAGGTGTTCTCGGCAGCAGCATAATGGCACTGCGGAGAATTAGTACTGCACCCTCTCGGCGCTTTCACCCCCCGTGGCAGTGCCACAAACAGAACTCTCAAAAACAAGGTTGCCACCTGGCACTGAAAAACTTACTGGCAGCAAGACCAATGTATGTGTTCCAACTTTTAACCACGTTTTTTTAAAAAAACAAAATGCTATGCGCCAATGCAATAACCTATGCAGGAAGGGCTGCAGAATAAAAAGAAACAGAAGAACAGTGTATGGAAATAAAAGATTGCAGCCATATCAAGTGTTTCATGACCTTAAATGGGACGATTTTAATGGGCAACCTGGCATCTGTGATGTCACAAACACCACTGTCCGGCGGTACTTTTACTTTAGCGGAATGAAAAAGAGTTCAGTGCTTTCATCACTTCAGATATTTCTTAGCTGGAACCGTCGCCTGCAGTGACTCGTTCAGTCCACGCATTGGGACACAATTTCTGTCCCTATACAGTCATTGACAGATTTTTCTGACTCGGTCGGTGGGACCTCGGAAATGGTCCAAATACTCGAACAGTCCAAAAAATTTGTTAAGTTTTAGAGAAAGTAACAACAATAATAAAAAAAATTGCTGAAGAAAACTGGCCCCAGAACTTCACTGTTTTTAACGTTGAGTTCGCAAGTGATACGATCAGCTTGTTTCTGAGCCAGAATCACGCCTTCGTCATGGCCACTAGTACCAGACTGTGTGATGTGGCCAAGGGTCACGCCGCAAATGCGCCGCAATGCACGCCCCGCGCTGCGTGAAGCGAGAACAGTGTTTCACGGGGCAACAACTGTCGCGAAAACAGACAGTGGGAACCCCCAAGAAGCAGTGAGCGGAGGCAAGTGCGTCCGACAACACCATAATGTCCACCCCATCTGCCCTGCACCCGACACCGCAATTCACTATAGCTTTCATGAAAAACGCCATAGAATATGCGGAAGAGCATAGCAACCTCGCGGCACACCGCAAATTTGGAGCATCGGGAAAAAGCAGTCGATACTGGCGGAGCCAGAAGCAGTGCATCACGACATGCAACAACCAAAAGAAAACCTCATTCCGTGGATGGACTGCAGAGTATCACGAAATGGAAGCCTAGGTTGCAGAGTTCATCCGGGTGCAAGGTCACTGCCCGTGCCTTCAGAGGGATCAGCATGAAGCCGCGGAGGTAGCGTGTACCTCTGGATGCAAAGGCTCCATCATAGGTGCGCGGATTTATGCTCTACGGCGGTGTACTTCTGTCTGCCAAAAACTGCCTGAAGAGATGGTGTGAAATGCAGAATCAGCAACGCGCTGGATGGCACAGAGGACGATGCTCTGCGGGACGTAGGCAGCGTGAAGCACTTGACATCTCGAGTTCTGATGACTCCCGAGTAACGCTCACATACTTCGTGCCCTTGTGACATGCACTGTACCTATGAGTACCATTTAAATGCAAATGAACCGCAGCGGAGGCCAAGTGGTTGAGCATCCGCCTCGCATGCGGGAGGTGCGGGGTTCGATCCCCAGTGCCGCCGGGTACCCACCGGTGATACAACGGGTACAAGCTTTCCCCTGCTCTGGTGCTCGGCTTATTTAGGGTGAAATGCTTGGGAAATGGGTCTTTGACCCCACCTTGAGAAATCGAGAATACCTTGTGCCATGGCGCTCTTTGGCTACAGATGCCCTTGCGCCATAAAAATCTACAATCACCATCATCAAATGCAAATAGTATCACCACACTGCAGCCGGCTGAGTCGCATTTGTTTCAAGGTGGGGGTGCCTTTCGAGAATTTTGCCATTGAATGATTTTTTTTATTTTTAGAAATCCAAAGTCAGGAAAGGGGGGGGGGGTGACCTATATTCTGATCTGACCTATATTCCAGTTTTTACAGTACTCAAGAGGCAACAAGTTGGATTCAACAGACAGGATGAAAAATTCGGTGGGTTTAGTCGACACCCTCAGCACCAGTGCCTCCAGGCCCTCCATGATCACTGAGCGAACACTGAGCAGGACGAGCACCAGGTAGTTGATTCATGAAGTGTGAGCACTGCGAGCAATGAAGACGGTCTTCAGCACACAGTGAAGTCATCTCACCATGCCTTTTACAGCCGAAAAATAGGCAGTTGTGTGAATGTGGCGAACACTAAAGGTGCTTGTTAACACTGTGAGGAGATCATATTCAAATTGCTTATCACGTGACGAAGGCAACAAGACAGCGTGTCAAGGAGAATGGCAGCCAAACTGGGAGTCAAGCAGCAGGAAGGCCTGAAGCACGACTTGGTGCAGTGCATCATCTTCATAGTATGCTGGCAATGCAGAGACTCAAGCCCAACAGTCGACACCGGTGTTGACACCACACCACACAAAAAAGGGATGTGACGAGGGGATGCATGCCAGGGTGGCTTGAACTGTGCAGCTTGCACAGGACTTCACAACCAGGCGAAGAAGGCACAGCTGGGTGGGCACAGCCAGTTGACACGTTGCACACAATCGTGCCGAAGAAGGGCAGTGGCAAATCAGATGACAATGTGGAGCTGGCTGGCACTCAGGCTTACAAAGCCATCTGAAAGTTGTGGCTCTTCTGTTGTATCCAAGTCCACGGCACAAGTGCAAAGCACGCTGACACATGAAAGGGGTGTTGGTACCCATGGCGGAGTGTCACCATGCCTAGCTCTGCGAGCACTACATTGCTAGGTTTGGTGAGCTCAGGAAATTCAAGTATTATTCAGGCAAATGTTGACATCGGGAAATACGGAGCTTTCCTGAGAGGCGCTGCTTGTACAATCCATCTGGTGTTGCCAAGAATCTCACCGCCACACTAGCTGTGTGTTTAGGCTCCACCCGAACGAAGTCCACGCAGACAGTGTATAGAGAACGCGAAAGCCTCTGGAACCAGTGGTAAACCAGAGCACAGCAAATGTTGCTCTCACCTGGTGCATCAGCAGCAGATTTCCTGAGTCGCTTGTTGGCCACGTTGTTCTTGGCGACAGGTTCTAATGGTGGGGGGCTGCGAGGGTGTGGGTGGGCCAAAGGTGAGCCCGGCGAACAGGGTGCCGAGGGGCAGCACGCAGGGCTGACTGGCTTGAAGCCGCCGTTGCGTCGGGGACCCAGGCCGGGGCCGGCACCCGCCGTGGTCACGGCCGCGGCCGCGGCCAGCAGCGACGGTGGCACAGGACTGTTGGACACACTGGAGCAACTCGGGGAGCGGCGTGGGAGGCCCGGCCCCGGCCCCGGCCCAATGCCCGGACCGGGACCTGGCCCGACGACAGGCGGCCCACCCCCATTGGGGGTCTGGTCGCAGGGCAGCAGCCGGCGCCAGCTCTTCACCAACTCCTTGGCCCGCCGGGCCAGGGGCTCGTTGGTGGTGCGTTTGCGCAGCTCGTTGATATACTTGCCCAGACGGGTGCGCTCCAGTGTGTCCTTGGTGATGGGTGTGCGCTCCAGCAAGCTGATGACCTCGATGACAGCAGCCATGTCGACCACCTGCATCAACGAACCATTGCCTGGTCAGACAACACAAAGACAAAGAAAGAAAAAGTAACAATCAGTAATTAAGTAGAGAACAAACTGTGTGCTTGCTTAAAGGAACACTGATGATCAACTAAAGCGGGCCTGTATACTACACGACTCGCAGCATTCTAATGACAAAGCGGCAACTTTCAGCGAAAATGGAGAGTTTTCATAACCAAACTGCGGTATGTCAAGCCAGTTCTTTCTACCCTGATCCCCGAGGCCAGGCTGCACCGCCTCATTTCCAAACTGTGGCGAGTTTTAAAAAAAAAAATGTTCCAGTTGAAAACCCCAATTTTCTTCGCAAGAGATG
This sequence comes from Amblyomma americanum, assembly GCF_052857255.1. Taxonomy (NCBI): domain Eukaryota; kingdom Metazoa; phylum Arthropoda; class Arachnida; order Ixodida; family Ixodidae; genus Amblyomma; species Amblyomma americanum. Next base: position 31,507,211 of record NC_135507.1, on the reverse strand, counting down.
CACCTTTCGGTGCCAGGTAAACAATATCACCACAAAGAGCCACGCAATGAATTTTGACTAAGAAATATAAAATGGATGGAGCTTTCCCCAGTGTCCCATTAAACCATCAATCCTTGACTAGACTGGCGACACTTTAGTGCTTTGAGAGCAGCTACCAAATGCACCATCGGGGAAAAACCACCTTTTACGTGACTGTTCTACCCATTAAACCATCAATCCTTGACTTGACTGGCGACACTTTAGTGCTTTGACAGCAGCTACCAAATGCACCATCGGGGAAAATCCACCTTTCACGCGACTGTTCTATACATGCTATCTCTCCTCCTTTGCCATCTCCCACGCCAAAGCAAACCAATAGCATGCATGCCCAATCTACGCTGCTGATTGGCAAAATCTGCGGCTTCAAGTGCATGTCTGCCACTCCACATGCGCGGCTGGCACCCTGCAGAAGCAAATCCCACCTGCAGCATTCATGTGTTTTTAACCAGTTATTTGCTTTACCAGACAAATTTTGGCACTATTCCCAAAGCTCAAGCGGAATTCACTATTTAAGGCAACTGGGTCTCAGTCACTAACGCAGCTTAACTGTTTGTAGCCAGGACTGGAGCCAGCATAGCTGCCTAGACAGAGCCCGCAAAAGGACTGCAAGAGCATATGGTGATTGATGCTTGCAGCATAATTCCAAAGGACAAATAGTTCGTATTTCTTTAGACCAAGCCAGTGGGCGCACAGCTTTTATATGTGCCAGCTCCCATCCCACCACAAAAGACGGGCATGGTTAGAGATTCGTTACAACATGATTGCAAGGCAAGTAACCCCATCAACAGATCACATGCTGCTTTGTGGTACCACAAACAGCGATGGGGATGGCCGCAAGCAATTGGGAGCATGCATTACAGCAGAGGAAAATTAGGACTGGAGCAGGTTTCGTAGCCGTTGTAGTGCAGAAACCAGAGAGACCAAAACATCTCACATTATACAATATGCAGAGCACAGCATGCAAAAACAAAGACAGGAACTACCACTAACATATGGATGCGATAAAACAGAACTTGGCCAGCACGCACCTGCAGCATTACATGATTACGTGATTACACCCCCCTTCTTTTTCAACATCTTTCGGATGGTTGTCGCTACCATGCCTTTCCAGCCTGAGCCTATTAGATGTAAAAGCCTTAATACATGCAGTTCCCAGTCAACACGCTTTGTCTTTGATGCTCAAACATTAAAAAAATGCAACCAGAAACTATCAAGGAGACAAAAATAAAAACAAAGAAAACCCACGGAGAGATATGCGTAAGGAGCACGTCACGAACTCGCCCAAGCCCAGCTGCGGCAATAAGGAGTGGGACGACTGCATGGTCATTTGGGAGTATCTTGCGTGCTACGTAGAGGAAATGGCAACACTGCCTTTTGCACACAGATGCAGGAAACCTACGGCACAGACCAAGGCGGTAGCCGAAATTTGAAGACAGGAGCATGATGCTCAACAAGACAACGAAATGCAAGAGTAAGCAGCTCAGTGGAACCTGGAGGCAGTATAAAAATGCTCAGAATCCGACGGCCACGAGCAATGACCAACAGCACACAAGGAAGTGCAAGGGCATGGCTGTGAAGCAGCATAAAGGAAAATACAAGGACTGGAATGCCGCAGAAAAAGTAAAAGCCAAAATAGAGCATCAATGATGGAAAAAAGGACCACCAAGCAGACATGGTCCATGGACGACCGGGAGTGGCATTGCTTTGGCATTTGGCTAACAATGGCTGTAGTACCAGCTATGCAGGCAAGGCCAAAACATGAAACTTGCGGAATACTGATCAATGCCTCGCAAAAAAGTGCGAAAACAAAATGGGTCGAAATGTGTCTGCCGCCCCCATTCAACCACTAGCAGTTGCAGCCAACCTATCATTTGCTTTGGCTCCCGCTGGTTGTTCAAACTGTGCTTGAGTGCATGTGTTGTCATCATTTCATATAACCACTCCCGTGTGCACAGCATTCCCATCACTGCACGTGAGGTGACAGCATCTCTTGCAGACATGTTCGAAAGGCCAAGTGCCTTTGATGCAGCCAATGAACAGCCTACTAAATCAAATTGTAAGAAACTGGAGTTTCAGATGAATAGAAGCAGAGGCCAGCGGCCTGCAAAGCAAGGTAAATGATGCCAGGCCTGAATTCTCTGGCACCCAACACTCCCCATATCAATTCATGCATGCTTCAAAAGGGTTTGAGAGTACTGCTTCGCAACAACCAACCCTCAATTACACAGATAATTGCTGTTCACCATTTAACAGTGCACAACCTGCAACCTCAACCACCATGAGAGACTACTTCAGCCCTATCCGTCATGATGAAGGGGGTGACATTCAGCACACCAAAGGCACTGCCTCATTCGTATGGCATATGTTCTCCGTGTTAAACCCCCCAGCCTATTCCCTGGCTATTTTAAATCTCCAAACAATCCATCTTAAAGCTGGCTGATGTCTAAAACCATTCAGCAGTAACTCCGACACTGCCAATTTATATGCCCACTTGTCGACAGTGCACACATGAAATGTGTCTTGCACTTATATGCCAAACAAGATCAACAACGCTAATGAGCCCGGAGCTATTAACCACTAATTAACTGCCCGATTGTCAAGCTCTAACCCATGTTTGTCTATATTTCTATTTCCCAGAGGCAATGACACTCCAAAGCAGCAGCATTTTGGAACACCAGAGGCTGCAATGCCTCAAGGCCTGAAAATGTGCCCGGTAAAAAAAAAAAAAGTTTCTGTGAAATGCAAAGTCAGCAACTTAAGAGAAACATTGTTCCTGTAACAAAAGGCAAAAACCGAGAGGCCTGTCAGCAGTGTTTCTCAAAGCAAAGCAGCTTTACCCTCGATGCTTCAATCTTGGGAGCTTGCTTGTTCTAGCATTGGTGATCGACAGCAAAAACAACCTGCATTTTCGTAACCATGGCTGCGGAAACGGCATGCATTGTGCTGAAACTGATGGAAACGCTGCCACACAAAACAGACCTCTATGGTTTTCGCAATTACAAACTGATGCTGCTCTTATTTAGCATTTTTCAATGCCTCCCAACTGTGTCGCATTCATTCTGTACAGTTGTCGTACAATTTGATTCCACAAGTAAGAAGAGAAAAGTGGCAGTTTGATCTCACTATGATTACAATGTATATCAATAACACATTCATGGCTAATGCATTCAATGCCTTTAAATGGCGAAGGAAGTAAATGCTTTTGAGTGAATCACCTAGGCCTAACAATTTTGGTGCCTTTCTCAGCCATATGTAACTTGAGAATCTCTTTGATCACCAATTTGTTCTGCCCCATTCAGTGCCTACAACACTGTATGCACGGTCACTATGAAATGCTCTCTCTTCTAGTGCCGCATACATACGCAAAGTGCGGTACAGAATAAACAGCGGCAAGCACAGCATAATCGCACTGCGCTAACAGAGGCACATCAGTGTTGATCCATGAATTCACATTGAACTGTGCTACATTGGCTGCATGTGCAATATAGACAATACAAAGGAGTGCCAAGTCAGAGACGCTTACAAGAATGCAGACTACATATGCATCAATCAGCCCGACAGGCAACCAAGCAGCCCGTGTTAAATGACCGTGTTTTACCTGTGTTAAATGACTGCTTCCCAAGCTAGCCACTAAGTTCTACCAAAAAATTGGAAAGCTAGTGATAAAAACTTTCCCTGAAAGACATGCACAAATCACCTGCAGGTTCTGGACAGTGCACACCCAATGTGCTTTCCCTGGTCCAAGGAACCTGCCGCACTTATGGTAAACCCTTCCAAGCAAAGCCTATGCTGGAATAATGTATCTCACGCACAATTTGTGCGTGGGTAGAGCTGCTTAGGTGCAAAGGTGCCTTTACAAAGGAACTTCAGAAAACCATGTTCTGAACGAACCCTGTTTCTGGACAGACGTTACGCACTGAATTTCATGCATTCCGAAATCTAACCATCCGGACCACAGCATTGAGAGTGTATGCAATGGGCAGCCGGAAAGCCTGCTGCAACTCTGTATGACCACACCTTCCAGTAGAGCTCCTTCAGAAAACCAGCATGCACAAAAGTTACCAAGGTGCATAAGAGTGACCCAAAAAGAGTAGGGTCTCGTGAAAGGCTATCAAGAACGGACTTTCTTTGCCTGACACATTTTGAACTCTACGAACGCAGCTAGACCAAGAAAACCTTGACAGGAATTCCAAATGACAAACCCTTTTTAAACATGCAGGCAACGACCTTTATCACACAGGAGGAGACAACTGTAGCATGTAGGTTTGCAGGGAGCGTTCCACGAGCGCACACAGTTGTAAAAAGCTCTGCAGCCGTGCTGCTGACAACGTTAACACCTGACCGCAGTGAGGCTGGTTAGCAACAAAGAGGCCAATATTGTGGTCTCGTGCCTCGTGCACGTTTTCGTTTCTTTAACCTCACATGCAACACACCATGTAAAACTACAATGCTTTTTCACGTGGCCATATAAAGACGTAATAAATACTACGCGAGAAGCGTGCGTGCGCAAAGCATGACTCGGAATAAGAGAGAAAGTGTTCACACTCATTTCTAGAATTTGTGCTCCGCCACGACGTGGAGAAAGCAACGAAATATGAGAAGAGTATCGCCAACTTTCACGGCCACTCTTTCGTGCAGGTGAGAAAGCGTCCCAGTTAACGACTGCCCTCCACGTTAAAAGGAATAACAAACGCGCTGCTGAAGTAAGGACGGCAAGGTATTGCGCACACGCGTGAATTCATTCGCACGGCTACCACGCGCACGCAGCCACCTCAGCGACGCACATTCGCAGAGCACTGCGTTCGTCGTACGAGCAATCTAGCAAGCGGAGACGATGACGGCTAACGAAAGCCGGCAGTGGACGCAACGCGGCAATCTGTTACGGGGGCCATGCTAATCACAGTACAGGAAGCAACATCGCCAGTGCAGTGAGGCGGTCATCAGGCGGGCGCGTCCCAGGCCTGACACTGTTCGACCATGTGCTATGAGGAAATTCGCCAGCAGCATGCCCCCCCAAAAGAAGCCGAACGAACGTGACAGACGCATGCATACTGAAACGCGCCGCCAGACCATCAGGTGCAAACTGACCACGACCCCAACGTGCGCAAAGAATGGCCTGCCGGCGCGCCGTCAAAACGGCCGCGGCGCGCAGAGCCCCGGCTGCTCCACTGCCAACAAAGCGTCCACGAGCCGATCGGCGGTCGGAATGAACGACGTTAGGCTTAGACCCGCCGTGCACCCAGGAGGAGAGCGTTTAGTTGTAAAACCCGCCACGGACTGCACCTACGGCGCATGACTTGTGACGTTTCCAAGGGTCCGACGAGAACGGCATCGACGGAGTGCCGGCGCGTCGGCGATGCCGAGCTGCGATGCGCCGCTCCGCCTCGGCGGGGACAACGCCAAACGGGACGACGCACGGTGCACCGCAGCCGGCGCGCCGACCGCTACCGCGGCGGTGACGGCACGGAATCGAATCTAAGCCTAACGCTCGTGTAAAGGGCTGCCGTGTTTAGGCTGCCCGCAGGTTACGCTTGCGTTTTGGCCAGGCTTTCCAGGGCTCTGCCAGAGCGACGCTACACATACCCGCGGCTTCCCGACAAAAAAAAAAGGGGATGAAACGTGCGAGGCTTACATTGTTGTCCTCGTCTAATGCTTTCAACAACTTATCCTTAATTTCGAGAGGCGAGCACTGCATCAGGCCGTACAACAAAAACTTCGCAGCGACCCAGCAGGCCAACTCCGTGACCGTCGTTCAGCCACTGGCACAGTATGGCGGACATTCAGTGTGCTTGGCATGCTGGGATGGGTAAGAAACGCCGCCGCGTGTGACGTCACGCCCTTCCGAGCCGCTCCGCCGGCGCCGCCGACTACGCGCCGACTCTCGCCGAAAATCTATGCCGGAGGGAAGTTGACGGGAAACAGCCGGGCAAAAAGGCGCCGCTGGCGCGACCTGGTGCGCTATTTGAGAGACGTTCGCGCTCGCAGCGCTTGATGCAAATCTTGTGCTTGCGTAGAATGTAGCAAGTCGGCGCGGCGAGCGCGATTAATGTAGCATTCCCGCTTAACATTTGTAGCTTATCGTTGTTTGTGAACAGAAATTCAAAAATTTTGTTATATGGCTGTACAAAAAATTGTAGACTTTAATGCAAATCAGGGCTTCACTTTTACCGACCGAGTGAGCACAAAAGGAGATAAAGCCGCTTGGCTAGCTATATAGATGGCGCCACAGCCTTTGGGTGTTTTTTTTTTTTAGCGTTCTTGGCCGCCGCCCTGCTTGCAGCAAACATCGGTTTACATAAGTAAAGCCTACTTTAGCAGTGGCCCCATCATTGAAGTGAAATCGGGTATCACCACTGCATCTCTTGCCAATAAGAACGCGAAGTAGCTTGAACAGTACGCAACATAAGTGCCTGATGTGGTGGTGCGCAGAGCTACGCTAGCTGAGGAATGTGAAAAAAAAAAGGAAAAATATCATTTTTCACTACCGCCGAGTAGCAAACAAAAATAAAAGGAACTGAACGAAAGATCGCGAAAAGTCGCGTTCGAATCTCGGGCCTTGTTTAGCACAATAACCATGACAGGATGCAGGAACGAACGTCGTGAAAGCGCGAGCAAGTTTGGTCAAAAAAGGTGGGAAATGGAACTGTCACAGCTGTTTACGGGATTTAGGTAATAATTAGGGGAGCACCAGAATAGTGCGAACGCTTTACTCGCGCAGCGCTGAACCAAACAGGAATAACGCCTAGGCTTCATACTACACGACCTAAGCCAGTGCCGCGCAACGCTCCCCAAGCTTTTCGATAAGTTGACACATGCCTATCTGTTTTCTCTTCAGCCACGGCCATGCTAGCGAGGTAGGGCTGCGAAGTAAACTGCGAAGGCTTCGCTAGCGACCTCTACAGGCTGGAGTGCAACGTCAGCTGCGAAAGCATGCAAACCAATAGCGCAACAAACCTTTTGTTTCCGGTGAGTCACCAGAGATCAAGTTATCCGCGCGCCATGGACCGCACGGGCGCGGTACATGACAACAGTCAGTGAACTTTAAGATCATAACGTAATAGCCTGATGGTTGTGTTAGCTTCTGTGAAAACGTGAGATAACGGCTCAAATAGCAAGTGGTGATGGCTGCAGGCTGCAGCACGGAAGCCGGCGGTGGCATCGCGGGTAAGCAAAACGAAAGTATAGCGCATGCGAGATGAATTAAATCAAATGTTATTCATGCTGCTAATGAGACGCTGCTGAATTGTGCCTCTGAATTTTCAGTCTGCCTGCCCGTTTCAAGCATCTGCAAATATGTGAACCGATCGTGCGAAAGATCACGCTGCCTGAAGGACGGCGAGGCAGCGTACGACGCCGGAAACGTGATAGAGTGTACCGTGAAAAGAGTTTGTGGACAGCAGTACAGCGTATCTGCCCTAGTGCTCCGAAACAGCGGTAGCACCGACCCACCGCACAAGGTTACGGCGAAGGTCGAGAAAAATGAAGTTGTGGAGGCCAGCTGCACTTGCAAAGCAGGGTGAGGTAGTTGTGCTCTCCGGTTTCGTTGTTTTTTTTTTGGCGGCGTAAATGCTGGGTGATTCCGTCTAGTGGCGCTTGCGTTGATTGCCGTGTTGTTGCCGGTGTTGTTGTTTGAATATTGCATGCTGGTCGAACTTGTGCCTGATGAAAACGATTTGAATTTCTTAATGGCAATGAACGAATTTAAGTTTCATTGCGTGAAACAATTACTCTGCACCATACCAGTCGATTGCCGATTACATTTTTTATCAGGATCGAACAATCCAATTCTTTTTTTTTTTTTTACCGGGAAGCTGACTGTCAATCTAGCCTTCAGCTGTCTAAGGAGAATTGATTTTTTCGTTGTTCTGTCAATGTGTGTACCGTTTGGAACAACTTTTTGCAGCATTCAGCCACTCTTTACTGATGGCTTTCAATCTTCAGCTTTTATTAAAGTTTAAAAGATGTCATTAATCCAGATAAGGTCGGGTATTTCGTCTCAGTATATATTTCAATATTCATATTGCTTTATTGAAAAGCTGAATCAATGTCGGGTCATGTTTCAGATAAAAAATGAAATAATAACCTATTCAGTAAAGAAAATAAGTTTTTGTGCCTATATATCTCTCTCACTCTCTGCCATATTCCAATGGACATTAAAGGGTCCCTGAAAAAGGTGTTTGAGGTTGGCTATAAAATGCTTGCATTATGTAGAGTACAGACCAACGAGCGTTCATGCTGCGTACAAGACCTCAGAAGCAAGCCGATCATTTACAATACAATTTTTAAAACTCTCGCTTCCGAGCCAAGCGGCGGCCTGCGGTGCTGGGCTTTCGCCCGAATCTGCACTCGTTACGTCAGCATCTGCACTCGTTAAATTATGTAGCCGCTCATTACGTCAGCAGCGGACTACTAGCATTGGTTCGCGTGCGTCGGCAGCCGGCGAAGGAGCGCAAACATTTCAGCATGCAAACGGAGAGCAAAATGGAAATTCAAATTTTGACTACAGGTAACACGGCTTCTACGAAGCATATCTAAAGAGTTCTTGCTGGAGGATATTTGTGAAGCAGCATCCTTTTACATCCTAGGCACATCACATCTTTGTTGAGACCCCCTTTCACAGCCCCTTTAAAACTACCATGGACGTATATTGGACGTTTAGGTCGTCCGCAAGATGTCCAAGGTAGTTACAGTGCTCATTGGGATATCATTGGCGTAGAGCATAAAATTTTAATTGCTGCAATCAACATGTTGCATCTTGTGCTTAATTGGAATTGAAATTAGAACTTGTAACATCGCCGCTGTGTGCATCACTGTGGTCTTTCATTACATTGCAGCAACTACAAGTGCGAGCATGTTGTGGCTGTTTTACTGCACATACATGCGAAAAAATCAGTAATTGAGCCACAGGCAACAGGCACCCCACAGCAAAGAATAACGGTGGACAGAGGAAAGCCAAATAAGCTGTGCGAACAAAAAGAAGCTTTAGATCTCCCCTGCATAGAGAAGGTAAGAATTTTTTTGTTTCGGTGCCTCACTGCTGTTGAGAGGCGGGCGTGATAAATTTGTTTGAGATTAGCACCTTAGTTGCACAGAAGGTTTATCTGTACAACATTTAGCAGTGGTACTAGCAGGTGTAGTTCGTGTGATACATTAATAACGAAAATGTCCCATCATAAAGGAAATTTGGCAAACCCCAGGATAATTGCTGCGTGGATTATGTCGCAAATGTGAAGGCTTGTGTCTATGGTCTCTGGTCAAGGAAAAAATTTACTGAATGGCACACAACACTGCATGGCTTCACTTATATTGTTGCAGTAGAAAGACACTGCATAGACAGAAAGAAGGGAAAGCAGCGTAGCCAGCGATACCACCAGACTGCTGCATACCACCGGTGCTGTGCACCACCTTTCTCACATCCTTGTCTGTTTTGTATGTTTTTTGTCGGTCAAGGATTATTTGTCAAATGAAACATGCCTACTACCTTCCTCAGTGCTCTATTCTATGACTATGTGTGTTATGCTGTGCCACGTTTAACCGTGGGTGATAAGAAGCTAGTGGTGTTGTCAGTACACGGTGCCTAGATCTATAGCTACGGTATTTGGCTATTGAGTTTTGGGATCCAATCCCGGCCACAGTAGCCACATTTCGGTGCCTGTACACATGAAGGAATCTCGGGTTTCTGGAATTAATTGAGCCCTACACTACGGTGTCTTTTATATATAGTCCACGTGTAGCTTCGTTACGTTGAACCCCATATACCGTACTATATAGCAGCGTTGTTAATCTGGTGAAGCAGGGCCCAAGCCAGGAGCTCTTTGTGTGTTGGGTATGCAACTTGAGTTCACTGTAACTTTCCCATTCACGTATGGCTGATTCAAGTCCTTGAACCGTTATGTAGTGTAGGGTTTGCCAAAAGTAGCCAAGAGTCTTCACCTTCAAGCTAAGGCAACCTGCCACACCACTGCCTTGCTGATTGTCAGTTGGGAAAAGGCTCCGACTACAGACGTTGGATTTGTGACCGACTTTATCAGAGAAGAGTTATCAAACTGCAGGCTTGACTCCTCGGGCTTTCCGTTGTGCTAAAGGGAGCAAATGATCTAGTACGTGGCTTTCAAACTTTGGGCTAGTGATTTGAAAACTTGAAAATGGATTGGATTTTTTGCGAATCGTTTTAAACATGCACTATTTGACTCGCTCAGCAAATCATATAAAAGGATTTTCGATTCACTAGTCGAGAATTTCAAATATTGGCAGAAAAACGTTAGCGAAACTGCTCTAAACTGTATTAGCTTTTTTGAACCTACACATTTTCACTGCAGCTGAAGCAACTATCCAAGCTACGTTTACAGTGGACTCAGTGCAAAGCATTCAACTGCTCTGTGTTTATCCAGCAACAGTTTGCATTGACAATGTGTCAGTTGCTTGCCACCAGACCACTTTGTCATAAGTGATGACTCTTTATGGAAGGTTGTGACCTTGGAACTCAGTGCAATCATTCTCTCAGCCAATATGCAGAAGTAGATTTTTGAACTCGCACAGAACGCCAGCCGTCACATGAATGTCTCTTGTGCGTTCAAGCTTGCCAACTCGAAGAAGTGAATAAGTGCCCAACTTCACTGTTAGTTGGCTGCATGTGTTGTATGCCCCCAATAGAGATTCTGTATTCTGTTAGATCTGGGAGATGTGGCAGCACCTTGTTGTGGCTGTGCACATCAACAAGGAAGGCAAATGAGACGCAGGTCATGAGGCAGTAATCACGTTCTATTGTAGGATACAACTGGAAAAAATAACTGTTGGTAACATTTGGCCACGGTCCGCAGTGTCCTGCATTACACCGCTAGCCAATCATAACAGTAAACAAAATCAGCTTTTTAATGCTTGACTTTATTAAACAAGCCAGGTATCAAAATTTGAGAGCTTGTAATTTTTTTCTTGTGATTAGCTTCCTGTTTAGGCAGCAAGAAAAGTTTTAAAATTGAGCAGCTTTTTTTGTCATGGAAGAATTTTGTGCAACGGTTGAATGTGGGTGCAGCTTCGCCGCACACTTCTGTTGTACCCGCCTGTATAAATAAATCAGTCTCCTTGATCCCTTCATCATTGTGACAGAGGCTTTCTCTCTTTTTTGGCAGAAGAGCCAGTGGCACGCCTATAGCCATTTTCAGGAAACTGTGCAACTATGGTCGCGCTCTTTGGGGTCTCCGGGCTGCACGTGCAGATTTTGCTGTCAATGTAGCCGATCACAGCGGTACAGGATTTTTGCCATTTGAAGTTTTGGTTGGCTTCCTGCCAGGACGATCCCACCAGAAAGTATGACCCGCCGCGGTGGCTCAGTGGTTAGGGCGCTCAACTACTGATCCGGAGTAACCGGGTTTGAACCCAGCCATGGCGGCTGCGTTTTTATGGAGGAAAAACGCTAAGGCGCCCGTGTGCTGTGTCAGTGCACGTTAAAGATCCCCAGGTGGTCGAAATTATTCCGGAGCCCTCCACTACGGCACCTCTTTCTTCCTTTCTTCTTTCACTCCCTCCTTTATCCCTTCCCTTACGTTCAGGTGTCCAGGGATATATGAGACAGATACTGCTCCATTTCCTTTCCCCCAAAACCAATTATTATTATTATTATCCTAGCCTTCAGCCTCCAGGGCATGCTTTTGGCACTGTCAGACTTGCAGAACAAAGCTGTGAGCAATCCTGAGCAGGAAAAACGAAGTGCAAAACCTTCTATGACGACACCCGCTGCAGCACCTTGTTCAGTGCTGGCAGCTTTGTATGGATGTGCAGAAAACAGCCTGTGTTGTCAGCAGTGAAGATCTTGTGCCAAATCCAAGAAGTTGTAACAAGTCATTCTTCAGTCGACCCTCTTCACGTGACACATTTTACCTGTGACAAAATTCTGCATCGCCTGCATCTGACAACCATGGAGTTTGTGTGAGGTAGCGAAGCATAATCAGCCACCATATTTTGATCCAGCGCTGGCCAAAATTAGACACAAAGACCAGGAACCTACTGCTAAGATACTTTTGGATCCAGGATTGACGTTGGCATCATGCCTAACCTGCCAAACCACCCATTAAACTAATGACAGTAGCGCTGTCGGGAGTCGCCCAAGCAACTGTTCGACTGTGACCTTGTGGTGCAAGAGTAGCCATGCTTTCAGTTTGCGAGGATTCAGACTTTTCAATCACTGCACTGTGCATAGCTAGGATTAAGAATAGTCTGGCAACAGTGTGAACCTAGAGGAGGTTCACACTGGGCTCGGAGCTCACTGCTTGTCTTGTATGTTGTTACTTGAATCTTATGTAGCCTAGTGGTTCCACAAACATCGTCCAGTTGAGAACTCGCACTGGATCTCTTGTTGTTCTAGCAGCTGCCTACCTGACAAGCTCTCGGCATCTAGTCAGGCTTTACTGCAAAATGCAGTGGCAGTGTATTTCTACAGTCAACTCTGGATAATTCAGACAAGGAAGGGGACAGACATGTTTTCGTATTATATGGAGTTTATATTTAGGGGAGCATTAGTAAAGTTATTCTTGAAGTGACTGAACCATAATTTGGAGTAGAGCGGATGTTTGAATTAAATGTGCTGGAATCAATGAAAGTCTATTGCATTTACTTCCTACCAGCATTACAGTAACTATTGTCTAATGTACTTATAGCTTCCAACAGCTGCCTGCCGCATGTTTGAAACTTAAGCGAGCAGTATAGACTCAAGTAATACTTCGAGGTGCCTGTGCTAGCAGCGCAGTGTTATGGCCGATGTGCTGTTCAGATCCAGTAAGTGTGCAGAGTTGGCAGGTTTCCTTTATTTTGGTGTTGGTTTTTGCAGGTGCTAGCTTCAGCCTATTTTCATATAAGATGGATGTAGAACCAAAGTTTTGACATAAAGTGCTGCATTCCATGATATGTGTGACAGTAATGCTTGCCCAGTATTTTCTTTTGTCAGCAAGAGGAACATTGATTAATTGACTTGGAACCATGGTGGTGTGTGAGAAATTTCAATTCTAAAGTTTTAGCGTGCCTCAAGAGGCACCCCAGTGACCTCAATTTAATGAAAAAATTATTCTTAACACATTTGTCACACTGTGAAAACAGTGTGCAAGCACTCATTCACTGGCCTGTGCCTTGGCATGTCCAAGTTAGCACAGTCGAGGCAGATGTAACCAATCCAACTGTCATATCTCAGACGCATCATTCATGGTGTCAAAAAGGCTTTTGTAACAAAGAATAAGCTTTTTCATGTTTCTTTGATGTTCTACAATTTTATGAATTACACATTCTACGAATATCTTATGGTTAAGTCAGAGTTTAGTTGAACAGCCTGAATTACTTAATTCAGAAATGTTGTATATCTTTGTTTCCTGTAGGCAGTCACTGAAGACGTTGCTTAACTTTTGTTAGCATACAATGCCATGGTGTCTTTTTTCAGCTTTGATTCATGCAACCTCAAACGCCTTGTATACATACTGCAGACATATCAGAGGTTCAGAAAGAACACAGGATGAGTGCTGTATCTATGTTTCTGGCTCTTTGATGCACTGACGATGTTTGTGAGGTCTAGTGACCTACTAGCCTGCTTTTCTGCCTTAAGGCCTTACTTAACCCTGTATATGTGCTACCTGTTGCATAATGTTTTTGTTGTATGCAGGTCCTGTTTTATGTTCTGTGCAGTGAGGAAAGCGAACAAGCATCATTGTACTGTTGGCATTTGGGCTAGGGTGGAACTTATTGCAGGCTATTTCTCCGAAATTCTGTTGACTAACGCATTCAGAATTTTGGTTTTCCTAGTGGGCAAAGCATTTGCTATGATGTTAGTGCAATAGGAATGCCTGAAAAAGAAATGTCAGCTAATCAGGGATGTGCGAGTAGTACTTTTTTGAAGCCGAATCGGATATGAATAGAGTAGCGTTGCTACCGAATTGAATAGTGAAAGAACGGAATTGAAGGAATTAAATAGTTTTGTGATTATACGCTGCTTGCGTGAATATTTGTACAAAAGGAATATAGATGCCATACAGCGGTATGCTAGCGGAGATACTATACTCCGTCATGGAATTAAATCTGTATTTGTTAAAAGGCAGACCGTTTATTTCCATTGGGGAACACGCAATATGGAGTCAGTATATTAGCTCTATGACCGTCGTGTCATATGCATGGGGCTATACTTATGTTGACAAAGAACAAGCAGAGCATGGAATATTATTTGATGAGAGGGAAGTTTGAGCCACGACCTCTGATATTGGAGCATGAAGGCAAGATTTGCTATACCTGAATGAATTCTGTCTCGTTTCCCAATCTTGAACGTATTAGAGTTATGAATGCCATCACACAAATGGACAACATTAATTGCGATGCTAGACCCTCATTTCCGCATTACTAGACTGCGGCAGCATGCTGTCTTTCACCAGGGTGAGCCCTGTTTTTTGAAATAGTAAAAAAAAAAAACTATGCTGTGCTTCACTCAAACTTCATGCCACTTATTTGAAAACTTGAGAATGTCTTTGGATATCTTGCGAATCATTTTCAACGTGCGCCGTTTGACTTGTTCAGCAAATCATATAAGAGGATATTTGATTCACTATCCGAAAATTTCAAATATTGGCAAACTCCTACAAATCAGGGTCAGGTGCAAATTGTGCAGAAAACTGTTCTGAAAGACAGGCCCTTTCCCAAGCATATATTGAAAACCTAAAGTTGGATGACCACGAGCATTACTGACTTTTTGCTGTGAGCTCATGAGGCCTGTTTTTGTGCAGCTGACAATAAAGGAGGAACCGCCACACATTGGGGATGGCCTCTCTGCAAGGACCTCCCGAGAAAAGTTGAACAAGCCTGCTGTCCCTGCTCCCACTACTTCTGCAGCTGAACGTAAGTGAAGCTTGACAGATGTGTAAAGCAAAGGTCATTATAACAGCAACAGTTATCATGTTCATGCAGTGAAATCGTAAGTGATCTCCGTGGAATGGCGAATTGTGAGTGAGCAAGCATTTATTGAAGAAGATGGTGGCTGGAGCTCGTGTGGGTGGGCCCTCAGTCCAGGGCTCTGGATGCTTCTGCTGACCTTCTGGCGATGAGAAGGAGCGCTGCTTGGTCGTCGAGGCTTGCGCTGGTGGTGCGCCCAGTTGTAGATTTTATGCTGTATATCCCTCTTTAAACTCTTTTTGTCAGTTCTTGCTAATGGCAGGGAGCCATTGAAAGGCAATTGATGACTGCAGTTGCAGCAGAGGAGGAAGTGCAGTGTTAACAACAGGCAGTGTTAGCCTTGCAGAGAGTGTCTGCAATTGCTCATCTGTTATGACAAATGGAGCGACCACAGCAGAAGACCACATTGGCATCACATTTTAACTTCAATGTACAGTCTTGGTCAAAAGTCTTAAGGCCAAAGACTTTTCGCTTCAGCCACATAAAAGCCATTGCGGCACTATTAAAGACCGAATGACCTTGAAATGTTAGCAGAAGGTTTCTTCTTGCGGTAGAGAAGCTTCCTGCTTCACTTGTGTTTTGAATGATCCGCCACTTGTGTTTTGAATGATCCGCCACACGGAGCATTCTGGGAACGTTCATTTCCCTGCTGCTGAACGCTGTGGCCTTAAGATTTTTGTCCAAGACTGTAGCTGGTGGAGCAGATGGGCAGAAGTGAGATGAGACAGATTCAACTTGGGATATCTATGCTGTTCAGCTGCCCAATCCTCCTGTCCTATTTTGCACACTTGATCAAAGATAATAAACGTGAGGACGAGCAGAGCCACCTACTTTCTAATCTCTGGTGTCCTCATGGGAAGCATCTGGTATCATTCATGCTATGATCTCTTGCCAGTTCCTCAGTCTGTCAGAGATTAGCAGGGATTTCAAAGACACTTTAGAGCTGTTCAACAGATAATTCGCATTGCCGCTGTGGGACCAGAGCAGAGGACATATGCGCAACTTAAAGGAACAGTGTGGGTAAAATGGCCTGTACCTATAGGATACCGTGTTCTGATCACAAACAGACCACTCACGCCGAAGACAGAGCTTTTGTAAGGTAGAAAAGACCAAAATGAAAAATGCAGGTGTTGCCATCACAGGTCGATCTCGCAAGTAAAATATGTCGCTGATGTTGATGCGGACGGAACCAAAAGAAGCCAAAAATGCGTCTTGATCTTATGAGCAAGTCTCTTAGTGGCTTTATTACGCAAAACACTTGCATGTGAAGGGAGCCGTTGGAAGTCAACTCTGAAACATCTAGATAGATGCTGATTCATTTTTCTCGACAATATGTTGTTGTGTATTGTGCTATGTGTTTGTTTCACCATGAAAGTTGCATTCTCTAGCCCATACTGTGTGTTCATGTGTTTCTTATGTTTATACTTAGGTCTTATGGTTGTTTTCTTATGTCTTATGTTCGTACTGTTAACGGGAGGATTCCCCGCGATTGTATTTCAAAGTTTTGCCTGCTGTTAACTTCTGACGGGAGACGAGGCCTTGTCAGGCTTAAGGCCTTTTGCCTTGTCTTCTACGTTCGCTTGAAGTGACCTGAACTGAAACCAGAAGAATGCAACTTTGTGACAATGCAGTGAATGCTGACAGCACTTGTTAGGGGAAAACCCATCTTGCAACATCTGTGGTACTACATTATTGCTTGGCACTTGAAAGGCGCTGCCTTCACTCATTGCTGAGAAATAAGCGCGCGGTCAAGCCTGGGTGCCCGTTTTGAATTAAGGGATGGCATCACAAACACCGCTACTCAAGTTTTATGTTCCATAACTTGGAGCTATTTGTAGAGACATGGAGATGATTTGCGTGCCTCCTCCAAGTGCTCAAGCCCCATGGATCCACTACCTGTGTGGAATATTTTGTGTGAATATGAGAGACATTGAAAGGGCACGCCAGGTTGATGTATGACTGGCAGTTCTGATTGCTGTTTACTTCTTTGATATTGAAGTCGAAGAAAGCAGAGTTCCAAGAAATCCTGAGATTGAGGTCTTTATGTGCTTGATGATACCTTACCCGCTGTCTACCTCACATAACTTGCATAACTGGATAAGTATATGCACTGCAAGGTGAGAAAGTGGATAAGGCGGGGCTGCGACTTGTTGTTGAGGGCCTCGTCATTTGCCACTGCCTCTGGCACACCGAGGGCTCTTCAGAGGCTGTCATGATGCAGGGCCTGCTTTACATTTCTTGCTTGGGATTAGGACACTGCCACAAACGCTATGCCTTAGTAAAAAATGAACGGCCTTTGATGAAATAGGCATCATACTCTGCTTTTGTCGAGTTGCCTGAAGTCTTTTAATAGTGGCTATCTCAAGCAGAGGGATCTTGATCTTAGCAACACAGCTAGAGTGTAATTTTATATTTGTTTATTTATTGATACTGCAATCCTGGGGAGCTAGGGATTTTTGCAGGGTGGGAGTACAGGAAATGAAAAAGACACAAGTACAGACATCAAATATTTGGGGGAAAAAAAACCATACCTGATTATTAAATATACAAAATGCATCAGCAATAAATAAGGGAGTCAAAGAAGGCAGAACAATTGCAAACGAGTAGTCATTGAAGTATGCTAAGTACCATTAGTCAATTAGTACCAACAAAACAAAGAGAATCACGTAAGTGGTATTAATAATAATTCAGAACTAGGTGGAAGTTAGGAATGGATTACAAGAGAAAAGTAGTGATTAATGAACACTGAGACTTCCACTGAATGTACTGGATAATGCGGGCTCTGAAGGAAAAGTATTGATGCAGTCTGGACAAAGGGTCACTGAGACTGATGGTAGTGGATGCAGTATAGTATGAGTGGAACGTTGCCCAATTTACTTTGTCCTAGGTAGAGGAAACCTGTTAGTGCATGTCACTCACCGTCTGGTCTGGTTTAGTGACAACTGAGTCGTTAATAATAAAACTTCAGAGTTCAGCAGCTTCTTCACTGCATGCAGTATTTTTGGCTGTATGCATTTCCAGCTATGAAATCCTTGCAGTTGAGTTTTATCAGTGGACTTAATTGCATCTTGATTTATCATTCAGGTAATTGAGCATGGCACATCACTCAGCTGCTGCTAATTGAAATGCATTCACTGTATGTGTGCCCCGGTAGACATGGCAGGTGTCTGTTGCCTCTCAGAGTTATTTGATATAAATATCATATAGACCACCAAGACAGTGTGTGCAGGTCGTGTACAGAAACAATTACGTACAGGAGTTATGCATATTGTACATCTCATTGAAGTAGTCCATGCAACTTGTTGCCTCTCGATCTCTGCTGTATGAGTATGGTAAGCTTTTGTTGCAATTCTGTTTTTATTTCTAACTTTCTGTGTGGTGTGAACTGCAACAACATGACCAGGATTGCAACACGAGGGTTGACTTTGTGGCCTTGAAATGGAGCAAAAAAACACATGATAGTAACGCAAGGGTCGACTTTGTGAGTTCATAAAGGAAAGAAACGAAAGAATAGGAATGTAACGTGAGGAAAATACCATAGTATATGAAAAGATGTGTAGCAGTATATGAACATAAGTAGCTCAACAAATGGCTTTCACATGCCGTTTCTGTTTCAAGAGCTCAAAAGATTATCAGATAAGACCAACGCAAATATAAGTGCGGAGTCCCACTGCGCCATCACTGTGTCAACCATGCGCTTTAGATGCCTCGTCATCAAACCGAAACTTTTCCGAGTTGCTCATCCGACCAGTGAGTCATGCCTCCCGAATGCTGGTGGCTGTGTATGGCAGCACTTATCCAAGTCATCATGTTGCATGGAGCTGTTGGAAATTTGCGCAAGTTCATTGTCGGCGTGAAGTGCGTCACACAGCGATACCGAGGAATAGAAACGAGAGCATCTTTTCATCTGTAATAGCAACGCCAGGCTTTCCATTCACCCGAAGCAGATTACTGCAATTAGCATACAGCATCGACGGTGCTGCGAACATTTAGAGAGTCTGCTGAACTTTCAGAGAACGAAACGATGCCTTCAAGTTGTGCGTATCACATTTCTCCAGAGCAATCCACCAAATCCGCTGTCGGTACACAACTGTGCATGCTCTGGCGAGCAGTTTCGGACTGCTGGGCCACTGCTTTGATATGTGTTGATCGGTATTGGCAGCTCGGAGCTTCTGTTGGTCGACCGATACAGCATTCGCAATGTTTTTGTTTTTTTGTCGTTTCCCGAAGTTTGTGACGACCTGCACAACGCATCAACCAATGTGAGAGTAAATGTGGCATAGTCTGCTTTTGTCTCTGCTTAATATTCAATTCTAATGCAAATATTCTAATATAATGCGAAGCGTGACTTTTCACTTCTGTTTTCGGATAAAAAATTTCTAATTATGTTCAAGTAAATGTGGTATGCATTTTTAAAAGCAGATGCATTAAGTGACCAGATGCCTATTATTTTTAGACATGAACCACTCAAAGCCTAAACATACACAGCTGTGTACATGCATCAGTGTGTAGCAGTTAATGGTTTTTGCAGGTTGGAGGAAAACGAAACACCGTAGCTGTACGGGCATTACGCCCGAGCCGTGCATGTATGTATCAGTGCACTGTTGAATGTGATGATGCTGATTGAGGTCTGCGTGAAAGGACCTATCTTTTTGGCGCATGTTCCAGAGTTCATTGGGTTGCATCTCCTATTTTTCTTGCTCTCCAGGTTTACCAGATCCCAAACAAAAACGTTTGCCGGTGGGTTCAGCAAAAACATTGAAAGCTGCTGTCTATGCGATCCTGGACTCAAAGGGACATTGCGAAAAAAAGTTATCTGTGGAGGACGTGTTCAAAAACCTTTGCGAGCAGCACAAGAGGGCAGAGCTGCAGCGAGCTGTGGCAGGAGCACCGCATTGGTATGATAACTGCATCTGTGGCCTACAGTGTTTTCACACGCGTTCAGACAGTTCGCACGACAGTGGGACCTCATGACATGCGGGCCCTGCTGAAGCTGCTCATGAGGGAAGAGAGGGTGACGACCAAAGACATGCTGAGGGGTATCGACCTTGAGCCAGTTGCCAAAGAAGCTTATCGGAGCCAGAACATGCATCATCGTGACCTTGAACTTCATGAATGTGGCCTCCACGTTCTCCCGGGGAAGCCCTTTATTGGCGCCAGTCCCGACGCTGTTGTCACGTGTGCTTGCTGTCCCCCAAGGCTTTTGGAGGTGAAGTGTCCCAAAAGCTTAGAAAAATTTGTAAATTCAGAGATAAGGCATTGCAACGGCACAGCCCACTTGAAGCGAAACAGCCGATACTTCTGTCAGACACAAGTTCAAATGGGGGTCACTGGCCTTGCCTCAACTGACTTGTTTGCTTATGTGCATGACGGGGAAACTTTGACAGTGAATGTTACATTTTCGCAAGCATACTTTGATGATGTCGTCGAAAGGGCAACATTTTTTTTTAAACATTATGTTTTGCCACACATGATTCATTTGGCAGCCTAAACTCAGTACCTATTCATTAGTGTGAACCTGAAGTGAAGAATATATATGTATCAGCAAATTGCAGTGACTCAAAAGACAGTGTGTTATGAGTCAGATTGTAACACGGATAATTGAGCTAGTTGGTACATCATTTTAACACTCTCAAAAGTGCTGCGACAGGTGACACGAAGAGAAAGAAATTGGCTGGCTGGCTTGTGTGAGCTATTTAACCTTGTGTGTTTTTTCCAGTAAACTTCAATTGATAGTAGTGCTTGTCGTTCGTTTTCTTTCTTTCTCTTGGTGTCCCCTGTCGCAGCGCTTTGAGAGTGTTAAAATAGAATCAGATTATGTGCATGTACTGCCTGCATGTGTGCGCAGCACACATGCATTCTTTTTTGCATTCTTAGCTTTTGAAAGGCACTCTTGGCATCTTTGTAGTGTATGTCCAGCGTCAGCTATAGTCTTGATAGAGGCACCAAAGTAATGGTACAGGCTGCTGCTTTCGTGTATGCCGTTTCTGTTCCATTTTTAATTCTTTCAGCTCAGTGAATAGTGAATGCCATTATAGTGCCAAAAGAAGGCGAGGGTTGCATTCAATCCATGATGAGGTAATTTTATTGGCCAACAATTGCATTAGACATCTAGTTGCTGCACTTAAATGTGACGGGTAAACGAATGTGCAAATCAGTCTATCTTTACAAGGAGCAATACTACAAAGGCATCGTGCCTGCCAAATACTTTGTGCAATTAATACTTTTGTTTGGGCTAGTTGGTATGTTACAGATATTTTGCTTCCTCTTCTATGTCACCTCACTATGAATATTCTGCCACCATTCCTGGGTGAATGCGCTTTATGATGTGTGCATAGATAAGCAACTGCTGTTATGTCTACATTTCGTGTATTAACGACTGTTGTATGATTCGCTGCTAAGCTGAATCAAGTTATTTGGCGGTACCAGAGCTGCAGCTGGCGCTGAAGTATTATATGATCAAGACTCGGGGGTGATGGTTTGTTGCATTTGCTTAATCTCAGACAAATCAATCTGGCAAAGCACCTGCATCTGGCAAAGCAGAGCAGGTGTAAGTTGCTACTTGTGCCTTCCAATGGCCTTTCCACAGTTTTGGTTATAAGTGCATCTCCCAGAGGTGTTTTGATATTCTAAATGCATGCCTTTAGGAGGTAGCAAAGAGACAGCCAGATTTTTTTAACTTTTTTTTTGTTTGTGGTTGCACGTGCCTGAACCAGATTTATTTATTGTTGAAAATAGCATGGATATTTGAGTAGCACATGACAAAATGCATGAAATGTGCCCAGGAAAAGCACAGTGATGGAAATAATCTGTGATAAGTAACACTCTGAATGCCTGTCATACTCATGTGTAATATACTATTTTGTAGCTGCTTGTACACGAAGAAGGCATTTTTTTATACTTTGAAAGTGTGTCATGTTGTGTTGTGATTTGACTGGCATGGGTGGTGTCCAACAGTATCACTGAAACATGGTTGTGCACAGAGCTTGTTGGCTTTGTCATGACTCCTTTTATAGTAGTCTTGCATTAACTGTGCACTTAAGCTGTTACGTTGTGACACTATGGACAGTGAACTGTGCTCCTGGTTAAATGAATTATTGGATCAATGCTTTATTTAGCCAGTGTTTGTTACAACAGTGTTTGCAGCTTGGGTTCATTTCTCATATATATGTGTTATAATAAAATTCATTTTGATGAAACATTCCTCTTGGTCTACTAGACATTCCAAAGGCATGGTATGCCCCCCTTTACTCTGAAAGTGTGTTTGTGGTATTGTTACCATTAGGGTTGATGAAACATGTACCTGCATGGTTGCCTGTCGTGGCAATCATGCACACTTTTCATGGAGACATTCGCACTGGCTTTGGATGTAGTTAGCACGGCAAGTTAGTAAAAAGTCACTTTTGTTTGAACCATGGTAATGGAATTCCGGCTCAGATGAAAGCAATTTGCCGCTGTAAGCATACACAGTGCTGTGACATAAACGAGGTGCAATGACGCTCCTACTTCCAAGTGATGGTATTGCTTGATGCATGGTGCTATAGGTAAGCATGTAATCAGGTATTAAAATCAACTTTATTTCCACACCACACCTGTGAAGTCGGCACTGTGTTAGCCGCTTTTCAGTAAGTCCTTGAACAGATGTGAAAGCCTACAAAGTGGGTCTACCCCAACACTGCAATGAATTGAATGAAGGGCCAAGGTGCTGAATCACCCCAATGCTGTCCAGACAAACAGTCATTTTGCGTACAGTTTTGAAGTGCCTTGAAAAGAACGGCATGAACCAAAGACACGCCTAGAGAGACCACCGGATGGGTGCTAACTTTCAGCGAAGCTGTATTAGCCGGGAAGCTATTATATATTGCATTCTGTACTTCTCCACAGACTGTGATAGATGAACAGATCACAAATAATCATGGCTCTGAAACAAAGAAATACATCACTCGCACTCAAGGCCTCTAAAATGTTGTAGGTACACTTTTTTTTCCGTCTTGATATGAAATGCATCTATTAGCTCACATGCAGCCATCATGACACTTCAACAACAATTTGTTATCAGAAAGACGAGGCTTGTACATGTAGTATCAGCACTGGACTGGTAGGTTCGCACCTTCTTTGTTTATAAACCCACTTGAGTGGATGTAGGGCATTTAACTTGATGATGAAGGTCGCGGGGTCAAATCCCAGCTGTGGCGGAAGCATTTTACTGGAGGCCAAATGAAAAGGCATTTAATATAGTGTGTCAATCAATGTATGTTAAGGAGTCGGAGGTGGTTGAAGTTAATCCGCAGCCTTCCACTAAGGCGTTTATTATTGCCCATGTGGAGCAGTTTAAAAAACGCTGTCAAAAACGGCCGAGCTTGAGACTCGGCGCGCTCGTCCTAAGTCATTGTTCCCAGCGGGTTTTTAACCCCTTCGATAATTGGGCGGAGCTTGAGTAATCTAGCTCTCGCCCAATTTTAACCAACCGCAGTGCAGTGGTACCCTCTATGTGCAAGTGGGCGGAGCCAAGGGCTCACAGGTCCGAACCCAATGAACCCTGCACCTCCTGGAACGTGCAGGGCGCGTGACTCCGCGTACGCAGCTCGCTGCATGTGCATTCCATCGATTGCCACGCATCGGATTTGCCTTCTCCGTTGACAGCCAAGTAATGTCTTCCGCGGGACATGGTTGACTCCGCGCCAGAACAGAAAAGGATTAGTTCCGTAGCTGGCAACGAGGCACCCTAATTAAGCGGGGGCGTCAGGCCTTGACGTGCATTCCTCTATTTCCCCAGGGCATGACCGCTGGGGGGGGGGGGGGTGACATCGGCGCCGTGGGCTTCTAACTTACCAGTGACTCTATTCGTGATATCAAATGTTCTAACGATCGTCCCGATATAATGCACCACCCTGTCCTAAGTTTCAGTGTGATCAAGTCACCCGCACGGGCACCAACACATCGATCTTTCTTCTTGCAACTTCTAGCGAGTATGTTCTGCAGTTAAATTGAAATCAATTATACTTATTGCACTTTATTCGCCATACGTTCAATCGCAGTTCCTCAAAAAATGAGTTCATTGGGTGCGGTAACGGTTGGCTAACAGCTTGTTGGTCTGGCAACCTTTCATCACTGAGGTCAGAAGGGCAGGGTAAATTTCTGCTCCACCCCATGCTTAAATATTTGCACGCTAGGGACACGGGTTAGAACGGGCTAAAAAAAAAAACAATTGCCCCGCCCGCACCGGAAACATTGGTCGCTCGGAAGTTGTGCGCCAGCCCCCACCCGCTGAATTGATTTCGCCCATGTTTGTCCGGTCCCTCTGCGACGTTGAAGAGCTGGGTGGCTGGGCGCCACCCGGTGGACCATCTAGGTCACGTGACCATGTGACGTCGTCATATGCTGCCCACCGGATCGTGAGCAAACTGCCCACTGTGACAGGCGGCAGTTCAGTGAATAATTAGTCGCGAGAGGTTGCTCGTGAAGAGCACCTGGGTCTCGCAAGCCCCGCCTGCCATCCCAGGACAGTGGCGCATCGTTTAAAGGGCGACCCACATGGAGCGAACTTGAAGGATGAACTTCGTGCGGCCAGCATCAGCACGTCGGAATGCCTCGGCGCCAAGCCGTGCTGCACCACATACGCTGTAGTGTTCTAGAATTCTAGGACACTACATACGCCACATACGGCGAAAAGCAGAAGAACAAGCGGTCGCCGCCATGATTTCGGTGTTGCAATAGAGACCGCGTGATTCTATATTCTCGATAATATGCTGAAAAAAAAAAAGCTTTGCGTTCACAATTAATCCATTATTTATGCAATAGCGTGAAAGAGCACGAGTCATTCTTTGAAAAACTAAACATTTTGACAGATTTGCCTGTCTGGTTGGGTTTGAAGACTTATAATAAGCTGCACATCTCCAACCAAAAATTTTAACTTTAACCCAACCCGATGTAGCTTGCGTCGCAGTCGGCGCATGGAATTTTTTAGACAATGCCTTGGGCTCTTAATTTCTCTCGGCGGCCGGTCTTTGGGAACAGGTAGGCAAAGCGCAACAGTGTTTGTGGGCTTGTGCGCAACCTGGAGACCCGATTTTGGGCATTGTCTACAAAATTCCATGCGCCGACTGCGACGCAAGTTACATCGGCGAAACCAAAAATTTCAACAAAAAAAAAAGGGAACTCGGCAACATAAAAACGATGTCAGCAAATTCGCAAGAGAGCGCAGTCCAGTAGTCGAACATTGCGAGGACTCCGACCATGGATAATCAACTTCGAAGAAAACCGCATCCTCGGAACCAAAACAAATTACCACAAAAGGCTCCTTCTGGAATCCTGACATATCCAAACCACCCCCAGCAACATCAACCGCACAAAAGTAAACCTGTCCACCCCTGATGAAGGAGCCGAGTCGGCTTTGAAACGTTGGGTCAAAGTTAAAATTTTTGGTTGGAGATGTGCAGTTTATTATGAGTCATTCTTTGTGACCCCTTTCTGAACCAAAATAGTTAACCTGTTTGAACCTCCCGCTCTCTTTTTACGTCACATAACGCGTACTAGCCAAGCCTAGCAAATCTGAAAATGCAGCAGCAATCAGAGAAAACTTTTCCGTTTCATCACTAAAATTTTGTGCTACGCGCATCTTTAGACACATCGAAAACTTCATGCGACTTTTATTTGCCGTAAACGTGAGGCACAGTGTGGCGGAATTGTCGTTGTCGCGGGAACTAGTGGCGCTGTAGTCGAGCTTTTCTACATCGTCTGCTGTCGGTGGTTTCGTTAGCTGCAGTAACGGCAGGCTATTCTGATTCGAATTCAAGCTTGGTTTTGCGTGTTTGGTGCTCACAGTGATTGTGAAAACTTCTTTGTGGGGAAATGTGTGCACTTCGTGATTTCAAGCGAGCGTTATACATGTCATCCTGCTTTGCGCCCGGCTGCACAAGTGAAACGACGCCAGCGGTCATCAGTTTTTCTACCGCCTCTCGATTCCAGCCACATTAAAAGGTGGGAGCGGATACTACGTCGCAATAACAGTTGTCTCGCACGTCTAACGTATGTGAGCGTCATTTTAAGGCTGACTATAAGCACGTTGTAAACGGCCAACACGTGCGAATTCCTTGCGGGAACTGCGTGGTGCTGTCCCTGGACTCTCCGGATCGAACCAGAAAACCAAAAAACGTGCAATGCAGGCGAGATATACCAAGAAAGCGGGCTTCCACGCAGGCTTATTACTCCGGAGATCACTGCTACGACTATATACGCGTCGTCTGCAAGCGAGCGTTAATTCGTATGCACTCATTGAGCCGCTTTTCTTGTAAGACGGGTATTACGTCTGCACTGACGCTCGATGGTCTGGCGACTGTGACGCCACTCTGTACGGACTGGGGACGTGAAGCATCTTTGTCGTGAAGACTTTAAAAATTAGCTGTGGTTCAACGCGACTGAAAGCTCTGTTAAGCAAGCACACGAAGGTAAGCATACGCCACAAGCTTTTCACGTGATTTCCGGCAGTTGCTTATTGTTGCATTGAATGTCACAGCTTGCTTGTAAGTTTGTAATGCCTCAGCTGCACCCAAGGAGGTTATATATAAAATTTATAACCTCTTTGGCTGCAGCCGAATAACGAAGAAAAAAACTCGCTATGTGGATGGGTGGCGCCATCTGTTCTAAACGGTACAAACCACAAGCGTTTGCCTTTTAACAATTGTGGATGGGTGGTGTCACCTATTGTGAGCGCTACAAATCACAAACGTTTTTTTTTTAACAATTAGCGAGAACTTGCAATAAAATAGCGTGTTAATGATAAGAAAACAGTTTTCAGGGAACATACGCTCTGGGTTACTAGAACAAGCCAGTTTCGCAGCTCAATAAAAAAAACTTGGCCTCACTGGCGGTCAGACGAACTAACGGCGCTGCAGTCGAGCTTTCCGGCCTTTCTCCGTGCTTCCAGCCCAGCGCATCGTCTGCTACACGCGTAGCGCAGAGACTGTGCGCGTGTGTGATTCATATGCGATTCCGCTCTTCTTTGGAACGAAACAGGCAAGTCACAACTGCTTGCTCATGTTGTGCGACGCAATAGTAATGTGCTGAGATTAAAACAAGTGCTTTGAAAGACCCACGGCGTCTTCTATTTACGTGTGCATTGTCTCGCGAACAGTTTGAAGGCGATCGCTTTCGTGACGGCCCAATAGAAGCAATAATTTTTTTTCTTCAAGTAACACAGTCCCTCACCTTAAAAAGCGGAGTTGAAGAATGATGAAAGAGCGAAATAATCTTATCAGCTTCGTTTGATCGTTTTGCAAATATAAACTGCGGCAGAGCATTTTATTCGAGTAGGTTTGCTCTAAACTGATTACTTTCATTGATTTCGATTACACATTTCTGTCCGGCGCTTGGGAGGATTTGCATAACACATTTTCTTCCTTGAAAACCTCTGGACGAGAGCAGTGTGCGGACGTGCAGTATAGGAGGAGGTACTGAAGCCACAGAGATGAGTCGAAGGTGTGCTGGCTCACATGCATTGCTCGCCGGTACAGAGCGCGGTAACAAGGCTCTCGAGACCGGCTGAATCTTACCGCTCTGTCCCTGAGTTACGGTAGAGAAAGCAGTCGGTGCTCGGTCGTTGTTGATTTATCAGAAGCGTTTCAAGTTCCTCTCGAAAGCGTTATTGCGTGAAATTAACAAATTAAAATAATTTTCCTGGCAAGTTGCACAGGTGGGAACATTAGTAAACGGAGCATGCTATTCCGTAATTCAAGTGCAATTATGTCTTCCCTATTAGAAATGAAGAAGCATTAATAGTTTGTACATGAGAAAGCACACAAAATTAACGTCCACTACCATCATGCGTATACCATAGCTGTCAATTGCAGTCAGGAACTCGCGAAGGACGTTCGAATGCATTCTCCGTTCACATTTGTCCGCACCTCCTAAGGCTGTACTACTACCGCTTTTTTTTTCGATTTTGCTATCCCAGCACGTTCACTCGGAATGCCAGCGCCTATAGCTTCGTATATGGGAGCGTTTAATTTTGTATCAGAAAATATCAGTGCTTATAATAACGCGTTTCTGTGCTTCGCGCCCAACGACTGCCCTTATCTCCATTCATAAGTTCATTTTCGCTGTCAAACCACTGAGACCTAGCACCGAGAAGGCAAAACTGGATGTTTATAATTGTTGGCGTACCAGTTTCAGTACGTGAGATCACTAATTCCGGGACTGCAGCTTAGCAGCAAAGGAACTGGCCGATTAAAAGAAGATTATTAAAGCAGTCCCGCTGTGAAGAACTTACTATAGCTGGGAGCCTGTGACGGCGGCTGCTTGTTCCGATTTTACGCATCAATAATATAGCTTCCTTCCTTCACCTTTTGAAGATGATGAAATCGATATCGGAAGACTAGGTGAGATGAGCAAAACATAATCATGTGGAGCAAATTTTCGATCGTTTCAGATGTGGAAATTCAGAAAAAAAATTACAGTTCATTTCACGCATTTAGAGGAACGGAAGATATCAGATTTTAGCTCTTGTCTTGTGCCGGAATGGTTGCAAAGTCAGCATGGAAGAAGTTGAAGGTGGAAATTCTGGGTCCTACAGTACTGAGCCGAAATCTATACAGCTAGGCGCGTAACGTCCTACGGGACACTCGGTATCTGGCACCAGCTGGTTTTCGGAATGGAAGTGTCCCGGAGAAATTCCACTATTGCCCATTTGTTTGTTCAAACAATTTACCGAAGTTATCTGTGCAACATACGACCACCATTGTGCCATTGGACAGTTGCCGTGGGAGCTTTTGTGACGAATTTGGCATATTTGCATAATGCTAATCCGGTACGTGTTCCACATAGAAGCATTAGTAGTGCAGAAGAAAAAAAAACTACCACATGTCGCCGATGGGAACCTAACCCACGACCGCCTAATTTTTTCTTCTGCTTTTATTAATCTCCCATTGATAAAACTACAAGAAAAGAACCCCATATGCTCCAATTGGTTTCGGTGACTGTTGGCTTCCGTCATTTAATTATGTCAAATCGAGCGCCTCGTTCCATTCTCTTGTCTGCTGAATAGTTCATCGAGGGCCTCGAATCTGACAGTCTTGGTGCCGTAGGTAGCATAAGAGGGTTCTCGCACAGCTTCCGCCCTTACCGTTCTACCCATTTCATACGTGGCACTCGCAGTAATATAGGACGTGCTACGTCTGCCGCAGTGGACAAGGGTGGCACTAGTGAACATTCTCAACGTTTGCTTGCACTACACATAAATACCCCCGAAAGCAGAAGATTGGACAGCCGTCACTGTAGCTCAGTTGGTAGAATTTTTTTTTTTTTATCCGGACGAGAAATTCGGAGCTCGCGGATTCGGTGCATGCAGTAGGGCACTCGTAACCCACAATCGCTCGCATTTTCATGCTCGCGCCCTCCTCCGTCTCACGCCGCTGACCGCGGCCAGTCAGCCGCGTCGCTTGCGTCGCTTCGGTGCGTCAAGAAGCTCCGCCCCCTCCCCTGCCCACCTCCCCGGGGAATTCCCGCTCGCCTAGGCAGTGGGGCCGGCGGAGGATGGATGGATGGATGGATGGATACGGCTGAAACCTTTAAATCGGGCGGTGGCTCAAGCCACCTAGCCATGTCTTGTGAAATTTTACTCCTGTCTTGCTTTTAGCCACCAATCAGATAACCTTCGCTTGGTTACTTCTAACCTCTTAAAATCCACTTTCCCTTCACTATCCCTAAACCCCAATGCCTTGGGTAAGTCAGCCCCGCTGCCTTCCACTGTAGGGTGAAGCCCTTTACAGGAAAGTATCAAGTGTTCAGCCGTTTCCTCCTCCTCTCCGCACTCAATGCACAAAGTGTCTATCTCCTGGTACCTGACTCTATACGTCTTAGTCCGCAAAACTCCAGTCCTGGCCTCAAACAACAAAGAACTTCCCCTACAATTATCATAGATATTTTCTTTGACAATTTCCTGTTTAAAGGTCCGGTATGTTTCCAGTGCCGATTTCGTCAGCATCCCTGTTTTCCACAAAGCTCTCTCTGTTCCTTTAACCTTTTTCTTAACCGATAATTGCTGATTTGCCCCCTTACTGCTGTCCAGATATTTGCTTGTCAATTTTCTAGTTCGCTTTCTCCATTTCGTGTCAACATTCTTTATATACAGGTATCTGAAAACTTTCCTAGCCCACCGCTTTTCCTCCATCCTTCTCAATCGTTCCTCAAATGCTATCTTACTGCTAGCCTCTCTGCTCTCGAAAGACGCCCATCCCATATCACCCTGTACCCCCTGATTTGGTGTATTGCCATGTGCTCCCAAAGCTAACCTCCCTACTCCCCGTTGCCTAATTTCCAGCCTTGCTTGAACATCTGGCCTCATACACAGAACCGCATTACCGAAGGTCAGGCTAGGGACCATCACCCCTTTCCAGATCCCTCTTACCACCTCATACCTATTGTAATTCCACAGTGCCCTAGTTTTCATGACAGCTGCATTCCTACTAGCTTTATTCATTACATATTTTTCATGCTCTGTCAGATACTCAACACTGTTATTTATCCACACCCCAAGATACTTGTATTCATTCGCTACTTTTAGCACGAACTCCTGTATTCTATGCTCGCCGCCCTCTTCATTAAATATCATGACTGCAGATTTTTCCTTACTATACTTGAAGCCTAATCTATCTCCCTCTGTACTGCATATGTCTAA
Organism: Amblyomma americanum; assembly: GCF_052857255.1. Classification (NCBI taxonomy): domain Eukaryota; kingdom Metazoa; phylum Arthropoda; class Arachnida; order Ixodida; family Ixodidae; genus Amblyomma; species Amblyomma americanum. Next base: position 31,476,583 of record NC_135507.1, on the reverse strand, counting down.
CAACTTCTGCAGGTCTTCCTTGTTGTCAGCCATTATCACTATATCGTCCGCGTATATTAGTCCCGGTAATGTCTGTTTAATCAATTCCCCTTGCTTGAAAAAAGATAGGTTGAAGCCTAGTCCGCTCCCCTCTAGCTTGGTCTCCAACCCTTGCAGGTACAACATGAACAACAAAGGGGACAGAGGACATCCTTGTCTAAGCCCCCGCTGTATCTCTACAGGCCCTGATACATATTTTTCCCATTTTATGAGCACTCTGTTACCCCTATATATATCTTTTAAAAGATTAATTACTCCATTTTCCACATCCAATGTGCCCTGTATGTCCCACAAATGCTCCTGAGTAACGTTGTCATAGGCTCCCCTAATATCCAGAAATGCTAGCAATAAGGGCCTATGTTCCTTTTCCGCAATTTCTATACACTGTGTCAATGAAAATAGATTGTCCTCCAACCTCCTTTGTTTCCGGAACCCATTCTGTAGTTCCCCTAACACCCCCTCGTTCTCCACCCAAGCCTGCAGTCTATCCTTTATAATTTGCATCACCACCCTGTAAACCACAGATGTCACTGTTATGGGGCGATAGTTACTTACGTCTGCTTTGTCCCCCTTTCCCTTATATATCATGTTCATTCTACTTAATCGCCATTCATCGGGAACTTTCTCATCCACTATGATCATTTTGTTCACTATCATTATGATCATTTGTTCACTACCTGTATTAATGTTTGCTTGGATTTTGGTCCTAACTTCTTTATCAACATAATCAGGATACCATCTGGTCCTGTTGATGTGCCACTAGGAACCTTCTTCTCTGCCCTTTCCCACTCTCCTTGCTCAAGTGACGCTATTGCTGTAACCGGTCTATCCTCCTTCGATAAATTATGTACCACGTGCTTTGCTGAAAAATTTTCCGTCATCCTTGTTCCTATGTGTTTTATTGCTTCATCCCCTTCTAGTCGAATACCCTCATCTGTAGCAATAAACCTTTGTTCTAGCCTAGTTTTATTACTCATTGCATTTAGATGTTTCCAGAATTTTTGGGCTGCTTTTCTATCCTTTTTATTTACTTTTGACATCCATTGGGCCCCCTTCTAATTTTCTCATTAATCAAATAGGATGCGTCCCTTCTACACTTTATGAAGGTATCCCATTTTCTGTCTACTTCGGGTTTTGGTTCCCCCCTCTTCTTGGAATATCTGTGTTCCCTGGACGCTTCCTGACGTTTCTCTATTGCCCTCTTGACCTCCTCATCCCACCAACTCTTGGGTTTGCATCTTTTCCCTTTTAGCTTTACTCGCACCTTAGCTAGCTTTAGCTCCAGTAATCGAGTTAATTTGGTATAAGTCCATTCTGTTTCACTATCCTCAAAAATTACTTTCTCGATTTGTTTGGCTGCTGCTTCCAATTGCTTTTCTGAGCAAAAATTTCCCCCTGATTGTTCATCTTGCTTCAGTCCTACATTGCTTTTTCTTCTGAAGCTCAACTTGATACGGTTGTGGTCACTACCTGGACTTCTGGAACCATCTTCATCTATGCTCATTACCCCTAGTCTATTATACATCCTCTGTGACATTAGTGCATAATCAATCGTCGAGTGCAGACTCCCCGCCTCCCATGTTATGAGCCCTTCACACTTCTCGGTGCTGTTGCATACAACTAAATCATGCCTGTCACACATGTCCTGCAGCATGCTTCCTGTCGAATCCGTGTACCCATCCAGGAGCGCCGACCTTGCAGCGCACCCCCCCCCCCCCCCACCAAAAAAAAAAAGATGAACGAAGAGGGAAAGGCTCGAAAGCGCTGCAACTCGAATTTTGTAGCGAGAGCGACGCTGGGCTACCAGTCGAGCATTTCGCGGTACATGGGAGAGGCCAGTTGTGCGCATGCGCCGTTACCATGACAATCGAAGAGGAGCAAAGTGCGGCGTGCGCTTCGCCGTCGCCGCGGCCGCGCGCCCGCTCCACCGTCGAAGCCGAGCGTGATGTCACGCGTGTGAGCAGTTGTGCGCATGCGCCGATACCGTAGTAACCGGAGAGAGCCCACAGATGCCCCGCGTTCTTCGTCGCCGCCTCGCCGCACGCCGCTCTATCACCCGAACCCCGCGTCGCATGCGCAGGATTGCGTATAAAAGACGGAGATGTGTGGGCATCTGTATGACAACGTTTTACACGCATGCAGACAAGGAGAATCCAGCCGCTGCTAAACAGCGGCATAGACAAGAGAAGGTTAACTCTGCCGATCCTGAGGTTGTCACCTAACAGTTGGCTTGAACCAAATAAGAACGCTGGAGTCTGCGTGTACGTGAAACAGGGTATCACCGCTGTCAGACGTCTCCCTTCGATCGCGGTGAATAATGGTGAAGCCTGCTGTGTTCGGCTTCTGGAAAGCGGCATTGTCATCCAAGGAGTCTACGTGGCACCGGGAACATCTGTCAAGCAGACAATTGATGTGGTTGCCACGTGTATACCAGCCTACGGCACGGTTTCACAGTTGAGTGCGACTTTGGGTGATTTGAACAGGAAACAGGACTCTCTTAGTGTATGAAAGAAAAGTTTGACTTTAGTTTAGCTCCAGACCCTCACGTACAGACTACCACGTGATCAGCCACGGCGCCGCGCTGCTGGCAGCTGCTCCCAATCACGTGGCCAACCACGTGGCAGCGTTGCGGCGCAGCCACATGGTGGCGGCGCCGCCACGCCAAAGGCTCGGAAAGCTACCGTAATGTAGCTATGGCTACAAAAATGGAGGACGCTTAAGCTTCGCTTTCAAGAGTGGAACGCGACAGCATGTTGCAACGCTGCCAGGGAGTCCACGGAACGCCATCGCCCGTTCAACGCGGCGCCTTGCCCGTTGGACAAATCGCTCGGAGTCTCGAGGAGACCTATCAAAATTGATCATTTACATACTCTAAATTTTCTTAATTAGCGTCGTCAAGCATTGACTTTTAATTCTGAGTATTTTGGCACCTTTTAACCCCAATTTTCCCATTTTTTCAATTAATTAATTAATTGATTACAATGACTTAACTCGTCATCGCCTGTCGCACACCATTCAATCATCAATCACTAGAACGAAAAATTACCACGATACGATTTTTTAACGCAGCCCCCGATTATTTCCGAAACGCGGTGCCGACCACTATACTACGCCAATAGCTTCTCGACCGAACGAGTTGTATACGCTATCGCGTAACAGGTGCGGATGCACAGTAGATAGTATTGCGGGATTGATTTTTTCAATGCATATCCATTTGGAGTGCCATGAGGGCGAAAACTGCCCGGCGTCGGCAGCGTTTGTATGGAGCCTCCACTTGCCACGGTTGGCCCGTGGAGAGAAGGAAATCATTAACTGAACTGCCACCTGCCATGGTGGACAGTTTGCTCACTGTCCGATGGGCAGGTTGTGATGACGCCGAAAAAAGGGAGTTTACTTCCTATTTACTCCAATATAAGCGTATTAGTGTTTACAGTGTACGTTCCCCACCTGCCTCCTAGGTTGCTCTCTAGGTGGCACCACCTGCCAGAGTCATGCTAGTGATTTTGCACTCACAACACCGCCTACACCGTATTTTCTAAGTAACGCGGTTTTTAACGCTATCGCGTTAAAAGAAGTCGATACCAGCACACACTGTGGAGTCAACAGCCCGCAGTTTATTTCAATACTTGAATGAAGACATGAATTATCCACGCGCGAAAGCGTTTTTGAACTGTACAGCGCTGATCACGAGTAGCACGCTTTTCCAGAGTCGACATGGTGAATGCAGTAACCTTGAATGAAAACAGTGAACAAACGCTCGATAACAATAACAGGAACAAAAACCAATAACAACCACAAAACGAGTATTTAGAAAAAAAAAGAAAGCAAAAATCACATGCCCCCGTTAATTGGCGGTGCTCTTTCGGCGCAAAGCTGTGCGTGTAACACTGAATAGTTAAGCTCATAGCACGCTCGCAATAAAGGCACACCGGTGGCGCGGACGTTATACTAACTTGCGGGCGCGAAATAATTTAAAAAACATCTAGATAGTCTGTACAAAGATTATGCACCGTGCAATATGCGCTTGTCGATCGCAAATCCCGCTTCGAGCAGAGCTAGCCATTTGGATGACTCGGAGTCTCAGATATAATCATTTCGGCAACAGTCCTTCGAGGAGACTGTGACAGCTGTGTTCAAAGAGAATTAGCCTTTCTAGAATTGACGATTCCACGTATAAAGCCCGGTCTATTTTACTAGTCCAATTACTACAATTTGGTGGTAGGACAATTTTTCATTCGTGGAACAGGTTGCACCTAATGGATTTTCAGAGAATCAATTCGCTAGAGGTTTTGTCTTCTATGTACGGTCGCAGCGGAATATAAAGCATATGCTAACGTCACCACGGACGCCATGTGACGAGTACATACTTGTCATAACGGTTGCGGACGTCACTTTTTGGCAAGTAACGGCCCCAAACGACGACAGCGTGAACCTAGCCTAATGAGTTTCAAAGTTTTGCATCCACAGAGAGCTCAAGAATACAAGCTGAGGAGAACGCGCGTGTCGCGTCACGTGCAGAACGGGTCTTAAGGATGCATGGACTGAACAGAACAGTGTTTGGCGCCGGCGCATTCGTTCAGGAAGCCAGATAACCAGTATGGCTAAATGTCTCCTCCTGTGTCATTTAATACCCTTCTACATCCGTGGTATAAAACGCGAGTTAAAACGGACGCGACTTAGTGTTCGTGCGCAGATAGTTGCAAAGGCAGACTAGAAATAAAAAAAAAACTGAACAAGACAAACCCCTGGCCGGTAAGCTCCGGCTATGAAGCAGTACATGCAGAGTGCGAGTTATACAAGCTGAGGACTAGAACACACTACTGAAAGAGCGGCACCTTACAGAGGCGCGTTCTTGAGAGTCTTTTCTTAAAAAAGAAAAAAAGAGTAATAACAACCCATGCACGCTAGAGCCTAAGGCAGGTTGCAGCTGCTTGAAAGGCACTTCGTGTTATAAGCTAATGACGAGGGAAATCGTGTAGAGCGGAGAATCAACTGGCCCCATTTCTGTGACAACATAGGAATGATCAGTTTCGATGGTAATTTCCTCCGCGAGTGAAGGCAGAGAGATCGAGGTTTTCGTTCTGCATGCTGAGGTCGCCATCCAAGGCACTTGATTGGTTTTGGATGGGCTAGTTAAAAGACCCGCACCTGATTTTTTCACCTGGCGTCGCCACTGCAGTGGAATGCTGGTGATCCAATAGTGTTACAACCCGTACAGTCTAAATTCTCCGCAAGGCGTACACCGTGGACCGAGCGTAGTCATCTCCCGACTATTCTCATACGTTTGTCTCACGACCCTTTCACTCATATCAAGGTTATTAGTAGCACTACATATTAGTACCAATGTGTACGTTTTTCGGTCTTTGACATCACCACAATGGAAAAAATTCACAACAACGCCTAACTCCATTGTGAGTTGGCAATGTGACAGCATTAGCAGCTGTTGATGCCTCCAGCCAATGGGAATGCTCCTGTCTAGTGACGTCAATCCCCTCCAGCCAATGGGAATGCTCTGATCTGATGACCTCACTTCCCTGCAGCCAGTCGGCCAATAGGAATGTCCCGGTCTAGTGACGTCACTCCCCCTCCCCCCAAGCAATCAGCTAATTCAGCTTCCGACGACACATTTTCTTCCCGATGAGGCATCTAATGCTACCGCATTTAAACAGCCTATGCTATGGGATGGGATGCACTGTTTAGGTAGGTACTATGGGTGCTTGTTCTGGCAGGACCAGAGAAATTTCCAAGCAGAGTTTAGAGCGGCTGCCAACGGAATGATGTCTTGGTTTTCGCCAAAGCAATACGGTCACGTGACCATCCAGCTTCATTTTGGACTAAAAGCTCAACCCACGGTTTCGCTGATAAATAGATCGATGCTTGAGCGGAAGACAAACAAAAAATAAAGCAGTGGCAATGTCGATGCGGGGAGCTCTGTGATATCCAGACGGGTAGGGACCGCAGTGCGCGCGGCCCTCTTGTTTTACTTGTTGCAGCACTTGGCGGCGAAGCTTTTCCCGGGTTTGTCGTTGAGTGTGAGGCTGTCCTTCTCCTGAGGCACAGCTTGCTTGATCATGCTCCTGCAGCGTGGGAAGAACGGGACGGAATGCATGGTGAATAACCGAGGTCTCCTTTGACAGCGCCGCGCAGCAGATTATCTCGCTTACCTCGTCAAAGCTACAACGGCCTCGTTGATGTTCGACCCTTCTTTGGCACTCGTTTCCACAAATATGGCTTTCATTTCCTGAAAGATCAGAGGAAAGGTAAGGCTTGGCAGTGCAGACACCAAGACATTAATGACGTACTGCAAACCTCGTTATAACGAAGAGTCAAACCTCGTTATAACGAAGCGGTTTATGATGAAGTAATGGATATAACGAAGAAATGACGATTCTCATTGGAAGCTCGGCCAACACAGGCTATAACAAAACTACGGCTATAGCAAAGTAATCGCCGGGCCTCTTCAGCTTTGTCATACCAAGGTTCAACTGTATTTGCTAACAACGCCCCCTCCTCCTCCCCCCTCTTAAGTGCTGAAAAAATATAGCTCTCCGACGTTACGCTTCTCCTCTCACGATTTGCAAACGAAACTCCAATTGTAAAAACGACCAGAGACGCTGGCGGTTCCTTTTCCCCCAAAAATTGAATACGTGGCTCGTTGCACGATAGGCGCTGCGCGTTGTGTCCCAGGTCATTGGAGGTCATCCTTCTCCAACTCCCTCAATGCACATGACCCACGCGCAAGGGCGAATGGCTTCTCTAGTTCCATGCAAAGTTTGCATGGTCGCATGGTTAAGGCTGGTTGGCAGTGCGCTCGGTGTGTTTGACGGCATCGACATCCCACTGGCTTAACAAGGCCAATCGGTTGGAAACAAAAGCGCGAACCAATTTCCGTTGGCCGGAAGGCGCCCATCGCCGATACCTTCGTTCTGGAGTGCGTATTCTTCACAATGCATTTCTGTCATGCAGTGAAGTATAGCTACCCACGTGCTTGTGAGTTATGTGGCGAAGCCAACCAAAACGGGTACTTGTTCTTCAACATCTAGACCTAGAAAAGGGAGCTAAATATTCTAACTAGGCTTCTTGCTATCTACGACACTTCCCCCGAGACCAGTTTTAGAGGCGCTGAAGGCCTAACCGGCAGCGGAAACAACGGGCGTGGGTTAGCAAGCCTGACATATGTGGGCATATGCGGACGCGTGGTGGCCGCTCGGTGCGCGTGTTGAAGGCTCTCGTAGCGCACACTGGCGGCACACCAAACACCAGCTATACACTGCGGCAAGTAAGTGCGTATGCACAGTACAGTTGCAACCAATGTCCCGCACCACAATAAAGAAGCAACGGCTATAACGAAGAAATCGCGAAGCCCCTTTCTACTTCGTTGTAACGACGTTCAACTGTTTTATTATTATTATTATTATTATTATTATTATTATTATTATTATTATTATTATTATTATTATTATTATTATTGTTGTTGTTGTTGTTGTTGTTGTTGCTGTTAACAACGCTCGTCTACGCTCACCTGTGATATCTTCTCGCCGGCCTCCCTATCGACGACAGATTTGCTCTGCATTTTGAACACTTCCCGCAGGTCCGTCTTGTTCGAGACCAGCATGATGGGAATGCCCCGGGACGCCACCTCCTGTTCGCGGCAATCACAGCAAAAACGAGAGAAGAAAATTAGGGAGAAATCGAGAAAGAGCAGTGCAAAAGCTGAGTGCCGGCGTGCATAAACTTCGCAGCCGGAGGGGCCTCATGGAACTGGACGTCCCGAGTCGTGATCCTTGAGTAAGTTCACAGTTCCACTTGGACTACGCATGCTACGCACAAAAAAAAAAGAGGTCTGTCTTGAGGCTGTCGTCATCACGCTATTCATGCTTCCATCCTTTCGTCCAGTATGGTCGCTTCTTTCTATATTTAAAAATTACCGTGAAGGGTTCGCCACCCAGTCGAAAAAACGGCAGAACCGTGTAAAAAAATACGACAAAATGTTTTGCAGTTTTGTCGCAACAGCATATTTATTTGTTTCACTCTAGTATTTTTCGGTAGAACTCTAGTTTCTTCCGTAGTACTTTTCCGTATTAACTGCGCAAAATTCTGTTCTTACTGCAAGTTTTTGGTCAAGAACAGTACAGAAAATTTGTTGTGGTGACAGTAACCATTCTGTTGTGTTTTTCGACTGGGTCAGCAATACAAAATTCGTTTCACTCGCTCAGCACACTTCGTATTTTTAGAAATCTTGGTTACATTTAGCTGGGACACCTGGTATAAACTGATCACTGGTGGAGGTGGTACGTAAAAGATGGCGCCACCGAGTACAATTCAGACCCCGCCAAAACATCGCCATTCACCGTCGCATATTCCGCATAAGCGCAACGTACCTCGAGGTCAGACATCCACTGCCTCACGTTCAGAAACGACTGCTCATTGGTGCAGTCGTACATGAGCATGACACCGTCAGCCTTGCGGAAGTAGGACTGTGTGATGCACCGAAACCTGCAAGAAATGCGGCATTTTTTATTTTATTTTGCGATGTGCATTATGGCTCGTTCTAAACTTGAGACAGGCTTTAAAATGCACCTTATGCAAACAAGCACTGATATTTACAAGTGCGGTTAAAGCTACCTCCAACAGAGCGTGCGGCAGCTGCGAAAACAACACACCGCCAATAGGCACGACACTGGCTGCATATTCCCCCCCCCCCCCCCTCCCCGAGTTGAGACGATATTTTCTTTCGTCCTCAAACCCTCCTTTTTCCCAACGCGATTCAGCTGTCACATACCTCTCCTGTCCGGCCGTGTCCCACAGCTGGAGGCTCACATTCTTGTTGTCGATGCAGATGTTCTTCGTTTGGAAGTCAACTCCTGCGGAGGCGGCACGGAAAAAAAACAAGTCAGTTTACATTATAAAAATGCCGCCCGTCTGTGCTCGCGTTTTATTTATTCATCTTTTTGCCGTTAGGATGCTCCAAAGGCTATAGCTTTAGCGGGGAGAGCATTTTTCTGCCGTGAACCACGGTCTTCGTGCTTTTGTGACAACACGGCGTACAATTTTGGACGCTTAACGTTTCTTCTAGTGTAAATGTGTTTTTATCATCAGCGCGATGCATTTCTGTGCAGCCAGAGGAGACGGAATGAGTCTCTGGACAGCGTCGCCAACGGGATGTCCCCAGATGGCTCTCAAATTAGATACCTTTAGCATAGCGCGTACCGCTAGTGCTTATCGCGTACTGCGGCCCGCTACTACTCACGCGGTGATTGGTCCAGACGCTCAAGGAGCGCGCGCGCTGTTGACATAAACGTGGCGCCATCTGACGCCCACAGGGTGATCTGCTCATGAGCAGTGGCGGATCGTGGTAGCGGTACGCGGTAGCAAGGCTACTTTTGAATTTCTTAGAGGGCGATGGCCTCCTGGGGCAGTGGCATGAATTGTATTATTTTCTTTTTGCTCAGACTATGCCGACATCATCAATGTAAGGCTACCGCCACCTGCGCCTGAACACAATCACTGCCGTTACCATCACCACTGAATAACTGCGCAAGAAAGTCTCGAAGCACGGAGAAAGGAATCGCTGACTGCCTCTCCTCGGTTATACTCCAAAGGCGTCTTAAAAGGTCATCATTTTACGGCCTCCGTAAACTGCGCTTTCCCGCTTTATCGCAAGGGCCATGCTCAAGACTGCCTTAGCAGATTGAAGGTGTTTTTATACGATAACGTATTTTACTACAAGTCTGATTTAAACAGATGCAACTCTGCACGAGTTCCCACATAGATTGCCGAAAGGAGAAAGCACGGTTCAAATGTGTGCAGAATAGTTTATAAGATCGACTCGTTAAGTCATCTTATCGTTTCTGTTCGAAAGACCCTGGCCTAGAATATTCTCCCGCTGGAAGTTGTGAATAAGTTCTGAATAGTCTGAATCACGCTGGGCTAGTTGATGGCGTATTGTTGTAGTTCTTCCGATTCACCAGGACATGGGCTTTATATATATATATGTACATATATATATATATATATATATATATATATATATATATATATATGCGGAGACGATGGAAAAATGTAGACGACCAGTAGTGGTACGCACAGTGCTCTGTTCATAATGCCTAGATTCTGACATGGCTTAAAAGTGTCCTCTGATGCTGGACACAACATAAATGGCCACAAAACACGCCGCGGCGCCCTCACCGAGCGTCGACGTCAGCTGCGGCATGAAGATTCCCCGGCTGAGCCTCATGATGAAGGACGACTTGCCCACCGCGGCGTCGCCGACGAAGACCACCCTGAAGGTGTGCTCGGGTGGGCCCGTGCAGTCTGTGAAGCTGGGCTTGTCCGAGGTGCCACCGTTGGCAGCGGACACCTTGCGGTTCCTCGACTCCGTGTCCGGGGAGCACTTCATCTGGGCCACCGAATTCCTCCGGAAGTCCTCGAGGTAGGCGTCTTCACGAGGCGCGGCGCTAAGGTCGTCGTGCTCGTCGGTCGACTTGGCGGGCGTGTCCTGCCTCGAGAGATGACGGCGCGGCACGGGCTTGGGCTCCGGGGACGTGACCCGGGACCTCGGAAGTGGTACGGGAGGTATGCCCGACCTCTGCGGCGACAGCGACCTCTGTCGCCTCGCCTTCACGACACTTGGAGAAGGAGAGATGTTCACACTTTGGCACGAACCAGCGGGGCTCGGAGCCCGGCGGTGGTACCTGAACGAGTGAAAAAAAAAATGGCGGACGTGCCATTCAGAAAATTTTCAACGAACACCATCTACGGCTAGAATAAATGTCGCCAGCTGGATATTTAGCTCATTAACTTACGTTCCGAAGCCCATTGAGAGACAATACAGCTTCAACCGCCCCCACGCACGCCCCTCACCACCTTTGTGATCTGTTACCCTTGAATTGCTTAAGCCCTGTCTTACTCCAGCAGTGACCTAGCTATGCCAACAAAACTTTTCTGGTTTCATTTCCTTACCTGCGCCTTGGCCGCCCTCCGGTCAGCTTCTCTCTTTCTTGGTATCCACTCTTTCCCAAGGTGGTCTAAATTAATATGGAGCCGTCCACTACTGCGTCCATCATAGCTTGAGTCGCTTCAGCGCGTTTAAAACATACACACCTACCTACCAACTCTTGCTAGCTGAATGACTACAGTCGAACCTCGTTATAACGAAACGGTTTATAACGAAATATTGGATATAACGAAGAAGTGACGATTCCCGTTGGAAGCTCGGTCAACACGGGCTATAACGAATCTATGGCTATAACAAAATAATCGCCGGGCTCCTTCGACCTCGTTATAACGAGGTTAAACTGTATATCGTGCGGAAGTGTATTTCCTTTTATGCCTGAGGTATTTCCACACGCGTATCTTTTATAATTCTCGCCGTCCCCTTTGTGCCCCTATATAGCTTTGATATACGTCACCATGGTGCACCAGCACCTCTGCGATTTAATAGGCTGAAGTTCGTAGATAATTATCATCATCACCGTAATGAGTTGAACACTTAAAGGCTCAAAGGACATTACAAGAACATAACAGTGGAGAGGCAAAAAGCATTTTAAAATAACGCAATGAAAAACGCATCACTTACTTCGCAGTGCTAGGATCCACTCCTAGCTGTCGCTTGATTTCGCTAATCCTTCTCGAAGATAGATTGCCCCGGGCCATTGGTTTCGGTGAGCCCTCGATGCTCTCCATCTGCGATAAAAAAAATCGACCGGAAGGGTGCACGTAAACGAATTAGCAAAAAAAAAGACATAATGAACTACGTGCAATTCCAAGAAGTGTGGTTCAGACAAAATTTATGCGGTTCTCTACACCAGTAAAACGGATCGAAAAGTGATGACGTGCGGGAAAATACTCCGTGCGATAGAACTAATTCTAACCACGCCGAAAAACTCGATTTTTAAAAGCATATTTCTACTCCAAAAGAGACCTTTACCTGAAAATTGCTGCCAAGCTTGATTTAGCTTGATTGGATGCAGGTGGTTTTGTATATTAGTCGCGCACGCGTCACAGGTGCGGTCACCTGTGACGCTGGTGGCGTTTCCCGTTCGTGACAAGCCGAAACTCACCAGCTGTGTACTGAGCAAGCGCTGTGTTGTATACGTGCGCGATAATGTTCTGCAAGTAACGAACGCTTAAACACCTTGGCAAAATATCAATAATTCTAACAAATGAAAAAAAAAAGACCCGATGCGATTCATGCGGTGGTATATGCGTTAGCATTAGAGCCTGCCTGCCGTTTGCGTCTCCGTAGACCGGTACAGGGCTTCAGCTGCTAGACGACCCATTAGCGTCACTGATTTTGCTTTCGCTATGGGTCTGTAGTACTGGGAGGCTTCTGAAGCTGTGTGCATGGGTGGTGGGTGGAGCCTTCTGGAGTTGTGGAGGTGGGTATTCGGGTGATGGGCGGACGCTCATAGGTGGGAGATTCACCTTCCTGTCCCGTAGGGTGCCTGGAGGTTGCAGGCTTCTCTGCTAACGCCAACGCCGCGGACACTGCGATAATGGGCGTTCTAATGCTAAAGCATAAAAAGCTTTGTACCGCATGCCGTTATACAATGCCTGGGCAGCAAAAGAAGAAAAAAATTGACTTCCCTCAAATTTTTTTTGTTTTTCGCTGCATGTACCTATGTATCTACAGTCGAGGAGAAAAGTTTCCAGGACCGCGTGCTCCGGTAAACGAAGCCAGTAGCTCATTTATTAGCCGCCGGCCTGAGACCACACTTGTAGAGCTGAAAGTTAAAATCATGTTCTTTCACCTCCACAAGTGTGGTCTCCATTAATACCTCTTTTTGGGCTAGTTGGTGCATACTTGGTTTAGAGAAAACCTAGCGCAAAAACATGCAACCACAAACATGCAACCACTCGTCTTTTCTGTCTTTGTGGTTGCATGTTTTTGCGCAAGGTTTTCTCTAAATCAAGTGTGGCCTCAGGACGGCGGCTAATAATAGAGCTATCGACTTCGCATACGGCGCACGCGGTCCAGATACTTCTGTCCCCGAGCGTACATCTGCGCCTCTTTCAATCTCCCAGTCGGTCTGTGTCTCTATCTCTATCCCGGACACTCCCTGCCCGAATATCTGTGTCACTGCCTTTCCGTGTGAGTCTGAGTGTGATTATGTATGCAGTTAGAAATTAACAATCTAGCGCCATGGCTGATGATAAATTAATTAGCGGTTCTTGACGAAAGGAAATGGCGAATCAACTGTCTCACTTCTCGGTGGACACCTCAATGGGGCATGAGGGAAGGGAGGAAGGTGGCAGTGAAAGAAGAAAGAGGTGGCCGCAGCGGAATGCTCGGGAGTAATTTCGACCACCTGGCTGGTGATCTTTAACGTGCACTGACGTCGCACAGCACACGGGCGCCTTTTGCGTTACGGAGCCCAAGCAGTCTGAGCAAACACCTGCAAACCAGTTGCTTCTTGTTCCCACCCTTGCGCAACGAATACGCGCATCATTCAATCTACCTTTCTCCCTAAACCATTTCATTTCCACTTCATTCAGCTGAGGGCAGCCAGCTACAACAGGCGACCCCGACTAATCTCCCGACATCTCTCTGCTGTTCACCCCTTGCAAGCCAAGACCCTGTGGCCGGTGAAACGAGCTGTGCGCTAAGAAGCGCATAGGCCGCGCCGTCTTCATTCAGCGCGCAAGTACTCGGAAAGGCCGCATGCAGTCGCTGCGCGCAACGCCTCGGCAACGCTCCACGGAAGACTCGCGGGCACACTTTGCCGACGGACGCCCACAAATCATAGGGCTCACAGGCGGCGAATGGAGCACACTTCTCGCTCGAGCTGGACAGGCAACAGGCGGGTTGTGCGACCCACGCGGCTTTTCTATTTTGTGGCGCCGACAGCGTACACGCATTTCGGTCGTTGTGCAATACTGAAGCAAGAAGAATACCTTGCTGAGCCATAAGCATGCATCGAGATCGTTTCCGAGGACAGCCGATAGGCATTCTCCATCACGGTGACGTTACTGGTTGGCTGGTGACGTCACGCCCCTTCAGTCAACACGATTTCTCCGCTATAGTGACATCAATATGATGTCACTGCCCTGCAGCCAATCAGGATTTTTCCGGTTAACGCCGGACGGTCGCCACCAGTTTTTTGTTCCGGCGAGGCTTCTATGCTATTGCATAATACGGTACAAAATGCACAGGCTCTGCGCTTCTTCATCTCTCTGTTGTCTCTCCTGCGCTACAACCAAGCGTTAAGCAACCCCGACACACCCTTACGTCTAACCTCGGTCACCTGGAACGAAGGAACAAGAGGCCAAAAAGGGAGACTCACACTACACCACGTGTTGCGGCTGCCGATGCCGCTCTCGCTGCTGACGGAGGCCGCGGCTCCGGGGGCGCAGGGCTCCATGCCGCCGGCGCCCGGGGACGACGTCTTGGACTCGCCGAGCGACGGCGGCAGCGACTGGACGCTACGGTCGCTGGAAGCCTTGCTGGCGCTCCTCACAGGCAGCGGCGGCCTCGACGTCACCGCCGCCGAGCCGTTGCTGCCGTGGCCGGACCCTGAGGACGACCCTGGGGGCCCGCCACCGCCGCCGGCCGCGTTGGAGTCCAGGCTGTCCTCGCGGTCGTGCAGCGACGGCGTCGCCGACGACGAGGACCGGTTGCGCAGCGAGATCGTCTCCGAGGACAGGGACGGCAGAGGAGTGCTCTGGTTCGTCTGGCGGCCATCTTCGGCCGAGTCCAGGGCAGCCGCCGAGCGTAGCGTCGATAGACCGCTGTCTGCGTGGATATTTTATGCTTTTTTATAATGTGGAATGCGTTACAGAGTTATGTGTTATCAGGTTCTCGCGGACCAACTTTCGCATCCACACTGCGGTGCTCAAGACTGATGGTTAATTTAGGCCCAACCTCATACGGTCAACGTAGTGTTTTTAAGCACACACTAACTTTATACAGTGTAGACCATGTGCAGCATACGCTGCTTACGCGGCCACGTCGGCAGAAGAGATTATCCATGTCATCCAGGTGACCTCGCAAGGAGAGGAACATGAAGATTAGGGAGAAGCAGGCTCATAAAAGTGAGTAGATTAAATACGTGTCTGCATCAGTAGCATCCGTACATGTGTATATATATTTCTTTTTACAAAATGCGATGATCATTTATTAGTGCGGATAAGCTCGGCTGAGTCAAGCCTTAGTCTTGAAGATCGCGGCGAAGTCATGGATGTACATCGCATCAGTAATGGGCGTAGAACGCCAAAAATCAGTTGAACATGTCACATTCATTTCATAGCATGGAGGCATAGCCTGCATGCTCACTGGTATGTTCTCGATGCATTCCTTCGCGCCGTGTTTATTTGTAATTGGTGGCATCTATGACGAATGACAGTAGGCAGCAGCACATATAAATGGTGCATCTGTTTGTGAAGCGCCCTAAATCAGAACGCTTTAACATCAGTCTGCAAGAATAGCTCTGCGACAAGAACACTGCATCTCAAAAGATCAGAATGAAGAGTGCAGCAAGGAGTTCGTTTCTTAGCTTACAGTTGCTACTGAGCTCTCTTTTTTGCCCGCACCAACAACATGTGCAGAGTCCTCCGGACTTCCCACCTTTTAGACATAGCCTTAGATCCCCTGCCTGCTCCCAAAATCCATCACTTACCAGTAAGTTTTTTAGTATACCTTTCATAAAATCTTTTACGAATATTCAAGTTTTTATGTTTTTCTGCCCTTTACGACATCTCTTTGCGAACAGCAGCAAGACAAATAAGATGACCGCACCAAAACGCCATTCTCACATACTGTCACACATGTCGCACAGCCCTACGCTGTGCTGGACAGCGTGGACATTCTTCGGCTGCACTGGCCCTCATAATTTCTCGCTCCCACGGAAGGACGTGCGCGAACTGCTCGCAGTATATTACGCTACATGCAGGCTATGCAGGCAGAAGAGTAGAGCGTGCGTGCTATGAAGGCTGGGCGGGCTGCTGGAAAGCAGACCGGAGGTGGACGCGGCCTCTGTGAGGAACTCGGCAAGGCCATTGCGGCGAGCAACGTCGTGACCGCGGCAGTGATCGTTTTTCATGCTCGCACCCCCTCACTGTGGATGATGACGCACCCTCGGAAACAAGGACGGCCCTCGGCAACTGGGAAGCCTGCCGCTATGGGAGGACTGCGATGAGTCCCACTAACGTGAACCTACATAGCTGAGAAAGCTATGGAGCGCGGATTCACCGTCATCATCATCAACACCACCAGCAACAACCTGGCCAGTCAAAAACTACGACAGAATTGTTTGTCGTACTGCCTGACGACATATTTCTGTTGTTGCTCCAAGGCTAGTTCCCCAAATTACTTTTATCATCTTAAATTCTGTTGTGACGACAGAAATTTTTCACCACCGCCAACAACCCGGCCAGTCAAAAAATACGACAGACTTGGTACCAAAATACGACAGAATTGTTTGTCGTCCTGTCGTAAAGACAGATTTCCTGTAGTACTACGAACTCGCCTATCGTCGCGACAGGAGTGGCTGTGTTGATACGGCAAGTACTACAGAAACTTCTGTCCACACTAATTTCTGTTGTTGCTACAAGGCTAGCTCCCCAAATGATAAAAGAAATCCTGTTGTGAAGACAGAAATTTTTGTTTTGTCGTCCTGTCGTAACGACAGGTGTTTCTGTAGTCCTATATGATTTTTCAGTAGTTCTGTTGCTACGACAAGAGACACCGCAGTACTACAAGCAGTTCTGTTTTTACTAGACAAATTTTTGTTGTTACTACAAGTTCTTGTACCAAAATACTGCAAAAAATCTGTTGTGAAGACAAAATGTCCACTTCCGTTTTTGGACTGAGAGTCGGCTGCGTTTTTATGGAGGAAAAACGCTAAGGCGCCCGTGTGCTGTGCGATGTCAGTGCACGTTAAAGATCCCCAGGTGGTCGAAATTATTCCGGAGCCCTCCACTACGGCACCTCTTTCTTCCTTTCTTCTTTCACTCCCTCCTTTATCCCTTCCCTTACGGCGCGGTTCAGGTGTCCAACGATATATGAGACAGATACTGCGCCATTTCCTTTCCCCCAGATCAATTATTATTATTATTATTATTATTACTGAGAGTAATAGCAACAGCCTTAACTGCTAGCTCCCGTGCGTGCCAAGTAGATGTAGGAGCTATATACACAGTTTAGTTCTTGGCGAATCGAATGAATAAAATGAATAAAATAAACAACTCACACGCCCATAATTTGACAATTTTCTAATTGTGAGAGCTGGCACAAACTAAGCCTGAGGAAGATGAGAGCTCGTCACGATAAGTATACGAGAGAAGCCGAAAGTTTTAGAAAGAAGGAATGTTAACCTTGAATACTTTAGAGAAGATAAATAACTTCTCTGCACACGAGATTTAGAGGTGGAGGAATTTTCTTCCTGACTATACTGAAGGAAATTTTCTGCTCTAATCAACACAGCATTAAAAAAAAATTCTGTTGTGCTTTTCTTGGCTTCAGAGACTGGTGGTCTCTTTCGTACATGGAAGAAAACCAAAAGGACAGCGTTTCTATACACCGAGGTGCTTATTCTCCTCTATCTCGTCATCTGTTGTCGGTCCCGGCAAGTCCTTCCTTCAACGCATATGCTGCGAAGGAACACATTCGGCTCTCCATCAGCTGACGCCTGCAGCTTCGAAGCCCACCGCGCCGCCTGCTTTTTCACCGAGCCAAAGCGAGCATACTCGAACAGAAGGGCGCCGCGGAATCACGCGTTTAGAGAGAGGGAAAGAGAACCGAAGAGGCGTGGGCGGACAGGTGTGCGTGGCCTTACCAGCTTCCTCTGTGAGCGCGGCGGTGGCAGGTGCGGGCTGCAAGTGGCCTCCCGATATGACGGCCGACTCCTCCTCCTCGGCCAGACTCTTTCTCTGCTGCTGCTGCTCCATTCGCTGCTGCTGCCGTTCACGTTCCCGGGAGTGGGGCTCGTCCTCCAGGCTGTGGTTGTGATGGTTGTGGTGCAGTTCCTCGAAGTGCTCGTCGTCGTGGCTCTCTATCCGGTCCAGGACAGGGTGGTGGTCCATGGATGGGGCCCTCGTCGACCAGATGGCCGAGGCGCGCTCCTCTTCTTCGGGGTCGAACAGGGGCCGCCGGTCGCCCAGGGACCTGCACCACAGCGGGCATGCCGGAGGGGAAATGTTACATATAGCTAAGGAGATGTAAAGTTGTAGGCCAGTTGACGAGACATAACTACTAAAATCGTAGCAGACACAGGACGGAGGAAGGAGGAGACAACACAGGGCGGTTACATATTACATTATACCCAGTCGAAAAACACAGCAGAAAAGTTGTCTATCGTCACAGCAGATTGTGTGTAATGTTTTAGACCAAAGACTTGTAAAGAACAAATTTTTATAGTGACAACAGAATTGTGGGTAATTACTACGGAAAAGTACTACAGAACTACAGAAAGGTACTGCTGAAAAAGCATTACCACAGAAAAATACTACAAAACAACAGAAAAATCTATCAATACGACAAAACTACAAAACAGTTTGTCGTATTTTTTACACGATTCTGTCGTTTTTTTCGGCAGGGTAGGCGTTAAGTGTCATGTTATGAAGAAATGGTAAGCGCGGGAATTGTTTCGATCTGGTAGGACACTTGAACCGCGCTGTGAGAGGATTTCAAGGGAACACAAAGGGGAGATAAAGAAGTGCACATATAGTCGGCGTCACGCTTACGTGAAGTATTACATGACAAGTTAGTTTAGAATAAGTTGGGAGGAGAAAAACAAAGCTGCGAGGACATTCACAGTCAGGGTGGACACCTGAACCATGTAGTTAGCGGATGGTTGACGCGAATGAAAAAGAAAGACAGAACGTTCAAGCGACACACTGCATTGCAAACTAAGTGGCATCTTTGCCATACGCGCTAGCTTCCAGAGGCAAAGATTTGAGCAGAAGCGCAACTACGTACACCCCCCGTCAAAAGTATACAGGCCAAGGGATTTGCTTGTGATGCCTGCAGCCTGCCTCGTTACGTATCCTCAGCGACCGCAATCTCTCGAAAGAGGAATGGCTTTGCGCCCTTAATTTTCCCAAGCTTTGGAGAGCTAGACGTGCTAGGGGGCTCTGCTAAACAGCTTAGAAGCAAACCTCATGGGTTGTGTACTTTTAACAGGGCTGTACCTATACAAGACAGGTATAATGAAGCACATCACCTGATAACCATCCGCTCTCGTCAGATTTTGGCTTTAAGTTTGTATTTTCAGCTGCGCACAGCTCCCTGTACCGACTACACATGCAAGCATTATCCAAAGCATGCGTGCAGCTACCTCGTGCTACAAACCTGGTGGCCAAATTGCCCCAGAGTTAAACAATAAGGAAGGGTTAAAAGGTGTCTGAAGGTGTGCTAAATGAAAACCTGAGGGAAGAGGACGAAAGGCACGGGCAGGCAGATAAAGAAAAGTGGGGAAATATGGGCCATATACTAATCCAAAACTACACTCTGCCTAAGAAGTGCACAGACGGATAGGTCCAACGCACTTGGGTCAGAGATCTCTCAACAAAACCAAAGACCTACACACTGAGGACACGCCTGCCGGAATTATTACAGACTAGCATAACGCATCGCCAGACTACAAGTTGCGAGTGACTCTGCTGACTCGTATGAAACTTCAGACAGACACCGCGGGTAACTAATCCCGGCTTACGCCATCAGAGGGGTCACCGGTATAGCACAAGGACTTCTTTTCGGACATGCGGAGCACGGCACCATAGAACGTACAGACTTGGTCCAAAGTCTTAAGGCCAAAGGCTTTGCGCTGCAACCGCATAACAGAACCACTACGGCACTATTAAGGACCGAATGACCTTGAAGTGCTAGCAGAAGGTTTCTTCCTGCTGTAGAGAAGCTTCCTGCTTGACTTGTGTTCTGAATTATCCGCTATGCGGAGCAGTCTAGGAATATTCATTTCGCTGCAGCTGAACGCTCGGGACTTAAGACTTTTGACGGGGGCTGTACCTCTCACTCTGTTCATGCTAAATCGAAGTGGGTGTATGTTGATGAGTGGGTACATCGCACTGAAGACCACAACGACAAAGTGCTGGCATTGGCCTGCTTAACTGATGTCCTAAGAGCCGAAGGACGCTCCGACCTGTCCGCGTTTTCTTGATCAACTCTGAACATCCACTACCCAGTGCACACGCGACATTAGATGAGCTCAGGAAAGTTTTGGCCGTCAAAAAGTCAGAAAGGTACCGCGTCACAGAGCACGGGTCCGTGTAAAGCGACACTTAAATAGTGATTCAGAGTTATGAAACAAACCAGGTGATAATCTCTGGATATTCCGCACAGCGCATTTCATTATACATTGCCCATGGGTGCTAGGTATACGGCGCGGTCTGCACAAAACGGCAAAAATTAATGATAACTGACGTTAACAAAAGAACGTCAGATTGTGACATGATCACCTCTATCATCCTTTCCCAACAAATTCCTCCACGCAGAGTCAGCGTTATCTGCCACAAATGTGGAAGTGTGCTGCTGGAAAGCTTCCTTGCAAAAACAACCAAAAATTCCTCCGGACCTATAGCCACATTGAAGCATTGATTTAAGCTATACATTAATGAATTCAGCAATGGTTCTGTACTGATGGCGATGGAATGATTTTGATTGTAGTGCACGTACAGTACATGCTTGAATACGTGGGCAGATTATTGTTGTTTGTAGACCTTGTGAAACTGCCTATCTGCTAGTTTTATAATATAATATGTAATAATATGTACTACAGCTCGTTCGGTTGAAAAGTCGTCGGCGTAGTCGGCAGCGCGTATAGGAAATAATTGGGGGAAATGACCGTAAAAGAAAATCGTATCATGGTAATTTGTGGTTCAAGTGATCGATTATTGACTGGTGTGTGATAGGCTATGACGAATTAATGAAATCAGCTTTAACTAATTTGATGGTAACATAGTACATGCAATCCTTGCGCCCTGCCGTTTATTCTTTTCAGCTTATGTGGTAGTTCAAACAGGCCTGGTCCGCGTGGTATGCTTGTTTGCCTGGTATGCTTACTTTTATGCTTACTTTTTATTCTTTGCTCATAATTTCGTGTTAAATGACTGTTAATTTGTTTGATTGTATTTGCTGTAACATACTGATTTGCGCGAGCCATATTTTTGTTCACATTTTTGTGTTACTTGTGACTGCTGTTCCTTTGTTATTTTGTCTATTGTACCCCACTCCCCTCTGTAATGCCCTCGGGCCCTGAGGGTACTGAAATAAATAAATAAATAAATAATGAAATGAATAATTAAATAAATGGAAAAATAAAAATAGAAAAAGGGGGTTCAAGGTGTCAAAATTCTCAGAATGAAAAGCCAGCGCTTGACGATGCTAATTGAAAAGTTTAGTGCGTGTAATTGATCAATTAATTCATTAATACAATTGAAAAATAAATAAAAATGCGTTGCGCGATTGCGTCATGTCCTTAAGGCTGTCCTCTTCAATTAAAAAAATTCGTGTAACGTAAGGGCGAAAAGCGACCAAATACCGTAAGTATAGAAACCTTTATCGCAGATTTTCGCTGCCCGGGCATTACAGAGTTGAGTATACCCTCACTAACCATCCCCCCGGGAGCCTCACCTCTCGCCTCACCTATCGCCTCATTTCGCGCTTGCCCCTTCATAGCGATCGTAAAGTTCTGGCGCGGCACAGAGTGCAGCAGGTGCCGCAGCTCCGTTACGAGCGTCTCCCATTTTCCTTACGCCCAATCGAGACTCGCCGAGCGCCCCGTAAAAAGCACAAAAGGAAGCAGCAGCCACAGCGCGGAAGCCATTAAGGAGTCGCTGATTGCGTCTGAACGTCGTTGTGTTCGTTGCTTCAGAAACGGCCGTGAAACAACGGGTCGCCCAGGCGTCGCGCTCAATATGCGAGATAAGAGGACTGGCCTACGCTAAACCTTTATAAAAATGGCCTGTAGACTGTCTACAGATTTCTCGTAGAGGATCTTGCCTTCCTAAAGATATTTCCATTCGTCGATTCGTGGTATACAGAGGGTGTTTCACCCAAGAATTTACAAAAATTTTATATATAGGCTTTTAGACTTCTAATAGACGCTCTTGCCTTCCTATAGATATTTCCATTCGTCGATTCGTGGCAAAGAGAGGGTGTTTCACCTAAGAATATACCAATTTTTGTTTTGAATATAGGCTTTTAGACCTCTAATAGACGCTCTTGCCTTCCTATAGATATTTCCATTCGTCGATTCGTGGCAAAGAGAGGGTGTTTCACCTAAGAATATACCAATTTTTGTTTTGAATATAGGCTTTTAGACCTCTAATAGACGCTCTTGCCTTCCTATAGATATTTCCATTCGTCGATTCGTGGCAAAGAGAGGGTTTTTCACCTAAGAATATACCAATTTTTGTTTTGAATATAGGCTTTTAGACTTCTAATAGACGCTCTTGCCTTCCTATAGATATTTTCATTCCTCGAATTGTAGTATACAGAGGGTGTTTCACCTAAGAATTTACAAAAAATTTAAATATAGGCTTTTAGACTTCTAATAGACGCTCTTGCCTTCCTATAGATATTTCCATTCGTCGATTCGTGGCAAAGAGAGGGTGTTTCACCTAAGAATATACCAATTTTTGTTTTGAATATAGGCTTTTAGACCTCTAATAGACGCTCTTGCCTTCCTATAGATATTTCCATTCGTCGATTCGTGGCAAAGAGAGGGTGTTTCACCTAAGAATATACCAATTTTGTTTTGAATATAGGCTTTTAGACCTCTAATAGACGCTCTTGCCTTCCTATAGATATTTCCATTCGTCGATTCGTGGCAAAGAGAGGGTGTTTCACCTAAGAATATACCAATTTTTGTTTTGAATATAGGCTTTTAGACCTCTAATAGACGCTCTTGCCTTCCTAAAGATATTTCCATTCGTCGATTCGTGGTATACAGAGGGTGTTTCACCCAAGAATTTACAAAAATTTTATATATAGGCTTTTAGACTTCTAATAGACGCTCTTGCCTTCCTATAGATATTTCCATTCGTCGATTCGTGGCAAAGAGAGGGTTTTTCACCTAAGAATATACCAATTTTTGTTTTGAATATAGGCTTTTAGACTTCTAATAGACGCTCTTGCCTTCCTATAGATATTTTCATTCCTCGAATTGTAGTATACAGAGGGTGTTTCACCTAAGAATTTACAAAAAATTTAAATATAGGCTTTTAGACTTCTAATAGACGCTCTTGCCTTCCTATAGATATTTCCATTCGTCGATTCGTGGCAAAGAGAGGGTGTTTCACCTAAGAATATACCAATTTTTGTTTTGAATATAGGCTTTTAGACCTCTAATAGACGCTCTTGCCTTCCTATAGATATTTCCATTCGTCGATTCGTGGCAAGGAGAGGGTGTTTCACCTAAGAATATACCAATTTTTGTTTTGAATATAGGCTTTTAGACCTCTAATAGACGCTCTTGCCTTCCTATAGATATTTCCATTCGTCGATTCGTGGCAAAGAGAGGGTGTTTCACCTAAGAATATACCAATTTTTGTTTTGAAGAATATACCAATTTTTGTTTTGAATATAGGCTTTTAGACCTCTAATAGACGCTCTTGCCTTCCTAAAGATATTTCCATTCGTCGATTCGTGGTATACAGAGGGTGTTTCACCCAAGAATTTACAAAAATTTTATATATAGGCTTTTAGACTTCTAATAGATGCTCTTGCCTTCCTATAGATATTTTCATTCCTCGAATTGTAGTATACAGAGGGTGTTTCACCTAAGAATTTACAAAAAATTTAAATATAGGCTTTTAGACTTCTAATAGACGCTCTTGCCTTCCTATAGATATTTCCATTCGTCGATTCGTGGCAAAGAGAGGGTGTTTCACCTAAGAATATACCAATTTTTGTTTTGAATATAGGCTTTTAGACCTCTAATAGACGCTCTTGCCTTCCTAAAGATATTTCCATTCGTCGATTCGTGGTATACAGAGGGTGTTTCACCCAAGAATTTACAAAAATTTTATATATAGGCTTTTAGACTTCTAATAGATGCTCTTGCCTTCCTATAGATATTTTCATTCCTCGAATTGTAGTATACAGAGGGTGTTTCACCTAAGAATTTACAAAAAATTTAAATATAGGCTTTTAGACTTCTAATAGACGCTCTTGCCTTCCTATAGATATTTCCATTCGTCGATTCGTGGCAAAGAGAGGGTGTTTCACCTAAGAATATACCAATTTTTGTTTTGAATATAGGCTTTTAGACCTCTAATAGACGCTCTTGCCTTCCTAAAGATATTTCCATTCGTCGATTCGTGGTATACAGAGGGTGTTTCACCCAAGAATTTACAAAAATTTTATATATAGGCTTTTAGACTTCTAATAGATGCTCTTGCCTTCCTATAGATATTTTCATTCCTCGAATTGTAGTATACAGAGGGTGTTTCACCTAAGAATTTACAAAAAATTTAAATATAGGCTTTTAGACTTCTAATAGACGCTCTTGCCTTCCTATAGATATTTCCATTCGTCGATTCGTGGCAAAGAGAGGGTGTTTCACCTAAGAATATACCAATTTTTGTTTTGAATATAGGCTTTTAGACCTCTAATAGACGCTCTTGCCTTCCTATAGATATTTCCATTCGTCGATTCGTGGCAAAGAGAGGGTGTTTCACCTAAGAATATACCAATTTTTGTTTTGAATATAGGCTTTTAGACCTCTAATAGACGCTCTTGCCTTCCTATAGATATTTCCATTCGTCGATTCGTGGCAAAGAGAGGGTGTTTCACCTAAGAATATGCCAATTTTTGTTTTGAATATAGGCTTTTAGACCTCTAATAGACGCTCTTGCCTTCCTATAGATATTTCCATTCGTCGATTCGTGGCAAAGAGAGGGTGTTTCACCTAAGAATATACCAATTTTTGTTTTGAATATAGGCTTTTAGACCTCTAATAGATGCTCTTGCCTTCCTATAGATATTTCCATTCGTCGATTCGTGCAAAGAGAGGGTGTTTCACCTAAGAATATACCAATTTTTGTTTTGAATATAGGCTTTTAGACCTCTAATAGACTGCTCTTGCCTTCCTATAGATATTTCCATTCGTCGAACTGTAGTATACAGAGGGTGTTTCACCTAAGAATATACAAAATTTTTAAATATAGGCTTTTAGACCTCTAATAGACGCTTTTGCTTTTCTATATATATTTCCATTGGTCGAATCGTAGTATACAGTGGGTGTTTCACCTAAGAATTTACGAACATTTTAAATATAGGCTTTTGTAGCGAAATCTACATTGGCCGCGAACTCGCAGTTTCGCCATGCTCGCAGTCCCACCGTGGTCGCACCGCACCACGTGACCAACCGCGTGACGAACCACGTGACAAAAACTAGCCAGACAACCAGACTAACCTGGACTTGCAATCAAGATTAACCAAGATATTCCTTTGCTTTTGCTACGTATATCCTGGCATAGCAGAGCTAAGCCACTGCCAATTTTTTTATTTAGAAGTGCGTGCGCTTTTTTCGGCATAACATTGTCAGCGGTGTAGCACATCAGAATGCAGCTAAGAAGTGCTAACCAGTAGGTTATTTGACTAATATAGAATAGTTAACTTTTTAACTATTACAGTTAGGCTCCTTAGGTCTGTTGCTCACCGTAACCAATATAATAATTGGTTTTTTGGGGAAAGGAAATGGCGTAGTATCTGTCTCATATATCATTGGACACCTGAACCGCGCCGTAAGGGAAGGGATAAAGGAGGGAGTGAAAGAAGAAAGGAAGAGAGAGGTGCCGTAGTGGAGGGCTCCGGAATAATTTCGACCACCTGGGGATCTTGAACGTGCACTGACATCGCACAGCACACGGGCGCCTTAGCGTTTTGCCTCCATAAAAACGCAGCCGTCGCGGTCGGGTTCGAACCCGGGAACTCCGGATCAGTAGCCGACCGCCCTAACCACTGAGCCACCGCGGCGGGGCTAACCAATATCCTTATCATTTTTTTAGAATTTCGAAAACGCGGTTACACTCGGCGCTGCAGCCCAACAAATTTTGGTTACATCGCGCCAAAATGCAATCGTTTTTGAGAAGCTTGCAGGCACAGCAACATTTCCAGTGCACGGAACTCGTCGAAATAGTCAAAGTAGACTATCGATTGTCTATAGAGAAAAGTCTACTAAAAGGGTATTGCCATAAATCTATAGATTGCGTATGTATGTATGGAAATTGGATGGTCATAAATCTATAGATACATACCTTGTAGAAAAACGTCTAAAGAATTTAGAGACATAAGTATTAACTCATTAACGCTACCGCGTCATATCCTTAAGGCGGAGCTTAAATGTCACCTCCAATTTTTTGGGGGGTTTGCTCACATGAGAATGCTTATTGCAGGTCCTTAAGGATTAGGATGATGAAAATTTTCTTCATACTAATCGTTTCCACTAACTTTTGCGGCCCCAGTTATGCCAATTCATTTTAAATTTCGCCGTTCTCGCAGCCTCGTTTCACGCGATTTCTACGGGCAGCAAACGCAGTTGCGGCACCACAAACATTATCCGCCCATTGACACTTGCTCCCCGCTAGCTTAAGAAAACTTTCAGGCATTTTACGAACGGATTCCTCCTTTCTGGCTGTTATTTCAGCTATTGAGAGCGCGTAGGACAGTCTTCCAAAATATAGCGTCAATGCGCATACTCTGGAGTGAAAGCGGAGACCGCACTACGATGTAAGCCCTTTCCACTCTCTTGCTAACCACGGCAGCAGCCAATTGGGTACGCCTCTTGATACCCTACATTCGAAACGCAAATACGCCTATATGGGAGTAAAAAAGGGAGTAATCTATCGTTTAGCACACTCCCTTATATAAAGGGGTGTGCGCTAAAAGGGGAGTTTACTTCCTTTTTACTCTTTTCTGTTTAGAGTGTACTGACCTATTGCGGAACAAATGCGTGGAATTTCAATCTCGCAGCACTGACCTCTTCAGCTCACGTAATTCTGATTACTACATTAACGGCCGCTTTGCCACGAAACTGAAACTTACAAACAGCATTGCTGCAACGTTTTTAAAGTCGAGGAGTACAGATAGCTCTGGTTAAACCTGGAGTGACGCGACAGCTACAGCTGGCCGAGTGGAACTCGCTCAGTTGAATTGCAAAGTCAGTCTTTAGCCGCTCCGTTTCGCTGGGCGTTCCTTCTTCATCTTCGTCCCTGGACGTGGATTCACTCTCTCCCCTATCTCCCTCTCTAATCTCTCCCCCCCCACTCAATTTCGCCGGCGCGCCGCGCCGCTGGCAGCTGCTCCGCATCACGTGACCACGTGGCGGCGCCGCCAAGGTGGCCACGGCGCCGCCACGCTGAAGGCTCGAAATGCTAGCGTAATGTAGCTATCGCTACAAAATATTTTCTAAAACACATTTGCAGCGCTTGTTGAAGGAGTCGAGCGTTTATTTTGCGTTTCTTTTCGTGCAAGCTTTCTTGGCGGGACCATTATTGCGTTACAAACGTCCTCTACTACGCATCACTCCGCCTTTTTGCAATAATATTAGCGATGTCATCGCTCTGTCAAGCGAAGCACCTCCTCTGGCCATGCAACTGTTTCGATTTGAGTTTGCAGGCCTCTATTGCTGTCTTAGTACATTTCGAATCGGTATTTTGAAAATCGAGTCGGTGTAACGAATAGATTATATATATGATACATGATGCGATAATCAACTCAAAATGTTTTAAAAAATCTTCCGGGATTGCCCTCTTCGTGATGTCATGAGTTAATTTCTGAGGCAAGCAGAGACACAGAATAAAGTTGCAACGCTTTCCTTACATTCGCAGTTCGGGGACAAAAATGTTGGCCAACCCATTTAAACGCAAAAAGACATTCATAAAAGGAACACCAGCCAGAAACGGCAAGGCAAGCTGCACTAAAGTGGCAGAGCCCAATGACACTGAAGGTGCCAAGGAAGCGTTAGAAAACGGAGACTGCAAATCGACATCTATCGACGCCACTACAACTTAAGTCTGCCCTCTCTGACTAAGCGGTTAGAGATCAGTCGAACTAAGTGGTCCGGCTTAGTGGCAAGTCTCCATACTTAGCTTGAAGCACAGACTGCAGCTCGGTTGATGAAAAGATGTTGCGCGGAGAGCGGTCGTTCACTATTTCAATCTGGCGGAGAACACTGGGAGATCTCGTTCGGGTGAACTGAAGTCTTGTGTCCGAGCTGTGACGATATAACTCGTCATTGATTGGCACCCATTTTACTTATCGGTCGCTCCAAAGCAAGGCACAAAGTCTTTCGGAGCTGATTCCTCGGCAGGAGATTTCTGGTGATTATAGCCCACCCTAATTCGAACTTTACGCCGAATAAACAAGAGCGTTTGTAATCTAGATCACGGACGGCACAACACACAGCAGTTATGATGATGATTGTTGATTTTTATGGCCCAAGGGCTCCTATGGCCAAAGAGCGCTATGGAACAAGGTATTTTCCATTTCTCAAGGTGGGGTCGAAGACCCATTTCCCAAGCATTTCACTCTAAAGAAGCCTAGAACCAGGCCAAGGGAAAGCTTGTATCCATTGTACCACCGGTGAATACCCGGCGGCACTGGGGATCGAACCCCGCACCTCCCGCATGCGAGGCGTATGCTCAACCACTCGGCCACCGCTGCGGTCCAACACACAGCAGTGGATACCCTGGCCCCGTTTCCACGCCGGAAGTACGCAGAAGAAAAAGGAAGTAAGATAGCTTTGCGTAACGTGAACCGGAAGTTGAATTTCTTTCGCGCGATGCGAGCGCACAGGCCATGTTGTTTGAAAGAAGACCGGGTGCGTTTAATGAGGCCTCCCGGCCGACAGATTTACTGATATGCTCGTCCATACATTTCCACATAGAGCACGACTTATGTGGTTTTTTTTTCCGCCGTACAAGAACAACGAATAGCCACCACTCCGCTGCGTTTACGACGCTGATGCCATCACTGAATTGAGTTTACTAGAGATGTGCCGAATCTCAGCACGCCGTCCGCATTAAAGAGACCCCTGGGACAAATTCAAGTCAGACTGCACTGACAGATTACCAATAACAAAGAGATCACTTAAGGAAAGGAAGCTTCTATAGGCTAGGAAAGAGCGCGAGACGATAAACACGCATCGCGTCTACTAGCAGTTTTCGCCACTATACAGTCGTGAGAAATGTAAGAAGGAACGAAGTATGAGCAATCATTTATTGATTACTCCGATAATATGCGTGCCACGTACCCGAAAGCGAGATTGAAAGCGCGGTTCCTTTCCTTTCGCGACTTGCGCACAGATGGATTCTGATAAATACAGCATGCAATGAACAGCGCGAGAGCGTGCTGCATTTTATTTCAACACTCACAGCTTTGTTTCCTCGATCTTCATCCTGATTTCCTCAAGATCTGTCAAAATTCGTTATTTGTTTTCACAGATTCCTCTATTTATATTTATGAGCCACTTGAGATAAACTTGGGTGAATTTTCTCCTGTTTGGATCTGCGCCAAACCCT
This sequence comes from Amblyomma americanum, assembly GCF_052857255.1. Classification (NCBI taxonomy): domain Eukaryota; kingdom Metazoa; phylum Arthropoda; class Arachnida; order Ixodida; family Ixodidae; genus Amblyomma; species Amblyomma americanum. Next base: position 31,447,063 of record NC_135507.1, on the reverse strand, counting down.
GCCCAATCCCCTACCATGGGTGCGTGTCATCGCTTTTGAGGCAACAACAACAACAACAACAACAACAACACGACGGGTGATCGGCAGCGGCGATAGCCTAGTGCTCTCGTGCAGTGGCCAGCGAAGCTAATCTGTTCGCGCCGCCGCCGGTTCGAAACCCAGTCGCGGAATTATTTCTCCATGTTGGCCAATGTCATCGTCATTCAAGGTATCGTTTATTTCTCGGAATTTCCCACAGCACGCGCCTGACAGCGCAGACTTCAACCAGACACCCGCATTTTCCAGGTTATGAGGCCAATAATGTTTTCGCACTAAAAAAAGCTGGAGATTGTAGCCATTGACCAAGTTTTCATGGGATGGTTGACATTCCGTACTAACGCATGGATTCCTCTCCTTGTTCGCGGAATCGAGAAACCTGCATCCTAGTGGCGAAACGAACAACCACTTCACCTGAACTTGGTCGGTGATTGTGGTCTTGAACGACTTGACCATGCACGACAAGACGAACTTTCGTAGGAACCTACATACATACTTAGGGAGCATTGAACGGCGCTATGGCAAGTGCTACGCAATTAAGCTTTCCGCTCACGCGTTTTCAAGCACACCCGTTAACTGCTGAGCAAAAGCAAATTATGTGAGTCTGGTATGGTTTTGTACGGCTTCGGCATCTCACTCGGGTTGATCCAGTTCCCCACTGAAGAGGTGAAGTTCTCGATAGCATGAGTGCTAAATTAAATTAAACTAAATCTGTAAGACTTGTTACGGCGCTACGGTAGCATTTAAGGCTAGTTGGCGGGGGACCATACTACGGGCTACACAACACGGGAAGACCTAGACACAGCTGGCGGCAAATAGGCTCTGCACAACTCCGTATGACGCACACCAGACACCATACATGACCAGTTCAAAACGTCTAACACACACGCCCCACTTATGCACGACCTGTTCTTTTCTATACGAACCTAAGTGACGGCGCGAAGAACTTTTTAATAGCGACTGACTGTGCAAAGTGACGACACCTACTCTTGTGTGGAGTCCGAATTCGGGTGCGTCCCACCGGCGTAGCCATTCGCCACTGGTGCTGGGGGATCCTGTTGTGGCAGGTCGGCGGAGACGCCGACAGAGGCGACCGGAAGCACTTTGTAGCACATCACGGGGTCGGCTTCCGGCGGCACGCGTTCATCGTTCACGATCATCTTGCCCCGTCGGCCGACTCGCATCATCGCCTTGAGACGCTTCATGACGCCGTCGTCGAAGACTACGCCGCGAAGCCTCAAGTCAGGACGCACAGGATGTCGTCGACGACTGGAGGCGGTGCCTTGAAGGCACCAACGGCAAAGGGTACGCCGACGATGAAGTCGTCGTCGAAGACGTCGGAGGCCAAGTTGAACACGGAGAATACAATTGCGACGCGAAGACCAGTTTATCGGCAGGAATCCGTAGTCAAAGACGTCACGTCATGTCGACGGTTAGATGTGAAGACGCTGAAGGCGACGACGTCGTCGAAGACGTCGGTGGCAAGGTGCGAGTGGGCAGTACTAATACGACGTGGCCCTGTACTCCGAACAACGATCCACAGTCAAGCGCGAGTTGTCAACTCCACCGCTGGCGATGACGAGGAAGACGTTGAAGACAAGCGGTCGTCAGCTGAGGCGTCCGGGACTCCACTTTTCTGAGGCGACTGCTCACGCCTACAGGCGCGCAGCTGGGGGATCGTTCAGAGCAGAAGCTGCACGCCGGGCATCATCATCTCAGCGGCGGCGCCAATTTAGCGGAGACTAGTCCCCGCGAGCCTCCGCCGCCTTCCTGTGCAGATAGCTTGCGCCGATGGCGAGCGGCATTCTACGGTACGCGCACTCACTATCGCGCGCGTTCTCTTCCCCCTCCTCCTACTGCGCCCGGCGGCGCAACAGCAGCAGTACGTCACGAGTGCGCAGCCCACGCTACACAGCTGGCTCCTGCGGCAGCCGTCGTTTCGCAGAACTATAGCGCTCCTTGAGCGGGAGAGCGCGCGCTCTGGGCACTGGGTGTTCAGGAGGATGGGGGGGGGGGGGGGGGGGGGGCGAAGCGGGAGAGGAGTTATGTCCTCGTAATAATTTCGCGCGGTCCCCACTGTAACGACGTGGAAAAGGTGCGCGCGCTTTTGGCGGAGCCAGCGCATGCGCAGAATGCGCGCGCGCGCGCGGGAGGGCTCGAGCTCTGGGAGCAGCGCAGCTGGAGGCGAGACGCCTTACAACTCGGCCGATGGTTCGAAGCGCGCGTGGGCGAAGGATAGCCGGTGCGCTCCTTGTGAGTGCGTCACAAGGACAGGTCGGAGTTTGATGAGAGCGTACACTGTTGCGTGTGAATGCACCAAGTGATGACTTCATGCCCTCCACTTCGAACACCTGGAAAAACACTCTGGGATGCCGTCCATATTGTTAGCGATCAGCTCTTCTGCACCAAGACTATGATTTCGGCCTGCTTCCCCTACACCCCTTCCCCATTATTCTTCCCTCAATTCGTTGCTATATCCTGTGTCCCGCGCGAGTCTTGTATTCCCTTTTTTCCTATTGCGTCATGACCATCATTAATTACCAACTTGTTTAATTTCCCATTCTACATCCGTCCTTTTGTGCCGTCTGTCAGCTGACATGTGTTCCCGTTGTAGAAGAACGAGCGGTATTAATGAATTTTAACGCCACTATTCCAAGTTGCTGCTTTCAGCACTGAAGAACACCCCCCATCAGGGAGCAATACTCTTGATAGGTCACCGATGCCGTCGGTTGCGGGATAATGGTTGGTCCTGTACAGATACTCGTGGTTTAGAAAGCTGCCGGTACTCCGGTCAAAGGAGGACTTGAAGCCCAGGAGTGTGAGTAAGGGGATTGGTTGTAGGGAACGCGGTCAGGTGTGGGTCGAGGTATCTCCCAAAAACCACCCGAACTCAGCTCCGGTTGCTCCCAACGAATGCCGGACACAGTGGACCTCGTGTGGCATCTGCCGTCCTTTTGCAGCGGCACGAACACGGCATTGACTCACACAGGTCCAGCGTTACCACGACTGGACCAAAGCGAAACAAGATCACTCCGCCACTATCGTCAGGCTGTGAAACTTCGCCAGCGAATGCAAGCTCCACCTCATCACCACATTGCGTGCAGGCCGTGCGGTACTGTGTAGTGTACTCACAACTGCGACATCGAAATACTGGCTGCACACATGTGTAGCTTTGCCTCGCTTAAAAAAAAAGAAATCTCGACATGCGTTCGTCACGTGTTTCCTTTCTACGTCCTTGTACATTCCCCTCAGTTTATTTGTGTCTCGGCACCCCAGCTTTAGCTGCCCTATTCGCGAGTCAACGAATAAAATTGCTTTACAAAGACATGTCGAGTACGCACCTTCGGTTTCGCATGGGCGGCACAAATGCCGAGTCGCCGAAGTAGTCGGACAGGACAGACTCTTGTCTCACCAGCTGAAGTCACGAGCCACGGGAACGAAAGGAAGAAAGAAAGAAAGAAAACGCTCTCATAAGCAATTCGTAAGTAGTCCCGAAATCCCAAAACAGCGCAATAAGCTGCAATAGCGACAAGAAAAATAGTTGCGGCAATGTAAGAAACAGCCCGTACGTCGGGAGGGTGTGTCTTCTCGGCTTTCTCCAGGACGCTCCGCAAGATGTCGTTGGTGTCTTGTAGCTTTCGGTTGGCTTCTCTGCAATGACAGCATGGCAGGAATGCACGACGCTTGTTAGCAGGCGAAGTTGCTTGCATAAAGCAAAGGATTGAAACCAAGGCTCTTCGGCTCTGGCGCTATCGCGCACTACGAAGTTCACGAGATGATAACTAAAGGATCACAATTGCATCGTGGGTTAGTTTATCAAAAGAATTGTGCAGGCTAGAACGATTCGGTCACGAGCGGAGGTTCAAGATCAGCGTTTCCAAGAGTTCGTTCCGATCTGTGTCTTTCATGTTGGATGCTATAACATCCCAGTCGCTTCGTAACTTTTCACCTGGCCTTTATAACGGCCTATTTTCACTTCGCTTAGGCGTAGGAAGCATTTAGAAATCATTGACGTATTTACAAATACCTCTGTTAACGTTAAGGTACAGCAGTTGTCAATTTTTTTGTATTGCGGCAGTATGCCTGCTGGCATAAATTACTGTTTACAAATAGTTCCAAGATAGCTGACACACTGACAGCTTCCTTGAGATGCAGTAATAAGATAGACGCCTACCAATGAGGCACCAAGTGTTCAGAAGGGCTCACAATGTCATTCATTCATTCATTCATTCATTCATTCATTCATTCATTCATTCATTCATTCATTCATTCATTCATTCATTAGATTTCACGTTACAAGCAACAGCAATGGAGTACGCATGCGCTCAATCTCTGTGGCACTGACAGGGAAGCAAACTTAGTATTGCAGCAGAAGGCATTGACTAAGAATAACGATAGGAATAATATGATACACAAGGGTAGAGCGTAGGACTACTTTCTCTTCACAATAAACGCCTTTACTGAAAATAAGAACGCAAAAAAGGATGCAAGTTCTGTCGTAACGCGCTCAGAGGGATTCGAAGTCCAGCGTTCATGAGCACTCCAGCGCCCCCCTGTCGCGCACGTTTGGAAGACAAGACTGTAAAGAGCGAAGCCTGTCGCGGTCTCTACTCACTGCAGATGCTGCAGCTGCTTGGTAGCTAGTCCCTGCTCCTGCAACACGCCCATGATCCGCTCCCGTTCACTGTGCAGAAAGGGGATCAAAACAAGACACACCGTATTAGCCGCGAACGTTCTGCACAGTCGAAAAATACGACAGAGCCGGTCCCAAAATACGTCAAGAACCTTTGTCGCCCGGTCGTTGTGACGATTTTTTTCACAGTATTGCGAATATATGTGTGTAATCACGACAGAATTCACTCTGTCATTACGACAGGGGGCTGTACAATACGACAGAAAATCATGTTGTTTCTTAAATAATTTCTGTCGTCAGGTCCAAAAATACTACAGGAAAATCTGTTGTGACGACAGAAAACTTGATGTTATGTTTTTCGGTACGGTGGGATCCGTGGATAGGCATAACCACTATAAAAACACAAAATTGTCCCTACTAAACCTCTGATCACGTCTCTGCACTCGGCTGTGCCAAAAGATAAAAAAAAAACGTTCGTCAAGTCACCCAAATCTCCAGCGATGCTGCTAGCAGATCTTACCCCACCGGCGTTTGTTATGCTGTTGTTGTGTCGAGTGGGGTTTTATGGCACTTAAGAAAACGACGGCTGTCATGCTCTAGAGCGTTATGCGTCTGTTATGCGTGTTATGTTTGTTACGCGTCTAGTTGACAACGCAAGCCATCTTTAAAATCAAATTCGTCGGGCCTTATGAGCTAAGTAAGGAATCAACAGTTGTCTACCTTCAGTGCCTGATTAGCTGACGGCAGCTGTATCAGCTTCACGAAGACGCATAATAGCTGTGTATTCTTACCCTGTCGTTAACAGTTCCTTTCTTGTTTGATATTTCATTTGTGATTTTAACTTTTGTAGTGCTCACTTTGTACATTTTGCTGCATTTTGTTTCCTTGCATTTTTGTGTTTTCCCACTCCTGCCATAGCGCATATAATTGCGCTGCAGTATGTATAAATAAATAAATAAAAACTAAGGGAAAAACCACATTTTGCCGTCATTGCGTTTTTCAATACGCCGCAGGCGTTGTTACCCACAGCTTAATACTCCTGCGCAGCCGTAGTTGTACGAGGAATTTCCGGCGAGCAGTCAGTTTATAAACGGCCCCGGAGCAGCAGATAATAAGTGTAAACTTACACGTCGCCTCACTGCTGAGAACGTTATCCAGGTCAGTCTGCCGTGCGGGACACATGACCCGGAAAGTATATGCGTTTGAAGAATGCGTTTCCATGTGTAGTTACGTGACATATGTTGCGGTCCTGGCCACACGCTTCAAGTTTTTCGCCCACGTGCCCGAACTGTTACTTTTTCAGCCTCCTTCTTCCCACGTGCAGCTAAAGATTGGAACGGCCTTCCCCAGCATATCGTCGACATCACCTGTCCTTCATCATTTGCAAGCAATCTAAACAACATTTTTTGTTCATGATCACTAGTGGCATTGTTTTGTGCCTTTTCTGCTAATCCCACCCCTTATGTAATACCCCGCGAGGGGTCTTTAAGGTAATAAAATGAAATGAAATGAAATGAAGAGTCCGCTTCGGCACATAGTATCCTTCTCCGAATGACCTCCGATTTCGTTTCGTAACGGCCACGGTATTACGGCAAATTACCTAAGCTCATCGCTCCAAATGACTTTGGGCCGCCACGGAGTGCGTTTTTCTTCCCTTGCACACACCCGAAACAATACCCCTTAAAATGGGTGTCTGAGAAGTAGGGTGATATGCAGGTTTTTTAAGATAGTTCTAGAACATTCCATATGACGTCATATGTACAAGAGCTACCAAACTGGACTCGGAGGCACGAACGTCGCGGCAGGCACTAATGCTTCCGCATTTCTCCCATGCAGTCTCTGCAGTGCTCTCTAACCTTTTTTTTTTTCCCCCGGGATGTCTAGACCTGAACCCACAGAGACCTTGGACGAATTCTGGCGTGTGTACTCACTCGTACAGCGCCCGGCACTTGTCCTCGTACTGCGAGCGTATCTGTGCCAGCTCGGTGCGCGTGAGCGCCACGTTATTCTGGGTGTCCATGAGGCTGAGGCGCAGCTGCCGGTTCTCCTGCAGCGCCTCGTCCAGCTTCGAGTGCACCGAGGTCAGCTTGCGGTCGTGCGTCTCGTTCGCCCGCAACCACTGCTCCACCTGGGGGCACGTGTGTAAGCAGCAGCAGCACACTCCTTACGCTCGGGAATGCGTGAGCGTTTCGAGCTCCGTTGCCCCCTCTGTTACTCAGCAACGTGACTAATAATCTGTGGTAGTTAATCAAGTAACTAAACCAGCTAACTAATCATTTAACAATTAATTAACGATTAAATACTAATCATTGTCGAATACCACATTGATTAATCATTAATTAACCAACTCTATTAATTATTAGTTATTTTCGTTATTACTTTCATTGTTAGTTAAATTTGAAGGCATTGCTAGTAATTTACCAATATTATGAATTACTCGGAGCAATTAGCTACATTAATTGCCTTATTACTTCCTTAATTATTTCATTCCCTAATTTGCTCATTTAAACTTCCCATTCAAACATTATTAATCATTAAAACTGATAATTACACTCTAACTGGACGACCGACAGTTCATGTAAACACGCTCTGTCCACACTTCCTGTCCATGTCATCCTGACAAATGTCCTCCAGAGGAAACTGTATGTCTAGCACCTTGTACGTACTACATCACGGAAGTAAAGCGGTTAGCGTGTAAAATGACATGTCGGACAAGTTTCAGAGCGCAAGCACGCACTATTCGTAGCACCTGTTTCTGAATCACACTACATGACGTCACGCGCTCATAGCGGGCCACATTCACATATACGAGCATGCCTCGCAAAGTGAACACGTTGTATGCTTCGGAATGTTCGACAGCCACAGAAATGTACTGCACATCGTTCGCGCTGATGCCATTTGACGCAGAAAGTTGTCTTTCCTGCGCTACACTATAGGCATGCGGGCGAGCAGTTGTTGTAGGGCGACGGGGAACACAGAAGCCTGCCACACGGCTACAAATGAACGCTACATGGTTTTCTCACAAACTTCTCAGCTGAACAGAAATTATACCTGATGCGGAACTAGAAGCCGGCTCCTGCGCAGTAATGCTAATTACGCCCTCGACTGAAATGTGCTCCACCTTAAGGGTTATAAATGCACATGACAATTAAGGCATGCTCGTTTCATTAAATGGCAAAGGCGTTGAGTATTTCGTCAGGGGGCGTATCGTTGTTAGTGCATGCGTATTAAGTAGGTCAGTTATTTCGAAATCGGGGCGCGCTATGCGAGCCCGTACTAATGCCGTGACAGTAAAAAAGTGAAAAGGCAACGCAGAACTGTGAGTGGCGACCTTTTCGAAGAGGGACACGTGCGACTGCAACTCGTTCATCTCCTCGCTCATCTTGGCTTGCAACGTTCTCCGCTTCGCCTCTACTTCCTCCTCTGCCTGCGTAGAAAACAACCCGACAAGCATTCACGTTAATTTCCGCCCACTTCAATCAAAACACTTAGTCCCGTTGTAACTAGCCTTCGCGTGCACCGCACCTGTTTAAAGGACAACTGCATATGTTTTAGAAATTGACGAGCTTAAAAGGTTCGTATGTGCGAATATTGTAGGTAAAGCATGCGGAGTCCTTTTAGGCTAGCATTTGAAATGGTGACGTAGCCGTCAATTAAAATCGCAACGGCCTTCAAGCTTCTCCGCAGCGCACAATGCCAAGTAGGAGGCGCATGATGACGTCATCGAAAGTATCGGTACATGTCCAACGCATAAACGCCTGCTTTTAAGGAAAAAAAACCGACTCCACCGAAGGCAAAGTCCACCGGGCCTTGTTTGGCAGCTTCCAACGAGGCACGGCTGGATGTGTCCTGACGGCAGCGGTAATTTTAAATCATACCTTTCGTGACGTCACACTTAACTTCCCCGCGCTACTCCGGTGCTTAGAGGAGAAGCACAAAATTCAATCGTCCATTATGTCACTATTTAAAATGCTAGTCCAAAAACACTTGGCATGGTTTACCTATAACCTATGTAGATTTGAATCCTTGAATATCGCGAAATTCTCAAAAAGCGGTGCAGGTGCCCTTCAAGAGCTCCGATCATAGCAGTTGCGGAAATCTCCGTGGGACCATATATGTATAGAACGTAATTGTTGAATGAGGAAAAGAGAGGCGCGGTAACTTTCTACTTTCTCGGTGGACACCTCAACCGCACCCCGAGGAAAGAGGTGAAGAAGAGTATGAAGGAAGGAAGGGAGAAAGAGGCGGTCTAGTGGAAGACTCCGGATTAAATTCGACTACCTTGGCTTCTTCAACGTGCACTCAAATGGCTGAGCACGCGGGCGCCTTTTGCGTTTCGCCGCAATCGAAACGCTGCTGTTGAGGCTGGGATTCGATTCCGCTACCTCGTCCTCGCCAGCCGAATGCGCGGTAACCACAGAGTCATCGCGGTGGGTAGCCTCTACAACCCAACGCAGCGCTAAGATGCAGGTTGACTGCAACGTCACCTGCGGCATTCAGATGAACTGCTCAGTGTTGAACAAAACATGGTTGTGGAGAAATAAAAAGTGCCGGGAACCACCGTGTAATGACCTCCACAAACTGGCGACGAGTAACGGTCAAAATTTATATCCAAGTTTCTTAACTCGTATGATTCAAGGCCTCTGAAAGAAGGCACGGACAAATTCACGACAGCCGCTGTACAGCTCTTAAATGAGCCCTGCAACACTACTAAAAAAAGTGGCAGTATGTCCGGAACGTGAGAAGACGCCGCTTCAGGAATATCCTTCCGCAAAATTTGTCCATTTCTTGCGGATCTCACTAGCTGCCGACGGCAGTGGAGAACGGTAAGACCCATCATCACCAGACATTTAAAGATTACCAGAGGACAAGGTCATCTTCCAGTGACCCTCGGTTAGCCCTGACCTGTGCCTACCCGAGACGTGTACACGCTAATTTATTAACCTCATCACTCCTACTAACTTGTATTTTTTCTTTGCCCGTGAGCCGACTACGTTTCCATTCCCCCACCGCACAGCTTTAGCCCAAGGCACACAGAGAAACGAAGGCAGGTGCGGCAGTGAGTCACGGCGAACTGTGTGCGCGGAACGGATGTGGGTGTGCTGTCTACGCTGTAAATAGGACGAACTTGTGCCTAGCATTAAAAAAAAGAAATAAAAAGAAAGGCCGAATAAAGTCCGGGCAAAATGCAATAAAAAGCAGCAAGAGAGTAGCGGAGGACGAACGCGTTTAAATATACTCGTATTTTCAATCGCAGTGCGCTGGAAAGCATGAATATACTCACCAAATAGTCAAACTACATAGCCGCCCTACTACACGTGTAAAAGAAGCACACGTACGGACATGTACACTCTAAACAGTGATACACCCATATGGGAGTAAAAAGGGAGTAAGCTGTCCTCTAGCGAACACCCTTTCGTGAAAGAGTGTGCGCTCACAAATTTACGCTTTACGATGTTGACACACGGCCAAGAAAAAACCAGGGTCGGCCACCTCCAAGGCAGGATCAAGAGAAAGAGCTTGTCGTCTACGAAGGCGAAAATTCGCAGGGACACCTAATTGCCTTTTGTGTTGGACGCGATAACATTAAAGGCTGTGGTTGCCTTTACCGGAAGTGACGTCACCATACCGGAAGTGACGTCACATCCGATACTGTGACGTCACACTCGTCCAGAAGCAGACACACCTAATTGCCTTATGTGTTAGATGCGATAACATTTAAGGCTGCTGATGCCTTTACCTGAACTGACGTCACTTCCGCTATTGTGACGTCACACTCGTCCAGTCGCCCAGCCAAAGGGCGTATTTTACGACCAACGACACATTTTTTTCCCTTTGAAGCTTTTATTACTGTGGCATTAATAAATAGAAACTGCAAATGGGAACACTATGTTCTACAGGTACGCCACCCATACTCGAACGCCTTTTAGACGTTCGAGTGTAGTTATCATGGCTCTTCGTGCTTAGTAGCACTTAAAAGCTACGGTTCTAATTCGAATGAATAGGTAGTTAGAATGTCTTGTATTGTCCTTGTATAGGGCTGTTTGTAGAAGCGCAGCTACCTGTAATTAAAGGAGTACGCAATTTCTTATTCGCGTCCATTCGCCTCCGCCTTTTCTGAAATATGCGAGCGAGCGGACGCTAGGTTAAATTGCATTTCTTGCGTAAATGACACCTGCGTTCTGCGGCGTAGTATGCAAAATTGCAGTTGATATTACGGCACTGGCTTTCAAGACCACTACGTTGGGCATGTTTCGGCAAAAACACGCTTTCCTCAGAGGAAATAAGAATAATCTAGTTTTTTTAACACAGATCAAGTATACGGGGCCGTACTCTCATTGATGTCTGTGACCAACTTTTTCAAGAAACTGCTGCAGCAAAGAAAAATACGGAGAATGCAAGCAAAGTAACCATCTCGCTTTAAGGGCTACAAGCCTTGCTTTTAGAGATTAAAGTGTCTATCTTCGATACACTTACGATTCCATTAAAACATCGATGTGGAATGTAATAAACAGTGGTTCAAAGCAAAAAAAAAACATCCTGTAGGACTCTTCGGTCTCTCCCCAGCAAAAAGTAATATCTGCAGCGAAAGCAATACTGCGGCCGCCCACTTCTCATATGTGCTCATTTCAATCACATGTCACTCCCCAGACCACTTGAATAACATATGGATAACATTGTCGTTGCCCGATAAATTAGTTTCTGGTTATGAACTACGTTCGCTAGCTGACTGAGAAATCCTACGTTAAGTCGTGAAATAAGCCCAGCATACGATTAAGGTCGCGATGATGATTAAGCCGAAGGTGACGATGGAGACTCCCACACTGAAATTCACTACCGCCACTGCCGTGGAAATAACAGTGAATGAGAAAAAAAAACAAGCTGATCTGCAAAAAATTAAGGAACTCAGCAAAACGACACGCAAGTGACAAAGCCCTTCGCATATCGGTTTAAAGTTCACCACGCTATATGTTCTGCTGTGTAACGCTTAAAACGACAGTGTAGCTACACTGTCCTTCCTCCTACCTTGGCCTTAGCTTGCAGCTCCACAAGCTTGACCTGGTTGTCCATTTCTTCCTCCATGCGTCGTAAGTGTTCTTCGTGCTCTTTCTTCTCCCTGGATAGAAAGACAAGTGGAATGTCGTTCATTTTGTCGCCTTCCAAGCGCAAGCACGCGCAGATACCCTAATAAATGACCTATAGACTGTCTATACACTTCTTACAGACTCTATTGCCTTCCTAGAGATATGTCCTTCTGCGTATTCATGCTCTATAGATAAAAGTCTACAAAAAGTGCATGGGCATGAATCTATGCATTGTCTGTAGACTGTCTATAGAGTTTTTAATTGCCTATACGTTGCCTATAGACTAGGCCATATGATTTGTCCATAGGAAGTTTATAGACTTCATAGACAAATGTCAGTGACCTGTGTAAAGAAATTTTTTATGGGTACAGAAACGCGAAAAGCCATAGCGAGCGCTGCATCCACAGGACTTGGATTTTTTAACTGTATATAATATGCCATTGTAATTTATTTCTGTGTTGATTTTATGTTATTTCTGTTCTGATTCCAACTATCAGCTATTCTAAATGTTATTCTAAATTAGCGTTATTTTCTTTTTCCTACTTTCGCCTTTGGCTTTGGCAAACACGCGTGTTCGCTATCTCCTGAATCAACCGTTTGGTATAGCGGATAACAAGGATGGTATACCATCGGGGCAGTGAGGGGGGGGGGGGGGGGCAGAGCTAACGATTATTCTGCGACAAAGTTCAAGGTTAGACGCGAATATACGCCCGCTTCTTTGTCCGCGCCAGGGCTGGCGCTATCTGCCATACCTCGACCATTCCTGTACTCTCTAAAATTTGATTAAAATTCACAAGGACACCTAATTAGACAATTTGTTGGCAATACCATAGCATTAGAAGCGGTTGATGGCTTTACCGAAACTGACGTCACTTCCATCCAGCCAATGAGAATGCTCCGTTCTGCAGACATCAGTTGATTCCGTCTAGCCAATGGCGAATTTAGCTTCCGACGACTTCCTTTTTCCCGATAAGGCTTCTAATGCTATGACATCAAAAACGAAACAATATCCCTAAGTAGGATAAACACTGGGGACCTCCTTGACTTCAACGAGAGAGCCGATCCCAAAATACGACAAAAAAATTGGCTGTGGTTTAGCTCTGGTTAAGCCTGGAGTGACGCGATAGCTACAGCTGGCCGAGTGGAACTCGCTGTCGAATTGCGAAGTCAGTCTTTCGCCACTCCGTTTCGCTGGGCGTTCCTTCTTCATCTTCGTCCCTGGACGTGATTCACCCTCTCCCCTTTCTCCCTCTCCACTCTCCTCCCGCACTCTGTTTTTCCGGCGCGCCGCCGGCAGCTGCTCCACACCACGTGACCAACCACGTGACAGCGTGGCGGCGCCGCCACGCTGAAGGCTCGAAATGCTAGCGTAATGTAGGCATCGCTACAAAAATTTCATCGTGCTGTCGTTACGACACATTTTCCTGTAGTATTGCGAAGATGTATGTTGTCACGACAGGATCGGTTCTGTCGTTACGACAGGAGGGTGCACAGTACAATAGAAAGTCCTGTTGTTACAACAAGAATTTCTGCTGTCAGTTCCCAAAATACTACAGGAGTATCTGTTGTGGCGACAGAAAATTTCCTGTTGTGTTTTCCGATCCGCATGGCACTCATATGGCAAGATAAGCGACCTTCAATCCTCAGACAGAAACAGCACAGTTGGTTCGGTCCTTGGCCTCAGAAGCAGTTAGGTCACCAGAGACACCCACCTGAGCCAGGTGTTCTCCAGTTGGCTGTTCTCTTCCTGTAACCTCTTCATGTTGTCTAGGAGGTCGGCGATGACGTCCTCGAAGCGTTCCACCACCTGCGGTTTCTCACTTCGCTGCAGTTCTTTGTACAGGTCGTTGAGCGTCTCCTCGCTGCTAGGACAACCGGGGGGGGGGGGGGGGACAGAGAGGAAGAGGGGGAGGGGAGACGCGACACAACACAAACGCAGGGGAGAGGAAGAGGGAAGAAGAGAGAATGAGAGGGCGGTCTGCGTACGGTTCTCCACAATGCACGTGGGTCAATCGTAAAAACAAGCACAACCTTTCCTTGTTGTCATTTTTTCTGAAAGCAGCGGGATAATGAACTCAGCGTCGAGCAGGTAAAAGTGTCACATTTAAAGAAATCTGCCTGTTGTGTAAAGGGCGTTCACCTCGCGTGTTATCCCTGAAGAAGCCCTCCGTCGTTCCTTTCTAATTCTAAAAAAAATTCTAATTCTAATGCTCCCTGAGCCGCGACGGGTAAACATTGACGGCACATGAACACCAGGTAAACAGCGTATTTACGAGATGTAAACAACGAGCTTTATATACTTAGGCATGCTAGGCGGTGAACAATCGGTGGGGAAAACGCCGTTCGTGAAGCTTACGTTGACAGGAGAAAAGAATCGTCATTCTTGATGCGGAGTTCCCGGGTTCGAACCCGACCGCGGCGGCTGCGTTTTTATGGAGGCAAAACGCTAAGGCGCCCGTGTGCTGTGCGATGTCAGTGCAGGTTAAAGATCCCCAGGTGGTCGAAATTATTCCGGAACCCTCCACTACGGCACCTCTTTCTTCTTTCACTCCCTCTTTCATCCTTTCCCTTACGGCGCCGTTCAGGTGTCCGCCGATATGTGAGACAGATAATGCGCCATTTCCTTTCCCCCAAAACCTATTATTATTATTATTATTATTATTATTATTATTATTATTATTATTATTATTATTATTATTATTATTATTATTATTATTATTATTATTATTATTATTATTATTATTATTATTGGCACATTATTTGGTAAGTAAACCGGGCTATAATCCATTCGCGCACGCTCGTCAGCGTAGCCAAGTGAGAAATATGAAAACAAGGCATGCCAGAAATTGCTGTCTTGAATGAAGGAGTGTCAGTTGGGCGCTGGACGAGCACATTGAAGGTACAGCATGTAATTGACAGTTGTCCTCCTATATTAAAAATTTGCTAATTAACGTAGCACGGCTGTGGTGCAGCGCCTATCTCGAATACTGCAGGTATAGAAAAGCAAAAAAGCCCAAGACTGTACAGCCCGTGCCACGGATTACGACTGGTTCGAACCAATAAAATATAAATGAATCTGGCACAACCATAGACTGATATTTGCAAGACAGAAACAACTGTACCGACAACAGCACGAGGATGGGCACCGACCAAGCCACACTAATTCCAGCTCGTATTGCAGTCGGCGATATGGAGCACCTCTCCGAATCCGCGAAGGAGCAAGATGTATAGGGAGTCTAGGGATCATATACCGTCGCGGCTAAATCAGAACTCAAGATCTGAATCCGAATCGCCCTTTTAAACACGCTCTTCGATTTCAAGGAGCAAGCAAACTTGCTCCGGATCGCAGATTGAAATGCGCCACAAGTGCATCTCGGTGCGACGGTGGCGTTCATTGCCGTGAAAGTGACGCGGCACGATGGAGAGACAAAAAGGCGGTGAACTATGATGTTAATCCTACGGTCTCGCAAAGTTAAGTTTCGTTGGTGCACGTTATTTTAGTGACGTTAAACCCGAAACAATCATCTTCCAAGTCACTTAGAATTGTACAATTTGCAAGCCGCCCTAGTTTTCAATCACTCAGTGCTGAAGATGCAGATGAACAGCAAGCTCTGAACTAAGCCCACTAGACAGTTCGGAGGAAGCAACAAGAAATCCTACTACACATCACATGTGAAAAACAAGGAACTAAAGGCGTACGATATCGGCGTGCAAGAGCAAGAAAACATCACTGTATGCTACTGTGAAAGCAGCTGTGTAGTCCATGTCACTCTCGGACAGCGGTAGTCCCATTCACCGCGCGGTTGCCAGGCGAAGCACATTTCTTCGCTCGGGCGTTGGATTTTGCACCGTCATTCAACGCAGGCGGCATGCCTGTATGCACACTCGAAAGAGGCTCTAAAGCCTTGGTCTTGGCTGTAGGTCTGTCCACTCTCACACGGTTTCTTACGAGCGCCGGAAGAAGTGATGTAGGCGCTGCTCAATTTAATCGGTGGGTGACCCTGTTTAATACAGACTCCAGACACTTAATCCAAGCGACCGCAGTTAATCCGAGCGCCACCGCAAACGATACGGACTGCAACTAATTTCAGCCAAGTACCAGCGTTGTTCATTCATGTGTCAGCGTTTTGAAGCTTTCTCTATACGCTAGGTAAAAAACAGTCGTCGCGTAGGACGGAGAATGACCTTGAACGACCTTCAGCGCCACCACGTTAGCCGTGTATGACCATATGTGGTGCAGTTATGGTGTCGAACCCTTGACCCCTGACTTTGACCCATGATATTTAGTTGACCTTTGACCTTGAGTTGACCTCTGACCTTTGACATTGGATGACCTTTGGGTTGACCTTTTTAAGAACATCCGATGGGGTGATGTGAAGCCACATGGTGACATCCGATGTGGGTGTCATAAGACAGTGCGATACCACGTAATAGCCACGTGGTCGTGTGGGTATGTATAAAACGGCTGTCGCGAGCGTGTAGCGGAGCTACCATGTACGAGCCTCAGACACTTAGCAAGCCTCCTTGTTTTCGCTGAATTTAAGAGTCAGCCTGGTTAAGCGACTGCCAGATTTTTTAACACTGCGAACCAAACGAACTTCGCTTCCTTAGACTAACACCGCAAATGGGTTTAAATGGGCACCTACGACAAATCCGTCCAATTGTGATTCTCCTGTTTTTAAGTGAATGACCCTGTAACGTAGCCTCCAGGATCGGATCAAAATCGCGCAGCAGGATTTTTTTTTCGGACTACTCTTATTACTCGCGTGTCACTGGAGTTAAATCACAGGTTCACCTTACTAACCTCGAATTGAGACGTTGCGTCCTTAGGCTTTGCCTATTTCAAAAAAAATTTAAAATGCGCCACTTGGCGTTTCAGTCATCTTGCCAGCTCGTCGCTTATCAAGCCGCGCCAGCCATCGCAAAGATCCAGCGCATGATAAAGCTCATCCTCGTTTATTCTTCGTGCGAACTGCTCTGAACTGCAATAACTCTCCAACCGATTGTGTGCAATACTCCAATCCACTATATCTTAAGGATCTCATTGAACCTTTCATTTCAACACTCAGCCCATCCCTCATTCCAGGACATTCCTGTACATACCCGGGGCATTTCAGGTAGCGATAATAAATAAATAAATCACGTCAGGCACAGCTAACTTCAAAGAGCATTCGTCACCTGTGCGACACTATTGCAAAGAAGAATCACTGTAATAATGGTGAACTCTAGTACCCTGTGTACATTGGTGTACTGTATCGGAAACTCATCAAAGCTGTTTTGCAAAAAAAAAAAGAACACTGCTTGGTTTTAGAGGCAAGCTGCCGTTCACTATGGAATAATGTCGTCCAGAAAACGCGGAGGCAATGCCTTGCCCGAAGAAAGACATGAATTCAAATGACTCACAGCGAACTTCCATGGAACATTTCAGGACTCCACGCATCGCCACAAAGAAGAACGCAGTTAGAATCCCCGGCGACGGCAAGCTTTTGTTCTTCTCGCTGCCATACTAACTTTTTTTTTGCCTTCAGCATTGTACTAATCTTGGCACCTCCTTCTATTGAGTACGTTCACGCGCTGGAAGGTGGGGAACAGCATACTCGGCATTTTAAGGCAAAGAAAACGTCCCGCAGAGATCAATGACCGACTTCATCAAACATATTCTAGATAAAAAGAAAATATCAGGAAGCCTCGTAGCTACAAATAGCGACGACCTCAAGCAGAGAGAAAACAGCCCTCCAGTCATGTTTTTCGTCTGATTGCTAAAGGGGGACGCGGATTTCAGTAAAAAAAAATTCCTTGATGTATTTACGTGACATTTTTTGAGCATGAAGTAATTTATGACTACTTGCGCAAAATTTAACTGTTATTTACGTGAAATTTTTGGAGGATGAAATAAGTTATGACTACTTGCACAAAACTGCATCCTGATATATATTTTTCCTCTGAATCTTGTGAAAAGGTTGCAGAGTTAAGAAAATTAGACAAAATGCTGGTTCAGCGTTCATTGCGTTCCCACTTCAGGTCAAGGCATTCTAGGAATTTTTCTTTTTCTTTTCGTAAAGAACCAGTTCTTGTTTTGAATTTTCACGACGCAGTGTCCATTGACATTTCTAGGGCAAGAAGAAAATTTCATACCAGAAATTTAAAATTCACAAAGTTTGAAAAAGAAAGAATATCTTGACTGGCACCATGATCCTAGGAATCCTAGGATCCTATAGAATAAACGGGGTCGAAATGTGTAAAATGGACATGTAGAATTAACTCCGCAAGGTGGGTATCCAGGCAAAGGAACCATAACGGAGAAAAACGCCCATTTTTCGGGCGTTTCCCCGCATTGCAGAGCCACCGCGGTTCACGAAACAATTTTTTTGTGCATTTCCCTGTCGATTTCAGCAATGAAACCATGGGACAGCGTAAAAAAAAAGAACGAGGAGTACAATAATAATAATAATAATAATAATAATAATAATAATAATAATAATTGGTTTTTTGGGGAAAGGAAATGGCGCAGTATCTGTCTCATATATCTTTGGACACCTTAACCGCGCCGTAAGGGAAGGGATAAAGGAGGGAGTGAAAGAAAAAAGGAAGAGAGAGGTGCCGTAGTGGAGGGCTCCGGAATAATTTCGACCACCTGGGGATCTTTAACGAGCACTGACATCGCACAGCACACGGGCGCCTTAGCGTTTTTCCTCCATAAAAACGCAGCCGCCGCGGTCGGGTTCGAACCCGGGAACTCCGGATCAGTAGTCGAGCGCCCTAACCACTGAGCCACCGCGGCGGGGCAGGAGTAGCGGATACAACAATTTCCGAAAGATCAACTTTTTGACCATTTCTTGCTGATTTCAACGCTGCGTCTCCCCTTCAGTGAAGAGAAATCTCCTGGCTTTAAAGCACTGCTACTGCTGTACACAAAATGATTTTCTTAATGGAGAAAATATTTCATGCTTAAAGAGGGGAGGACTGCGAATAGGGAGTGTCGGTATAGGTTCACACTTAGGAAAACAGCGCCAATAGGACAAATGCTCGTCCTATGTATTCCTCCTCTTGAACTGGAAAGAGAAGCCGAGTTTAAAACTCTAGAAAGGTCAGCTTGGCCATAAGTCTGACTTCAAGCACCTGGGGAAGGCGAGCTTTCAGGAAAGTTGATGCGGGAAGTAAGACAGGAGTGCAGTTTTCTGTTAGGTGCGCTTGTGTCTCATTTAGTGCAACATATACACAGACGCGATCCAAGATGCCTTGTTACACTCAAGTCGCACCCTTTTTACACCCGTTGCTTACAGCGGCGAATCCTGATGCTCGCTCGAATCAAAAGTGATTGACTTGCGCAAATTTGAGCTCTATCCCGTGACGGCATGCTTGGCTGCCTCTGACAACCCTTGCAAAAGTGGTCTACAGACAGTCAATAGACTTCTTGTAGACTCCATTGCTTTCCTAAAGATATTTCTTTTTTGCCTGTTGATAGTCTATACACAAAAGTATACTTAAGTATATGGCCATAAATCTAAGGATTGCCTATAGACTGTCTATGGGATTTGTATTGTCCATAGACTGTTCTCTAGGGTTTGTCTACAGAAAGTTTATAGACTTTATAGACAGAAGTCTGCGGACAGTCTATAGACTGTCTAAATAAATTTTTGCAAGGGAAGGCCTCGCGGTACAGAGAAGAATCCCCTTCAACAGCTAGTACTTGTTCTTCTGAGCTGCCCCAAGCTTGACTTCCACTTAATATGTATTCACAGTTCACTGAACTTTTTGTCTGCCTCTGAATATCTCCCGCAGGACAACGGACTTCTTCAGGAACTTCAAACATTTCCAGCATTAACCTTTGATGTATATTCACCCCAATTCAGTGACCGCATGTTTTAATTCTTTTTTAATTCTTTAAATTTATTATTTTCTGCGTCCTCATATTCCCGCCTTTATATTCCAAAGCCTCTCCCAACGCAAAGTATGCCAGCGTTGCTTCAAAGTCGGTGAACTCTATGTCCTTCGTTAAAAATCTTTACTTGTTCCTAGATGGATGCTATGCTTTCCACCGCCACCCACTTCTCCGGTCTACTGCATTTCTAGGGCGTCATAGAGTGAGTGTATGCCCTAACGGCGTTCCGAGGCGAAAACCACAACAAAAATTTCTGTCGTCATCACAGATTTGCTGCAATATTTTTGACCAAAAACTTATGGTAACAACAGAATTTTCTCTTGTAACAACAGAATTTCGTGTACTTACTGCAGAGAAGTACTACAGAACCGCGGGCAACAGAAAAGTACTACAGAAAAAACACTATAAAACAACAGAAATATCTGTCGTTACGAAAAAAACTACAAAATATTCTGTCGTATTTCTTGACATGTTTCTGCCCTTTTGTTGGCTGGATTCAGTCATGCCAGGAATGTATCTCTGTCTGCGGACGCAACGCTAACACTGCGCTGCGGGGATAAAATAAAGTCTTGAGAACTCTGGAAAGCCGCCTACTTTCCAGTCGAAAAACAACAGAAAATTTGCTGTCGTTACAACAGATTCCGTGTAGTATTTTTGGCCATAAACTTGTCGCAACAATAAAATTTTTTGAACTAAGAATAGAATTTTTTGTGGTACTGTGCTCTTCCTCCCTTACAAAAATTTCTTCAGTCAGTCTGTAGACTGTCCATAGACTTCTGTCTATAAAGTCTACAGACTCTCTAAAGGCAAGCCCTAGAGAACAGTCTATAGGCAGTAAAAATCCTATAGACAGTCTATAGACAATCCATAGATTTATGACCATACACTTTTAGTAGACTTTCGTCTATAGAAAGTCTATAGACTATGAATAGAAAAAAACAAATATCTATAGGAAGGCAATAGAGTCTTTAAGAAGCCTATAGGCTGTCTATAGACCATTTTTATACGGGCTTGCCGTAGGGACCGGACTACAGAAGCATATAGTACAGAAAAATGTTACTGAACATGGTACAGTAATGACGAAAAATGTGTCGTTAAGACAGAAAGGCAAAACATTTTGTCGTATTGTGGGCAAGATTCTGCCGCTTTTTTCTGTCTTTAAATTTTGCAAAACCCAGATGAAATACGGTAAGCGGAACTTCCGAATACGTCGGGATGACCATGTCCCGTTTCGTTGCTTCTTGTACTTTGTCGCTTGGACCATTTGTCGGCCTTCAAAGCGCGTCGTGAACGACAGACTCGGAATTGCCAGGTTGAAGCCGCAAAATATTGCGCTGGCATATGTCTTCAGAGCGAAAAGCTGGTCTCTTTTCAGCTGCGGGCCTCCGGTGTCCACCCTAAGGCCTGTCTATATGACACGCCCTTTGCGTTCCTAATGTAATGTACGAAGCGTCAGAAGAGTTTCGAACGGGGCTGTATTTAGTACGATTGTATACTAGCTGTTAGGGTTCCGCCGGCTTGAATTAAAACGACAGTCTGAGCAAAGCGCCGCACGCAAACATACGGGTGAATCGCAGACTTGCAACTGCAGGTTTAATGTGTGGCTGCGTGCATTTATGAACGTGTTAAACAAAATAGAAAAAATGTCAGCCAAATAATAACAAAGAAAATCCAAGCGAAGTAAACAGAAAGTCTTCGGAACCCTTTTCTACTGACGCACACGCAGGAATTTGTTTTTTTTATGCCGCGCTTAGAATTCTGATTTCATTCTTGGATTTATTTCTTGGTTGTCCTGCTGAAGCATATTCCGTTTTTTTCCGACGCCGTGCAAAATGCTTCAGAAAATTCACGGCGCACACTTTGCCCTTAGAATAGATGATGATGATTATTATTATGGATTTTTATGGCGCAAGGGCCCCTATGGCCAAAGAGCGCTATGGAACAAGGTATTTTCGACTTCTCAAGATAGTGTCAAAGACCTATTTTCTAAGCATCTCACTCTAAATAAGCCCAGCACCAGACCAGGGGAAAGCTTTTACCCATTTTATCACCGGTGGGTACCCGGCGGCACTGGGAATCGAACCCCGCACCTCCCGCATGCGAGGCGGATGCTCAGTTACTAGGCCACCCTTCGAATGGAGCTGTATCTTCGATTGGTCGAAAAGTTGGGTGCCGTTTTGTTCACCCCTTGCACAGGGCGCCGCTTGATTACACGAGGCGTTGACGAGGGTGCAATTGTTCATGTGTTCCCTAACAGCATGCAATCAGAGAGCTTGTCGATAGGTTGATGTGCCCCGTTGGAGGGAAATTACAGAGAATTACAAGTGATATCTACGGGTTTGGAAAGTACAAGGTCCAAAAAAGAAATACGTTATCTGTTCATACAACTAAATGAGATAGTTCCGCTCAGTTCTTTTACTCTTGGCCGTGAGATGAACTTGCCCTCGCAATGGAACAAAACGAACTGGAGGGTTGTTAGTCTGACATGATGGTGAAACAGCGGAACTCAGTCTAAATACACAACATAAAATTTTCTGTCGTTACAAAAAATTTTGTGTAGTATTTCTGACCATAAAATTGTAGTAACAACAGACATTTTTGTATTAAGAAAATACTTTTCTCTAGCATAACGCTTGCCCTTGTTGCTATACAACTACGAAACCATGCTGCAGAAAGTACAACATAACTACAGAAGAATACAACTAATACTACAGAAAAATCTGCCGTTAAGACAATACGGCAAAACATCATGCTGTATCTTGGGCAAAATGGCGTAGTTTTTTCTTACTGGGAGCTGCACAAAGTCAAAGAATGGAAACGGCGTAACACAGCGCATTTCCTTGAACCGCTGCGCTGTTTCACCCTCATCGTAAAGAGAGCTCCTAGACCCGTTAGTACGCCGGCGGTATACTCCGAAAGGAATATCCGCTCTTCTCTTCTTATTTTGCAGTCACATGGAAACAGTATACCCCGCTGTATTAACACAAGGGCAAGGTCCTCTCCTGTACTGTACCCCTATCAGATCGCCTTAACCAACAGCTGCTGTCCTTCCTTTATAACATTTTCTTTTCATTCAGTCTTTTATTCCTGCATTTTGCGCGCTGCTCCCGAAGTAAGCATTGTAGCTTGAATGCATTGTTTGATTGTAAAGCCTAGTGGTGGGGACAGATGAAATACGACGGAAAAGCTTGTAAAGAGTAAGGAATCGGGAGGCTGCAATGAACCAGAAGAGCTTTGCTGGGGAGCTTGAATTATTCGAGTGTGGCATGATAACTGCGCTCTGGACCTTCAAATGACCTCTGGGCATGTGTAATGTTTCTACTCTGAAAGCATCAATAATGTTTAAGTATCGCTTAAGTATCGCTTTCGTTCAGCGCCATCGCGCGGCTCCTCAGTGACGTCACATTCGAGCCGCTGCAGCGTCACTGACCACGTGGGCTGAGATATAGCTGGAGCGAGAAGATCGTCCGCTTGCGCCTCCACCACGCGGCAGTGGTGGTGTAGTGTTTTTTTCTTTTTTAAACTAAAGTGAACACTAAAACAATGTACATGTTTACCTGGAGTGGAACCTGCCGCTCATTGTATCTCGGACACTTAATCTGCAGCTGGCAGAAGTAAAAGGGACACCCATTACGATATAGGCAGGATAAAATAGAGCCAACAAGAAGCCTGCCAAGTTCTGCGTCGCCCTTTTTTGACACACAGGCACAGAGACGTCACAATTTTTGTTCTGTTTTCATTACACGTCACGCGATGTCGATTTATGAACGGATGATAACGTCGATGCTGCTCGCCGGCCAGTATCGAAAATCGTATTAAACGACGATCCGCTCTGTGCTTGCGATTGAAACCTTTCTGGGTGGCAATGTACGCTGAGGGGGGGTATCTTTTTTTAGTCACTGAAATCTCATTTCTGGGCCCTTTGGCAAGCGGTGAGCACTCATGCATTTTCAAAATTTTTTAGCATTCAAAGCGCAATAACAACCTCTTTGCCTTACAGGTACCTTTAGTAGAGATGCCAAGCCCTGCGCCTTAGCGGGTCACAGGCTTGCTATACGCGTACAACCTCTCACAGAAGGTCGCCAGAGTGTGAACGAAATGTCAGACCGAATTAGCACAACACGCAGTTGCGAACAGCGAAAGCGTATTTGACGCCCGGCTCCTCAAAGCTATACGCAGCTGTCGCAACAACGCTCGTTTTCAGAGTGGCATGAAAGCGAGGACACTTTCTCATGAGGGAAGCATTTGCGCTATGTCTTTGTCAGTGGATGCATACTTGCCAGCGCAGTGAAGTCGACTTGGGTTTTGTACGTTAAGCATGACAATGCTGCAGGCACACATGTGCCGGTCAAGATACGTGGTATGTTTTAAAGCCACATCATAATAAGTTTGCGCAGCGTTCTTTTTTTTTTTCCCTGTGTTCTACCGCACATTTGCACGCCAGTGCTTCTAAGCTAAGCTCAGTTTCCTCACTTTAATTGAATGAATGAATGAATGACTTTATTAAGAAAAGACAGCCCGAACCCTATGGGAAAATGTGCATAAGTTGGAATGGGTTCCGGAAATAGGATAATATATCGTTTGCTTTGGTTTCATAGGATTAACATCCAAAAGCGACACAGGCTGTGAGGAAGGCCGTAAGAAATAATTTCAACCACCCGGGGATTTTTAACGTACACTGACGCCGCGCAGTACACGGGCCTGGCATTTCGCATCCATCGAAATGCAAAAGACACGTGTTCGATCCTGGCTACAGAGGTCGCATTTCACTGGAGGCTAAATGCTTCTCACCCGTGACACTTTAATGGTACGGGCGAGGTCTCTCGTCTTGGCCTTCTTACTGCTACGTGCCTACCCCGCAATATTACCTCATTACACCGCGAGAAAGCACACCAGAAAGTGTGACCATGAAGTCAGGAGATGGCTCGTGCATGCGCTACAACATTCCTCGCACCAAAGCGCACTACTCTCGGAACAGAGACTTCGTCGAACGTGGTGGTTTCACTTCCGGGCCCCTCGCACGGCTATTCAACACGCTGGACATTCACATCAATAGGGAAAAAAAGTATCACAAGGCCTTATGCCGTTCTCAAGAAGGGAAAAGCTGATGCTTTTCGGTGTGATCTCAATATAATGCACTAGAGTTCGCTGTAGTAGGCCCCATGAGAACCCAGCCTCATGACCTTTAACCAGAGTTCTTTGGCTACACCAGTTTATGAAAATTTGAATCAAATTCCTGCCGCGATTTGTTCACTATGAGTCGGGCTACCTGAAAGAAAGAAAAGGAGAAAGGAAGAGAGGAAGAAAGAGAGAAAGAAAGAAGGAAAGAAAGCAAGAAAGAACGAAAGGAAGAAAGAGAGGAAGAAAGAAAGAAAGAGAGGAAGGAAGGAAGGAAGGAAGAAAGGAAGAAAGACAGAAGGAAAGAAAGAAAGAGAGAAAGAAAGAAGGAAAGAAAGCAAGAAAGAAAGAAAGGAAGAAACGAAGAAAGAAAGAAAGAAAGAAAGAGGAAGGAAGGAAGGAAGGAAGAAAGAGAGAAAGAGAGGAAGAAAGAAAGAAAGCAAGAAAGAACGAAAGAAAGAGAGGAAGGAAGAAACAGGAAGAAAGAAGGAAAGAAAGGAAGAAAGAACGAACGAAACTAACCAACTATAGAGGGAGCTTGTCATCACGTGACCAGCCTTCGCAAGCGAAGCTCTGTAGAGTCGTTCCCTTTCCCCTGTCTCCCTCTCGGCACGCCAGAGTCGGCCCCATGTGACGGGCCGTCACATGGGGCGGATCGTTACCGTTTTGTTTTTGTTTTTCATACGAATAGGCTTCAAAATTGTTTTCTTGCTCTCTATGGCCACACCCACGTTCTGAGCAGCCTTGGGCAGTACATCTTACCGCCACAAGTCGCATGACAAGTCGCTTCCCCGGAAGGCCGCTATCTCCGGCGACATCTTCCCTCTGTGGGACCCCGGAAGTGCTTGAGCAAGAGGACTGTATGGCGCCAGGAATCGTCGGGTGTCGGGGGCCAAGGGGTCCGAAGGCCGACAGCCTGGCCGTCATCTTTATGCGCACACCGACAAGCGTTCGACTGCTCAAGCACACCCCGCAAGAGTGACAGTGGGGCCGGCCGGTGGAGAAAAGGCCCAAGCCAGTGGGGCAATGCAGGAGAACACGGGGGAATGCCGCAGGCGAGGGAGACGATCCAGCCTGGAAAGAAGGCTCGCCTGAATGGTCGGCAAAAGAAAGGAGGAAAGCTGGTCAGTGGGGGTGACGAGCAGGGCTCTGGTCCCCAAGAGTGACGCCCAAAGGGACAACATACGCGTCGGGGCCAGTATCCCCCCCCCCCCCCCTCATGGCAACTACCACCACCACCAGGGCCCGAGACGACACCGCTGGGAGTCGGTCCTCCGGCGCCCACAGCGCCCAAGCCATACCGGACAGAAGTCGAGCCTCGGCGAACGGACAAGGTCCACTCCGCAGTCCCTCCGTTCCTTCTGACGAAAACTCCGGCTCCAACGCAGCGGCGTGTAAGCTTGGGCACCCCAGCCTCTGCATCATGCACTCGTTAACATGCAATTCTTGAATATATCTGCTTTGTTCCAACTGATTCTAGCGGTGTCTCTTTTCCTCTCCGTCCCGTGTGGACCCGCGCAGTGTGTGGGGTCATCACAATAGTCAGCTAAATTCCAAGCTTTCAACCAATCCGAGTGCTGGGTTTTGATACACGATCTTCGCGGAGAGTTTCGCAGCTGGTACGATCAAAGCTCCCTGACCGTGAACACTCTGATCCATCAGTTTCTCATCGCGCTCGTCAAGAAGTGATAATACAGCGATCAACGTAGGGCATGACATGGCCAATAGAAACGCCAGTTATACCTTTCCCAGCGACCGCGCCTGTACTCTGCCCGTAGTAACACAAGCAGCAAAGCTGGGTTTCATAATTCAGACCTTTAGCATAGTCCGTACCGCCTCTGCTACCGCGTACCACGCGCCACCACAGCGCATGCGCAGATGTTCCCGATGCGGCAGGTATGCCCGCAGCCGTCTTGGATATAGGCTTAGCGGGCACATTGCGCAAGGTGGCGCCACACGCTAAGCTAATAACCCAATCAGCACAGGTAATTTGCCCAATATTGGGAAAGGATAGTTTCACATTAGTCATTTATAGGACCAACATTTGCCAATGCATTTCCAACATTGGGCCGATTACACTTTGCTGCTTGGGAAGGAACGAGATTCCCAAAGTCGCCGTGCGTGAAAATGGATTCGAGTCCCTTTGGCAGACGTTCTCCGGCCATGAATAACACTGCACCGAATACTGCGCTAACGACCGATACCGTTTCTAACCGGCCAGTACTCTCCTCAAGGCCGAAACTTGGAAGCCAGTCGACGATACTTAAATTTTAGAACGTCGCAGTGAGTCACGAAATAAAGAGAATGACGAAGGTGAAGCTACAAAACTGAAAAATGGAGACGTGGATTAGAAAACAAAATCGAGTGAACGATATCTACAGCGGGCACCAAGCTAAAGGAATGGATAGGCAAGATACGTAAAGCGGGCAACGGATAGCCGATAGTCAGTTATTGCAGCACAATTGCATTCCAAAGAAAGGAAAGAGCCTTCGTGGGTAAGAGTCAGGTGCAGAGATTAGGAAATTCTCAGCGACATATGGCGGCCGTCGCTATCACGAAGCAATGCTAATTGACGATCAATGGCACGGGTGCTTGTCCTACGCAGCTTGGATGATTACTATGACGCTATAAAAAAACAATAAACAGCGATTAACCAGCGTCATAACTGCCACACTTGCTGACCTGCGTTTGTGCTCAGAGTTCAACCGCACCAATACTCATCGCAGGCATCTCTACTTAAACAGCGGAGTATATATGAAGGCTGCTGCATAGTGAACTATGGCGACCAGCTGGGAGCCGAGGGCGTCATTTTTTGTTCTTTTTTTTCTCGTCGCGCAGGTTCGGCTGAGTGCGGCGAAGCGTTTCGAGCGAACGGGTTAGAAACAAAAATAAAACAATAAAGATACCGCAGACAGAGAGAGAGAGAAAAACTCGCGCGGGAGACTTCAGCTCGAGCGGCTGCTCGCCAGCACAGCACGCGAGCCGAGGCAAGGCGAAGGCTGTTCGCTGAACGGAGCTTGAACGGGCGCGCGCGGCACCTCCTCTTCTGTAGAGGCAAGAGCCGGGCGCGGTGTCGTGACTCGGGCCATCTGCGGGGAGGCTTACCTTCTGAACGGTGTGAGCGGCGACGAGCGTGTCTAGGCCGATTCGGCGGCGGCGAATGCTGAGGAAGGAGCGATGGGTCGGCCAATCGTGGGTGATGAAGGCAAACAGAATTTCCTGCCTCTCTGGCCAAGCTGAGCTCCCGCGTTTGCTTAGGACATTCACAGACGAAAAAAAAATAAAAAAAAAAAAAAACTCGCCCCACCGCATCGGGCACTGCGCGTCACAAGTGTGGAAATCTGACTCAGACGTTACATGTGCGAGATGATGAAGTGGTGGTGCACAAAGCACTGCCCGTCATAATAAGCGAATCATTCAAACTGCGACTGCGAAACGAACGCGCGGGTCTGCGACGTTGTGGCTTGACGACAGCTTATCTAGGAGGATGTGGGCCTTGAGAGTCGGAATAATGCGACGATTGTACTGAATTTTAAAGCAGGAAATGCTTTCTGGAGCTACCCCGGCAGCCAGTCACATGATTTCCCCGATCTAGAAGAGATAACCTTCTAAAATCTGTTGTAACACAGCAGCGGTTTGATGCCCTTAGGCTTGTTGATCGCTTAGGTAATTAGATGTATGTAAGTCGTTTTCTTTACAGCAGGATTATTATGACGTTTATACTGTATTTTAAAGCAGGAAATGTTCTCTGCGGCTACCCCGCAGCTTACCGCGTGACTTGGCCAGACACGAAGCGACCCCATCATCGGTCCCTTCTGGATTTCAATCAGCCGGAGAAGCTATTTACGAATACATATATTCAATTCCTTATGACACGAGGCAATGTTAAACGCATCGAAAAAAAGAACACGGAACATTTTCGAAAATGAAATGCAAGACGACTCAGCCTGGTGATCTCTGGCCTACGAATCGTTTAATTATGTGGATGTATTCCTTCGGGGCGGAATATGATGACATTTCTGTGTTTAAGCAGGAAGTCACGCGTCGCATCATGCCATGTGATTTCGCCGAAATACAAGCAATAAAACGTCTTGGCGCGAACCGCTAGTCGTTCTAAACGTGCCCGAAATCTAACGCAGACAAGCTGAAGTGCTGTCAGAGTTCGAAAATTCTACTTTTTGTGTATCATTCACACGCCCTCACTACACAAAGAACTTGGACCACGCTTAAGCTAACGTTAAGAGTACAATGCGATAGCTTTCCACGTCACACATGTCGGTTCCGGTTGTTCAGCGCGCATAGACCGTGTTTAATTGGCGACACTAATTGGCGACTCCAGTCAGCTAAGATCCCGTTATCTACTGTGCGGTATAAGGCGGTCGCATAGAGCCTATAGACCATCGGAATGGACGAACGCTATTCAGTGCCGTAAAGGTAGCTCGCATGGCTCGCGACCCAAAGGCCACCGGTTCGATTCCCGCTCGACCACATTCTCTTTTCCGACGAAAGTACTTACGTCACGACCTTCTCGGCCAATGGCGCCTTTTCGTGACATGTCAGGACGAACGCTGGCTTTTCTCGAGAACGTCACCCTTGTAGCGTGCAGCGTTTTGTCCGGCTGCAGAAGAAGGCGACGTACCCCAGCACTCATTCAGCCTGAACACATCATCATCGTCATCATCTCGGCGGGCGCGCGCAGATCAGAATTCAACGGCTAAGCGATCGGATCTCGGCGCTGCGCGTGACCCTTCAGGTCACGGACCCCAACACCTCTCTCTATAATTAATAAATGTTTTTACCACCACCACCACCGCCTTCTCGGCTTGACGGCGACTCCGCTCTCTCCTGGCTGAACGAGTCCTCTTAATAAATTTGTGTACATCAGACACGTTCGGCTTGTGTATGGGATTCCGCCTCCACACCCTTTACGCTGTGTCATTAATACAAACAGTGTTGACTCCGATTAAAGTCGAATGCCGCCATCGGGCTTCATTGAAAGAAGACTATGCATACAAGCACGCCACACCGAAACACTAACACATCGCACAAGAATACAATTTTTTTTCCTTTTGTACTCAGCTGTAGCGAGCAACTATAGCGTCATGTTTCAACGCCGGAACTCCGCCAGAGTGCAGATGCATCAACCTGTTTAACAACAAATCCTCTGCGACCACACCAAGAAGAGGATCCCTGGCTTTACTTGGGAATGAATGCACTTGGCGACAGCAGGACGCGTGTTTTGACACCTTTCACATCGTGTTCATCAAAGTATGTTTATAACGGATGTGTGTGTCGTCGTATATAACACTCAGTGGAAGCACATTTATTACTCCAGTATCAAGTTATACAACAGGCATGCAAGTGCTTTTGCCTTTGTCGTAACCTCCTCCTCATAATTCTCCTCTTCCTCCTCGCCACGTCAAGCTCGAAAGCGACAGAGGACCCGAGTATAGGCAGTTACGCATTTCGTGCTTCGCATGTCAATCCGCGTTTTTCACACGGCCGCTGTGTGCATGCGCGCCTCCCTTCTTCCAGCTCCACTGGTTGAAAACAAACCGCCAGCTCCTACTGCGCATGCGCAGTTTATGTTAGTAACAGGCGCATGCGACAGATGGCAGCAGCTGTCAAGCACACACTTGCCTCTTCACAGGCGGAGTTGGCGCCTCGTGAAACCGGATCGCGCCTGGGTCTTCCACATGCGTTTGTTTTCAACCAATATCAGACGTGTTTTCGCCACTCCCTAGATGGCGCCACTTGTGAAAAAGACAAGCCTCGTATTCTCCTCGCAGTTGCAGCGCATTTCTTTTTCCCTCAGCCAATCACGACGACAACAATATATTTTTCAGTTACAACTGAAGTACCTGTAACTGGATCTCACCAGGAATAGCTAAGAGGAGTGACTGCAGTTCAATTCAGCTCCGCAATTCATCGTGCTCTCTCGCCCAGCAGGTATGACCGTGCTGCCAGGAAACACGCCACATGTCCCAGTATAGACGCTAAGAAAGTAGCAGCGCCGCATAGCTGTGGAGTGAGGAACCACAGTGCAGGTGCCGCCAGGTTTGATCGTCAGTTCTCGAACGAGGCTAGTACCGTGTATCTGTGTATTTTATCGCTTAAAAAGGAAGACGATAGCGATAACGATAACAGCATTGATCATAGAACAAACCCAAGTTATTGACGTCCTAGCGGAGCCAGAGATGAAGAAAGGGACTTAAACGGGGCATTAGCGGGGAAGCCGATAAGCGAGAAGTACGTGACTGCAGGCTTCTGAGAGATATGTGGAGAGATGATATAGGGACATTTGTTAAGATAGGTGACCACGGCTGGCGCTGAACAGCTAGGGCTAATTGGACACCAATAAGAAAGGTTTATTTCGCCGTGAGGAACATGTACACAAGACTCATGATAATTATAATGAAGTCAGCGATTCTGACAAAGAGCGGCACTGCATGCACGCGCGAATTCTTTAGGGCAGCCCAGGCTTAGAACGGATTAATGACCAAATTTTTTTTCTTCTTGTCCACTCGTCATCGAGTGACGTTGCGGTTCTGCTACGGCCGGGATCTGACAGTCGCGGCGATGCGCTGATGAGTATGGAATGAAATCGAAGAGAAAAAAAACCAATCGCTGTTTCACGCGAATCCTGAAACCAGTCAATTCAGCTGCTGTCACAGAAATGCGTGGCGGTCCAAGGTGCCACCCAAACCTACGGTGTGGCAGGTCATTCTGCAACAGGGCTGTCACAGATGGCTCGCCACATTTAGTGTATATTCACATACCAGCGCTAGCCTGTGTTTATCTCCCTCATTCCTGCTGTCGTGCGTAAAGTTTTCCTCGCAAAGATCATTCACCAACTGGCCCAACACCAACAGCATGCGCCACTCACCACATACTGTCTTTGTATAAGCGAGACGATGGTATCCCAACATCAACAAAGAAGACCTCGCCCTGTCTGCAAACACGGGGACGTCAAGGGGACGTCAATGGGACGTCAATGGGATGTCAAGGTGACTCCTAGTAAACAGAAACGCCCATTTCAGTCACCGAAAGCGTCTCGCGCCCTTCTTCAGGCGTTTCTCCGCCGTATTTCATGTCGCGATTAGAGCTACCTCTGCTCGTAGTATTCGTTGAGGAGTCCTTCAGAACTGGAACGGAATCGTCACGTTACCCTAGAGGCATGAAACGGCCTTGCTTGTACACGACGCTTGTCGAGCGATCCTGTGAAAGGGATCAAAGTCTCGTACTACACAGCAGGTGCTTGCCTTATGCAGCGACGCTCAAAATAAAAATTAAAATAAACGCAGTGCGTTATCAGGCACCGCACCCGTAAATAAGAGGAAAAATAGCCACACGATGTGACACTGAGTCGCATTACTCGACAAAGCGCATTTCGCAACAGACCCCTGTCCGTATATGTACCGCGCACATCAGCCGACTGATCGGAACGTCAGGAATCCAGGATCGGGACAGGTGTACACTGGACGTGCCACAAAGGGCACGTCAATCACCCCGCCGCCCTCTTCCCACCCCTTTCCCTCTCCTAAAGGTCCCTGACCGCAGAACGAAAATAAAGCTGCGCGCACGTCAAGCCTGCTCTATAAGAGCTGCGGGGATTGCTGGGCTTGGAAAACAACGAGCCTGGTTGTGATAGGCACGACCGTGAGCTGATTCGGTGCTGCCCATGCCGTAGAAATCTCCTTCGTGAGGGCTATTGTGCTTCTTTCGTGCGATAATCAGCCCACCCTCACAGTAATTATCATTTGCCTGGTTAAGTCGCCTGCATCGCAAAGACCTGTCCACCGCTGACCTGGAATATACCTTACGCTAATCTCCGCAAGCGCACTTTCCCATACGTCACTGCGGAGCAAATTAAGACGGCAGAGTTTCTTCTCAAAGGGTTATGAGCACCACAAGATGGGTGCCAGGGGTGTGGGCAGCACGTAGGAAAGATACATGACAAATATCAAACAAAAAACTGTGTGCTCTCGCTTTGTGAACGACAGAAGAACGTGATCGGCCATCTTATTTGGGTCAACGCAGATTTGTGACAAAACCTGATAGCGGAATTGCGCTGTGCAATTTGCGACCATTCCATACCGGCGAACTTATCAACCTCGTACACTCATCGTGGGCGCCCTCTACCGCTGCCGTCTACGTTTCCTTTTTCATGGTGTCCACATTGTGTCTGCAAGAGACCATCACTTATCTGGTCTTAGAATCAGGTGCCTTGCTAATGTCCATTTTGTTGTCTTCGTTTCAGCTAGGACATCATAAACTCATTTATTGCACCGCAGAATCTGTGTACTTAGGTCCGAGGTATAATTGAACGATTCATACAGGAGGTGGTTGCCAAGTAAAACATCGCGGTGAGCCACACCTGTTCCGATGAGGGACCGCGTTTCTGTTGTCCGCTCGGTGAACCTCCCTACACAGTGGTTGCACTGTGATTTGCATAATCTCGCTGATCCCTCGAGTTTGTCGCCAGAGTAACGCGATACCATTACCGCATGAAAATTTTGACTTCGGCACCGGGATTCGAACCCGCTACTGCTGGTACACAAGACAAGTGCTACACATCTACGCTGTCAGTGCAGGTCCTAGCTGAAATCAGTGGAAGGAAAGAAACTTATGCGGAGCATGGTATGTCATGGTATGGTATAGTATGGTATGGCATAGTATGGTGTGATAGAGTATGGTATGGCATATCATGGTATGGTATGGTATAGAATGGTATGGCACATAATGGTATGGCATAGTATGGTATGGCACATAATGGTATGGTATAGTATAATATGGCATGGTGTTGTATGGTATAGTATGGTATGTATGGCGTGGTAAGGAATGGTATGTCATTGTATGGTATAGTATAGTATGGCATGGTGTGGTATGGTATGACATAGTATTGTGTGATAGAGTATGGTATGGCATATCATGGTATGGTATGGTATAGAATGGTATGGCATAGCATGGTATGGCATAGAATGGGATGGTATAGTATAATATGGCATGATGTGGTATTGTATGGCATAGCATGGTATGGTATGGTGTGGTAAGGAATGGTATGTCATTGTATGGTATAGTATAGTATGGCATGGTGTGGTATGGTATGGCATAGTATTGTGTGATAGAGTATGGTATGGCATATCATGGTATGGTATGGTATAGAATGGTATGGCATAGCATGGTATGGCATAGAATGGGATGGTATAGTATAATATGGCATGATGTGGTATGGTATGGCATAGCATGGTATGGTATGGTGTGGTAAGGAATGGTATGTCATTGTATGGTATAGTATAGTACGGTACGGCACGGTATGATACGGTATGATACGGCATAGTATGGTATGGCATAGCATGGTATGGTATGGCGTGGTATGAAATGGTATGGCATGGTATGTCACAGTATGTTATGTTATGGCATGGTATGGTATGGCACCATACACTTTTGGTGCCGACTGTATTCTTACAGGACGCTATGCAAAGCGTGCAGTGTTAGCTGTGAGCAGTGTGGTCGTTGCAGAAATTATGCGGCACGGCAGACGCAACCAGGTTGCATTTCCGTTGGACTTTGTCCCAGCACGTCCAGAACGCCAAATTTGTGCACATTATACAGGGTGCGTCAGTTAACTTGTGTCAAGCTTTAAAAGACGGCAACGAGATTTACGAAAATGTTACTAGTAAAAAATACGCTCACCTTTACAAGGCAACTGCCTGTCAACTTGTACTAATCGAATATTCGTTGATCGCGCTGTCATTTTTTTAAAGCTTGAAACAAGTTAGCTGGAACACCGTGTATATTTTCGACGGTTCTAATTCGCAAGGCGTCCATGCGGAAACGCCTTTCGGCAACCATCAGGTCACCGCCATTCCATCCACAGGTAGAGCTCAAGCCGTCGGCAGCGACGGGTCGCTGACCGGAGTTGAAAACACGGCCGGTCGTCGACACTTGCAACGTAAACTCGAAGGGGTCAAGCACTGAGTTTATAAGTGCTTCATTAAGAAGGCACGCGACCGTTGAAGAACAACAAGAAAAGCGACCTCGCTGAAAGGCTAACACGCAGAACGGGTTGAGGGACGTACACGAGCTCGCGTGAAGTCTGAGATGTACGCGAACACAAACAGAGCCGCGCATTCAAATGTCGCATTCCTGAGCTCGGAAGAAGCACGCGCGGAACGAAATGTCGTTTCGCAAGTGTCAATATTCCTTCGGCGAAGAGTTCCGCTTGATGCGACGGGAACCTACTTGCTTCCGGCATTGTTCGCTGAGAAAGGTGATCGTGTAGATTCTATAATATACCCACTACGAGAGGCAAATATAGACAGAGTGTGCAGTTGTGAGATGTAAAGTGGGCGCTCACATGTACTATCGTGCTCAATGCAACCTGCAACGCGTCAGCAGTGAACCAAGTGAGGTTAACGCGTTATAACAAATCAGTGAATATCCATACAAAGACCCGCCGCGGCGGCTTAGTGGTTAGGGCGCTCGGCTACTGATCCGGAGTTCCCGGGTTCGAACCCGACCGCGGCGGCTGCGTTTTTATGGAGGCAAAACGCTAAGGCGCCCGTGTGCTGTGCGATGTCAGTGCACGTTAAAGATCCCCAGGTGGTCGAAATGATTCCGAAGCCCTCCACTACGGCACCTCTTTCTTCCTTTCTCCTTCCACTCCCTCCTTTATATAAACCCTTCCCTTACGGCGCGGTTCAGGTGTCCAACGATATATGAGACAGATACTGCGCCTCTTTCTTTCCCCCAAAACCAATTATTATTATTATTATTATTATTATTATTATTATTATTATTATTATTATTATTATTATTATTATTATTATTATTACACAGTGGATCGCGAATGTACAAACATTCAGGGTACTCTGCTTCTTTTATCGGTCACCAAAATCATAACACTGTAAACATGAATTGCCCTGTAAGAGAGTAAGGACAGTATTTTAGGGCACTCCATTTTATGGGCAGTGTAGGCTTTTGATCACTAAATAAACGGAATGCATAGTGTTGGCAACTGCAGTGGTGGCTATGGATGTGGTTGAGCACCCGCCTCGCATGTGGTAGGTGCGGGGTTCGATCCTGGTAGGTGCGGGGTTCGCCGGGTACCCACCGGTGATACAATGGGTACAAGCTTTCCCCTGGTCTGGTGCTCGGCTTATTTAGGGTGAAATGCTCGGGAGATGGGTCTTTGAGCGCACCTTGAGAAGTCGAAAAATACCTCGTGCCATGGCGCTCTTTGGCCATAGATACCGTTGCGCCATAAAAATCCACAGTCACCATCATAGAGTTGACAACGAAGGTGCATTCTTTCATACGGCACGTAGCGGTAAGTTCTTTCCCTATCTCATGCTTCCTCGCTCTCTATCTCTGCACACGTCAATGAAATCCCCCTATATCCAAGCTAAAGACGAATGACTATATAAGATCGACAAAGCCATTCATGTTATACTACTGCATCTATCTAAGAAGGAAACAGGAAACAGCCAGCGCCTTTTTCCGGTCAATCAATTCATGAGCAAGTCAGCAGCAAGCCAAGAGCTGGCACGAACTCGTCACTTCG
Source organism: Amblyomma americanum (assembly GCF_052857255.1). Lineage (NCBI taxonomy): Eukaryota > Metazoa > Arthropoda > Arachnida > Ixodida > Ixodidae > Amblyomma > Amblyomma americanum. Next base: position 31,410,743 of record NC_135507.1, on the reverse strand, counting down.
AACGCGGCGAAAAGGCTGTGACGATGTCGAGGCCACGAATCTTTTTTGAGTAACAGGCGACAAACGAGAACGCGACGTTCACAAACGGTCTTTCACACATGACTAAGTGGCGTTCACTACATTCCTGTTTATCCGCAGTGAAGCCGGTGTGCATGGGGAGACGGTCAAAACAAACGTACAATTACGGAGTGCAAAGCACCATCCCGCATTTCGTATTAAATTATATATATATATATATATATATATATATATATATATATATATATATATATATATATATATATATATATATATATATATATATATATATATATATATATATATATATACCACGTATGCGTAGAAAGCCCATGACAATGTCATCAACACACAAATAAGCACGTCCTACAATACATTCAAAGCCACGCGGACGCCTGCACGCGTAAACACATTCGCTGCCGATGGCAACCAACAACCCACTGCTCAGCGGTGCCCGTCAGCACCTCCCTCTTAGCTCCGTCCACCTCCTGAAGTACGAAGCGAGACGGGCCTGCTCACTGTATGCACTCTATATGGGACTAAAAGGGGAATAAGCTGCCCTCTAGCATACTTACATTTAGGGGCAGGGTATTCTTCCCAAGCCATGGGCTAGATTTACATCACTAAGAATAGGGAATACTTACGGCTGGCAACGGAAACAAATTCCCCCTTCAAAACTTCAGAATTTCTAGCAGTTACGAAGATTCTAACCGAGGTATCAAGCTCCTCTGTTTGGTAACCACATGGGCTCCGGTGCCGCGTTTAAAGGCCTCCTCCCATTACTAGCTAACTTCATCAAATTACTATGATTTGCGGTCGAAATATGTCTGCGTTGTTTACAGCAAGCATTCTGTCTATTTAGTGATCCAAATCTACCGCAGGACTTGGGCTGCATATCCTGCCCCCAAAAGGGAGTTCGCTAGACGACAGCTTACTCTTTTTTTACTCCTACATAGGCGCATTCCTCTTTAGAGTGCGTGACAGCGAAATCGGGTATTGTTCGGTGTGGCAACGCGCTATGCCCTCCGGAAGCAAACGGTTCCCATCATCATCATTAACCATCATCGTCAGCCCAAATGCGTCTACTCCGGTTGGCACTGTCCTCCCCTATGCTATCCTCACGAACGTCCTAAGCTCATCTGCCCAGCTGAACCCCTGACGTAGGTGTACACCTTCACATCGAAATGGATCTAAATACAAAGCCACCTTGTTTACACCTCAGGGCATACACCGTTACATGAGTGACACTTCCTTTTTTTTTAAGCCGAAAGCCTTTAATGGCTTATGCTCGCGTCCGTCCGTCCGTCCGTTACGCTCTTCAACTCGATAGGAAAAAAATCTTTGTGCGCGATGGGATTCGAACCACCATACTTCCGTCCCGCAGCCGAGCATGGTAACGACTACGCTACTTCCTGCCAACGCATATGTATATCTCCTTGTCTAGGACGCTAGAGAGTTTGCAGAAAGGTGTCGAATCAGACAGATGCCTCCCAGATGCCCTCCAGTGTCTCCAGCATTCGAGATTCGCAAACAATTGTGTACTTATTCAACATCTTAACCACACATCAGTGATCACAAGCAGCAGCACCGCGCTAAAGGCTTTCGCCTCACCGCACTTCAGCTCAACAAAGTGGCCCCTGATTTTTTTTTTTTTAACGCGACCTAAAATTGTTCAGGCGCGGACTTCTCGCGAAGTCGAAGTCGAACTCGCGTCGCTGTACCACGCGACGACAACGAATGCACGCGCACTGAAACGTTTCCGTAACACAAGCCGTCGCTGTTGCTGCTGCTGGTGTTGCCGAGCCCGTTGCAAGGAGCGCGCAAGACGACGGCAAAGAAACAGCTTTGTCCGGCCTCCACACTTGCGCCCAGAAACACATGTGCGAGGTGAGCCGAGCGGTTTCTATTTTTCTTTTTCCCTCCCTTATTTCTTGCTATTCCGTCATCCGCGAGCTCACCTATTCTTTTCCCGCCTCCCTCCGTCTTTTCTTTTTTTTTTTTCGAACGCAAATACGCTCCACTTTCGAGTCGAAAAATGAAAAAAAGTAAAGTATCTAGAAAGAGGATAATGCCGGTGAAGTTATATGACGCATCTGTTCGCCAACAAAAACGTCCCTTTCCTTGCAGGCCAGGTGAAAAGCGCCCTTCGTCGAGTACAGGCGAATAAGGTGACGTCAGTCTCCAGTGTCCCCATTGCCCAGAGGTGCATTCCTCGTTGACGCAGGTGTGCATACGTTTGCATACGTATGCGTGCGTCCGAATGCGTACGATACACGGTTTTCAGTGTGGTGTGTACACGACGCTAACGGGGCTTCTCGTTCGCCGACTTTCCGTGCTGTCGCCCAGCCGTAGCGCCAGCTGGTTAACACTTGCCTGCTGCTCTAACGACATTGACATCAATCATATATTTCCATGCTGAGGTGGTCGATGCAGTATACAGTTAGAACACCGTTATCAGCATGCAGTCAACTACTCCTCCCCATGCATGAGTGAGGAGGCTAGATTTTAGTCTTTGTCTGAATAGAACGGACATGTAGAAGAGACATGCACGAGTATTCTTTCTTCCCAAGGTCTGTAAAAGATTGGATTAGGCTCCCTGAAAAGGTAGCGTCAATTATGTCCAATGATTTATTCGCACCATCTTTGTCAATTCCTTGTTCATGGCCTATTGTGATTATCTGTAGCGACACATTTTCTGTACATCACTTTGTCGCCTATATTTATATATATTACGGGTTATCCCCCCCCCCCCGCCTCCTACTGTCGCACTGTAATGCTATTTGTGGTGCTGTGGGTATTCAAGTAAATAAATAAATAAGTAAACAAAACTTGTACTCTTACCAGGCGCACAATCCTCTTTCATATATTTTCATCCTCGAAGCAGGCGGAAAATTGTTCCCTTTTAAACTTCTCGCGTCTGTGCGTGTATGTGAGTGGAATATAGTGCTGGGCTATAGTATGTTCGTTCAATTGTTCTTTCTGATAAGACTTAGCAAGCAGGTAGAATTGGAAAGAGGTGGAGCGGCGTTAATTTAATAACCGATTCCAAGAGAAGGCAACCGTAGCAAGGAGCGGCAGAAAGTTAGGTGGCCGGATGAGATTAGGAAGTTTGCGAGGATAGGGTGGTCGCAGCTAGCTGGCACAGGACAGGGTTAATTGGAGAGACATGGAAGAGGCCTTTGCCCTGCAGTGGGAGTAGTGAGGCTGATTATGATGATGTCGAGCGCTGTTACTGCACATTTGTTCCTTCTTCTGAACACACACGATTGGTGGTGGTGGTAGTGGTTTTATTAAAAATAATAGTAAAAAGGAAGGAAAAGATTTTTGCTAGCCCCGGCATCTGCCATCGATACTGAAGCACCTGAGCTGGGGCAGCGGAAATAAAGGACAGCAGGCAGAATGGAGAAATGAAATGAAAGAGGTGAGGGGACAGGAATAGAGGACAGGGGGAGAAGTAATATGTACAAACTATTTACACAATAAGTAATGTGTCCAGGTTGTGCGCGTGATTAGTTCAGTTTAGAGGAATTAAATCACACACGCGCACAGCACTGTGTAGGTTACAACTGGAGTGGGGCGTCCAGTTATTAATCGTTCAAGGTAGAACTCGCGGAGCGTTCGGTCACTGCGTGTAACTACCTGACGGAGAACAGACGGGACGTCAAGCCCGTGTGTTTTTATGGAGGAAAAACGCTAAGGCGCCCGTGTGCTGTGCGATGTCAGTGCACGTTAAAGATCCCCAGGTGGTCGAAATTATTCCGGAGCCCTCCACTACGGCACCTCTTTCTTCCTTTCTTCTTTCACTCCCTCCTTTATCCCTTCCCTTACAGCGCGGTTCAGGTGTCCAACGATGTATGAGACAGGTACTGCGCCATTCCCTCTCGCTCCAAAACCAATTATTATTATTATTATTATTATTATTATTAATATTATTATTATTAATATTAATAATATTATTATTATTATTATTCCATCCTGATGTATGAACTGCTCTTGCCCTCCAGTACAGTTTTCGGATTCTGTAAAGTGTTTACGGATTTGGTTTGATTCCGGTCTTCTTTTTTCTACTCACTTGTCCTACATACGTGCTAAACTTGAATAAAGTCGTCTGTTTGCTGTATCGTATTAAGATGTTTCTACCAATTTCGGTCAGGAAATTTTTGGTTCATTCCTTAGCCTACAGTGTACTCAGGTATGGAATCACAACTTTTCTTCATTGTTCTGGTATCTGGCATCAACGTGTAAATAGATTGTTAAAATGCGCGTTAAAAAGTGTTACTATACGATGTGTGTACTCCGCAAAATGTGAACCTTTTTCAGATGCTAAGGATGCCCAATTTTCGATCCCTTTTTGTCCACACCGTTGTACTAAAACATTTCTGGAGCGATACATTTAAAGTCCCCACTGTGCTTCCCCGGCCTTTACGTCATGTGACTGCATTTTCAGTTCCTCGCGCACGGACCAGATTTGGTAAATATAGTCGAGCTTATTATGTTCCAGATATATTTATTGCTCTTCCCCCTGAAATTAATTCCTGTAAGCCTGTACGTGATTACCCGCCGCGGTGGCTCAGTGGTTAGCGCGTTCGGCTACTGATCCGGAGTTCCCGGGTTTGAACCCGACCGCGGCGGCTGCGTTTTTATGGAGGAAAAACGCCAAGGCGCCCGTGTGCTGTGCGATGTCAGTGCACGTTAAAGATCCCCAAGTGGTCGAAATTATTCCGGAGCCTTCCACTACGGCACCTCCTTCTTCCTTTCTTCTTTCGCTCCCTCCTTTATCCCTTCCCTTACGGCGCGGTTCAGGTGTCCAACGATGTATGAGACAGATACTGCGCCATTTCCTTTCCCCAAAAACCAATTATTAATTATTATTAAGCCTGTACGTGATATTCGCATAATTGTACTTAGAATGATTGTGCTGTACACATTAATTTCTGTGCCATTGTGAAACTTTTCGGTTTCTGTTTGGTTTCTTTCGTGTCTTCTTTCTTTTTTTCTCCCCCCCAAAAATAGTCAATTTTTTCGGCCGAGTCTTGCTGTCGACTGACAAGCCTCGAGTGACAAGCCACATGTGATGACTTAGGCGAGCCTGGTATCTGTGATTGTATTTGTAGACTTGTGAATAAAATTATTATTATTATTATTATTATTATTATTATTATTATTATTATTATTATTATTATTATTATTATTATTATTATTATTATTATTATTATTAACGTTCTCGGTGCGGGTAGTTGGACACGCTCGGCGAAAACCCGCAAATTAGCCCGTGAGCTTCGTACTATCGCTTCTCGCCAAATTCTCCCGTATAGCTCCCTAAAACTTAAGGCGCGACGGCTTAGTCCTGAAGCAGCGGACTTCACTGCCGCAAACACAGACCTTGGGGCTAATTCTTATTGAACGATTTCCCTGTTTGTAAGTTTCAATTTCTGTGTTATCTTTATTTAGGCTTCAGTGAGCATTGCGGGGCAAAGATTACGCCCACCAGCATCATCCCCGGTTAGTGAAGATCTATGAATACGTAAAGCCGGCAATTTTTCCGACGCATATGGCACTTTTCTACTGCCTAACACATTGACGCGTAAGGTCATACGCGACCATTGTCCCCTGCATGCACTGGCGAGGCATAAAAGTTGCGTCGGTGATATTCTGTTGAGCGTGCGTCAGGTCATTTTTCTTATTGCTTCCCGAGAAAGTGCTACTAGCCCCGCCTCCTGACAACTCGGCCGCGTAAACTTCGCACGGTCTCGGCGAGATGACCTTGAAACAGATGACGTTAAACGCAGCCCTTAAACGAGCACGACAGCTGACGCTAACAGAACAAAGAACTTGACTGATCTCGCAGATACGCATGTGCTCACAGCTGAGGGAATAATGACGTCACTAAGAAGCATAGCTCGTTGTTAACAATCGTTAGTTGTCAGATAAAAGAACCTCTCAAGTGTAGAGCTGAGCACTGAGCTTGCCTTTAAAAAAAACAGAACAAATATTCATTTTATAATAATAATAATAATAATTGGTTTTTTGGGGAAAGGAAATGGCGCAGTATCTGTCTCATATATCGTTGGACACCTGAACCGCGCCGTTAGGGAAGGGATAAGGGAGGGAGTGAAAGAAGAATTCATTTTATGCAAATCGTCTTTTATAGAATATAGGATCTATAGGATAACAGATGGGAAATTTTTCACTGAAACTGCGCTGGGCTCATAAGGTTCTTTTTTTTTTAGAACGAAAGTTCAAGAAACGCGTAGTTCAAAGAATGCCCAAAATTTATGGACAAAATTTTGAATATTGGAAGATTGAAAGGTACTGTTATGAAAATATTGAATATAATGGTCCATTCTTCCTCTGTGTAGCGAAATGGTTGTTTTAAAGTTTTTCCATCGCTAGCACCGAGCAGTTAGACTCCCATAGAAAACCAACGGGGAGCGCTTTTGACGATAGCAAAAACGTTAATAGCGAAAAAATGCAAGCCTGCGGACAAGAAATCTGCGGATATATTGATTGTTATAGAGAAATCTTACAATATATCAAAAAGTTGCTTTCATAAACTCTTTCCCGTTAAAAACTGCTTTTGTCGAGAATTGTTCGGTATGCTAATACCCGTCTTCAAGGGTTTCTCATTTCAAAGGAGACTAAATTAGCACAACGGAAGGGTTGTATAGCGCGCCAGTGACGGTAGCCTGTGCCAGCGTGTGTGCTCTTTGGTTTTATGTCCAGAACCGGAGCGAGAGAGAGAGCATGAAAGGGCGAGAAAGAGGGAGAGGCAGACCGATTTCAAAAGAACAAAAAAGATAAAAATAAGCCGCCGACAAAAAAAAACAGGCGCAAAGTGAGAATGGTCAAAAGAATCGCGGGGAGATTAACTTGGGCGTGACTGAAGTTAGCTGGGAAGGAAGAAAAGGGCCATGCAACTGCGAAATATGAAAATGGGTCATGGAAAGAAAATAACTAGAAGAATAAGAATGCGCTGGAACGCATATGACAGGTTCTTTCAGATCATGAAGGGCAGTTTACGAATATCCCTCAAGAGGAAAGTATACACCGGCCGCATCTTAGCGGTACTCACCTACGGGGCAGAAACATGGAGGGTAACGAAAAGGGTTCAGCTTAAGTTAAGGACAACACAGCGAGCTATAGAGAGAAAATTAATAGGTGTACCGTTAAGAGACCGGAAGCGGGCAGAGTGGGCGAGGGAACAAACGCGGGTTAATGACATCCTAGTCGAAATCAAGAGGAAGAAATAGATTTGGGCAGGGCATGTAATGCGAAGGCAAGATAACCGCTGGTCCTTAAGGGTAACGGAGTGGATTCCAAGAGAAGGCAAGCGTAGCAGGGGACGGCAGAAAGTTAGGTGGGCGGATGAGATTAGGAAGTTTGCAGGCATGCGGTGGCCGCAGCTGGCTGGAGAGACTGGGAGAGACATGGATAGCTAGAGAGACGTGGGAGAGCCATTTGCCCTGCAGCGGGCATAGTCAGGCTGATGATGATTAATGAGCCGCGCAAATGACGGACACGAGAAAGTGCATATCTGCACCTGCGAGCGCAGAGACGAAATTTCTTCAAAGAAACCGACTCGACAGCCCAGGTTTCAAACCTTAGGAGGGTGCGAGCTCTGCGGCAGGAGGACAGAGCTACAGAACATGCAGGGAAGGGAGCCGGAGTGAGACATTATCGGCCAAATCTGGCGTTCTTCCTTCGTACGGTTCGACGAAGACTTGGAAACAACGTCGTCGCTAAAAATGCAACACTGCCCTCATTTTTTTTTTTTTTTGCTTTGCGTTCCTCGCAGCATGCTATTCACATTTAGGCCTATAACAACGTTCCTTTCGGTCTACAAACACACTTTAGTCAGCACTTTCTAGTCATAAGGTAAGTTCTCGAACATTCAGTCGTTCCAAAAAGCTGGCGAGCTCAGGAAATCAGGACAAGCGCTTCTAGTTCGCACGGCTGCCACCCCATGCTGCGTGGCGCTGAACGCACAAAACTACTAAATTGGACGATAACAGGTGGGTAGATAAGGTATTTAAATACCTGTACAGAAAGAGCGTTGACACACAGTGGCGAAAACGAACTAGAAAGCTGGCCAGTAAGTTTGCCAGAGACGAGGAAGGAGAAAAAAAGAGCACTAAACGACAGGTTAAAAACATCTATGGTAAAAATTGGATAGATTCAATGGAAAAGAAGCATAGTGTAGAACTATATCGATGCTGGAAAAGGCAGATTAGGAAGGAAATGTTTTATGATAACTCAACAGACAGTGCGCTTTTCTTTGAAGCTAGGTCAGGGTGTCTTAGAACGCGCAGCTACAAAAAGAAATTTAACGAAGAAGATGACACAAGTGCTGTGTGTGGTAAATCTGTAGAAACAATAGAACACCTCATTCTAAAATGTGATGGTATCCATCCCGATGTCGATGCAGGGACAGTCATTCATCCTGAGGCCTTAGGGTTTAGAGATAACAATAGTCATGTAAATAAATCTGCGGTGGAAATTAGCAAAAAGCGATTGGAGGATTGGTGGCACAAAAGCAGAGGTGACATAAGTTTTAAAGTGTAGGAAAACGTATTTTAAAGAAAGTGGCGAATTTTATAAACAACTTACAGCAGAGTTAAACAAAAATAAAGGAAAAAACTGAGCATGGTGGCAACTACCACTGCCCCGTTTCAAAGGGGACGCTCCATCCATCCATCCATCCATCCATCCATCCATCCATCCATCCATCCATCCATCCATCCATCCATCCATCCATCCATCCATCCATCCATCCATCCATCCATCCATCCATCCATCCATCCATCCATCCATCCATCCATCCATCCATCCATCCATCCATCCATCCATCCATCCATCCATCCATCCATCCATCCATCCATCCATCCATCCATCCATCCATCCATCCATCCATCCATCCATCCATCCATCCATCCATCCATCCATCCATCCATCCATCCATCCATCCATCCATCCATCCATCCATCCATCCATCCATCCATCCATCCATCCATCCATCCATCCATCCATCCATCCATCCATCCATCCATCCATCCATCCATCCATCCATCCATCCATCCATCCATCCATCCATCCATCCATCCATCCATCCATCCATCCATCCATCCATCCATCCATCCATCCATCCATCCATCCATCCATCCATCCATCCATCCATCCATCCATCCATCCATCCATCCATCCATCCATCCATCCATCCATCCATCCATCCATCCATCCATCCATCCATCCATCCATCCATCCATCCATCCATCCATCCATCCATCCATCCATCCATCCATCCATCCATCCATCCATCCATCCATCCATCCATCCATCCATCCATCCATCCATCCATCCATCCATCCATCCATCCATCCATCCATCCATCCATCCATCCATCCATCCATCCATCCATCCATCCATCCATCCATCCATCCATCCATCCATCCATCCATCCATCCATCCATCCATCCATCCATCCATCCATCCATCCATCCATCCATCCATCCATCCATCCATCCATCCATCCATCCATCCATCCATCCATCCATCCATCCATCCATCCATCCATCCATCCATCCATCCATCCATCCATCCATCCATCCATCCATCCATCCATCCATCCATCCATCCATCCATCCATCCATCCATCCATCCATCCATCCATCCATCCATCCATCCATCCATCCATCCATCCATCCATCCATCCATCCATCCATCCATCCATCCATCCATCCATCCATCCATCCATCCATCCATCCATCCATCCATCCATCCATCCATCCATCCATCCATCCATCCATCCATCCATCCATCCATCCATCCATCCATCCATCCATCCATCCATCCATCCATCCATCCATCCATCCATCCATCCATCCATCCATCCATCCATCCATCCATCCATCCATCCATCCATCCATCCATCCATCCATCCATCCATCCATCCATCCATCCATCCATCCATCCATCCATCCATCCATCCATCCATCCATCCATCCATCCATCCATCCATCCATCCATCCATCCATCCATCCATCCATCCATCCATCCATCCATCCATCCATCCATCCATCCATCCATCCATCCATCCATCCATCCATCCATCCATCCATCCATCCATCCATCCATCCATCCATCCATCCATCCATCCATCCATCCATCCATCCATCCATCCATCCATCCATCCATCCATCCATCCATCCATCCATCCATCCATCCATCCATCCATCCATCCATCCATCCATCCATCCATCCATCCATCCATCCATCCATCCATCCATCCATCCATCCATCCATCCATCCATCCATCCATCCATCCATCCATCCATCCATCCATCCATCCATCCATCCATCCATCCATCCATCCATCCATCCATCCATCCATCCATCCATCCATCCATCCATCCATCCATCCATCCATCCATCCATCCATCCATCCATCCATCCATCCATCCATCCATCCATCCATCCATCCATCCATCCATCCATCCATCCATCCATCCATCCATCCATCCATCCATCCATCCATCCATCCATCCATCCATCCATCCATCCATCCATCCATCCATCCATCCATCCATCCATCCATCCATCCATCCATCCATCCATCCATCCATCCATCCATCCATCCATCCATCCATCCATCCATCCATCCATCCATCCATCCATCCATCCATCCATCCATCCATCCATCCATCCATCCATCCATCCATCCATCCATCCATCCATCCATCCATCCATCCATCCATCCATCCATCCATCCATCCATCCATCCATCCATCCATCCATCCATCCATCCATCCATCCATCCATCCATCCATCCATCCATCCATCCATCCATCCATCCATCCATCCATCCATCCATCCATCCATCCATCCATCCATCCATCCATCCATCCATCCATCCATCCATCCATCCATCCATCCATCCATCCATCCATCCATCCATCCATCCATCCATCCATCCATCCATCCATCCATCCATCCATCCATCCATCCATCCATCCATCCATCCATCCATCCATCCATCCATCCATCCATCCATCCATCCATCCATCCATCCATCCATCCATCCATCCATCCATCCATCCATCCATCCATCCATCCATCCATCCATCCATCCATCCATCCATCCATCCATCCATCCATCCATCCATCCATCCATCCATCCATCCATCCATCCATCCATCCATCCATCCATCCATCCATCCATCCATCCATCCATCCATCCATCCATCCATCCATCCATCCATCCAACCAACCGCGGGAATTTCAAATCCCATTAATTTTCTAAGGCCGCCGGAAACAGTTGTTGCGAACGCAGGAAGCATCTTATAGGTCATATTTCGCAGCCAGCCGGAAGAGTCGGCCAGGATAATCACTACGTTCACACAGAATCTCCTGTTACTCTTTATTTTCCTTAAATCACAAGTTTATAATATCCTCATTGTCCTACGCGGTGTCCGCTACTGGAGGCTTACAGATGGCGCTAGTTATTGATGTCCAGAAAAGCTGGGCGTGGTAAGCGCGAGTGAGCGGTATTGATGTGACCGCTGACGGCTCGCTCAAAAGCCCAGTCAGGTCAAGCGGAGTCAAAACGGCAAAACGAAAACATAACCACGGTCACGTAACCGCCTATCAGAACCAGAGGTGGGCATTTGACCTCAAAAACCTGTACCTCACCTCAACCTCAAAAAAAAAAAAAAAAAAAATTGGCCGACCTCACTCAACCTCAACCTCATCAGTTGAGGTTGAGGTCTCCTTAGATGCCTTCACCTCACTTTTCCTGAGGGCACTGCTGACCTCACTCAACCGCACCTCAGCCTCAAACTGTGAGGCTGAGGTCGGCTGCTCGACCTCAGAAAACAAACGAAAAACAAAACAAAAAGCGATTAAGAAGTTTTTAAGTTAAAAACAACTCTGATAATCCTGTGAGACAGGAAAGCCAAAATGATGATTGTATTATTTAATAAAGTGTGTACAGACACTATAGATGTGCACGCAATAGGAGAAGCTTTTAATCTGGGAATGAACCCTCACAGAGTATATGGCCTTCGGGCAGAGGTGTCCCATACGCGGTTACCACCAGTACGTCGGTGAGTACTTTATATGTGCCAATATTTGGCAACCGGCTTTGTGTATACATGTTCATATTGGAAACTTCTCGCTCATTCACGCACGAACCGGCAATTGACAAACACAGCCCTTCTACACCATCTACCAGAAATTGGGAGGAGGGGGGAGGTGTTCACGATACTCTTTTCAGGCTTGAGAATAGTTACCGAATTTAAAGAAACTTTTCGTCGATGTACTTTCGAATGGGACGGTTATGCAGACGCATATCAGTATATTTCAATTTTCTAGCTCTATCCGGCATAGCGAGAATGACCTTTTCAGTCATCTGTATGTTACCTTCGAAAGCACTTAACAAGCTGCGACTGTAGTACACCAACAGTAGCACGTTGTATTTATGTCTGTGTAAGCGGCTTCTATTATTAATCCGAAAGCATTAGATGGCTCACTTTCAAGGTCATATTCGCAAAAAAGTGTCCACAAGAAACGGCGCCATGCGACGTCACGAGCCGACGAGTCACGCGACTAAGATTATGCCGGCACATAATTAGTTAATTCTAATCAACATAATTAGGTTATGGTAGACTAATTAGTATAATTAGTGATGGCATCATGTGAGTGTGACGTCATACCAGGTTACGTGACAGCGATGTAATGTGCCATCAAACCTAGTCACGTGACGACGCTGTAATAGGACATCACACCTATTCACTTGACCACGACGTAATTTCTCATCATACCAGGCCCTCACCCATCCCCTTTCACCCACATTTCAAGATCCATATGGATCCCACATTACTACACATGCGCGCATGACGCATTACAAAGCGTTCCCACAACCCGGTCCACATTAATGACAATCGGATTGTCCAGCTGCAGGTAAACGCGCCAGTTCTTATATATGACATACTGCAAAGATCATGCAACGACACAAGCCTTTGACTCTCGAGATGATGGCGATGATGATGATGCTAACAGTGTATCCTTATGAGCCTGGGGAACTCTGATATAGCGCTACCAAATTAAAAGTTGCCAGACTATTGATTAAATATTGTACATTACCCAGCAACCGAAGACAATTATTGTGCGGCTGCAGCTAATAATTAAGGATGATGATTTTGAGGTTCCTGGGAGGTAAACACCCTTCCCCATTTCCGCCACTTCCCTCCAGGTGGCGATGGTAATGGTTTCGAAATCATGGGAATTCTCCGATGACTCGGAGGACCCGTGGCATTTTGAAAGAAAGGGTATTCGAACACTGTGCCAACTATTAAAATCACACGGGTCAAAACAACTGGCCTAGAGTGGGCAGCATGAACCGCTCTCTCTGTCAAGAGCACCATGGCTCTCCGCTCAAATTTCCCCGCAGCGAAACGTGAGTTACGTGCTTTGCGCGCTCCCGGGAGTTTGAGCCGACCGGCAGGCAGCTGGGTGCTACGCCAGCGGGGCAAGGGGGAGGGAGAGTGGCGTGCTGTGACAGTGACACTCCTTCCGGGAAGACCAGAGGGGTGCGTCTTCCTGTAGGCTCCGACTGAACGGACATTACGGCGCAGCACCGGAAGCTAAGAGGGAACTGTGGCATCCGGTTGTCGAAACAGGCGAAACCGAACACAATCGTCATTGCATGAACACCGGTGATGCGCTGCAACTCCGCTTCGGAGGCGGCAATCGTCGGAGTAAGACGTGGCAACTGCAAAAATTCTCCAACTCAAATTTTCGACCTCACTGAATGATGACCTCACTCAACCTCAAACTCACGCGTGTGGTCGAGGTTTGATTTGCTGGCCTCACTCACAAAATTTCGAGCCGCGACCTCACCTCAACCTCACCTCACGACGTGAGGTTGAGGTCGACCTCATGAGGTCGAAACCTCATGAGGTTGCCCACCTCTGATCAGTACCAACATATGCACCAAAACAGCACGGCAGAGAAATAGCGGGGTCCGTCATGGTATCTGAGCTCTGTTGGAGTTAAACCTCGGACCCATAAGGAGTGGTTCCGATGCAATACCTTAGAAGGGTGAGGGTTCGGGCTAGTCGGTAGTCAACATGAGGATCCATAGCGCACACAATTAAGGGGACACAACACCCCCTCATTGCATCCTCATGCATCCTCAGGGTATTGCATCCTCATGATGCAATACCCTTCCTCTTATTTTCGTTGCATTCCTGCATAAAGCCAAGAAAAAAAGGCAGGAGACGTAAGTCTGCTCGAACCCCAATTGCATACAAGTGCGTTGCAAAACGGTCGTTTGAACCACATTATAAACAATGACTAATAAATTACAGTTATTTCACAATATAATTAAGCAATTATGCGCAGGCCAAACAATAGAGAAGCACTGAATTCCACTTCAAATCTGTTAAAGTCCTTTTTCAGGCGTAGGCTTTACATGCAGTGTCTACCCACCTTTTTCATCGCTTTTGCGACCGCATTCCGTAAGAAGCGAGGCAATTAAGCAATCGGGGACATGCACAGTTGCCGGTACACTCACTTGATGACGTTTCCCGAGCGGGCCAGCTCTGTGGTCAGGGCGCCCCAGGCACGTTGCGTGTTCCACAGCTTGGACATACCGTCCTCACCACCGTTCACCACCGAGTCCCTGCGGTACTCAATCGTGGACGCCCTGCGCAGGGCACGCTGCAACTCCGACGGCTTGGCTCCCACGCTGTCCCCGTTGCCATTAGCACCGTCCGCCTCCGGTTCCGGGGGCGTACTGCCTCCGGGCAGCTGCGTGAGGAAGTCGCGGAAGCCCTTCTCGAAGTCGTGGAAGTCTATCTTGCCGTCCTCGTCGTGGTCCAGGTCTTCAAAGATGGCGTCCGCGTCCTGGCTGCCTATGCTGAACCGGTGGCACAGCTTGCGGAGTTCCTCCCGGTCCAGGTATCCGGTGCCGCGGGTGTCGCAGGCGCGGAACAGTTGTTCCAGCTGCAGGGTCGCCATCGGGTCGACGCCGCCTGCCGCCGCGTCCGCCGGTCGCGGCTCGGCGGTGACTGCGCGGTTCGCCAGGGCTCCGCTCTTCGGTTATCGCCTTCCGCGCCGGTCAGGACGAATCCATCCCCTTCTCAAGCTGACTCACTCAATCCTCGAAGCGGGTGGATTCGAGCGCGGTTGATTGGTTGTCTTGCAGGAAGTCCCTGGAGCAGATCTGCAGGTCGCCTCCGGTTGCGTCCGGTTTTCATTCAACTGTGGCAAGAAACAAGAAAACACAGATTGAAGCGAGGAGCTTAGTCTACAACCAAGTTGAAAAGTTAAACGTACGTCCTTAGTGCAGAACGCGACCGCCAGTTTCGCGAGAACAGCCCGTCGGTGGCCTCCCGACGTCGAAGCCACATGTGGAACGTACAAACCCTATACCCAGAGTGCGAGCCCTCTTTTCTGTCTCTCCCCCGCTCTGACGCTTCTGGCATGTAGGTCATGGATACGAGTCAACGCATTTCTGAGCGAGCACTCGAGCTCATGTCCTGGATTCGGGTCGCGCGCCTTTGTTTATATTAACAGTTTGACTTTCTCTGATAGGCATCTCTTTTCCTCGGTTGGAATCGACAAATACGAAGGCATATACGACGAGGAAATAAACATGCCAGTCAACAATCAGCGTATGTGCCCTTAAAGCCCGAGAACGTTTGGACTCCCGGTAAAATAGATGGTAAAAAAAAAGGCTGCGTAGACAGTTCTGCTACCATTGTTCTCGCCTTTGTGAGCCCTCTGTACGTAGCTGGCTTGTCGTTGTGCGATGCAACTTGGCGAGAAATTTAGCGGCTGCAGCGCCACATACACGTACTCAACAATTCCGGACAAAAGCATTTTTGAACGGGAAAAGAGTTTATGAACGCAGTTTATTTATATACTGTAAGATTTGACTATAACCATCAATATAGCCGCAGGTCTCTAGTCGGCAGGCTTGCTTTTTTTTCCCTATTAACGTTTTTGATATCATCAAAAACGTTTCCCAGTACCCGGGTTCGAACCCAACCGCGGCTGCCGCGTTTCAATGGAGGCAAAACGCTAAGGCGCCCGTGTGCTGTGCGATGTCAGTGCACGTTAAAGATCTCCAGGTGGTCGAAATTACATTCAAATACCTCCACTACGGCACCTCTTTCTTCCTTCACTCCCTCCTTAATCCCTTCCCTTACGGCGCGGTTCGGGTGTCCACCGAAATATTTGAGACAGTTCCTGCGTCATTTCCTTTCCTCAAAAACCAATCAGTTTTCTAAGGCAGTGTTAACTACTCGATGCCAGCGATGGAAAAATTTCGGAAGTAAGGTTTTGCTACGCATTATAAGAATGGACAATTAATAATAATTGGTTTTGGGGGGGAAGGAAATGGCGCAGTATTTGTCTCATATATCGTTGGACACCTGAACCGCGCCGTAAGGGAAGGGTAAAGGAGGGAGTGAAAGAAGAAAGGAAGAGAGAGGTGCCGTAGTGGAGGGCTCCGGAATAATTTCGACCACCTGGGGATCTTTAACGTGCACTGACATCGCACGGCACACGGGCGCCTTAGCGTTTTTCCTCCATAAAAACGCAGGCGCCGCGGTCGGGTTCGAACCCGGGAACTCCGGATCAGTAGTCGAGCGCCCTAACCACTGAGAATGGACAATTACCTATAGTATTTCTTTAACAGTACTGAACAAATTTTCCAATACTCAACATTTTTGTCGAAGAATGTTTTCACATGAATAACCAGAAACTTCTTTCACTCATAGGTACGGAAAAGAAGGTTCTTGAAATGCACATGCAAGAAACAAAATGCAAGCTTAGATGAGAGTTTGTTAAAGGTGAACGTTAACGAAGACAACAAATAAAATACAATTAAAATAAACTCACTTCACATTTACCGGGCAGGTCCGTAATATACGCTCGTATGTCCGCTCCCCTTCGATATTAAAACATCCAGGTCGATTTGGCAGGCCCCGAACACACGCACGATATAGGAAAGCCGCGTCAGGTGTTCCTTGTGATTCACCCGTCAGCGAGAAGATATATCTCCACCGCCGGAGGAAGTGGGAGCCTTCAATCCTTTTATCTTCTCTCGAAGCACAACTGGAAATCGCGCGAGTCGTCGCGACACACCCCAGCACGTGCGCAGGGTCGACCTCGTAGGTGCCCGCAGGACGGTGCAGTGCACCGCACGCAGCAGTGCAGACGCAGCGCACATGGACAAGAAAGCTCTGCTGCGCTGGCCGGCCGGCCTGTCACGTGAACGTTTGCGCAGTCCAGTACGTCCGTCCTCGGCGCCCCGCCCACCGTAGGGAAACATTTGCGCGCGGGCGAAACAAGGAAGAGAGAGAGAGAGAACAGCGAAAAAAACAAAAAACAAGAAGATAAAACGCGCAGTCGAGCCTTCTGTGCTGCCTCGACCTAGTCGGATCTCTCTTGTTTTCGCCCGCAGCACCGCTGCATGTTCTACGTTTTTCGGAGCATTTTTTTTATCTTTAGAGCAGCCGGACATCTCTTTCTTTTCTAACTCTCTTTCTCTCTCTCTCACCTTCTGTTCGGCGCCAACGAAATGACGCACGCGATGCAGAGAGACAGTGACCATTTGCTCGGTCGAGGGTCTCTCAAGGCCGGAGGGGATGAATCGTCCCGGGGACTGCCGCCGAATTCACGACCGCCGCGGATGCAGCGGCGGAAGAATCTCGTGATCCGCGTCACATGTCGCAAACGTCACATAATGACGTGCCACCGTGGTGGCTCAGTGGTTATGGCGCTCGGCTATTGATCCGAAAGACGCGGGTTCGAATCCCGGCCGCGGCGGTCGCATTTCGATGGAGGCGAAACACTATAGGCCCGTGTACTGTGCGATGTCAGTGCACGTTAAAGAACCCCAGGTGGTCGAAATTTCCGGAGCCCTTCACTACGGCGTCCCTCATAGTCTGAGTCGCTTCGGGACGTTAAACAGCCATAAACTAAACTGAACTAAACATCATGATGGGATGTTGTCACGGTTTCATCACGTCTTCCTGCGTGACATGATCGTAGTTTCACGTGTCGCTTAAAATGTGTCTTCGTTACGCTTGCTGACTCTGCATGCTGACTTCATTTTCCCCTTACAAAGGTTTCTTTAGACAGCCTATAGACTGTCAATAATCTTCTGTCTAAAAAGTCTATAGACTATCTATGAACAAATGCTAGAGAATAGTCTATAGGCAATACAAATCCTATAGAAAGGCTATAGACAATCTATGGATTTATGGCCGTACACGTTTAGTAGTCTTTTGTCTATAGACAGTCTACAGACTGTGAATAGACAAAAAGAAATATCTATACGAAGGCAATATAGTCTATAAGAAGTCTATAGACTATATATAGATCATTTTTATAAGGGTCCTGCTACTCCCTTTTCACCTTCATCTTTATATCCCCTCCTCCCTTTCCCCTAGTACAGGGTAGCAAGCCGGTTTTTCGTTCAGGATAAACTCCCTCCTCTCCCCCTTCCTCCTCATCAGAGCGGTCACAGCTGTCACGTCTATGGTCGCATCATTTTCACATTCCGTGGTGTGAGCATGTGATCACCGAGTGGTCACGTTCGCGTCATGCAGAACTCAAGATCACGCAGCTTTACCGCAAACTCATGTTAGGTACGGTGACCACATGACAACCATGTGATCATGATCACATCGCGTACATGGCGTGCTGATCACTCATACTCATACCAGGTGTTTACTGATCCGGAGTTCCCGGGTTCGAACCCGACCGCGGCGGCTGCGTTTTTATGGAGGAAAAAACGCTAAGGCGCCCGTGTGCTGTGCGATGTCAGTGCACGTTAAAGATCCCCAGGTGGTCGAAATTATTCCGGAGCCCTCCACTACGGCACCTATTCGTTCCTACCTTCTTTCACTCCCTCCTTTATCCCTTCCCTTACGGCGCGGTTCAGGTGTCCAACGATATATGAGACAGATACTGCGCCATTTCCATTCCACCAAAAACCAATTATTATTATTTCCCTCCTTTATCCCTTCCCTTACGGCGCGGTTCAGGTGTCCAACGATATATGAGACAGACACTGCGCCATTTCCTTTCCCCAAAAAGCCAATTATTATAGCTTGACCGCTCCGCCGCCATGTGATAATGCTCACATCAACATCACACCATGCCATATGAGCACAACATGATCACCATATCATGAGATATATGTGATCACATCCCAAGCAGCAAAGGTAATGGACCCAATATTGGAAATATCGCCAATGCATACCCAGTATTGGGCCGACTACGTGTACTGCTTGGGATGATTCAACTCAGCATCCCTCCCTCCTGCCTTCACAGTAAGAGCTCCCGTTACGCGGTATCAAACTGGCGCTATGCCGTCGGATGGGGGAAACAGATCAGTATGAATCGCACCAGCTGCCGTAGTTTGGAAGTAGCGGTGCGCGAGAGAAGGCACAGCTGTGCCGGCGACTATTTTTATCTCGATCCTATCTGCTTGCCCCGCTGTTTTTCTTTCTTTTTTTTTTCACTGTCTCCATCTGCCTATCTTCCATGCTTTCGTGCCCGAGACTAAAGGACACTATGGGGCCCCTGAACCTGCCCTCCCGCTCCTCTCGAGCGATGAGATGGACTCAGCAAGTTTGAATGCTGAATCGTGAAGCCTGAATTTCGATTAAGTGCTTCTTTTTTTTAGCCTGTCAGAGCTGCTAACAATCAAACATTCTGAATCGCATTCCTGTACTTCAAGAACGAATGCGATGTCAGTGCACATTAAAGATCCCCAGGTGGTCGAAATTATGCCGGAGCCCTCCACTACGGCACCTATTCTTCCTTTCTTCTTTCACTCCCTCCTTTATCCCTTCCCTTACGGCACGGTTCAGCTGTCCAACGATATATGAGACAGATACTACGCCATTTCCTTTCCCCAAAAAACCAATTATTATTATTATTACTTCAAGAACGACGTGACGGCCACAATAAACTCACGAAGAACGAGAGGAGTAGGGACAGGCGATGTCCAATCGAAAGACTTGGATATGGATCCGAGAAGCAAGGTCTAAGGGAATCTTATCATATATATACACAGTGGTGTCACGCCCTGAAAGAAACCATATCCAGCGCGGCGAAGTTGCTCGGCTCATTAATCAATCGTTTCCACAAAATAGCGCGCCAAGAGTGGAGTCACGATTCTCGAGAAAGCATTTGATTGGCAGAGAGGGATCATCTCTCCTTTCACCCACGGATGCCGACTTGAGCCAATATGGGTCATACAGGAAGGACAGGGCACCCGAGGTAGATCTTCGGTTGTGTGCTACCTGTTAGTTTTCTGTTGTTCACAGTCACACTCTTGAAGCCTTGACGCTGTGTATAGTGCCGGACAACAGCTCGCCGGAACTAATGCTTTATATCCGTTTTTTTTTTTTGCAGGAGGCACAGGAATCATGGAAACTATACTCATCTCGTTGAAGGACGTTGCCGCACTGCAGACGACTTGAAAATAAGGTAATTACATTCTAAAGCGGCATTACCTGTCACTCTGTGATAGTGTGAAGCTCTCTGCAGGTCGCCCGCTGGCATATCGGCACCCACTAACCTGGACAGTCTTTTTTTTTTTAATGCGAGAGAATAAGATGGCTCATCGACACAAAAACCCGGCGTCGCCCAAAAAAATGGCGACGTTAGTAAGCTTTCGATTGGCAGAAACGGTGTGACGTCAACAAAGGCGGCAAAGTACGAAATGTTAACCAGTAATAGTACTAGTACTTACATCCGCCTCAACGACAAAGCGATAGAACAAAGTTAGGAGAGAATTGAAAAAAAAAATGTTCAGAATAGAATTGTGACAAAATTGAAACAGAATTAAAATACAATTGGAATAGAATTGCGATTCTTTCGGATTACTCGCGCGGAAGTTCCTTAAAGGGGCTCTGAAACGCTTTCTGGGGAAGGTACATAAACTCGCTCAATAACTACATTCTCTCGTCAGGAACACCTGAGCCAAGTAATACACTTCTACCGGCAGTAGCGAACCCATAATCACGCGCGAAAGTTGGAGAGTTCAGAGATGGCTATTGGTTTCATTCTTTCAGGCATCACGCAGCTACCATGGCCGCGCCCAGTCAGGAGCGTCGCTTCGGCTGGTCAGGAAGCTCCGCCCACCGGGGAACTCCCGCGCGCGTCGGCGGTGGAGCCGGGGAAGGGGAGCCCACCTCTGAACATGCAAAAAGTGACGAGAGGAGAGGGGAAGGCGCGAAGATGCTGGACTTCAAATTTTTACACTACTCAGTTTCTACAAAACGCATTAAAGAAAATTCTTGCTGGAAGATATTGGTGAAACAGCCTGCTTTAACGTCCCTGGAATACCGCGCCTTTATTGACAGCCCCTTTCAGATACTGTTTAAGTGTCCCCGGTAGTTTTTATTTCCTTTTTTTTCTTTGAACGGAGTTGGCAAAGTAAACAGCCTGCCCCGACGGCCTCTCACATCTGCTTATCTTACACTATGCGACGGCATCTGGTAATCGATGTTGAGAGCTGCAGTGACGCTAAACAGTTACCTCGCCACTTAATCACGCCAGCCTTCTTATCCAAAATCATTTGCGCAGGCGCACTGCAGGCGCCGCATTGCAAAGCCCTGCCAGCTAGACTTGTTTGTTTCACTGTAGGGTGGCTCATCCAGAGGAGTTTGGCTGCAGTATAAGTACCAATTTCCCGAATAAAAAACTAAACAACGGCACTGTTTACGACACGCCGGCGGTTCAGCCACCCAAACTCCCGTCGGGAACCGGTAGCCCGCGTCAATATTGACGGCCACACGGGAAGCAAACACGGGGCCGATGGAGCCGTCTTTTCCGGGCCGGCTCGAGGGGGCGACCACTCGAACACTGTTTGACATTGTCGAGGGGGCGATAAGTACCGATGGACGAAAGCTAAAGAAAGAGCTGGAAGAGGCAAAAAACAAAGGCTACAAACAAAAGTAGTAGTGGGTGATGCTGACTCCTACGTCAGAGCATAGTCTAAGAGAACAGAGGGCTCGAGCTCACAGGAGCCCTTATATTCTACCCCCCACCCCCACCCCTTGTTTATTGATTGTTTCTTGTGTAGCCAAGAATACCGTCTTCCTGACTACTATCCCTACTCTGCTGACATACTATATGGTGTAGCACCATAAAGCAATTTGAAACATACTATATGGTACAAGAAATAGGCTACCGCGACATAGCTCTCCTTATATATATATATATATATATATATATATATATATATATATATATATATATATATATATATATATATATATATATATATATATTAGAATAGAATTACAATGATTTAGAGCTACAATGCTCTCATGCTTATGGGCTTCCGCTCGGAAACTTCGATTTCTTGGAGTCATAAAGAGTCGCAAGACGGAGCTGATGTCTCCTGATTCATTGCCAGTTGGACGTATGCCCTGCTCTCCTGATGATGATGATGATGATGATGATGATGATGATATGATGACTACTTCATTTGTAAGGGGTGTTAACCAGGGACATCTCCGACTGGCGTCATCTGTCGGCCGCCAATAAAAAACACTACTTAACTGAATGGAAATATTTTCGTTTCTAATTGAGAGAAAACTAAAGCCTCTCGAGAAATCATGAGCGAAGGTGTTGATACCGATGGCCTACTCTTAAGGCGTGCTGCAGAATCTTACATATAAAAGTGCTTCCTGTGCTCTTATCAAGCAGCTTTGACGCGGATAGGAAATCAATGGAATGCAGCAAACATTTAAAATTCCCGCGGTAACTTTTTGATGATCAGCGTCATGCACAACGTGGTGGCAGCCGCACAAACTAGACGCTCAAACGGTTTTAAAGACGTAGTTGCCTCTGTACGAGAAATTAACTTTCAAAAGAATGCGTAATGGCCACTCTATATGCGACTTGCGAATTACGTGAGCAGAAAAGTAACAAGTCAGCCATGTAAAGGCAACAGTTATTTGAAGCTATATGCGTTTAGGACATGACGATGCGTACTAATGGAAATGTCGATGTACAGTCGGGGACAAAAGTCTCTGCACCGCGTGCTCCGTAAAGGAGGGCGATATCTTTTATTATTGGCCCCCAGCTGGAGACCACACTTGTGGAGGTGAAAGTCATAATCCTGTTGGTTCACCTCCGCAAGTGTGGTCTCCATCCGGTGGCTAATAATCAAACTATGGGCCTCGCTTACGAATCCTGCGGTCCAGAAATTTTTGTGCCTAACTGTACATAAATAGGCTCGCTAAGGAAACATGAGGCACACTGCAAGAAAATATCCTCAGAAAACCTACGCCAAAGCCACGTACAGGAAATCAAACACACTCTAAGCAGAAAGGAGTAAAAAAAAGGAAGAAGTTGTATTCTAGCCCTTTTATGTCCCGTTTATGAAAGGGGCTTACTACATTTTTACACCCATGCAGGCGTCTTCGTGTTTAGACTGTACGATCCACTTTTCTACTTTACTCCTGTGCGCATCCATAAAGGCTCCATGAGGCAGCAAACCCTGCGTACCGAGGGCAGTTCTACAGCTCAGACTTGTTTCAGAACACGTGACTTTCGATATACACGGACTACTAGACAGGCATGCCTAGAGCGTGTTCAGATAGCCGTCGCAAATGGAGTAATAACTGACGCTTATTCCCTCCGGCTCGGGAAGGTAGGAACCGTTCGAAATGCCGAGTAAAAGGTAAAATCAGTGAATCAAGGTTGTTCAGACTACGAGGATTCACTTTGTTTTGGTGGAACGACGAGAGAGAATGAAATGAAAGAGAGAAAAGAAAGAGAGAAAGAAGGAAAGAAACATTGTTTGAAAGAGAGGACGGAAAAGGCAGAAAGAAAGAAGGAAGGAAATAAGGAAAGAAAAAAGGTTAAATAAAGGAAGGAAGGAAGGAAGGAAGGAAGGAAGGAAAAGGAAGGAAGGAAGGAAGGAAGAGGAAGGAAGGAAGGAGGAAGAGGAAGGAAGGAAGGAAGAGGAAGGAAGGAAGGAAGAGGAAGGAAGGAAGGAAGAGGAAGGAACGAATGAAGGAAGGAAGGAAGGAAGAGGAAGGAAGGAATGAAGGAAGGAAGAGGAAGGAAGGAAGAGGAAGGAAGGAAGGAAGAGGAAGGAAGGAAGGAAGAGGAAGGAAGGAAGGAAGGAAGAGGAAGGAAGGAAGAGGAAGGAAGGAAGGAAGAGGAAGGAAGGAAGGAAGGAAGAGGAAGGAAGGAAGGAAGAGGAAGGAAGGAAGGAAGAGGAAGGAAGGAAGGAAGAGGAAGGAAGGAAGGAAGAGGAAGGAAGGAAGAGGAAGGAAGGAAGGAAGGAAGGAAAGAAAGATAGAAAGAAAGGAAGGAAGGAAGAAAGAAAGAAAGGAAGAAAGGAAGGAAGGAAGGAAGAAAGGAAGGAAGGAAGGAAGAAAGGAAGGAAGGAAGGAAGGAAGGAAGGAAGGAAGGAAGGAAGGAAGGAAGGAAGGAAAAGAGCGGAGCAGAAATTCAAGGAAGCTGCCGAGATCAAACTACAAAAAAAAATTGCAACTGCAGGCGACCTCTCAGGCGCGTTATTAACGCTGCACACCAGAGCGACACACAGGTGTACCACTGAGCGGCAATGGGGGCTACCTGTCTCAGAACGCTCAATTTTCGCGTCACTTTTCACGGTGCTGCCCCAGTCAGCTCATTGCTCCCTTGAATGTAAACAGCTGGTGATAACAGCGAGGGCAGTGACAGAGGACGTATTTGATGGCTTTCTCATGTCACACGCAGCTCTTTGATGACGCCAATTGAGGAACTGCCCATCAGGTCTATGTATTAGAACCCTGACACTCTGATTGGTTCAAAACTCGGAAGTTAGTTGACTTCAGCGCCACCCGTAGGAGTGAAATGAATTACTCGCGACATTAGTTGGATACTTGCTAGTTGGTGTGACATTGACGCTTTAAGATATTCCGCAACAATCAATAGAGAAGACGCGATCACGAGTCATGAACACTTGAACGCAACTAGTAACTGAATTTGCTAAACATCTGAGAATCAAAACATACGTGTCCTTTTTCACTTCTCTCTTTAGGAAGTGTCAAGTGAGGCCTGCAAACTGGCGCTCAAGATGCTTGCAATCCCTGCGTATGAGCTCATCGAAAGGCACGCTCACACATGCCCCTGTTATGTCCGTTTTTATGTAGTATGCCTCAGTATTTTCCATCATAAGACTGTTTTGGAAGAAAGTTAAATCACAGTTTCTAGTTACGCTCAAGTGCCTGTATGTCTTACGGCTCCTGTGTCCAATCCGTGTGTTGAAGATCGCGAAATATCTTGAAGCGCCAATGCCCAGGACTAATTAAAATATTGTAGGACGTTAACAACAAACAATTGAGTGCTGAATTCATCGTCTTATTCGCACTGCTAAGAGACAATTAACCGTAACTATCGTAACATAAACAACAAGCTGCTGATGGTCTGTATTTGTGTAACCTATCTAGTGACGGTCCGAGAAACGCTCATCACTGCAATGCGACTAATTGATACTGCCAACAATAGTAGGCACCCTATCAAAAAGCACAAACTCTTCGGTCACCGCAGCACTATTTTTGGCTTTTGACCATGAACTTGAAGTGACAACAGAAAATTTTGCAGTAATAATAGAATTTTCTGTACTATTGTGCGACCCCGCCGCGGTGGCACAGTGGTTAGGGCGCTCGACTACTGATCCGGAGTTCCCGGGTTCGAACCCGATCGCGGCGGCTGCGTTTTTATGGAGGAAAAACGCTAAGGCGCCCGTCTGCTGTGCGATGTCCGTGCACGTTAAAGATCCCCAGGTGGTCGAAATTATTCCGGAGCCCTCCACTACGGCACCGCTTCTTCCTTTCTTCTTTCACTCCCTCCTTTATCCCTTCCCTTACGGCGCGGTTCAGGTGCCCAACGATATATGAGACAGATACTGCGCCATTTCCTTTCCCCCAAAAACCAATTATTATTATTATTATTATTATTATTATTATTATTATTATTATTATTATTATTATTATTATTATTACTATTGTGCTGTCCCTTGTCGTAACGACAGAACTACAGAAAATGCTGCTGTACTACAGGAAAATCTGTCGCTACGACAAAACATTGTGTTGTATTTTGGACATGATTCTGTCGTTTACTTCGACTGGGCAGTTTGCCTGCATCTATCGCCCTAACAGCTGTGACGTGACTGTCTGAAGAAAAGCAAATTGTGGTGAGCTGTAGAAATTATCTGTCATGATATATAAGAATATAAACAGTCTGGGAGGACCCACAGTAACTGTATTAATATATGAACTGAAACCAGTGATCTCACTCTGAGGAAACAATATCCCATGACTATGGATGACCTCCTAAATAATTTCTCCCATTTTTTTATTCATTCCGGCCTGACCGAGACCACATTTAGTTGTTTTTAACTCCGCGCGTTTTTCGTATTCGCAGATATCACCGCGCTAGAATGCATTTACGACTAGCATATTTTGCGAGTCAATTAGAAAAAAAAGAGGGTGGGGGAGTAGCTCCAACAGATTTGTGCCTGCGTGAAAATTGCTTTTTTTGTCTTTTTTTATTTTCGGAAACTACTCTAGGTGATTTTTATGTAATGTACAGCCAGGATCCAATGAAACCTTGATTCAAGTCCAGCTTTTTCGGGCAAAAATCTTGGAAACAGGAAAATTGTGAGACACTGTTATGAAAATATTGAAGGTAATGGTCCATTATTGTGATATGTAGCAAAACCTTTCTTTTACAGTGCTCCCATCGATCGCGTCGAACGGTTAGGACTGCTTAGAAAACCAATGGGGAACGCATTTGAGGATTGCAAAAACGTGAAAAAAAAAGCTGCAGGACTGCAGTCGGGTGATCTGCGGATATATTGATTGTTATAGTGAAATCTTACATTATATGAAAAAAAAATTGCGTTCATAAACGCTTTCCCGCTCAAAAATGCCTTTGTCCACTATTCCTGGGTATGATCGGAGTTCATAACGACCGTCTGCTGAGCTTAATGCTAACTCTTCCCATTTTTGAAAATTCTTCATTACGAATAAACGGTTCGCTCTTTAGTTCTAGTTTAGTTTAGTTAGTTTAGTTCTTTAGTTCTAAGCGCTCAGCGGCATACCGCAAGTGAGCCAAAAGGCGAGTGAAAAATTCACAGTGCATCGTCTATATACAACTCCTCGGAAAGTAGGTGTAAGCGGAATGTCATATGTCCGTCCCTTCAAAGACACGCACATTTCTAGCGACAGATCAGAACAAAGCACCTTTTAAATGCAGTCGTCATTGATGCGCGCAATAGGAGACGTCAAAACCCCGCAGACCACATAGACAGTGTCATCATGGGCGCACGCAGATGTTACGGCGTCAAAACGTTGTAAACATCTCGCTCTTTCCAAGAATTCCATATCATCTGAGCACATGAAGATAAAAACATGCCAGAGGAGCAGTTAACCGCTCGGTTAAAATGTCAAAAGTGTGAAAAATTCCAACCCTTCAGAAGGAATAACGTCAGTTGAATCCATTATGAGGGCAAAAAATCTACGCCAAGAAAATTGAATACGATATGAAGCCTTCAGCCAAGCCTCTACTGATGCAGGCATGTAATACAAAATTCAGATCGACACTTCCCTGCTGTTAAGTTGACGTAATATGCAGACAGATACTGCCACATTCTGACAAATCCTGCAGCTGAATGAGGACGACTGAATAGAACAAATGGCAAAAAGAGTTAAATAGTTGAAATGGTTCAAAATAACGTCAACTGCATTGAACACAAGACTAGATAGACACACAAAGAGAGAGAGGGGGGTGAGGTAGGGATGTTAACCAGAAAGGCTTCCAGTTGGCTACCCTGCACTGGGGAAGGGAATGAAAGTATTAAAGAGGGAAGAGTGAAGGAACGGGAAACACAGTCACAATCTGTCAATCGGTCTCTCGCAAAAAAAAAAAGTGGCTTTTAAGCCTTGAGGGCAGTTGTGGCCACGGACCAAGGATCTTGTCCTCTGTGGAAGAGCGATGATCAAGGCGAACACGAGACTAAGCTCTCGACAAAACCTACTATGATGCAGAGGTATCATTTCAACCGTAAATTGACACCCTTCGCTGCTGAGTGAATGTAACATGCAGACGGGTGATTCCATGTTAAGTCGCATGACCGAACAAGGACTAGAAAAAAAAACTTCCTCCGTAATCGCCGTTTACACGCCGCCGACTGATTTCAAGAGCACAGAATAGGGCCGTTCAGAATACGTGCAGCTATCAAACATGCACAACTCACTGCACGAAAACCGCTCTAATTCTTGGTTGCCGTGGCGTCCTGTTAGTGCGGATGTAAGCTTGGGCGCTTGCACAGACAATCTAGTCAATACATGACGTGTAAGTGAAGACGGAGGTTTTTTTAGTAAGGGTAGCTTCTTCAGAAAAGAACTGATGAAAATCAAGATTTCAAACGGGGAGAGTGGATAAACAACAAATACCCCGCAAATAACGAACACACCGAAGAGTCAAGAAGGGTCTATTGTGAAGAAGGTACTGCCCTTCTGAGCCCTTTGTATGCCTGTCTTGCGTCTTAGTCTGGTTGGCATTGCAATTCTTTCTAATCAAGCATTGTGCCAAGCAGCCTGAGAGATAACACTTTTGAACCAGCACTACTCCTATACAACCAGCCAGAAAGATTGACTTTCGGACCTGCACTCGCCATGTACGATAATAATAATAATAACAACAACAATAATAATAATGATAATAATAATAATAATAATTCGTTTTGGGGGGAGGAAATGGCACAGCATCTGTCTCATATCGTTGGACACCTGAACCGCGCCGTAAGGGAAGGGATAAAGGAGGGAGCGAAAGAAGAAAGGAAGAAAGAGGTGTCGTAGTGGAGGGCTCCGGAATAATTTCGACCACCTGGAGATTTTTGACGTGCACTGGCATCGCACAGCACACGGGCGCCTTAGCGTTTTTCCTCCATAAAAACGCAGCCGCCGCGGTCGGGTTCGAACCCGGGAACTCCGGATCAGTAGTCGAGCGCCCTAAGCACTGAGCCACCGCGGCGGGTCCCATGTACAACTAACCCGAGAATGAGTAATTTGGGGGCCGGCACTCGTACTGTCCGTTCGGCACTGCCTTCGCTGTTTCGTGCTGTTGAACTATGATATGGCGAACAATGAAGAAAAGAAGGGACGCTGCTCCAGTGTACCGATGTACACATTTCAACAATACTAAGCATGTGATAGAAGTACGCCTTAACAAATTCGCACCCGTGTGCTGCCTCTTGCGTCGCCTACTCGATGCAGCTAACACCCACGTTCGCATCTGATTTAGTGGGGGAAAAATTTGAGAAAGGTGGAGAGCGGTACGCTCGTAGTAAAGTGAGCACGCAAAGAAGTGATAAAACGAAGCAGGAATAACAAACAAAGCAAACTAAGTACAAACCCCTGCAGCGCAACCAGCGCTGCATTTGAGCACTCTTTCTGCGAACCCAATGAACACTGAAACTCCCTTAGACGTCCTGTAGACGTCCAGGACGTCAATGGGACATCCAAGGGAGTTTCAGTGCCCATTGGGAAGACACGCAGTCGATTCCTACTGTCGCGAGTGACAGCGAAGAGTGATACCCCTTACATAAACGAAATCACCAAGAACCGAAGCAAACGAAACAAAAGAACCGAACATACTACAGGGTTGTTCGTTTGCGTGTGTCGCAACTACAAACGTGGTCATTCTAACTGTGCGTTAGTTTCTGTGAACAATAGTCTCCCTTTTCTTACGCCGTCGCGAACATCTGGCCTGAGGAGGTGCCGGCTAAGCCTTGCGAAAGAACTGAGTACGTTGTACCGGAGCGTCAGTCCCGTCCCACCGATCCTACAAAACAGGAGTTGGAAATTGGGTGTTGGGGAGAAAAACCATCAATCGCTTGCGGTCGTTGATGCCGGAGCTGTTTGCTTACTTCCGGTCAGCTGATGCTACATAGAGTGCACGAACTACAAGCAGCCAAGCTAGTGGATCGTGGAGAGGGACAAGCCCCTGCACGATGCCGGATGAGGAAGAAAGTCGGCACCTGTGCTTCGGACAGCTGAGTGACAACGAACGGATGCACGAGGATTATAAGCGGGCCGTCTCGCCCGCGTGAACAAGTCCGAATGACAGCACCGAGTTCGAAGCTACAAAGAGATGCCAAATAAGCGAGCTGCGGCGCGGGGAGACACTTCGCGCGCCGTCACAGGGAAGGACCTCCCGAATTTGCCCAAACCTAGCAGCGGCAGCTGTGCCGAAACGAAGCTGCGGAACTCCATTTGGAACACAGAAAAGCTGCAGCGTACGAGCCAGTAGTCCCTTACGAGCGCCTTCTTCGCGGGAGGCGGCGCGCAGTTCTCCGTAACGTTCGCGCCGTACAAAAGCATTCTTTCTCTATTTTATCTCGGGCACTGGTAGCAGGCATTGGGCTCAATGCGGGACCGACCACAGTAAAGCGAGCTCGAAGAAAGATGGCGAGAAGAAGGCAACAACAACAAAAAAGCAAGCAGAGGCAAACAAACCTTGGAGAGCACGGAGCGGCGGACGGCAAGGTTCCCGAGCAGCTGCGCCTACACGAAATAAGCCCCGACGCGGGGGAGACGTAGGAGGGTGCTCGGACCTGCGGCGACGGAGTTTACGTGGCTAGCGACCCGGCGTCGAGGGTACTGCGCTACGAGCGACGACGCCAGCGCGACCCGAGGAGTCTGCGCCCGTAGCCTCGACACCGGAGGCGAACCTGCGGCGAGAGCCGCTCTCGGCCGTTGTTCGAATGCACCTGACACACATTGCGCGTTTTCCCGTGTCGAGCAGCGAGAGACCTGCCTGGCTGACTGTGTGGTGTGTTTTTATTTCGCTTTATCTTCGAAAGCCGACGGCACACATAGCGGAGCATTCGCCGCGTCGCTCGCGAGCCGGAACACTTGCGGGCGTGCATACGTGAAGGCGGCTGTGCGCGCTGATCGCTTGCGCACACGGGAGATTTGGCTGACGTAGATGTATGCAGGGTGTCCCGCGTAACTTGAGACAGTCAGGGGTTTCCAAAGAAAATTGTGTGCGTTACAGCAAGGAAACTGAAGCAGTAGTGTCGTCAGTCAAGGGCTCACGCAATCGTGGGTGATTTGTCTTTAACTGCACAACACTTAATTATTAGTTGTTTATGCGAAAATGCATGCGTGGCATCAGATTCTCTTGGACCTAATTTCGCGTTCGCAAAGCAGACCTCAGCTTCATTACAATAAAGCCCCCCCGCCCCCCCCACGTCTTTACATAAGTACAATCCATAGTTGTCCATGTAGATGGGGATATAAGTTATATCATGTTATCCAGGTAAGCTTGTACTAAATTAAAGGAGCAGCGTAGGAAGAATAAAGCCTCGATAGAAAGTATAGGAATTTGTGGGAAGTCGGTGGGAATGTTCGCAGTAGTTTCACCGAGCGCTTCACATATGTATCTGCGATGCCGTGTACCTCCGCTGACTGGCGTGGTTCCATCAGAGAATGGAAAATCAACGTGCAGTTATTAAACAGCAGAGAATTTATCACGCTTACTCCACATGATAAAATAAGGGAGTCCGCAGGAGATCCTTGCTGAAGGTAACCACCGGCAGAGGGCCGAGAGAGGCTCTGTGTGCCTTAATTCTTTCCCAGCTGCCCTCCTTTCATGACCTACTTTTCTGTAATGCTCCTCCAAATCACGTGAGTTGCTGACATATCGCGCTCACGCATCTACTCCGGCGCCGACGAACCAGGGAGTGGTCACGTGGTAGTAACTCTTATATCATGACTTATGACCCAAAAGAGAAAAAGCAAATGCTTATTCGGGGAGAGGGGCTTGACAAGGATGTTTACAGGGGGCATTTGCATCACACTAAGACTGGACTCAACAAAGTGCTGGCCTTGGGAAGCACCATGTGTCTAGCTTAGCAGACGGGTGCGTTTGAAACACGTTTCATGGGAAACCAGAGTACACACCAGATGTGGCGGGAGATTCCGCGAAAAACTCTGAACCTATTACGCTTCCTCTAGCCTCGTCTTTAAAAAAGACCTTTAAAGCGACTCATTTGCACTCATCTGCTTCGCTTGTGAGCATCTGTAGTTTTGGAAGGGCTTTTCCAAGGTTTCATATCATCGCGCATGCCTGCTAATTGGCCGACCTCAAGCAAGTCCACTCACGCATATATATATGGTCCCAAGGACACACGCCATATATGTGTGACCACAAAGACAAAAGTGACCAAGTTAAGGCATCATGTGGATAAAACGTACAAATTAAGCTCCTGAAACAGAATTAACAAGCAAGCATGCCACAAACTAGAACACAAAGCACATTTGTCGACCCCCCCCCCCACGTATATCCCTGGCGGAAACACTTTTTACACGTTTATACGTCTGTTTATGATGCAACTAATTCGTCGAGCGTTCGCGACATTGAGCTAATTTACATAATTACAAATTTGTGACGGTGAAAATGGCAATACAGCTGCGCAAATCAAGCATTAAAATCCCTCGAGAAAAAATTACCACCACTTGAAGCGACATTATATGCACGCTTGAATACCAGCTGCTCAGAAAGCCTGAAAACACCCTCGAACTGCTGTACACCCTTGGTCCTTATGGATCTGTAGCACCCTTAAGGGTGCAAGAGTGTATTAAGGGTGTTATGCAGTTACTGTACTCTTTTTATAAAAAACTATAAGTAAGGGTGTGAAAAGGGTGTCTTTGGAAAGTATTATTCCCTTAACGGTGTAAACGTTTTCCCTCTGCCTCCCTTGCTTTATCTTCCGTTGCATCTGCAGCAAAAAGCTCAGCGCCAGGCAGTTGAAGAGTGCTTTTAAAAGCAGGATGGCCTGCAGCTTTGGGCTTTCCATGATTCCTTGCGACGCCCGAAGACAAGCTTCGGACCGGACATTGCCATCCAGGCACTCGCATAGGAATGGTCGCAAACGGCCGTCTTAAACGATCGCAGCGCGTTCAGTCTTCTCGTGTTGATTTAGCCGCAACATTTCGGTCGTTACACAGTGCCAACTAGCCCGGCACTTCGCTCTTGCGAACTTTATTTCTTGTACATTGAGTTCTGTTGCAGAGCTCGTGTGTGTCTCATTTCTGGTGTTTGTCTCTGCTTTTGCCCTGTTTCCTTCGTTATCAGTACCGACAAGCCCGACACCTCGCTCGATTTTCTTAGCCATAAATCCGTATTTTGCTGCTGGACAGACCTCTACACAGCCAGAAAATGCCAGGGTATAAAATTTGACTTAGACAAATGATTGGATGGAGTTAATTGTCCTCAGTGTCCCTTTAATATCTTCACATCACACCATAAAGCTGGGAAATAAAAAAACAGTTAAAACTACATGGCATTAATAGTGGTACAGAAAATAAAGTAAATTATACCTCGTAAAGTCAATCCTCAAACATTCCAAATATTTTAAACACAAAGACTGCTCCTACGAAGTTGTTCTTGGACGGACAAGAATTGATCACATTCGTCTGACGTATGACTTCCTTCGGTGCAACATAAACCGAGCTCCCTAAGACCAACGTGGTGTGCTTATAGTTTGACATGTCTTGACCCTCTGCCCATCTTATAATTAAAATGTTGTAGATATTCCGGAGAGATTTCCCGAGAAGGTAACCGGTTTTATTCGCCATTTTTACACAGCGATGAGCCCCTTATGCCATTAGAACAAAATTTTAACTTCCTTGGAGTCATTTTTTTAATTTCTTGGAGGCAACGGTCAATATTTTATCCGATTTTCTCTTGCTAGAGCCCTTGACTTTAGCTAACCGTAAGTGGCTCACACCATCTTCTGTTCGGCTAATTATCACCTCAATTGCCACTGCGCCGTTAACAATGAGCTAGTACCGCTCCCCACCCCCCTTATTGTGCCTGCCTGAAGTGTAGGTGTTCACAACTATGGTGATATTTCTGCGCACCATGCTCTCACCCAGTGGCAAAGCGCTGGCGGATGCGGGATGTTCACAGCAAATGTTCCTGCCTCGGCGTTTCCATACTATATGTTGTATTCAAAGTTCAAAATTCACAGGGACACCTAAATCTTTTATGTTTTGGAAATGCGATAGCATTAGAGCTATTGATTCCTTTACCGGAAATGACGTCACCTTTCTCCAGGCAAGGGGAATTATTCGCTCTGGAGGCGTCATTTCCTTTCATCCAATAGGAATTATCGGTCTGTTGACGTCACTTGCCTTCAGCCAATGGCTGCATTTCATGACTGATGACTATCTTCTCGGTAAAACTTTTAACGCATAGCATTAAATGACGCATCAGAGTCACGAGTGTGCCGTCATTACTAACCTGCAATTTTCCTCTTGAATACACGGTCCTGTTCTTTGCGCCCACTCAGCTTGAGATGTCATAGTATAAGCAGTTCACTTCAGGTTATGATGACGTGAATCATCCTGCGACGCCGAATCAAAGTTCAGTGCTATTTAAGTGGCGGTGAAGAGAACTTATTCCCACTGAATGTAATTAATGCAAGAATTTTGTTCAACATGCGCTGAAGAGCTCAACACGCTCATAAAACGTGCTCCCGAAAGCGTCCTCAAGGCATGATCACGTGTCACATTAGGACAGCGGACTTGACAGATTATTATATGCTGGCTACATGTTTATAAAAAGACAGAACTCATCATGGTTTAATGTCAAGGGGCCGATATGTTATATACGATTGCATCAGGCTAGGACTTTCTAGGTTTCGTGTGCAAGCCAAGGACGACGCAGCACAAGCAAAACGAATGCGCAACAACGTCTAATGAAAATAAAAGTAATAATGAAGTCCGTGGCATAATAATGGCGCTCAAACGCGCTGTATAGAACGGACAGGGAAAACCGGTTTTTGATAACCTATGTGAGCTTCATGAAGCATTGCTGCTCCCTAACGCCTTTGACAATCTGAAGATCTTGACTCCGATTGTGTTATCACCGTCGGTAACATCCCACTCGACCTGTTTGAAGAGACTGTAACGCTTTGTCCTTGCACAGGACAGAGTGTCCTATGAGTCTTGCGTCCCTTGTGTAACGTCTACACTCACGTGATCTTAGAGCCCTTTCTCCCCTTCCGAAACGTTGACGTAATGGGCGCCTCCCCAGCATACGTTTGCTAACTGTGCGATGCGCGCGCCGCATGGACGAAGCCTCTGAGGAGCCTCGGCAGGATGAATAATATAGGCTATCGTCTGGAAAAAGTTCTTGTGACAACGTGCAGGCCATTTCCTGAGAGAGAAAAAAAATCAGGACGGTTACGAGTAATAATAATAATAATAATTGGTTTTTGGGGAAAGGAAATGGCGCAGTATCTGTCTCATATATCGTTGGACACGTGAACCGCGCCGTAAGGGAAGGGATAAAGGAGGGAGTAAAAAAAGAAAGGAAGAGAGAGGTGCCGTAGTGGAGGGCTCCGGAATAATTTCGACCACCTGGGAATCTTTAACGTGCGCTGACATCGCACAGCACACGGGCGCCTTAGCGTTTTTCCTCCATAAAAACGCAGCCGCCGCGGTCGGGTTCGAACGCGGGAACTACGGATCAGTAGTCGAGCGCCCTAACCACTGAGCCACCGCGGCGGGGGTTACGAGTACGCAACACGAATATTTTCGAGGGAAAAAAAGAACATCTTTTTGTGAAAAATTGTTTGCTGTCGCACCATAGCTAATGCTGAAATATTCGGTTACGAGTACGCAACACGAATATTTCAGCATTAGCTGTGGTGCGACAGCGAATAATTTTTCACAAAAAGATGTTTCTTTTTTTTTCCCTCGCGAATTCGGACAGCCGGAGGTGCATCCGGACTTGCCCAGGACTGCAGTGATACTCTGCAGTGGGTTTCAGTGGGTATCGAACCAACCACCTTTCGCAGCCGAGGTGGGCACCCATGCCACCACTAGGCAACTCCTCGTCTCCCACCATTGGAGATAACTTCCTCTCCACTTTTCCGGCCGTCGCTCTCACCCTCTCTGCCTGTTCCCTATCCCAGTTTCTCTCTCCCACCTCTCCCCTGAAAGTGAAGAGGGGGTTTCCCCTTTCTCCACTTTTCCACCTGCCTAGCAAGGAAGGTGGCGCTGCGGACGCCGACGCCCATGACGACGGCGCTTAACTCAACTTCTCAATAAATCAAAACTAACTTTGTCAAGTTTATAGGCTTACGCGCTATAACGGTGTCACCACCAACAGGAAGCTAAAGGGCAAGCAAGGTAAGCAAAGGACCAAAATAAAAAAAAAACGAATATTTTTCAGCACAGTCAACCAAACTTATCATCCTTCCGGTTAGCCACCCCGTCTTTTCATAACCTCATTAATTCTCAGCACAGCAAGAAGCAAAAAGAAAGAAAATAAAGACAAAGAAGAAACGACAGAAATAAAAGAGAGAGAAAACGAGAGAGAAAGATGAAAGCAGTAATAGGAAAGAAGAAAAGGAAGTATAGGAGGAAACGTAAAGACTGCCATATACCTGGGGTGAAGAAGAAGAAGAAGAAGAAGAAGAAGAAGAAGAAGAAGAAGAAGAAGAAGAAGAAGAAGAAGAAGAAGAAGAAGAAGAAGAAGAAGAAGAAGAAGGAAGAAGAAGAAGAAGAAGAAGAAGAAGAAGAAGAAGAAGAAGAAGAAGAAGAAGAAGAAGAAGAAGAAGAAGAAGAAGAAGAAGAAGAAGAAGAAGAAGAACGTAAAGACCGAGAGTGAACGGCGCCCGAAACTTGTCATTAGCCCTCCGGGAGGCATAGGCAGGAGCAAAAATATTTCGTGCAGTAACTCATTGCGCGAATCGCAGGCGGGCAGTGCCATCGAACAACACGTCGTGTCGAAACAAGCGCTGATGACCGTAGCCCGCCAGCGTTCCCAGTATACACGGCCTATTGACGAAGGTTTCCTCATGCATGTCGAAGCAGTTGATTCGTTCACGAGGCAGCACATCACGTCGCGTCGAAGCGGACGCAGGTGGCTTCTTCCTTTCAGCAAAGGAGAAGATTTCAAACAGCTGCTGTCGTTGCTCCTTTCATATGCGGCACCGTGCACGGGGGGTTTCACGGTACACGCTTCTCGCATATCTCAAGAACTTGGTGCCTACTGTTATCTGCACCGAGAACCTATATATTTTTGCTTAATTTGCATAATTGTTCCAGTGCGTGCAACGAAAGAGCATCACTACATGAAAAACCCAAGAAAGTATTGAGGAAACGTTACTCAGTTATTCTAGGTATACAGACTGGAGAACTAAATGGACTGAGAAGTTAGTTTAGCTAGAAGATAACTTTGCACACTCTAAATGGAAAGTAGTAAAAAAGGGAGTAAACTGTCCTAAAGTATTGGGGAAACGTTACTAACTTGTTCTAGTTATACGGATTGGAGAACGAAATTAATTTAGAAGTTATTTTAGATTGAAGATAATTTTACACACTCTAAACAGAAAGGAGTGCAAATAAAAATAAGCTGTCTTCTAGCGCACTTCCTTTTGTTAAAGGCTGTGGTGGGCTAAAGGACGACCGACACAGCTAGAGTGTCGGTGTTGTATAAAGGCGGTGATACGAAAGAACCCACAAACTATCGACCTATATCTGTTCTGTCCGTGTTCACGAAGGGCTTTGAGAAAATTTATACTCGAGATTAAATAACCCGACCGCAGCGGCTGCGTTTTTATGGAGGAAAAACGCTAAGGCGCCCGTGTGCTGTGCGATGTCAGTGCACGTTAAAGATCCCCAGGTGGTCGAAATTATTCCGGAACCCTCCACTACGGCCCCTCTCTCTCCCTTTCTTCTTTCACTCCCTCCTTTACCCTTCCCTTACGGCGCGGTTCAGGTGTCCAACAATATATGAGACAGATACTGCGCCATTTCCTTTCCCCAAAAAACCAATTATTATTATTATTATTAAATAACTTTTTCAATAGAATAGGCGTTATTTCGGACGACGCAGTATGGTTCTAGAAAGGGAAGGTCAACAGAATCAGCACTCCTTACACTAAAAGAACACATTATCCAAAATGTTGAAAACCGACAAATTACCCTTGGTTTGTTTATAGACTTTAGCACGGCTTTTGACTCTCTTCATCGTGATATTTTAACTGAAAAACTCTTAATAAATGGCGTTCGTGGTAAACCTCTTCAGCTATTAAAGTCATATTTAGAAAACAGATCACAATGCGTTTGTATTAACAATCGAATGTCATCCCCATCACAGATATGAAATGGCGTCCTGCAAGGGAGCGTGTTAGGTCCTCTTTTATTTAATCTATTCATTAACGACATAGTTTGTGTCGACACGACAGTTAATTTCGTTATATGTGCTGATGATTGCAATATTCTCCTTTCAGGTACAGATGCAAATAATTTAGTGATCAAATGTAATCATTTGCTTGAAAAAATTGGTCATTGGTCACAATCAAATCAGCTTGAAATCAATCCTAAAAAAAACCAAGGTCATGCTTTTCCGGGCTCGTAATAAAGTATTCGTTTTAGATCAACCAATTAAATTTCATGGACAGGATATTGAAATGGTTGAGCAGCACAAGATTCTTGGCGTTACATTCTCCTCATATTTAACATGGGATTTACACGTTGAGAAATTATGTAAGAAGCTTTCCTCTGCAACTGGGGCAATATCACGTACACGCGCCATTCTTCCGGTAAAAATAAAACTTCAAATATATTACGCTTTGTTTGCCTCACAAATTAATTACTACATCTTGGTGTGGCTATAGCTAAACAGAACCTAAGCAAAATTCTCGTGCTACAAAAAAAAAGGCTATTCGTCATATATTTTGTCTTGATTATCTATCTTCCACCCTACATTTTTTCCAGCAGCACAAAATTCTTCATGTAAACTGCATGTATGAATACAGACTCTTACGCTCACATTACTTTTCACCTGTCGGCTTTCGGTCACTTTTAGCAATTTCTGGTCCATTGCAGCATCACACTAAAATCCTAAACACACGCAGTAAAGACACACGGCTCCTACCCTTTTTCCGCACCGATTGCAAGCTCCAGTCTTTACGTCACAATCTTCCGTCCGTATTAAACAAATATCAACACATCAAATGTTTGACCCCTGTTCAACTGCTACAGCTTTTTTTCAATTTGTAATGCGTTTTATTTTTTTGCTACAGTGTTTCTTAGTTATTCTTTTACAGCTTCCCTCCAACTGCTCACGAAGATGCCTTCTCATTATTCATGCGATTTGTGTCAATCTTAACAAAAAATGCAGTCTTCGTGTACACATTTTCTATCGAACTACCTGAAAGCGTTTCTTATTTTTCGTAAAGCTGAATATTTCATGTTAACCTTTTTTCATCATTTTTATTAGTGTTATTATTATTTAGTGGTCTCGTCTATGCTGCCTTGTAAGGGTTGCCTGGGCCTCGTCAAGCTGTTTGATTACAGCTTTTAGCCCGGGTGACCCACCAGCCTTTCTGGTAAATAAAGATCAGTTCAGTTCTTTTTCCTCTCATACAGACGCATTCGTGGTTGGGGTGCAAAGAGCAGCAGAAAGGTAAACCATATTCGGCCGGTGGGACTCGAACCAACGACCTCCGCGTTTGGCGTAATCCCGGAACTCTGCCAACTGAGTCACGGAGACGGCTGTCTGGTCTTACACTTTCGAAGGCGTCTACATTACATTCATGGAGTCTTATATTTCCTGCCCGATTAAATTATTCCTGAAATCACTCGACTTAAAAGCTGTTCGACGAACCGTTTTAACAAGTAGTTAAAATAAAGGTAGATGTGAACGTCGTTGACTCCTTTTCAGATATAACGACACTCCATCAACTGCGGAGACAGCGGCAGTTGCGGGCAGGACAATACGAGAGGCAGCGAGCTTTCGCGATGACAGGCTCCGTTTCGTCGTCAATATGATCACGAGGGCTGGGCTTCTATCTTCTTCTTAGAACCAGAACGAGCCTGGCGACAACTGCGCTTTGATGCGCACTTTTCTATCATTTTTTTTATTAATGCGAAAGCATTTCTAGGCTATGTCCACGGGGTCGTGTCAGGAAAGCATGTCACCAAAACGTGTCCTCAGCGATTGTGACGTATTCAGAAGAGATAGCATCAAACGAACTGTTGTGATCAATAGAGGACGATGTGAGGATGATGCGAAAAAAATTTGATGTCAATAGGATGATTAGTTAATTAATTACAGCCAATAATGTTAAAAAACGTCGAAATAGCTTGGAAGTCGATATAGTGAGCGGACGGGGAAACAGCCGTGGATGGCAAAATAGCGAGAAAATAGGCAAAGAAGTGGAAATAAAGTTGGAAATGGATTAAAATGTGTTTGATGAGTGGTAATTAATGGAACAAAAGTTTGATTGACATACTAATTAGTTAATTAATTAGAAGCAAACGTCAGTGGACTCAAAGAAGGGCAAAGAAAGGCGACGAGTGTCGAGGAAGCGTCAATGCTTTCGCATTCCTCTAATGCGGGTAGCCGCAGTGATCTCCAACGTTTTTTTCAATAGCTGTAGCAACTGCGGAACCGGCGCGCAACTCCTATTGGTTTGTCTATACGCGGCAAGCCACTTTCAAGGCAAGCCTAAATGATGAGATGGTTTATTGTCTTTGATGACTTATTTCTGTCTGTAATCGTTTGCCCTGAAGAGAAAATAAATTGAAGGTAAATGGATTCGAGGGAGCTTTGGGCATGTGAGCACAAGAAGGCCTTTCAAAGCAAAGTACTTGCACTGCGAAGTATTACTTTGCCCTCTTCAAAGCTTTTCCGACGCCAGGAAATTTCATCGCACTGTGAAATAGGCGCGATGTGATTTTTCTTTGACCTCTAGGAGACTGCATCGTGAGTGGAAAAAAAAAAAAAACTCCCCCGGTTATCAAGTCTTGCCTATCACCGCAATATTGCGATGTTGAGCATACTGCTTGATCTGCCAAGTGGTTCAGGGAAGTCCTTAAGTAATTCTCAAAGATAGGTTTTTTTAGGTAAAAATGTGGTTTTTTCAGCATAGTATTAGCAGTGTTGTCGTACACCAGAAAGCCGATGAATCGTCTTAAGTAGTAAGATGTTTAACTAATTTTTAATAATTAACTTTTTAACAATTACAGTTAAGCGCCTAGTTCTAATCAGAGACCTGGAGCCGGTCATTATAGTAATAGCCATATCAATTTATAGAATTTAGAAAACGTGTTTACCCATGGCACGGTGGCACTGGAAAGGTTGCTTTGCCTGCAGGCTTTTCGAAAGCGCTTGTATTTTGGCACAATGTAGGCAATTTTGTAGAGCTAAAGCACCGAGTATAATCGCGTTCTCGAAATACTAAAAACTATGAAGGCTATTACTAACGACCGGCTGCAAATTTCTACTTGCAACCAGTTGCCTAGCTGTGATAGCTAATAAGTTAATTGTCAGAAGTTAGTTAACCAGCTTAGTACTAAAGACAATCTACCGACTTTCCAGTGTCCGCCAACACTGGTATGCCGCAAAACCACATCTTAAACACTAAAAGCCTATTTTTGAAAATTACTCAGTCTTCCCTGAAACACCTGCTATAGGCAGTCCACACTCTAAACACGAATAAATCGATAACGGAATTA
The DNA here is from genome assembly GCF_052857255.1 of Amblyomma americanum. Classification (NCBI taxonomy): domain Eukaryota; kingdom Metazoa; phylum Arthropoda; class Arachnida; order Ixodida; family Ixodidae; genus Amblyomma; species Amblyomma americanum. The sequence goes on along the minus strand of NC_135507.1, from coordinate 31,369,146 downwards.
AAAAATTGGCAGTGGCTTAACTTGGGTAACCCTGGAATTCAGCAAAAAGCAAGCATGCTTGCTAAGCGTCTGAGGCTCGTCCATGGCAGCTCCGCTACACGCTCGCGACAGCCGTTCTATGTATACCCACATGACCACGTGGCTATGACGTGGTATCACATGGTCTTACGACACCCCCATAGGATGTCATCACGTGGCTTCACATCACCCCGTCGGATGTTCTCAAGGCCAAAAGTCAACCCAAAGGTCGCGCAATGTCAAAGGTCAACTAAAGGTCATGGCTAAAGGTCAGGAATCAAGGGTTGTACACGATAACTGTACCCCATATGGTCATACACGGCTAACGTGGTTGGCCTGAAGGTCGTTGAAGGTCATTCTCCGGCCTACGCGACGGCTGCTTTAACTAGCGTAGTGAAGCTTTTCGCTTCAAAAGAGAGTAAGCTGTCTTCTACCGCACTTCCTTTTATAAACCGGAGCTTACTCGCTTTTTACTCCTTTCTGTATAGAGTGCATCTTCCAGGAGGGACACGGAAAGAAGGCGCAGCTCACTTGGGTAAAACGCACCGCACTTTGCAGGTCCTTTTCCGTTATTGTCTCGGTCCGTGTGCGCAGCTGCGACTTCCATGTGGCCTTCTGCGGAGCGAGCCGGCACTTGTGCGTTTGCGCGGGCCGAGGCTCGAGCGTTTACGAACGCATCTTCCATTGTCATCGGAACGGCCGGCAGCTCGGCCTGCGACGACGTCTGCGGACGGGGCCGGACAATCGCGTGTCTCTTTCGAGGTATTGCTGGCGCCACCGGAGGATTTAGTGTCAGTCTAGTGAGAGATCCATGGGCGTCTCGAAAGCTGGAAGCTGCCCTCGGGCGGTGGTCAGTGAACTGGACGACTCGAAATGCAGTCAGGTTTTATAGCGGCAGTCAGTTGAGTACTTGGTGTTTTTATTGTATCTCCACGAATATTTATTTTGAATATATGCGATCCGGTCTGTGTAGGCAGATTTTACAGCAAGGCAGACATCATGTACCCCCCTTTTGCCAAAAGTAACCGAGCAGCAGGTTTTTGCTTCTCAACCGTATAGCGGAGCCTTTACGGCACCCCTAAAGGTCGAAAGATTTCGTTTCGTTTTTTAGACGCGCCTAAAAAACAAACCTCCGTTGTTCGGTTACTTTTGGCAAAGACGGCGTCACAGAGATAAATCAAAGGCGATTAGTTAATAAGCCGCCGCGGTGTGGCTCAGTGGTTACGGCGCTCGGATGCTGACGCGAAAGACGCGGGTTCGATCGCGGCCGCGGCTGTCGAATTTCGATGGAGGCGAAATTTAGAGGCCCGTGCGCTGTGCGATGTCAGTGCACGTTAAAGAACCCCAGGTGGTCGAAATTTCCGGAGCCCACCACTGCGGCGTCCCTCATAGCCTGAGCAGCTTGGGGCCTTAAACCCCCATAAACCATAAACGATGAGTTAATAAAAGCATAAGAATCTAAAAATAATACTTTTAAAATCTTAATGTTTAAAATTCAAATTGATTAAAATTAACTCATCAACTTTTCTAATTTCCCGTCTTTGGGCTCAAGATTATGTTGCGAGATTGAGGGTCCTCTACTTCGAAGGCGAGCGCAGTTTATATATATTTTTAAAAATTTTTCAGCATATCGTGATCCGAAATGTTGAAGGTGAAAAATGTGCCTTTGAAATCTCGTTGAGTTGGCTCACTGGCGTTACGCGTTGACATAATGACGTCGCTCGAATTTATAATGCAGCAAATACAGACGCAGTTTGTGTACTGTAATATGTAGAAGCAGTCGACATGACTTCGGCGACGATACCGCGCGCAGCGACACCAACTTATAAATTTGCGGCGCGGGAAAGCCAACTCAACGAGCATTCAAAAGCATGTTTTTGACTCTCGGAATATGTCACTCACAATGCCGATTCAAAACACATGCAAAAATTGAGCTCTCCTTCGATGCCGACGTTCCAATTACGCAACTTAATCGTGCGTCCCAAAATCAAAATGAATAGGTTGGCTAGTTAGTTACATTTAATGAATAGTCTTGTAATTGAGCTCCTTCACATACATAAAATCCGCCTGGCTGCACAGTCAACCAGCACAGACCAGACTGACGTCTCTCTCATGGTTTTTTACGCAATTCATTGAGACTGATGGTGAACAATCATCAACCTTAGATGAGTCGCCTTAAGTTCGATAAGGGTCCGTTTAGCGTTCCATTTTATTCCTGCTGTACTTAAACGATATTGCAAAGGATGTACACGCCCCTTTTCAAGAGTTATATTCGCACATGATTGTCTGCTATTGTGCCACATGAAAAATGTTCATGACCAGGTTTTGTTAAAGGAATATTTGAGAAATGTTGTCGGAGTGGCCGGGATATGTGCATTAATGTGCGGAAGGCATTTTAGATTACCAATTGAAATAAGGTTTTGTAGTTTGTCATACGCAATTAACAACAATGAAATCACTCGTCACCACACTGCAATATCTTGGCGTCGTTATTACCAACAACCTGAAATGGAGTGATCATAACATGTCCAGCATTCGCGGACAAAAATTTTGAATATTGGAATATTGTAAGGTACTGTTATGGAAATATTGAAGGTAAGGGTCCATTCGTTCGATGCGTAGCAAAATTCTTTGTTTTAATGTTTTTTCATCACTCGTACCGAGCTAAGTCTGCCATAGAAAACCATGTAGGGCACGTTTTTGACGAAAGCAAAAAACGTTAATAGAAAAAAAATGCAAGCCTGCCGACGGGAGATCTGCGGATATATTCATGTTTATAGCGAAATCTTGCAATATATGAAGAAGCTGCGGTCATAAAATCATTCACGTTGAGAAAATGCCTTTGTCCAGAATTTCTCGGTAAGAAATCATATTTGCGGTTCAGCACAACGCAAACTTCGCTTTTTAAGAAAGGAAACTGCAGAAAGATCGCCCCAATTTTAAACTGATATCTTAATTATAAGACTATTATCAGAAAAACTTTGGAATACGCGAGTGTAATCTCAACAATCAAGAGTACTTCATGTATAGACTCGAAAGAGTTAAAAGGCTCGTAGCTAAGTTTATTTTTTTCAACTTCCAGCACTGACCACAAGAAATGTGGCCAGAGTGAAGTTTCTTGATCAACTGCATAACAATAAATTACAATGGATTCTGGCTTGTATCAGAGACCTCCTTGAAGTCTGTTATGGTGGTCTTACAAAATGCGGAAAAAATTGTTCATAAGCACCCTCCCTTTAAAAAATTGTGAAAAATGAAAAATTGGTTTTTGGGGAAGGAAATGGCGCATTATCTGTGCAGTATATTTGTCTCACATATCTGCTGACACCTGAACTGCCTGTGGCGTAAGGAAAGGGATAAAGGAGGGAGTGAAAGAAAAAAGGAAGAGGTGCCATAGTGGAGAGCTCCGGAATAATTTCAGAACATGCAGAACTGAGGAAAGCTAAACTTCAAGAGGCGTTGCAGCGCTTTTCTAGGAATGTAGAATTGGCTGTTACAGATCAAGGGGAAGTTTAGATTGACAGGGACTGTGTTCATGGCCTACAAAAGGGAAGCCACAGCTTTGAACGAAGACTAGAAGCTCACCATGTTCCTGCCAAGGCATGCAGATACTAAATGGCACTAATTAATGCTCACGTCAGGTACACCCTTCCACAGACCTTCTGCTTTCATATCCCTTTAAGGTGCTTTGTATGCAATTGTGTTCTCAGCAAACTTTCAGCTTTTTCTAACAGTACTGCACGTAGCAGTGATTTCATTGTCTCAGTACACTTAGCATCTTCCTTGTTCAAGCAATTTTTTTTTGCCATATAGCAAACACTGTAAATATTTCAGGAAACAGCTACGTAGCATATCGTGCACCATTTTTATGCAGACTGATTATGCCGAGAGTGATAACATGAATTGTTTTTGCTCAAGTTCGAGCTTATTGCGCACATTCGAAAATCAAAGGGATTCCACGATCCATAGGATGCTTACTTGACAAATCCGCGCATTTCGATGTGACTATTTTTAACTAGTCTGACACTGGGTATGGAATTTGGCACACGCTTGTAAAAACTTACCCACTGGCCCTTCTTGCTGGAAAACTAATTCCCTTTCTTCAAGCCTGAATGCATACTATTCAGGTGAAATAATCGGTCTTCATCAAAACAAAAAATGGTGCCTGAAAGGGATATGCATTTCCACTTTAGTGTATCTCTTTAGAAAGCATTCGACTCAGTGGAAACCTCAGCAGTCATACAGGCACTGCGGAATCAGGGTGTAGATGAGCCTTATGTCAAACTACTGGAAGATATATATAGCAACTGCACAGCTACCATAGTCCTCCATAAAGTCAGCAATAAAACTCCAATAAGGAAGGTCATCAGGCAGGGAGACACGATCTCGCCAATGCTATTCACCGCCTGTTTACAGGAGGTATTCCGAGGCCTGAATTGGGAACAGTTGGGAATAAGAATAAATGGAGAATACCTAAATAATCTGCAATTCGCTGATGACATTGCCTTGCTGAGTCACTCATGACGTGAACTGCAAATCGTGATCAATGAGTTAGACAGGCAGAGCAGAATGCTGGGTCTAAAAATAAACACGCAGAAAACCAAGGTATTGTTCAACAGTCTAGAAAGGAAACAACAGTTCACAATTGGCAGCGAGAGCCTGGAAGTTGTGAAGGAATACGTCTACTTAGTGCAGGTAGTGACAGCTGATCCCGATCATGAGAGGAAGATAACTAGAAGGATAAGAATGGGGTGGAGCGCATATGGCAGGTTCTCTCAGATCATGAATAGCAGTTTGCCAATATCCCTCAAGAGAAAAGTGTGCAACAGCTATATCTTACCGGTACTCACATACGGGGCAGAAAAATGGAGGCTAAAGAAAAGAATTCAGCTTAAGTTAAGGACAACACAGCGAGTCATGGAAAGGAAAATAAGTGTAACGTTAGAGACCAGAAGCGGGCAGAGTGGGTGAGGGAACAAACGCGGGTTAATGACATCCTAGTCGAAATCAAGAGGAAGAAATGGGCTTGGGCAGGGCATGTACTGCGAAGGCAAGATAACCACTGGTCCTTAAGGCTAACGGGGTGGATTCCAAGAAAAAGTAAGCGTAGCAGGGGGCGGCAGAAGGTACAGTGGGCAGATGAGGTTAGGAAGTTTGCAGGCATAGGGTGGGCACAGCTGACAAAGGACAGGGTTATTTGGAGAGACATGGGAGAGGCCTTTGCCCTGCAGTGGGTGTAGTAAGGCTGATGATGATGAGTGTATCTCATCTGCTCAAGCCAAGTGACCTCATCATGAGCTCAACATGACCACATCAGGACGCAGGCTATCCTTCTGGTATGGCCAAACAAGCATTTTTTGGCATAGCACCAGTTTATGGGCTTTGGACCAAGCTTTACATTTTATCAGATTAGTAGTAATTGATTTCCACAATTGATAAATGTGTGCATAAACGTCATTCAAAAGGAGCAAAAGATATAAACCCTTACACTGACAGCCGCTCGGTTTATTCACTGGAATGGAGAGTAGCACAGAGCAAATTTCAGTCCCTCTCAAAAAAAAACAAAAACAAAGCACAAAGCACTGCCAAGGCATATACAAGGTGTCACCTCTACAACAAGAAACCAGCGACAGAGCATCAACGGAACTGAATGGGGCTGATGCGCAGACCAATGGTATCCTTGCCAATCTCAGCCACAGAACACACAGCACACACAGAGCCCTTGAACTCTGGAAGGTAGCTGGTGCCACACAGTGGACATTTCACTTCTGGCTTTCCTCTATAGATTGGCACAAAGCTCTTGCCGCACAGAGCAAATGGATTGTGCTCATCGTAACGCAGCTCGTGTTGGTCTGTCGGTGTCTTGTCGCAAGCTTGGAGGATCTTCCTAGTCTGCGCAGCAACGTCGGGGCGAGGACCCAGTTCTAGCAACCGCCTGCCGAGAGACGCTGCAGTCTTGTAGTTCTTCAGCTTGAAAAACAGATTGAGCGCAGTGCGGAGAGTCAGAATTTGGTGGACCGGCTGCAAGTTGCAGTGCGTGAAATACGCCGCCATCTCGCAGGCTCGCTTCTGCTGTTCAAGAGTCTCCTTGGGAAGGGCCTTGCGCTCGGTCTCCAAGGAAAGACCCAGGACATATTCGCGGCACACTTCGATGAGCTGCTGGGCTTCTGCCATTTCTTGTCTCGTGTCAACAGCCAGCAGGAGAACAGAGAGGAGGAGAGCCCTGAACTTCTCGACAGCTTCGGAAAACTTTCCAGAGGTGGTCAGCTGGTAGCACACCTGAAGACGGTCAAGCAAGTCTGAGAGCTTGCAACCAACAGCAGGGAGGCCAGTCTTGGCAGAGTTGGCATCCCTCCAGTTGCGCAGGGGATGTCCGTAGAGACAGGGGAGTTCAGGCAAGCCCTGGAATGCCGTGCGGGACCGTGCAAATGTTGCCATGAAGAGCGGTCGCAGTGGCTCGAAGACGACTGCGCCGACTTGGTCGTGGAGCAGGCGGAAGGCTGACTCGAATGACCCTGCCAAGACATGGTCGACGGCAAGCTTGGAGTTGTTGACCCATTGCTGGGTCTGGGAGACGCCCCTGGTCGGGGCCACAAAGTAGCCCTCGTCTCCAGCACCAGGGGTGGGCCCTGCAGCTTCGGCAAGTTCCGGAGGCAACTCGATGTCTTCGTCAACGTCCCATCCGCCCTCTCCGGCTTCAGCAGCTTCAACTGGCTCCTTTTCGGCAGCGTTGCCTTCTTCGTCCAAGGCGAGCTCAGCATCATCGCCCCAGCCTGGTAAATTGTAATGAAAGGATTTATCAACACAACTTGCACTAAGCACACTAAATACTCGCGATTTAGAGTCTAATCTAATCTAAGCTAACACCGAAGCTGCGCTTTTATCACAGCCACAAGAATTCTTTTTGTCCACTATGCCAAGCATATAACACGATGAAAAGATGTGTAAATATCAACAGGTGCACTCTCCTCTTCACACAATTGCCACAAAGAACTCATAGGTGGATCCACAATGAGGATCGAGTCGATACCGGATATATCGAACTCGAAAGTGATCGCAAAACAGTGGAATACAGTAAAGCTCGTTAGTTCGCACTTCAAGAGACCATAAAAGGTGTTCGAATTACCTGAAGTTCGAAATGTCAAATATATGCGAAAAATTAACATGGACTGCTTGCATTATGGCAAATTTATTTGGTGAAAGACTAAACCTGCTTTTGCGATAACTGTGCAACATTGATTATTTTTAACATTTCCATCACTGCTTTACCAAGTGCATACTGCCGGGATCGTCAACAGAAGTGCTCCAAAATGTTAATGCCCTCCCTGGCATCCCTCATGGTATGACGAAGTAACGCTCGAGCTCCTTCACAAGCGGCTGCGTCGCGTGCAAGCAGGCTTCACTGTACAAAGAGCGAACGGCACGTGAGCAGCGTGCGGTTTCAGCACAATGGAAGAGTTACGTGGATGGAAGCGGGGGAAACACGCTGTGGCACCAGAAACGGTGTGCTGCTGGCTCGGCTGGGTGGCTGGCTGATATGTGGCCGATAGGTGCGTCACCACAGGCTGGCAGGAAGCTCAGAAAAGCAAAACCAAAACTAAGTGGTCGGGCTATTCCTGGAGATGGGAGCCGTCCATTTTTTGTCTCACCTGCTGCTGCGTGGGCTATTCTGCAGCATCCAATTAAAGTTTGAATAGGGTTATTTTGACGATCGCTTGCTGTGGTGGTCACACATTGCGGAGCCCATTCGAATTAACTGGTGCAACACCCATAGCGTCCAGATTGGTGAGCATCCGACGCCATAGATAGCCACAGACTTACACAGGTGTTGGTTGGGACCCCGCCAGCAGTTCGAATTATCTGCATTTCCGAACTAACAGAGACATAGGAGGGGCCTTTGCCCTGCAGAGGGTGTAGTCAGGCTGATGATGATGACTGTATATCAATAATTAGATATATAAAATATGGCAATAGGTAAGCTAATCTATAACCACGGAGTAAGAATGCACTGCACCCACTCAAGTGACGCACTTCTGCAGCAACATTCCACACACCGGAGTACTGGCAGCACACCGCTCACTAGGTGTGACTAGGCCTAGCCACCTTTGCATCGAAGCCACAACGGATGGTGTTTGGAACTACAGTCACCGCTTAAACTACGGGGTCTAGTAATGTTGACAGTACACTGTAAATAGAATTACTTCCTATTGAAATTAAGGTACAGTTGGTTTCCTAGATGTCTTCAGCAGTGAAGCCCGCCAGGTGAGGCAAGCACTAGCCGTTGGTCAATTAATTTGGTTTCACCACAAAACACGCAGTTTACCACATTCTAGCTTTTCCACATGACAGCGACATAATGTGAAAAATGACCACGAGAGACCGAAGGCTTGCATCAAGCACATTTCACATTGACACCGTGATGAGGTTTTACAGTGCTAGTGTTGCCATCAAGTGTCCAAAATTGCGCGGCTGATTTACCTCTGCACATGAAAAGTGATGGAAAGAGCTGTGTTAGGAGAAGTGCCACTTGTAGGGGCGCAGCACGCCATTCAATATATCAAACATCCTGCTGGATGGGAGTTTCATAAACATGAACAAGAGTGCAATACTTTTGCATAGGATTTTCAAGAGGGTATTCTGACTCTTTCATATAAGCAATTGAGAGCTACTTATTTCAGATGTCTTGTCATGTCTTTTTGCATGCTAGTCTGAGATAATTTCACATGTCCTGTCATGTCTTTTTGCGTGTTTGTTTGAGAGAAGTAGTGCTCAATTACTCTTTTAGAAACAGCCTAGTAGCAACCATCAATCAGGCTCAAATATTAATGGTGACAGTGATAAACTTCAAACTAAAAAAAAAAATACCAGCAGAGTTGCAAAAGATATCTTCACTCACACAAAACAAACCCTTAGACTCACCTTCAGCATCCACCTCCGTGACTTCTGCAGCAATGGCAGTCTTCTTGCCCGTGGCGGCAGTGTCAAAGAAGCCCCTCGTTACGCTCAGCAGAGGCCAGTTCTCGTCACACGGCTGGATGGGCACGGGCGGCATCAGAAGGATGGCGTTCGGATCCGGGGCACTGTGAGACTCTGCATTGGGAACCAGCGGCGCGAGTGCCTCTGCTTCCTCCGCGAGGCCGTGCGTGCGAGCGCACAGGTAGGCCAGGGATGTCTGGCCACAGTTCTGAAATGTGGCAGCAAGAAACAGGTGAGCATTTCCAAACAAACAAACTACCATATTTTACAAAAAAAAAAATGGAGAGAGAGAGACAGAAAATTGCTGACGGCCTAGCTCTGTTGGGCCAGGATATACGTAGCGAAAGCGAGAAGACTTCTGCATCGCAAGAGTGCATTCACTAGATGCGCCTTTACTCATGGTTAAAGCTTGAGCTGTCGCAGCAGAGTGGTAGCGTCTCCGCCTCAAACACCAAAGGCCCTGGTTCGATTCCGAGCCTCGGCAGAGGCTGTTTTTTTTTTATTCAGTGAGCGTGCGGGGGAGTTTCAGTGGCTCCCATAGATGTTGCCACCGAATATGTTGGTTAGCGGTTACGCGCAGGCTCTGTTAAGGCGCATTTATACTCCGGAGTAACACGCGCGTGCGCGCTGCATGGCGATGTCACGTCGGCCAAAGCGAGACCCTCTATACTTCAAGTGCGCTTGACCGCCGACGCATTCGGCGGCTTGGGCGCACTCTGACTGCACTGAAGGAGACTTGGAGCATGTCTCTATTTCGCAGCGAGTGCGCCAGCCGCCGCCGGCCCGGCCAGACCGGTCCGGCTCCGCGGCGAGGCGCGCGTTGTGACGTCATGTGCCTCCTCGGAGCACCGGCACGAAGAAATCGCAAGTTCGCGGCCAGTAAAGCTTTCGCTTTAAACAACACGGGACAAAGCTGATAAAGGAAAAAGAATGCTGGACAGTTCCATAACCCAGAAAACAGTGGTTTTTGAATTTCAGGGATACACAAAGAACCCAGAAAGGGCACAATGATGTATCGTCTGCACTTGCAAGTGTAGGCGTCTTTCGAAACTTTGCTCTCGTGCAATTCAACTTCTAGCTCAATCCAATTCTCTACAAACACCACATGAGTGCCTATACATAGAGCTGTTCTAAACTACACTTCACCAAACGCCTTCCATCACATCCAGCTCACCACTTCTGACGTATAAACACATGGGTAGGTTGGTGCTGTATTTCAGTGCCCATACTAGTGCAGATAAGCAGGGTCAGAGAAGACTAAAGACACCACACGGCCTTCCACTCTAAACATATGGCTCATTAGAAACAGAGCATGCATTAGGTGCACCTCACATCCAATAAATCAAAAAGTGAGAGTACAGCTTGCTATGTACAGTGCAGTTCAAAGCCGAACACGAAAGCAAGAATAAACAAGGCACTCCTGCTACTTAGCAAGAATGTCTGAATGCTTATATGGTGCCTATTATCTCGTACAGCGCCAGATGGCCACCAACAGAAGTCGCAGACTGATGCAACTCCAAATGTGCGATTTACAATTTGACTTCCAGGTAATTCAGGTCAAATTACTTATGTCCGAAAATTGACAAATTAATGGAAGTCGAATGTATTTTATCTACAACTACAGTCTCAGTGAAAAGCACCAGTGGAGAGACTCTGTACACCGAGGTGGGCCCCCTTCGACAAGGAACTTGTCTTTGAAGTAAAAAGAAAAGGTACACACAATCAATGCGATTAATGCAGCAGAGTATGCACCAGCATTAGTGTCCCCCCGTTGATGGAACACTCACGGGTAGGAGGGGGCAATACCCCTACCCATTCCCTCCCACCCTCTTTCTGTCTTCCCTTTCCCTAATCTCCCCTGAAAGCAGAGAAGGGGATTTTCCTCTCCCCTTTTTCCACCTGCGACCCAAGCCTTGAGACATGAGAGACAGACAGATTTCTCCGAGACAGATGAGGGTTCTAATGAGAAAGCATTACAAGAAAGGCAAATCAAATCCGAAAGCTCACCTTGAGGATCTTGATGCGCTCCTGCACATCACCCAGGTAGAGGGCATTGGTGAACTGCCCGCTCGTGTCCTTGCGTATCTCAGCAATCTTGAGCATCTTGCGAAGCTTCTCCAGGTTGCCCGTGATCAGGTAGAGGAACGACAGTTTGTCAAAGTTCTTGGTGCGCTGGTACGCCATTTCCACCACCTGGAGGAAAGAAGAAGAGTACAGGTGATAATGCAACGTTATGGACAATGCAATGCTCCAAAGAGATGTACATGCAAGTAGTTAAGTGGCCCCTACTAGCATTAATCTGGAGCTAATGATGTGCCTGTTACTGCTTCCACAAACAAATTTTTTTGAGTCTTGACATGAAGAGCTTTAAGAAAATATCAAAAATAAGGTGCAGTTGAACAACTGAAAAACTACAAGTGTAGTTGAACATGCTTGTAATGAACATGATTGCCTTAAAGCATTTTATTGTATTTTCTTCGTAGTGAATGGACAAACGCGCATGCTCATACGGTTAATAAGTTTCCTTCGCTACCGCAAGGTTGTAGCCATTGTCACTAGAAGCTCCCATAGAAGGCGCCAACTACACCAGCTATGCAGCAAACCAGCCGGGCAGAATAAACATGCTAAGCTGGCCAAGCGCACCCATCAGCCGTCATCTTCACCATCAACATCAAATGAATTTCGAGCAGAGATGACTTGTGTTTCACAGTACCACCTCTCAAGCTACTGCACTGTAGGCTCATCTATGCATTCCTCATAATTACACCTATCCAACCTAGACAGAAAATGGAACTGTTTTCCCTAATTAAGAAGCCTATGGTTTACTGAGCCCTAATTATACGGCACAAAACAATCCTTGAAATCAACCAGTAGCTAAAAAAACGAACTATAATTGGAGTTTCAGCTTTTATCACATCCATGCAAACAGCAATAGGTGTGTAGAAACAGCCTTCATACTCAAATCATTTCACGTACAATGATCTTGCTCATGAAAAATAGTAGTAAAAGAAAACAGCCAGCTTTGCTGCTAAGCGCATAAATGTTCGGCGAGAGCCATTTTACTATTCGCTGTGCTGCTTTAAGCAGTATTCATGCGATGCCAATGCTCAGACTAGTTCTGGTGCCTCTCAAGTTTCCCGCTTCGCAGAGCGCACGGCAGGGTCTTCTTGATGACTTCCACGCTGATGAGTGTGATGGCAGACAAGAGCTCATCCCTGGGCCATAGCACTAACAAAAGCAGTGCTACCGCATGCTCCATGATGGTTTTTTATAGCATGGCTGCGTGCAGCAACAACACTTGCTCCTCTTAGCTCCAGCTTAGGCTGCGCAACGTTTCTCTAAGCATCTGAATCTCCATAGTTCTCTCTTAGGGCATGCAGCGGTTCTGTGTTGTGCAAGTAGCGGAAAGAGCTTCGTAAAAAAATGCTCTAGCTGTAAAAACCTACCAACTTCCTAGAATGTTGAACCGTTAGCTCATGCTAACGTCACTGAATTGCAGTTCTCCGTTGCATTATTCAGCCAGAACTGGCGAGCAGTCAGAGCGACAGTGGACATCTCACACTGCTCTTGTTCAGGAGATGCCAATGACCTGCTAAATAACAAGTACTGCCAGCACACGCCGTGCAACTTAAAATCATGGAATGTCAGAAGTAAATAATTTCAATGTTGATGAGAAATTCTTACGAGTCTCTTTTGCCTACCTGGTGGTTTCCCTGGAGCAGGGCAGCTTCGCCGAGTTTCTCCCAGCACTTCTTGTCATCCAGAGTCCTCGCTGCCTCCAGCGCAACCTGTCAAGAGGAGCAGATTCAGTTTTACTCACGTAACAGAAAAACAGTGCACCAGCTGATAGCATCCGGTACAGAGTCGATCACACTTGTCTAGAGCGCTCGGGCAGTGTGCTGTGGAGCAAATGAAGTGAAATCTTTTCGCAACTGCTTTGCTAGCGTTAAGGCGCTGATGCCTGTGTGGTTCACGTGTCTATTCGGCTGCTCTCCAGCGCAAGCATTATCAGAGAAAGTCAATACCTGCTATAGAATGTCGCCTTATTTCCCCTGCACCTCTCGAGCACTCTAGACAAGTGTGATCGACTGTGTACAAGAATGCAGACCCTGCTGCATAAAAAGTGGGAGCTACGAAAGCAAAAAGTTCATGAATATTCAGACCTGATCGAAACAAAACTGAAACATGAAATGCTCCAAAATGTTTCAGTTTAATATTTTAGAGTCTAAACATACCGTATTATCTCGTCTAAGGGCCGCACCTGTGTATGGGCTACACTCCTAGTGTTCGATTAGATGAGAAAAAATATGGTAATACGTTTTGTTTTAATTCGTGCATGGGCCGCACCTTTAACATTTACACCCAAATTTTAAAAAAAATGAAGCCACAGAGTTTAACTGTATTTCAACAATCATAAGCTTCGTTCGATTCAGAACTGGTTCATAGCACCAATTCTGAAAAAGTTCCGCTAGTGCCGGCCAGGTGCCGCGCGGTGCAGTTCCAGTTCTGTGGTGCAGATGCAGTGCGTCAGCAGCGCCAAACCTCACTGGTGCGGCAATTTTAAATCGGGGGCGCACGCACAGGCCATGTCGTCTGCTCGCCGCAGCTCGTGGCCTTGTCCGTTGTGCTGTCAGTTCTTGCGGTGCGTCTATTTTCGTGCCTCGCGAGATCATGGACGACAATATCGCCGAAGTCATTTTTATGGAGTTTCTGGAGTCCCCCGAGAATGAGGATGAAGAAGCCGATGCAATGCTTTCCTTCGCAGCAACGCAGTTGGTTCGAACAAACCGCAACCGAATTCCCAATTACTACGAAAGCGTTGTAGCTAGATATTTCAGCTTTGGATTCGTGAGGCTATTCAGGTTGTCACGAGAGACGTTTGAGGAACTTTCAGCGCATTACGAGGCACCTGTGCATTTTCCGACGCCTCGAGGAGGGCGCCCACAAATTCCTGCCGAGAAGTCGTGCCTCGATCATTGCCCTCAGCTACCTGGGCATGCAGAACAGCATGTAAAGGATCGCAGACACGTTCGATGTGTCCGAGTCGTCGGTTTCGCTGTGCCTGAAAAGAGTTCTGGACTTCCTATTCGACATCAGTGGAGATGCCATCATGTGGGCAAAACAGTTGTTGCCCCGTATGAAAAAAAAAAAAAAAATCGTGCATGCACACGGGCGACCTGCCACAACGCTTCGCAGCTAAAACTCAGAACAGCTACCTCGTGTTGAGTAGATTTTTCCGCCATTCTCACGGAAAATGGCGCCAGATCTGTCGGCAACGGGGAAAACTTCCATAAGTTGTCCATCGATATTGACGAGCATTGCGATCGTCGGCTGCAAATGTCGTCTGCTAAGGCTGCCAACACGTGCACAATTTTTCTGCACCTCCTTCGCGGACGGTGCCAAGGTTCCTTGCACCACAGCGACACCACGGCTGCACCCAAATCAATCGCGGACAGTGGTGCAGAGGGCGCTGTGAATCGAGGGCTTTGGTGCAGCGCACCGTGAACCGGTGCCGGCGGTGCAGAGAACCACGGCTGAACTGAACAAAGCTATAATGGCCAATTCCAAGGTGGAAATAATCCAAGTTTTAGAGGTGGCAGTAAGGCATGAAAATCAACTGCTGCCACCCCCCCACTTCCCAGCATAGTACGGCTCACCTCGATGTTGCCGCACTCGAGGGCCAGGGCGAAGCGGGTCTTCTCGTCCTTGACAAAGTGCAGCGCCACCTCGGGGTAGCCCTTCTTCTGCAGGTAAGCGATGATGGACTGGCCCACCAGCTTGGCATTGCGCACCATGTGCAGAACCTGCAGGGGAAAGGTGGGGAGAGGGCAAATCGGAATGCTGCACACTGTACTTGCACTCCCACAGCACAAATGGCAAGGAAAGAAACCCTTCCACATGCATTGCCAGGGCTCGTGATGAAAGAGATGCAGCAAAATTCCATGCAAAGGAACCGTGTTTGCATTCTTTAAAAGAACCGCCCTTTATATAAGTACAATGCTGACCACATGGACATACACATCTGAGGCTGGCAATACAACTGTATCATTACCATGTCAGACTGTGTTTCCCATGTGGCGCGGCATGCAAGAGCATGAAATAAGCTGAGTTTTTCAAAGCATCGAGGTTATCACTACATGAGGCAAACTGCTAAAGAAGAAAAACTGCCAAACTTCACTGCTACTAAGATGCCCCTTTACAGGCCAGGATCAAACCAACCTGCTTAGAACCACGAGCAATAATGCACCAATTGAGACAGCAGTCTGGGTTAACCTAGTTGAAGTGCTCAAAAAGAAAATTTCACATGCAAACTCATGTTAACCTCAGAGAACTACTTTCCTTAACAGTGCTCACTTGAGAAATGCATGGTGGTGGAACAGCACAAGGGACGATACACAGGAAGAAATAAAGAAAGACACACACGGGTGCTTTATTTGTATCTTCCTGTGTATCATCGCTTGCGCTCTTCCACCACCATGCAAAAGTACCAACTAGCCCGGCAACCCACTCTTTTAAGAAAAGCCTTGGTTCCAGACTGCCTGTTAAAAAACACTCCCCGACTCTGGCTTAACCAAATCTAAAGAAGTCACAAACCATTTGGTAGCTGAAGAATTATGACAGAGTGAATGACGTCAAATTGAGATGTACTTAAAACTCAGTTCGGTTAATGTTAGGACAGAAGAGAAATCAAGTAAACCAACATCAGTGTTCATCGCTGAACTTTTCTCAGTGTTCTCTTCTACTGAACACTGAAACAGGGCACACACCTCATCGTACTTTCGGTTGACCAGAGCAAGCTTGAACCGATACTCAGTGGGGTCGATGCCCAGGACGCGGGGCCGGCACTCGCGGTCCAGGCAGTAGACGCTGGAGTCCTTGACGCGGGTGATGTAGATGGGCAGGTCGAGCGTGCGGATTATCCCGTGGTCTCCATTGGTGAGGGTGTACTTGATGTGGTTGGAGGTGGTGTAGACGAAGACGCCCGAGTCATCCCAGGCACCGCTCTTGACACGCGTGCTCTCCTGGACGCTGCAGAGCACGTCCAGCCGTCGGTTGCAGATGGTCAGCGTGTGCTTGGCCAGCAGGGCCACGTGGCTCAGGTCGGTGCTCCACACCACATACTTCACCTTGGCCTTGACTGATGCTCGCTGCCTGCACATATACACACCCAGGGAAGAAGAAAGTGGACAATTTTACCCTCCTTTCATCAAGAAAGGAACTCCTCCGGCGCCGCACAAGTGCTCTCATCCCTCCGTGTGCGGTAACCCTCCCCCGCGGTCTTACCCGAGCAGGAGGTTGCGCTTAGGAGGATCCAGGTCAGGGTTGCCCTCACACCATCGATAACTCGGAAGTGGCCTCAGTATCGAGAATTGTTTCCTCGGCCAGGGTGCCCGGTATGTAAACACGAGGACATTGAGGCCGACATTCATCACTTACTGTGGGGCTGCCCAGCTCTCAAGCCTACAAGGATCCGACAACTGATGGTAGCAGGTCTTTCACCAAGCAACCCTGCTTCACACATTGCTTGGATGCAGGGACCGTACCATCGTTCTCTACTGGACTTCATCAAATCAGCTAACCTTTTTCCATTCATTTAATACCTACTTCATCATTCATCACACCTTCACCCATCATTGATGCCCTGGGGCAATAAATTTCACATAAAAAAAAAGAAAGTTCTTGTGCACTCGGCAAAAGACATATACACACAAACACGGACAATGGACAGGCAGTAAAGCTCTTTGTTCAGTACCTAAGCCACTAAAACACAGCCAAATAGGCTTAACATCTGCGACCCTGATTGTGCTGCCACTATCCCCTGGTTGAGCTATTGCCTGAACGCACCATGATAGCTTCATGACAATCCAGCTCACCTTTGTCAACGTTTCTCAGCAGGGGTAGTCAAACATAATGACAAAGTTTGTTTAAAACCTTTTCTTTTCGTTGCCGACAGCAAATAATCGTGCCACGACAAAGGCGCACACAACAGACAACACACGAGATCGGAGGTGGCTCAGAGCAAGGAGGCACGCACCTTCCCTGGGTCACATCAAACAGCATCAGGTTGTCGGAGTCACGCAGCAGAAGCATGCCCGTGCCAGCGTAGAAGATCTCGTCACAGCTGGGCGTCTGGACCTTCTTGCTCACCTCATTCTTCATGTTCTTGATCACAATCTGGGATGGTAGCAGCCAGAGAAACCAGTCACCAGCAAGCCAGCACGATGAATGTGACGACGAGACGCATTTACTTTGAAAGTGCAGGCTGGGAATTCGCACAGCGAATGCACACCAGAGCAAATCTGTAATCACCAGACAACTGATACAACTGCAATAAATCAGTGCAACCTGCAGCTGCTACAAGAAGAATTGCGCCAAAAAGTTTCAAACTCTGTGGACCTAAGATTTGGTTCATTCTCAAGCAAAAACTAAGGTATTGTAAAAGCCTACATATAATACGGACCCTCAATGATATGAATAGTAGAACCTCGATGATACGAATCTCGCGGGGTCATGAAAAAATCCAAAATTTCCGAAATTCCAAAATTTTATAGTCCGAAATTCCTATTACTCAAAAACAAACATCCATATGCAGAAGCATGAGAAATGCACCCAAGCAGGTATGTTTCCAGCTGACGGGACTTATTTACAGCTGCACGTCACCACTTACTGTTCGTGGCGCTTAACACACAACTGGTGGTTGGTGATGTACGGGCCATGAGTTGCCTCTCAGTGCAAGCAGTGCTTACCGTGCAACTGGCGATCGTGGCGTTTTCAATCTGGGGGAGCACTCGGTGCTCGCAGGTGTGGTCGTGCCTCCCACACTTGTATTATTCAGTGTGGCGTGGGACAGCGTTCCGAATATCTGTATTTCTGCCCACTGTACAGAATGCATATTGGCTTGGGAATTTTATAAATTCACATCATTCACGAATTAACATCAGCCGTGATCGTATCATCGAGAATCAACTGTAATATGAAGTGTAATCTGGGGATAGCAAAGAAAGAAAAAAGTGTTCAGCTGCATATAATGCGAGCGAGGAAAGCTCTCAGAAAGCATTTATTTGCACTGCACTACGTGCTTTAATGATCATTGTCACCCGAGAGTCTTTTGTCAGAGATATCTTCCCTTAGAAACTAGTTTTCGGTACTGTCCCGCACGTTCGATATCTTGGATTTCTTGAGAGCGCAATCAACAAGCTCTTTAGGAATGCTGGCTCAAGAGTCCGCAATCCAACTACAGAGCGTGGCTGGAGAGGCCCGCTTCAGCCGTCCAGCGGTACAGTCAAACCTCGTTAATTCGGCCTCCGTTAATTTGGAAATTCGACCTGCTCACTTCTTTCATCAAAAAATGTACATAGGTCTATGGCAGTAAACTCTCATTAATCTGGCGCAAAATTCGGTGCGCACCAAATAATTCAGACTGCAGACAGGGCCATGGCCGGCGGTAAAGTGAGTTTTAGGAGCACGCATTGCTATGACCATGCAGAAACAGGTGTTGGGCCGGAAACCACGCTCCATTCCGAAACCGAAAACTTACGAGGGGTAGCGCTGCTATAAGTTCAAGGTGAGTTTTCAGAGCACGCATCGCTACTGTCATCCCTTCGCTTGAGAACGACCGGGAACGAGCCATTTTGCGATTTTCTACGGGCGAATTAGGCCTGCTAGGCGTGTTTAGTGTTAGCTCGAGGCAGCGCGTGCATGTGTGCTTGCGTGTGTGCGTGTGTGTATGCATGATTGTGATGCTGTTGTGATGTTCCGCTCCACCGCGGTGATAGCGACGCCTGCTAAATGAGCTACGTGACCAAAGACTTGGGGCAAAAGGTGGAAATTCTCAAAACGCTGAGGAAAGAAGTCTCCCGTGAAGAGGTGACTCGCCGGCTCGACATAAAGCGAACCACCCTGGGAACTTATTTGAAAAATGAGGCACAAATCTTGGAAGCTTTCCAGAATGAAAAGTTCCATTCAGCTTGCAAACATATGGGAACTGCAGCCCACCCTCAATTGGGAGATGCGTTGTTGCGGTAGACCGACACCGCACAAGACGCGTGGCTTCCACTAAGTGGGCCATCACAATATGCGTGCAAGCAGAAAGCTATGCCCTCTGCATGAACATCGATTCCTTCAAAGTGTAGGAGGGCTGGCTTGCGGGGTTTAAGGAAAGACATGGCCTCGTGTTCAAGACCGTTTGTGGGGACTTCGGACTTCGCGCCATATGCCCAGCTTGCTCATGCCGAAAGTTGCTCTCCTGGATGAGCAAGACGTAGCGCGAAAGCAAGCTTGTGGTTCTTTCGGTGGCCATCAGAGTATGCATCATGCCGGGATCTGAAACTACAGGACCGTTGGCAGTTTGGCTTTATGCTTAGTCAGGTGGGCCACACACGAAAGGAAAGCATGTTGCACCGTTTGATTGCCACTTTCTTCCAACTGCCGGTCTTCACTGCAATTGTGCTGTTAGATGGTTGTTGCTTTTAGCTGCATGTGCACTGCTATCTCATCCCACAGGAAGTACGTCCAACTGAAGTCACAAGAAGTATTCGCTTCGGAAACACTACCGGTCAAGATGAATGCTTCAAGATTTCGAATACATTTCTATTCAACTAAATATAAAAAATTATCGAATTTTCGCACAACCCTAAAAATACAAGCTCATTCCATGCTGAAAAGCTTCTCAAGAGCCTGATGGTCAGTCATGTATTCATGTTGGCTTGCCAAGGCAGAGTGCATGGGAGCGCAGAGTATGCAAGGGCAAAGCGATCTGCAGGAAGGCAAACTCACATTGTGAGTGCGGTCAAGCACGGCAAAGCGGTTGCGCGCCACCCAGACGGCAGTCAGACCGGTAGAGCGCTTCCCCTCCACCATGTCAGGGTTCTGCGGGTCGTAGTCTCGTGGAACCATGCACAGGTCGTAGGTGCTGTTGTCCGGATTGGCAGTGCGCGTGTTCAGCAGGACAGCGTTCTCCGCCGGGTTGTAAGACATGCTGCAGCGGGGGGAAAAAAAGTAAAAAGAGTCATTACTGAGAGTCCCTGTGATCTATACTGTTTTTATACAAATATAATCAGTTTTTGTTTTCTCTAACTTCATAGGTGTAAGCATGCATCTCACACTAGATTCAGAACCAAGGTAAAAATATTGCACAATTTTTTTTCCACACTGACCCTCAAGACAGCTACAGCGACTTTCACAACTAGACTCGCAAGCTACTAGGAGAAGCCAACTTCTCAATAACACGGGGCCACGCGGCATTCCAGCAGGGGCACAGAGGCAAAGGAGAGGGCGGCTATAAACATGGAAAGAAAGTGGCGCAGGCCGTTGAGAATGAGAAGGCACTGAAAGAGTTCAGTGGAGTAGGGAATGGAAAGAAGGGCAAACGAGCACAGGTCGGGGCAGCACGAAAAACAAAGTAGTGATGGCACAGAGCTGACGGTGGCCGCTGCTGCACGAAAGACCGCATGCGTTCACGTATCGGAGGCTTTGTTGTGGTCCATGAAGTAGCGTGCATTTCTGAAGTGTTACCTCCCAAACCGTTGCTCCTGTATTTTTGCATGCTGTACCCGCTTTTTTCCGAGCCCTTGGTATCTTAACTGTATAGCTGGCGTGAACAAGTGCGTGATCGCTGTACAGCCGTGATATATATATATATACATATTTCATTTACATGAAGAACTCCCCCCTTTTGTTACAAGGTATTTGTGGTTGCATTACACACGGCAACTTCCACAGGCACCACTAAGGTAGGTGCCACACAGGGCAGCCACGAGCTAGAAACAGCTCTCACTTCTAATTCTAATGATCACTCAAAGCATGTCATTTGTGACCAAAGAACTACGATTCAGTAAACAAGAACACAGAGTTTTGATAACACAGTAAGCACTGAGGAATGTGCAAAAACCTCTAAACGTTTGTACCTGGCTGCAAGTAGAAATGTTCAAACAGCAAGAGACTAACAGAAAAAAACAAGCACAATGCCAAGGGAACATGTTTGTCCACTGCTTATGCATTTTGGTTTCCACAAACATTACAACTCAAACAAATAACATCAACCTCAAATAGTTTGCTGTCCATAAGAGTTTTTACC
This sequence comes from Amblyomma americanum, assembly GCF_052857255.1. Taxonomy (NCBI): domain Eukaryota; kingdom Metazoa; phylum Arthropoda; class Arachnida; order Ixodida; family Ixodidae; genus Amblyomma; species Amblyomma americanum. The sequence continues at coordinate 31,348,076 of NC_135507.1, read as the reverse complement.
AACATGCCTTTTTTTTTTGTTTCAGATGAACAACAAACGCATGGAACACCAGAGGCTACGGAAAATTTGACATTCAGCATGGGTAACATACAAAGCCCAAAGACCTGCGCGGTGAGTATGCAAGCAGTAAGCGTCCGAGACAGCACACACCTGAAGACTGGGCTGCGGCTGCCACCTCGGAACTGCAGGTATGCCACATCCTTAGAGGTAGTGAGGTCCAGGCGTCGCAGGAAGCGGTCCTTGCAGTAGTACAGCAGGTTGCCGTGCAGGGCAAACGCAGGGCGCTCACGCTCAAGCTTGAACAGGATCATTCCTGGACAGTGTGAAGTATTGCATAACTGTCAGAACTTTTAACACTAAAACAACGTGCTTGACAGGTTGTCACGGTTCCATGACCTTCCATCCTGCCACCTCCAATATGGCAGTCTAGTAGTAACAGTATATTTCTGTCTGTGCCGTTGTTTCTGTGTTTCTGCAGCCTACTGTGACAGCAGTTTCCGCAAGGCTACCGACTAATGCACCATAAACAAGAGGAGGATGAGAGGTAAGAATCAGTCTGTATAATCTGTACCGGAGACTATTAACTGCTTATATATTTTCAAGGCTCACTCCCTTGATCACAATGGTACCTTTTTCTTAGAATGTCATGGATCCAGCCAAAGGCAAGCAGCACTGACTTAAAACAAAGATGCACAAATTTTCTGCCCAGCGTCGTGTGTATCCCACCTCATGTGCTTCTGACTTGCTCGGTATTTCACTGACAGGCTAATTTACGATTTCACTCAATCAAAGTTGAGTGCGCAGAAGGCCCGCTCACACTGCGCTTACTTGACTGAAGTTTATTAATGCAGTCACAAAGAGCTGCATCAAAAGCCCACTGACACTTACACAAAGACCATAACTTTGCTGTAAAAAAATCTGCACTTTATGAAGAGGAAGCACCAAAAGATTGAGTAGAAGACAAACCAGAATCATGCCCCGCAGCAAACAGGTTCAGGGTCGGGTGGCTGGCCAGGATCCAGAACCGGTCATGCTCGCGTCGGAACGTGTGCAGACAGGTGCGCTTGGACATGTCCCATACTCGAATGCTCTTGTCTTCAGAGTTGCTGAGAATCAGTTCTTGTCTGAAAAAAAATTGAGGAAAGTTAGGCTGCTTAAGGAGGGATGGGACAATTATATCTATTTTCATTATTTACCCATGAAATGTAATAAAATTTGGCACAGATATGTAACTTGTGATGCTGGTTTCAGAATTGCATCTTAGTTTAAGCTAGCTGGTATAATTGCTGGGTAATTAAAATTAACACCCTAGTAACATCATCCCTGGGTTGTAAAATAATTAGAGAAAAGGGCACTAGATTTTTTTTTTTCTCGGCATGTTCACAATGTCCTGTTTTGCGCTACTAACCTATTACCTTTTTTTTTAAAAGATGGCTAGTACTCGTCAAAATAGAAGCTAAACTCTGGCATGCCTATTTACATGAAAACATTTCTTACAAAACTAACTTTAAAAACAACTGTACATGTGCATAGAAAAATCGAGAGCTTTATTGCACTTCTAAATGTCTCAATATTCATTTGCAAGAAACAAAACTATTCTCACGTGATTTGTTATGAAATGCCAAAGGGATTAGTGATAGCAACTGCAAAAAGAGTGAAACCTGAGGAAACCAACCTTGAAGTTTATTCGATCGTTTGCCTCATTTACCATCTCATATGTTATTGCTTTTGCCCAGAGAAATGCCGCGTTGCAACCAACTTATTTTTACTCTCTAGCACTACACTGACCGGGAAAGTAGCCATTCTCGATAGATAGCCATCAGCATACAAGCAGTACAAATGTCAATAGTTTTTATTTCTGTTCGCAAAAGAACACCGAAACATATATTTCCCCAACACATTTTTCAAAGCAAACTCAAAAGTTTCAGCTGCCAAGGATGCAGCTACACAGTCACTTTGCTGTAAAACCTAAGCTAACCCTACCAATAGAGCAACCTTAAATTCTAATAAGTGCACTGTCACATAAACAAGAAAATAAAATGCCCGAACTGCACTCACAGACCACCATCTATCTTCTGCACCCAAGAAAACCACTTCCCACTGTCGCAACAACACGAACCACAATGTTTACTCTCAAAAAGAGCGGAAATTTTTTTTCACCCCCAACCCCCGAAAAAAATTTTTTGCAGAATTTGGGGAATGCATTCAATACGCTGAAAAATATACTGGAAAAACTTAAGCCTTTGACAACTAAAATCAGATGCATTCATAAAAAAAATGCAAGTAAATATAGTATGGTAAAGGAACACTAAAGGGAAATAGCAAACTAAGCAAGACGCTATACTTGGAATATTATTCCTCCGGAACACTACCGAAATTTTTCTGCTTGAAAAGGCAGCTGCGTTGCAGAGAAAATCGCAAATGAATTTACAGACATCCTTCGACATCCTTGGACCCCCGAACCCGGCGAAGCTTATGTCATTTTTATGATGTGTGTGCCAGAGCTGTGCAATTGACCAGAGTGCCACTTATGAGCATGAATACCAATGACAGCTTGTAGTTCTGAGCTTGCTGTGTAACAATGGCTACACGAAGTGTAGCTGCACTGAATGCGGGCAAGAGACTGCTTGCTCGTGCTTGTATCTCATCTTTCTGCCCGTTGTCTGGCTTGTGCTGTTTTAGTTATAATATACTCTTCTCATTCACGGCTATGCTCGCCGCGATGCTTTTCTCATGTTTCGATGGCACTGACGGGCAAGCAGCTTTGCACACGAAAACAATGAGCCACTTGCGGCCAGTGAAAAATTTGCATCATAGTTGCAGGAATCCACAAGGGATGTCTCCATGTGCTCTTCTTTGCTTTTATGCAATTTTCAGGTTTACTGAAGCTCTGTTTTTCGTAAAAATGACATAGCTGGGGTACTAAATAACGATGAACAACAAGCCTAGCTTGACTTAATAGTATTATCTTTCAGTGCCCCTTAAAGCACAACTTACACAGTAAGTTGATACATGAGCAGGTGATATGCCTTACCTTGGGTGGAAGAGGACACAGGAGACGTTGCAGTAGTGTCCACGGCAGGTGTCCACTTCCCAGGCCTTGGACTCGTTCATCCGCCACAACTTCACCTGGCGGTCATCAGCACCAGACACCACAAGGGGTGCAGTCGGATGAAACACGGCCCAGTTGACACCACGTTCATGGCCTAGGACAGAAACACAACGCCATGTGAATCGAACCCCGCTACCTCGAATGCCTTCGAACTACAAGCAAAAAAGGTCCACTGCACATGCTGCTGAAATGGTGCACTACTTAAAGCACAACCAGGACAGTGAGAGCAACTGCACTCTGAGTCACAGCAAACTTTCATACAGAGAGAAACCTGACTCGTTGAATTTGGTGAACAGAGTATGAATAAGCTCATTAGAGAGTAATTAGAGCCAGGAGCTGCGATTCTCGAATTTTAAAGAAGCTGTGTGCTGAAACACAGCAAGAAAACTGGTAAGCTGCCTGACAAGGTCAATGCATGATATGGAAGAGGTATACACCAACTTTTCTTACGCCTTAGAGTGTTTAACTAGCTGTCAGACTGTACTGCGTTCTGTCATTGTAACGGTCCAGACATGGCAAAAGTATAAAGACAATGAAAAGAACACTTAAGAAACGCTCAGCTGCCCCATTATGCTTTTGGTAGTTCTAGCTTTACCCAGCAACAAGATCATACTCGTAACTCACCTGTCACTACAATAGGTCCAGCTGACATTTACGATCCAAAGCTGTGCTATATAAACTAGGAACTAAAAGCATGGCACTGGAACTGGCACGCCCCAGAAAGTTACTTTTAGACCATTCCCTCGGAAACGTCTTACAATCTGTAGCAGCCAGTACAAGCCGAGAACTCCCATTAATTCAAGCAGTTGATTTATTCGAACCGAAGTTTTAGTCCTGTCAACGTCAAGAATATTAACAAGGTTCCTGCTAATTCAAATTCCTCATAATATTAACAAATTTTCAATCCTGTTCGAATTTTCATTACTGAGAGCTGGTGTACAATGTTGCAGACCTGTCAAGGAGTTCCACTCCTGCAAATGAACCCTTCTCTTGATCCCATTTCCTGGTTTTCCATCCTGGTTTTCAAATGAACACTGAAGGATGAAGCAATAATTGTAACACATACAAAGGTGGTAGAAATTTCATGAGCTTTGCATTAGAACTAGTTATTTAGCAACTGAGGAAGATAACCAATGAAACAATGAAACAATTCAAGGGAGTTACGAAGCAAATGAGCAGGTGCCAGGAATTTGCAGCATCCCGAGATGCTGCACATAACTGTCCAATGTAGCAAAACTGACCGGGAGGCAATAAACCGCCCAGTGAAGCAAATTGCAAGGTGCACCTCTGGGTGGTTTTTCAGGTTCTTAAAGCTGGTAATCAAATGTAACAAGAGCTTGCCCCATAAGCTAACCACTGAACAAACGTGAAGCCAAAAGCAGTAAAGAAAGGAACAAGCACATAAAGGATAGACGCACCATCCAAGAAGTGGCGGACTACGGCATCTGAAGTTCCAAACAGGTCTGTGTGACCAGGGTTCTTGAGGTGGTCCTCCAGCCCTCCGGGTCCAGGTGCCACATTCTTCTTGCGCAGACCTCCCAGGTCCCAGACACGGATGGTTTGGTCAAGCGAGGCCGACACCATGAGGTCCTCGGACGGGTGGAACTGGGCGCACATGACGTAGTGCGTATGGCCCGTCAGCACGCAGATGCAGGTGCGGGACTGCCAGTTCCACACGCGGATGGTCTGGTCGTCTGAGGAGCTCAGGATCCACGGGTACTCATGGTGGAAGGTGGTCGTGCGAATGTAGTCCAGGTGGCCCAACAGCGTGAACATGCATCGCCGCTGCTTGTAGTTCCAGACCTGGACACCGAGGAATCAAATCGCCGCAGTGATTAAGCACAAAATGCTACAGCACGTTTCAAGAAAGCAAGCTGAAGAAAAAGCAAGCTGAAGAAACTTCAGGCAAAAGCTCAAAAGAATCTTTCTTCCCCATGAATACAAGTGGTGTGTTAAAGGGACAGTCGAGTCTACTGACCTTTATCAACCAAAATTTTTGCTTTTCAGCAATCAAAAGATCTTTTCCCAAATAAAGAAATGCCCTACTTTGTTGCTGAGAAACACAGCAGAACCATTTAAAACCTAATTTAATTCAAAATGATAGTCTCACTTTCTCATGGTAGACGGTGTCTGCTAACACTGACACCAGGGACACGAAATGTAGTCAGTACAGCGACTCCACGAACACAACGAATGCCACGTCGGCCCAGGCGGCTTGCAATGGCAATAATGAGAGCGACATTTACCGAGGTGCATAGGTTTTATTAAAAATATATTTCAGAGCACTAAGTTTGTTTGAAAAATATGATCAACAAAATATTACAGGTAATATCTATCACAGATGCTAGCAATTGCTTTTACTAGCAGTAGTGGTGCCAATGACAGCGCCGCTGCAAGCATAACAATGACGTGATTCAGTGATTTCTTTTTCAAACACATTTTAAAAGGTGATCAAGAATGGTTAAACAATGAAAACAGCTGAATTTATTGAAAGAGCAAAAGTAGGCTGTCTAAAGTTGATATGAACAACTGTGTATGAAACTAAGGCATAGTCATGAAACACAGTGCATTCAATCCAGGCATCTTCAGTGTTAGCTGCAACGAGAATAAACACAGCATGGCTCTGCCATCCACTCAGTCCTAACTTTCACTGCAAATATAAATTCCTGACTACATTGCTAGTTCTACCCTCATTATTGCCATCATGTGATGAGACCTGCCAAAATATGCCGATATTTTTATACTCATCTCCGACACCAGACTGTCCCTTTAAATTTTTTTTATGGGGATTTAACACCCCAAAGCAACTCAAGCTATGATGATGCCATAGTGGCGGGCTCGGGAAATTTCGACCACCTGGGGTTCATTAACGTGCTCTGACATCGTACAGTACTACACGGGCCTCTAGAATTTCGTCTCAATCGAAATGTGCCTGCCATGACCGGGATCAAACCTGCGTCTTTTGGGCCAGCAGCCGTGCACCATAACCACCGAGCCACTGCGGCAGCCTGTACCGTTACAGAGGTCCACATTTGTGGAGCTGAGCTAGAGATCTGTGCAGTAAAACTTCAACATATAAGTTCAGCTGCAGATTAACATAGCTGCAGGAGTTTCTAGTAGGAATTTCGCATCGACGCAGCCAAGTTTTTCAAAGCTCCATTCCAAGCTACATCGGTGATGTTCCCGGTCAGTCATGCTGACAGCTTCAGGACGTCAACGAAGGGGAAACACGACACTAAAAAATGAATATAAACGAAGTTGTTTGTTCGTGTAAGTACTGCATTACACTTCATCATCCAAGCAGTGTAGCAAGTCTACAGTGGAGCTCTCTACGAGCAGCTGTGTTTCTCTAAATGGCAGGCAGCTACTTACTAGAAGGCCTTTTTTATTATTGCCCCAATGATATCCAGCTGACGAGCTTAACAGAAACAATCATGTTGACAGCAACGTCAATGCCTGTTAACGTCCCATGAAGTGGTACACACGCATCGAAAGTAATATGAGAGGCAGAATGGCTGTGTGTTCGCAAAAGGTCAACTGGGGTTCGCATGAGAACAATCAAGACATTTGCAATCGTTTGCAAAGCACAACCGAGCACACAGTCTCCAGCTTGCAACAGGATATTGGCTTCATATTTGTGGTTGACACCATCCTCAAAATTTACGTCTCATGACAGCCTGCCGCGCTGCCTAAAACTCGCTTTTACGGAAGAAGCTGATGCGTCCACAAAACTGTCATGCACGTTTCAACTACATTGCGCATTCTGTCAAGTGCCAGGCTGATCAGCACAACGACGTTAAACTGTGCACTAGTTCGACAATTAGCAAAGCAAACAGGTGAGACTAGTTTTCAAGTCGTGTTCTTTCTTTGCCACACTTGTGAAGGCTCGAAAACTACTGGAAAATGAATCGGCCACTACTGAAGCAAACTGAAACATGACGATACAACCGCGACACAGGCAAAGTCCAAAGCCGTGTTCTCAGCTTATAGCTTTCTCTGTTGTGAAGTTTTCTAAATCAGTCTTTGATTTCCAGTTCTCTTCCTTTAAACCGCCACGGTAATGTAAGGTGAGTAGAGTTATGGCGTCAGAAGCACCGCACCCCCAGACAGACCGGCTGTCGTCCATGTCGAGGGTGCTCGTTCACATGAACACAACCGCCTCACCTTGATCTGATAGTCGTCGCCTCCGGAAACAAACAGCGGCTGCTGGTTGTGGAAGCAGATGCCCCTCACAGGACCGTCGTGTTCGTCGAACTTGTCCAGCAGTGTGCACATTCGATAGTCCCATAGCTGTATGACACCGTTGTGGAGGCTGGCGAGGATCCACGGCCTCTTGGGGTGAAAGCTCAGCCCCTTCACGCGGGCTGACTTGGTCTCGAACTTCGTCAGCATCCCGGCTGTTCCGTTCGTCGAGTGCTAACGAAGGCAACTCGCCACTTACAAGCGAATTTTCGCCCAAAACATCAACTTCGGCGTCGTGGCACTCGCCGTGCTCGCCAGCGCCGCAGCCGTCCTGTCACTTCCGGATTTGACCGGAAGTCTTTGACTGCAGTAGTCGCGCAGCTTAAAGGTATTTAGTATGATTTCATAAAACATGCCACTTTAAATTTTCCTAGTTGCCAACAATAATTAATTGCTTTTATTGTGAGAAAAAGACAAACAGTTATTAAGGTATTTTTGTATGCAACAAGCTGGATGGCACATCGGGCGACCGAAAATGAAGCAAACGGAAGTTAGCGGCATCGACCCAGAAGTCAGCTGCTTTGGCAGTGCACGAAATCGAACCTCAGCACGGTTTTTCAGTTTCAATTTTCATTTTATTTTAATTTTTTCGCCGCTCACGTTTTTTTTCCGCGACAATGCCAACTGCATGAGTGAAAGACGTTTCAAAAATAAGTGGGCATTGCATGACACTAGCAGACGACAGGACGTCGCACAACAGCACGTACGAAGCCTCGTCTGCTCAGCTTTGTGCCCTCACGTTGCGTTAGCGTTGCCAACTTTGCTCTTCATTTTGATGTAGGTTCCTGCGCCCTAAGCCCAAGTTGTATTAATAAGGGATAAACTCAAGAAAGAACAGGTGGAAACCTTCGCCAGGCAGCCGACATTGCAGTGACCACTCCACAGAAACATGTTTTGACCGAGCCGAAGCGAGGTGCGAGGCTACTATCTGGTGAGATGCCGACGATGTTCTTCTGCTGCTTTACATTAGCGCCTCCAAAAGGTATAGTACTGCTTTTTCGACGGAGTGTATCAAGTACTGTTTCGTACTGTACCAAATTATGCCTGAATGAGCTTTTATTCGTTATGCTTAATTGAGTGCTAACAACTCGTGTCGTTGTTGTTAGCTCTTGTCACACGCGCTGCAGCATTCGTCTTTCTCGTCATTCATTTCTCTCGTGCTGTGCTATCGAGTTGGGTTAAAAGCACGTCTGAAATGTAAATGACACCATAAAGTGATAAGCATCACCCGCCATCGAAGAGATGAGACGTCGGCCGCCTGATATTCGAAACTGAAACTGCAGCAGCTGCATGTAACGACCGGCTCTTCGAGGGGCGGTCGAGTGTCAGGATTTCCGCGCGATTGTTCGCCTTTTCTTCGCTACAGAAAATTCGGTTTTATGATGACCTTAGCCTCATCGTCATTCCACTATTGCTCCATTACGCTGGAAAGACAAGAAGCAGATAAGAAAGTAGTGCTTTATGCACGTACCCCTATCACGCGACAGGGTGAGACCTGCATGCCTGTTTGATTCGGCTTCTCTGAAATTACAGGTTCCTCCAAACGTGGCTTGTTTGATATAGTGAAACACCAAGAAGTTGATCTCTGGCCGCGGACCGTGGCCCAGTGTTAGCAATTGCTGTTTATTTAAGTTGTATCCTACTATAGTGGAGATTAGTGGCAAGGGAAAAAAACTGTGTTCATAAACAGCGCTTTGAATAAACGTTTTATTCGTGCTTTACTTAACAAAAAAAAAACCATCAAAAGTTATATGTTTCCTAACCTATCATCACCAGCAACGTCTTAAAGGCGGGAAGTTCGTAAAGGTCGCGAGGTCGGCGCCAACGCAGACTTCTTCACCTGGTTTGTACGACGTTTTTCGCAAGGTCGGCTTTTAGCAGGTGTTGTGCATCTTTTTAAGGGGGAAGCCTTACTTTCCTCATGAATCCACCGGAAATGTCCGCCTCACCTGTCAATCAAATGACGTCATTAAAGACTGAAATAGACAAAGTAAAAAATTGAACAGAATAAAAAACAAACACATTAAAATTAACGAAAATTAAAATAGAGATACATATAGAAAGTAAAAATAAAATAAAAAAGAATATAATAAATACAACAGGTACTGGGACGAAAACCCGCATTCTAGAAAGTTCCATGCTTTCGCATTCTTGCACGTAACAAGACTTAAGTGCATTCAGAAATATTTTAGTGCTGCTTGAAGGCTTATAATGTTAAAGGACATTTTCGCTACGCCGATCTGGGAAAAGCAGCGACTTGTGTCCCAGAGGCCAGAGCTTATCCATAAGGCCCGAGGTTAGTAACCGCATCTACCGCGTAAAGATTATACATAAGTGGATTACTTCTCAGCTTGGGGGACCGTAACCGCACTTTTGTTACCAATGGAAACTTCCGATTTTTTTTTTTACGTGCAGTGTCGCGTCGATTGTTGCTTGCCTGAGCAGGCTATTCGCTACCGCTCCGGTTTCGTAATGAGCGCGGGGTCAGTAGCAGTTGGCGCCCATGATTTGGGAATACGTTTGCGTATACGACGCGTGCCTTCCGAGCATAGAGTTGCGTTCAGTACAAACAACGCCATCCGTTGCATCCTACATCCGTCAGACCTACAGTACGGATCTAAGAAAAATTAATGACGCATCAGGTTATGCAGCCTCACCGTACTCTCACGCAGTTGCCTTGGCTACCTTTTCAACAAGTGCGTGATGTTAGGGGGCGCTCTGAGCAGCCTTCCAAGTAAGTTGAAAATCAGCTTTGTGCTCCCTGAGGTGGCTCAGCGGTTAGAGCGCTCGGCTACTGATCCGGAGTTCCCGGGTTCGAACCCGACCGCGGCGGCTGTGTTTCGATGGAGGCGAAACGCAAAGGTGCCGGTGTGCTGTGCGATGTCAGTGCACGTTAGAGATGTCCAGGTGGTCGAAATTATTCCGGAGTCCTCCACAGCGGCACCTCTTTCTTCCTTTCTTCTCTCAGTCCCTGCTTTATCCCTTCCCTTAGGGCGCGGTTCGGGTGTCCGCCGAATTGTGTGACAGATACTGCGCCATTTCCCTTCCCCAACAACCATTTTTTTTCCCAGTGACCCTCTCAAGTTTCTTGAGTCTCACCATAAGGTTATGATTCGAATGTGCATTTTGCTGCGTTTGCATTCAATTAAATACTTCCGTTAATTAGTTAATTCGATTAAAAAGTCATAAGACGCCGTTGCGTGGTTCTCAAGGTATATTAAGGGCCCGTTATACCGTGCATGGAGAATGGTCACCTCTTAGATCTACGGCCGCATTTTCCTTCTTGGTGGAATCATGGGAACACTCTGACTCGGGAAATATATTTTGATAAACCCTGACAGACCGAACATTTGCTCAAGTGAAAATGTAGGGGGAGCATAGGGGTTGGACTTTTCGGCTTAAAGAGAAAATAAACTATAAAGGTATATCGAATGTAATTTTCTAAATTCGGTTTTAACCGAGAAAGATCAATGCCCTTGACATGCACACCGAAGCTAGCTGGTTATTGAGTAGAAGTTATGCTCAGTAAAAGGAGAAATTTAAGTATAGTCGGATACAAGTCAAGAGAAAAGCGGCTTTCCCCAGTTAGAGGACCCTCTTCCAGCCAATGGCGTCGGCCGATTCTCATGAGTAGCCGGACAATGCCGAGAGTGACGTGGCAATGCAGACAGGAAACTAAACCCGATAATGCAGATAGGGGATTATCCCATTTTGTCGGCCACTCCCTGCATTGTCACGCTAGAAGGTTCACGAGAATCGGCCGAGGCTATTTGCTGGAAGCGGGCCCTTTGAAGGGGCCAAGCCGCCTTTTTCTTGACTTGTACCCGACAAGTATGGAAGCCAGTGGCATGATAAGACGTTGGTACCGTCGGATTAACGCTGTTTTGCGTGTCGACTCATGGCTCTGCTATCTTATACCCGCCTCCGCATAACGGTACGCTCCACCTGCTCGCTGCCTGCTTGCCAGGCGCTGTTTGACCGCCTTCATCACCCACTTAGGGCTGTTACTTGATTGAGTAGGTTTCTTCACTGCACACAAGGACACTGACGTGAAGCTACATAATAATAATAATGATAATAATAATAATAATAATAATAATTGGTTTTTGGGGAAAGGAAATGGCCCAGTATCTGTCTCATATATCGTTGGACACCTGAACCGCGCCGTAAGGGAAGGGATAAGAGAGTGAAAGAAGAAAGGAAGAAAGGGGTGCCGTAGTGGAGGGCTCCGGAATAATTTTGGATCTTTAACGTGCACTGACATCGCACAGCACACGGGCGCCTTAGCGTTTTTCCTCCATAAAAACGCAGCCGCCGCGGTCGGGTTCGAACCCGGGAACTCCGGATCAGTAGTCGAGCGCCCTAACCATTGAGCCACCGCGGCGGGCACAAGTCACAAAAAAGTGACATATTGTGGCTGCCGGCCATGACGGTTCAGCGGCAGTTCTGTCGCTGCTGTGACAGGAGGACCATATATGCGGTACCCCGCCATTCGCTGAGTCAAGCCTAATAACTATACGCCAACAAGAAAGCCTAGTTTTTATATTTAAACTTACACTTGCGGTTTTGTTTTTACGGCTCATTTCACTTCAACTTGTATTATTTTGCGATGCTACTTTCTCCGACAAACGCAGCTCTAGGACCATTTTCAGTTAATTACTGCTAAATCAACTTTTGGCTGCACAGGAACGCATTATGTCACAAAACAATTGCACCGTGAAAAAAGCCGACAGCTTCAAGCCCCTATGTACTACGTATCCATGAGCAAGCACGATAGCGTCGCATCGCGCGGGGAACCTCCGTGGGTTTTTAAATGCGAAAACGCTATATGGTTATGTCACGTCAGCAAGAAGTAACCGCAAATTTTGTCCGCACGATTATGTTCTCCTGTGGAGATAAATATGCAAAAGCCTGCTTGTGTTTTGTAGTGGGTGAGTAGATCTTGAAAAGAGAAAAGTTAGGTTGATGAATTTCGGTCAGCTGATTAATTAAATTCAATTAATGAAAATAAATGCTGTGCTTCAAGCAGGCCTCGTGTGACTGATTCAATGAAGAACGATGTAAATGCGTTAGAAGGTTTACTAAAAAAATATATAATAAAATAAAAATAAGAAGTTAAAAGACAATGAAAATTCAAAATTGAAATAAAATAAACAATTACAAATATAAAATCAAAATAAATAAAACAAAACGTAACCGAATTTTAAATAATAAAAAATGAAAAATGCAGTTAGAAAAAGAGGAAAGGGAAAGGCCTTCGAATTTCCGCTCTTAAGCAGTGTTACGTCTCGCCTACCTACGACGCGCGGTATAGCCGGCGCGGATGCAACGGACGCCGCGGCTTCGTTCATCGCCGCCGCGACGCCTCCCGCCAAGCGCGTCCAGGCATGTTTCAGTGCCACGTGTCGTCGTGCGTGCGTGTGTGTGTGTGCTTGTTTTGCCCACGCTTGTCAAAGCGCGGCAGCCGGGGAGAGGAGCTCCTCAACTGGGAGGCGAGGAGGTCTGACCGGCGCCGGCCTGGCGGACGCGCCCGTCACGCCTGAACATGTTCAAGCGTCGCCGTATCGGATGACTCTTCCCAAGCCGTTCCCTCTTGCCCTCGACTCCGAGGGTATAAAAAAAGACAGCTGCGCCGGACGCGAGAGAGACTTCGATTCCTTCCTTCGAGTAACGTGGTCGCCCTGACCGGCTGCTCTTTTGCGATGCCAGAATAAACAAGTTGTTCTGTTGCCAGTCGAGTCATCCTTTGCCGGGACCTTCGGATGTTTCCAGCTTTGCCCCAGGCCGCCAGGCCAACGCTACCCTTGGGGCTTACAACCCAAATGCAACAACTGGTTGCCAGCGGTGAGATCCCGACAACGGAGGCCAGCAGCGAAGATATGCGGTCAACTGTATGCTGAGCAGCACAACGACCATCCGGGAGCAGTGCAACGAGCCCTGTGTGATGACTGGTTGCCTGCAGCGGAACGACTGCGCTGAATTCTTGGCTGCGAGGTTTGGTGAGTGCGGGACTTTCTTCTTCTGAGTTTTGCCAGGCTTTTGTTAGTGTCAGAAACAGAGCTGGTAATTGGGTTGTCGTTGCTGCCGGGTTAGTTTGCGGCAAGACAATAGTAGGCAGTAGAGAAAGCAGCATTCGGAGCAGCCATGGATTTGAAGTCGTTGCGCAAACCGAAATTGCTGGAGCTTGCAAGAGAGTTGGGTCTTGATGTCTCAGACAAACTCAGAAAACCAGAACTGCTAAGGGCGATTCTTGAGTTGGAGGCTGAGGATGACGAGCTGTCGGAATGCCTTGAGACCATTGAGGAGAGGGAACAAAAAGAGAAAGAGGAGCGCGAACGTAAAGAACAAAAAGAGAAAGAGGAGCGCGAACGTAAAGAACAAAAAGAGAAAGACGAGCGCGAACGTAAAGAACAAAAAGAGAAAGAGGAGCGCGAACGGAAAGAACAAAAAGAGAAAGAGGAGCGCGAACGTAAAGAGCAAAAAGAGAAAGAAGAGCGCGACCACGCTTTAGAAATGAAGCGTCTCGAGGTAGAGATGGAACGCGCTCGTAATGGAAGTCAGGCACACGGTGCAGGAGAACGGGTATCGTTCAAAATGACTGACCTGATGCGGCCGTTTAAGCTTGGAGAGGACATTGGTTTGTTCCTGGTTAACTTTGAGCGAACGTGCGAGAAGCAGGGGTTCTCTCGGGAAACGTGGCCACAGCGCTTGCTCACTTTGTTACCCGGCGAGGCGGCCGACGTAGTCGCTCGCTTGAAGAGAGAGGAGGCAGAGGATTTCGACCAAGTGAAATCGAGTCTGCTAAAAAAGTACAGGCTGTCAGCGGAGGCGTTCCGTCGGAAGTTTCGGGAAAATGAAAAAGGCAGAAATGAGTCATATACAGAGTTTGCCTACAGGCTTATGTCAAACATGCAGGAGTGGCTCAAAGAAGAGAAAGCGTTTGGTGACCACGAGAAAATTCTGCAGTGTTTCGGGCTGGAACAGTTTTATAGTCGGTTACCTGAGAACGTGCGGTACTGGGTCTTGGATAGGCCAGACGTTAGTACAGTGGCTAAAGCCGCCGAGCTAGCCGAGGAGTTTGTGACGCGTCGGGCTCGCGGAGCTAAGGACGGTCAAAAGGGTGAATTTGGCTCCAAGTCTGAGAGGCCGAAGTTCACACCCATGAGAGCAAGGGGGGACACGCGTAGTGCGGATGCGAGTGAAAGCAGTCCGACCGAACGTAAGGAGACGGCGGCAGCCGAAGCCGAACGCAGAAAGCGGTTCGAGGCGAGGCAAGCGCGCGTGTGTTATACGTGCCAGAAGCCGGGTCACTTTTCGGCGCAGTGTCCAGAAACAAAAACAAAAGTCGTTTTTTTGTCATTATGCAGCACTGACGAGAACATGAAGCTTCTCGAGCCTTACATGCGAGACTTCCTCGTGAACGGGAAAGAGTGCCGAGTGCTTCGTGATTCCGCAGCTACAATGGATGTAGTTCACCCCTCTTACGTAGAACCCGATATGTTCACGGGCGAGTGCGCATGGATCAAGCAAGCCGTGGAAGCTCACAGCGTGTGTCTGCCCGTAGCAAAAGTGCTCATTGAAGGACCTTTCGGAGCAATTGAGACGGAGGCAGCAGTGTCATCTATGCTGCCCCCCCAGTACCCGTACCTATTTTCGAACCGGTCCGATCACCTCCTGCGCGAGAAGGGTCTTTTGTTTGGTGAGGCTAGCGTTCAGGCCTTAACCAGATCGAGAGTTCGGGAGCTCGCTGCAAAGGCGGTAGTTGCGGGGCCGACGTTGTCGAGCAATGAGAAAGGGTCGGAGGCGCAGCAAGCTGATATTCAGAGCACGTCCGAACTGAATAAAATTGAGCCTGTAGCGTTGAAGGCACCAGGTACTGGAGATGAAATGCACGACACGGGAAAGTTAGAAGAGCTTCCGGTCGAGCTTCCGGGACTAAGCTCAGTGACGAACAGGGAAGACACTGATCAGGTCATTAGTGACTTAATCATTAAAGCACCGCTGTCGCCTGAGCAGAAAACCGAACTACACCAACTCTTACAAGAGTTTCAAGGTCAGTTCTCTGAGAGGCCTGGTAGGACTTCTGTCCTTACTCATGATATAGAACTTACCTCCCCAGAGCCAGTACGATCTAAGGCGTACCGGGTGTCACCCCGCCAGCGCGATATTATGGAGGCTGAGGTAAAGAAAATGCTACAGCTCGATGTTATTGAGGCGGGTGAGAGTGATTATACCTCCCCTTTGATTTTAGTTGAGGTACCGGGCAAGGAACCTCGTCCTTGCGTCGACTACCGCAGGCTTAATTCTATCACTAAGGATCAAATTTATCCGATCCCTAACATCGAGGAGCGCCTTGAGAAAGTTAGTAGCGCTCAGTTTATTTCCACCCTAGATCTTGTCAGGGGTTATTGGCAGGTTCCACTTACAGAGGAGGCTAGTAGGTATGCGGCGTTCATTTCACCAATGGGAACATTCCGTCCTAAAGTTTTGAGTTTTGGTTTGAAGAACGCGCCATACTGCTTTTCAAGCCTCATGGACAAAGTGTTGCGGGGACAGGAAGAATTTGCTTTACCGTATTTAGACGACGTAGCGATATTCTCCGCATCCTGGTCTGAGCATATGGCACACTTGCGGGCAGTGCTAACCCGCCTGCGCGAAGCGGGCTTGACAGTCAAGGCTCCCAAGTGCCAATTAGCACAGGCAGAGGTTGTCTACCTCGGTCACGTGATTGGACAGGGTCGTCGCCGCCCCTCTGAAATAAAGGTGGCCGCTGTGCGAGACTTCCCGCAACCGCGCACGAAGACCGATATTCGGTCGTTCTTGGGTGTCGCCGGCTACTATCAGAGGTACATCCCCAGGTACTCCGATATC
This sequence comes from Amblyomma americanum, assembly GCF_052857255.1. Taxonomy (NCBI): domain Eukaryota; kingdom Metazoa; phylum Arthropoda; class Arachnida; order Ixodida; family Ixodidae; genus Amblyomma; species Amblyomma americanum. The sequence continues at coordinate 31,331,851 of NC_135507.1, read as the reverse complement.
GCGGCTCCCCTGACGGATGCTCTAAGAAAAACAGAGCCCCAAACAGTCGTCTGGAGCGAGACAAAGGAGAGAGCTTTTAGCGCCCTAAAGAGCGCCCTAACAAGCCAGCCTGTGCTACGATCGCCAGACTATACCAAAGGGTTCGTTGTTCAGTGCGATGCTAGTGAGCGAGGCATGGGCGTTGTACTGTGCCAAAGGGACAATGGAGAAGTGGAACACCCCGTCCTGTATGCTAGTCGTAAGCTGACCTGTCGTGAGCAGGCGTACAGCGCCACCGAGAAAGAGTGTGCGTGTCTCGTGTGGGCCGTTCAGAAATTGTCATGCTACCTAGCCGGCTCGAGGTTTATCATTGAGACGGATCACTGCCCTCTCCAATGGCTGCAGAACATCTCTCCCAAAAATGGCCGCCTCCTGCGCTGGAGCCTCGCTTTGCAACAATATTCCTTTGGGGTGCGTTACAAAAAGGGGAGTCTCAACGGTAACGCCGATGGCTTAAGTCGAAGCCCCTAACGTAGGAATCCGCCTCAAAGTTGTTGGTTACTGATGTTTTCTTCCTGAGGCAGGATTTTTAACATATTGCTTTTGTTTAGTGTTTCAAAGTGATTATGTGCTTTCTAGTGCAATTTTCCAATTTGTGGACGCGTTCTGAGTGCTGCTTGACTACTGTAAGGAACTAGGCAGTAGTATAAAAGGGGAAAGAGCCTGGCAGAGCTTAGTGAGGGTTGTCTCGTGCTTGCTGACTGAGCGGTTGCGTTTCGGCGTAGTTCTAACGCTTGCTGGGAACGAGCACAAAAATGGCAACTCTCCCGAAGTGACTTTACAGTGTCCTATGTGATCCTGAACCCGAGAACGAGGCCTTCTCTGTGCGCTGCGCTCAAGCAACGTCGAGGGACGATCGGTTTCGATTACGAGCATCATCGAGCGACATCCCTCTGGACAGCGGATGCAGTCCCCTGACCATCGGGATCTCCTTCTCCCGGCGGGGCGGTCTGTTACGTCTCGCCTACCTACGACGCGCGGTATAGCCGGCGCGGATGCAACGGACGCCGCGGCTTCGTTCATCGCCGCCGCGACGCCTCCCGCCAAGCGCGTCCAGGCATGTTTCAGTGCCACGTGTCGTCGTGCGTGCGTGTGTGTGTGTGCTTGTTTTGCCCACGCTTGTCAAAGCGCGGCAGCCGGGGAGAGGAGCTCCTCAACTGGGAGGCGAGGAGGTCTGACCGGCGCCGGCCTGGCGGACGCGCCCGTCACGCCTGAACATGTTCAAGCGTCGCCGTATCGGATGACTCTTCCCAAGCCGTTCCCTCTTGCCCTCGACTCCGAGGGTATAAAAAAAGACAGCTGCGCCGGACGCGAGAGAGACTTCGATTCCTTCCTTCGAGTAACGTGGTCGCCCTGACCGGCTGCTCTTTTGCGATGCCAGAATAAACAAGTTGTTCTGTTGCCAGTCGAGTCATCCTTTGCCGGGACCTTCGGATGTTTCCAGCTTTGCCCCAGGCCGCCAGGCCAACGCTACCCTTGGGGCTTACAACCCAAATGCAACAGCAGACAAGTGCAATCCTATAATTTTCCTGTTCTCGGGTACCTGCTTGTTCATCTAGGCATAGGATTGTCACGCTTCGTTGATATACGTTTAATTTTTAGTCTGTTAAGCTTGTTACTGCATTAATTAGTAATAGTATCTGTGGAAACGGACACGCGAGATAGTTTCCGTTGACCTATGGTTGACCAGGTCGTTGCCAATATTAGCGCGGCTGCATCGGCTATGAAGTGTTCAAGCGAAACGCTTCGACAGAGCTCCAAGCACGCTCTCAACAAACAAGCTCAGAATCAATCAATCCGTCCATCCCACCCACCTTTCCACCCACCCATCCACTCATACATCCATTCATTTGCTCACACATCCACCCTTTCATCCATCTATCCATGCACCCACCTATCCATCTGCCCATAAATCTACCCGTCAATTCATTCATCCATCTACTCATCCACCCTTCCACTCATCCACACACAAATCCATCCCTCCATACTCCCACCCACCCATCCATCCATCCATCTACCCATCCACTCACCCGCCCGCCCATCCACCCATCCATTTATCTACTCATCCATCTATCCCACCCATTCACACACCAACCATCAATACCTCGATCAATCTACTCATCCAACCACACACCTATCCATGCCTCTCTTCATCCATCCATTCACTCATCCATCCCACCTATCCATCCCTTCATCCACTATTATTATTTCACCCATCCATTCTACATGTCCACCCATCCATCTATTTACTCTTCCATCCATCCATCCATCCATCCATCCATCCATCCATCCATCCATCCATCCATCCATCCACCCATCCATCCATCCATCCATCCATCCATCCATCCATCCATCCATCCATCCATTCACTCATACAACCACCCATTCATCCACCCATCCATCACTCCTTCCATCCTCCCAGCTACCCATCCATCCATTCTCCCACCCATGCATCCCTCCATCCATCCCCCATCCACCCATCTAGCCATTCACCCCCCCGCCCGCCCATCTTCTATTCATCCATCCTCCCAACCACCCATCCATCCATCCATCCATCCATCCATCCATCCATCCATCCATCCATCCCACCCCTTCATCCATCCTTCCATCCATCCTCCCACCCATGCATCCATCCACCCATCCATCCCCCATCCACCCACCCATCTATCCCTCCATACTCCCACCCACCCATCCATAAACTCACCGATGCATCCATCCATCCATCCATCCATCCATCCATCCATCCATCCATCCATCCATCCATCCTAGGTGAGGTGACTGCTCTTGAAATCGAACCCGTGATCTCGCATTCAGTACCAGAGGAGGAGGAGGAGGAAGAGGAAAGGCAGGGAGGTCAACCGGAAGAGTAATCGGTTTGCTACCCTCCTCGGGGGAAAGGGGTGAGGGGATAAAAATGAAAAAGAAAGGAGACTCACTATGAAAAGTCAGGGTTCGTTCAAGTCACAGCCTATCGTAGAGGCCGGTACCAGAGGGCCGTAATAAACCACTGCGATGATTGCACCGGGACAGGTTTTTGATAACATAGCATTTTTCGTTGCTTCTTCGAAAGTATTCTTGGATCTCCGCCTTGTTAATTTTTTTCCTGTTTCGTTTTTATAATGTCTAGTTTGACTATCTTTTTCTCTCCAAATTCACCTTTCCCTTGACTTACTCCGCCAATCTTCTAACCTCCGCTTCGTCAATGTTACGCTTTTCTCATCCACTCGTGCGTCCTCCCCAGCAAATCCCAGCGCTCTCTCTATATCTTTTTCTGTCCTCTCGGGGAGGGCGGGACGAAGTTCTGCGCACCTCAAAACCAGGGGCTCTATGGTCTCCGTTTCCGTTCTACAGGTGAGCACAAAATATCCACTTCTTGAGATTTGGACCTTTATCTTTCTTTCTCAAAACCTCTACTCTAGCCTCAAAATGCAATGAACTGCCCCGCGAGTTATCAAATAAACGCTCTTTGTGTCCTGTTTTCGTGCCCTAGCGCTGATTTTTTCCGCACTCTTTCCTTCCACTTCTTTCTCTCTGTCTCCTTTACCTCCGCTTTTTTTTTTTGCTGAGCCGCATTTCTCGCCTATAGGTACTTCGTTCATAGCTTTCGGGTTCTCTTCGTCCATTTTGTGTTAATACTTATCATGCATAGATACTTGTGCACCTTTTTTGCCCACCTTGTTTCCTCCATTTCGGTTAGTCTCCGATCATATTTCAGTTTGCTGATTGCCTCTCAAACCTCGAACGACGCGCAGCCCATATCTCCCTGCACTGCCTCATTCGGAGTGTTCCGTAAGTAAAGCCGATTTCGCTGTGCGTTGCCAGTTGACCTTCAAGTGAGCCAGAGGTCAAGTGTGGCTATAGGCCTTACCATATGTGGTCTACCACTGTGTCGCACCACTTTACATTTCGATTCGCCGGTAGAGGGCGGTAGAATATGCCGCAGCGTTCATTGGGTGACCAACCTCTCGCGATCAACCATTAACTGCCACCTGCCAGGGTGGGCGCGCTGCCTATGCAGTGTGCGGAACGCACTCAACGTTACTGACGCCAAGCCGCATCTACTTGCCCGATACACCGCAGCTTTCGCTCTATAGCCAGGTTCAGCAGTAGTTAAACAGCTGCAAATTTTTTGTCTGATTTCTAGACTTGACTGTACTTCTGATTTCATGCACAGGACTGCACTTCCGAATGCGAGGCCTGGTACCATACTTCCCTTCGATACACATCTAACCACCTCATACCTATTATAGTTCCATAGTGTTCTAGAGAGAGGGGGAGGGTCGGGAGAAGCCCTGTAATTAAAGAAACAGAGAATCTAGCCGGCGTTTAAACATCGCTGGCATGCTCTTCCAGATATCCCCCCCCCCCCCCCCCCCCATTTAGCCATATACCTATATACTTTTAAGTCTTCACGTGGTCAATCATAGTGTCCTGTATATCTAGCGGGTCTCCCCTCTCATCATTAAATACCGTTATCCAAGACTTCTCTCTACTGAAACGAAGTCCTAACTTGTCGCGCTCCTCACCACAGATCTTAACTAGTTCCTGCAACCTATCTCGCTTGTCAGCCACCCCGTGGCGCACGACTATGAACATTCAAAAACTGCACTCTGACGTCACCGCGGTGGCTCAGTGGTTAGGGCGCTCGACTACTGATCCGGAGTTGCCGGGTTCGAACCCGACCGCGGCGGCTGCGTTTTTATGGAGGAAAAACGTTAAGGCGCCCGTGTGCTGTGCGATGTCAGTGCACGTTAAAGATCCCCAGGTGGTCGAAATTATTCCGGAGCCCTCCACTACGGCACCTCCTTCTTCCTCTCTTCTTTCACTCCCTTCGTTATCCCTTCCCTTACGGCGCGGTTCAGGTGTCCAACGATATATGAGACAGATACTGCGCCATTTCCTTTCCCCAAAAACCAATTATTATTATTATTATTATCATTATGACGTCATCAGTGACGTAAGAAAGAAAGCCAGTGGCCGAGCGGCTGCAGAACAGAACGTGATACGTTGCTAGACTTAGCGGCACTGGCTGGTTGGTCTCTGCCCTTAGAAACATTTCTTTACACAGTCTATAGACCGTCCATTGACTTCTGTCTATAAAGTCTATAGAAAAATTCTAGAGAACAGTCTATAGACAATCTATAGATTTATGGTCATACACTTTAATAGGCTTTTGTGGATAGACAGTCTATGGACTACGAGAATACAAAAAGAAATATCTATAGGGAGGCAATAAAGTCTATAAGAAATCTGTAGACAATTTTTGTAAGGGTGTTCCAAATTCCTGGTAATGGCGGGATAGGAAAACAAAAGTGGGCACGAGCGACGGAGTCGCCGCAGCAAGCAAGCCCTCTTTCACCACGGTTCTTATCAGCTTCAGCACCGAGAAAACGGGGCCAAGTATTCGGGTTCGGTCTCGCCGTGTGCTTGACATTGTTCCTCCAATTGCAGATGCCGCAGAAAAAAGACGAAAGAAAAAAAACGCGCACCTTGTCAATGATAATATATCTGGTTGGTGCACATTTATTCGGCCGCGTTGAGGGCGTTCAGTGAGCGTCTTGGAGGCGCAGATCGGCGGCCAACTAAACTCTAGCTATGTTGTCCTCGGTGCACGTGCAGGAAGCCAACCGACATTCGACAGGTGCGGCCGAGGTTACCTACCGCTGTAACGAAGCAAAGACTATAACGAACAATACTTTCTGTATACTTTCTGGATACTTTCTGTATAGCCTAACTCTGTACAGTCAAGTGCTTTAAAAGAGACGCTGTGGACACATTGAGCTTGACTTGTATTGCTTGGTTACCGTGATGCAATGACAAAATCCGCCAGATCTTCACTGGGAACAGTTTACTGGGCCTTTCATTTCCTCGAAACTAATTTTCAAGAAGGTGCTCACCCGGGTGCGAGCATTCCTTTGGTGTGTGCCAGATACGGTTGTTGCTGTAAAAGAAACACCAGGTCGGCTTGGAACTGGTAATTTGTATTTCAGTCAAGATTAGGGGCTGTCACTGTGCTTTGAAATCGCGGAACGTACATAATTTCCACCATTAACCTACAATGGAACGTAACGATACAATACATACATTTTAGCCGTATAAACCAAGGGGCTTGGCTCTGCCGATCACGAAATGAACATTCACACGAACACATCACGCAATATCGAACCTATCCGCGACGCCACGACCCCCGTTCGGATGCTGAAACCGAAATCGGGAGTACCCGCCGCGGTGGCTCAGTGGTTAGGGCGCTCGACTACTGATCCGGAGTTCCCGGGTTCGAACCCGACCGCGGCGGCTGCGTTTTTTATGGAGGAAAAACGTAAGGCGCCCGTGTGCTGTGCGATGTCAGTGCACGTTAAAGATCCCCAGGTGGTCGAAATTATTCCGGAGCCCTCCAATACGGCACCTATTCTTCCTTTCTTCTTTCACTCCCCCCTTTATCCCTTCCCTTACGGCGCGGTTCAGGTGTCCAAAGATATATGAGACAGATACTGCGCCATTTCCTTTCCCCAAAAACCAATTATTATTATTATTACAGTGCTTACGGCGCGGTTCAGGTGCGCGCCGATATATGAGACAGATACTGCGCCACTTCCTTTCCACAAGAACCAACTCTATAGTTATAGTACACTGCTCATCCTTTCTTCTTTCACTCCCTCCTTTATCCCTTCCCTTACGGCGCGGTTCAGTTGTCCGCCGATATATGAGACAGATACTGCGCCATTTTATTTCCACAGAAAAACCAATTAATATTATTATTAGTACAGTGCAGAATTAAATTATTATTTACTTACCGGGTGGAGGGGAATTCCGCGTTGTGATCCAAATGTTTTCCAACATCTTGCGCATCGTTTTAAAGAAATAACAGCAAAAATTTGGCGACTACATTCCTTGTAGGATCCAGCCTGGAGGGGGATTTAAGGCATCAAGTAAAAGTCAGCATGCAAAAAAAAAAAAGAGACGTAATAGAGACAGAGTTGACGTAAGGCGAACTTTTCCTTTTTTTATTAACGGTACAGCGATGACATTCGGACTTCCAGCCGAGAACAACGCAATAAAATTATAAACGCGATTCCACTTTACACAGTACGTTATCACAGTGCACGCGACGCGCCGCGCCATGCGAAAAATTATAACTTATAGATGCACACAAAGACGAATATGCACAGGCCGCGATGCCTTCTCCCTCTCAGCGCCGCGAATACCATTCGGTGTCTCCTATAAAACCGCCGCATTCCGGGCAGCAGCTATTCTTCTTGCTCCGCTTAGGGATATACCAGCAGCGCAAACAGCGGACTTTGTACTTCTGGTACCTGCACCAGAAGCAACACATGCGAAGAAGACAGTGAGATCGAGTAAAGGGGAAGAAAAGGGGAACACTTTAGGGTTGAGTAGAAGACGTTTTAGATCTTGTTTTTGTAATTGCTATCCTCTGGTAATACTTGTTTTGTTATACTTTGTTTTGTTAATTACACCTTATGTTTTTTTCTCTTTCTGTTCTTGTGTTTCACTTCATGCAAATCAACTGTACAATGTTTTTGCCACGTTTATTGAAATGTTTTTTTTTCATGTCTGACTTATGTTATTTACCTGCTATAACTTCAGTGCTCCGAATATTGTACAAAATTTGTGTTTACTGTTGAAAATTAGAGGTAACATGCCTGTTTTAATTAAAATATGATGTTACTGATACTGCTATGTATCGGTCTTCTTGGCCTTAGTCAAGCTGCATGCGCAGCTTTTAGCCAGGGAGACCCTCCAGGCACTTTCTGGAAAATAAACATTGAATTGAATAAAGAAAGCAAGACATGCAGGCATGGGACAGACACAAGAAAGGGCACGGACGGGTGGGCACACAGACACATTATCGGTGTTAGAGGGAAGAGTAGTGTTCTAAAATAGGCTTTTTTTGGCGTAAAAATAATAATAATAATAATAATAATAATTGGTTTTGGGGGGAAAGGAAATGGCGCAGTATCTGTCTCATATATCGTTGGACACCTGAGCCGCGCCGTAAGGGAAGGGATAAAGGAGGGAGTGAAAGCAGAAAAAAAATATGGTTTTTCCGGCGTAGTATTACCAGTGTTGGCGGACACCGGAAAGTTAGCGAATTCTCTTAAGTAGTAAGCTGATTATATTAATTTCTGATAATTAACTTTTTAACTATTAGAGTTAGGCACCTATTTGCAGTTAGAGATTTGTAGCCGGTGGTTACTAATAGCAATATCAGTTTTTGGAATTTCTAAAACGCTTTCTTCTTTCACTCCCTCTATCCCTTCCCTTACGGCGCGGTTCAGGTGTCCAACGATATATGAGACAGATACTGCGCCATTTTCTTTCCCCCCCAAAACCAATTATTATTATTATTACCCTCACCGCAGTGGCTCGACAAAATTTGGACACATCATGCCAAAATACCAGCGCTTTCGAAAGCATGCAGGCAAGGCAGCCGCCTCCAGTGCCCGTGGCTAGTAAAAAAAAAAGCCGAATTTTGTCGAGCCACAGCGCGAAGGGTAATCCCATTTACTAAATGCTGATGTGGCTATTACTAACGACCGGCTACAAATCTCTAACTGCAACCAGGTGCCTAACTGTAATAGTTAGAAAGTTAATTAAACATTAGTTAAAAAGCTTACCATTTAAAACGATTTACCGGTTTTCTGGTGTCCGCCTGGACTGGTGCTGAAAAAGCCATACTTTTACCCCAAAAAGCCTATTTTTGAAAATTGATAAGCCCTCCCTGTAACACCTGGTATATGGGGATAAAAATGTACAGAGACAGATATGTACGGGAACAGTTGAGGTACAGGGGCAGAGACATAGGGGGCAAAGATTTACAAGGGGATAAAGACGTATAGAGACATAGGTGCACAGGAACAGTTGAGGTATGGGGGGCATAGGTATACGGGGACAAAGAAATATAATGGGACAATAAACATACGCAGACATAAATGTATGGGAGCGGAGGGCGACAAGCGGTGACGGTGACATGCAGATACAAAGAACTCTCCAGTGCTAGTCTAGCGTAAGGAACGACATGTGCAAAGTCTTTGCCTAGAAGAAGGTGATTATAGGCGGAGCGAACTCGTGAAAAGTTTTTTTTTCTCAAATTTATTTAAAACGCTGAGAAAATGAAAGGGAGAACTAGGGGAAAACGAAGCCGCGAATGGGCGGCTACTGCGTCCCCGGTCTCCGCAAAAATGTTTCGTCGGCTTTCTTTGACGATTTTGTATATATATATATATATATATATATATATATATATATATATATATATATATATATATATATATATATATATATATATATATATATATATATATATATATATATATATATATATATATATATATATATTTTTCATTGCCACGCAAACGAGGTGACGTGATACATGCAGGAAAAACGGCAAGGCGCCCGTGTGCTGTGCGATGTCAGTGCACGTTAAAGATCCCCAGGTGGTTGAAATTATTCTGGAGCCCTTCGCTCCGGCACCTCTCTCTTCCTCTCTTCTTTCACTCCCTCCTTTATCCCTTCCCTTACGGCGCGGTTCAGGTGTCCGCCGATATGTGAGACAGATACTGCGCCATTTCCTTTCCCCAAGAAACCAATTAAAAAAAAATATACCTTATTCCGCAGGCGTTGCAAAGCTGGGTACCGCCTTTGACGACACGCCAAAGGGGCGTTGTCTTCGTCGCGCACGATGGGCACTGCTTTCGTTCTGAAAAAAAAAAAGATCATTGGTCCACCTTCAAAAATTCCTGGGGCACTTAAGTGTGCTTACATGCAGGAATGCGAAAGCACGGAGTTCTCCAGGACGCCGGGTTTTTTTCTAGAATGCCAGTACGCGTTGTATTTCTCTTTCATCTTGATTTTTATTTTTCATTCTTTGTTTTTATATTTTTGTTTTAATTTTATTTGTTTCGATCACGTCATTCGACTGAAAGGTGAGGCGGACACTTCCTGCGGACACATGAGGAAAGCAAGGCTTTCGCCTGAATAACTTAATAATTGGTTTTTGGGGAAGGAAATGGCGCAGTATCTGTCTCATATATCGTTGGACACCTGAACCGCGCCATAAGGGAAGGGGAAAGGAGGGAGTGAAAGAAGAGGTGCCGTAGTGGAGGGCACCGGGATAATTTCGACCACCTGGGGATCTTTAACGTGCACTGACATCGCACAGCACACGGGCGCCTTAGCGTTTTGCCTCCAAAAAAACGCAGCCGCCGCGGTCGGCTGCGTCCTAAAGGGCTCGTTCACACTTGTCCAAACATCCGGCGAGCGAAGCGGATTCAGCCGCTTTTGACGCCGAGCGAGGCGGAAAGCGGAGCGGCGAGGGCGATCGGGCTGGACCCAAATTTTCCGCGTTCGCCGCTGCGTCGAAAAACATGGCGGCACCCTTCGACGCAGGGCCCCTCGCCTCGGAATGAATTCGTCGTTGTTGCGGCCATACCCGCCGCGGTGGATCAGTGGTTAGGGCGCTCGACTACTGATCCGGAGTTCCCGGGTTCGAACCCGACCGCGGCGGCTGCGTTTTTATGGAGGAAAAACGCTAAGGCGCACGTCTGCTGTGCGAAGTCAGTGCGCGTTAAAGATCCCCAGGTGGTCGAAATTATTCCGGAGCCCTCCACTACGGCACCTCTTCTTACTTTCTTCTTTCACTCCCTCCTTTATCCCGTCCCTTACGGCGCGGTTCAGGTGTCCAACGATATATGAGACAGATACTCTCCCTCCTTTATCCCGTCCCTTACGGCGCGGTTCAGGTGTCCAACGATATGAGACAGATACTGCGCCATTTCCTTTCCCCCAAAACCAATTATTATTATTATTATTCGTTGTTGCGGCCTTGTTCAGCGCGGTCACTGGCCATAAATCGGACACCGGTACATCGCTTCGTCTCACCTCACCTATAAGCAAAAGTATGTGATAAATTCGCTTTATTTTTTATTTTGAGTGACGATTCTGCCGCTAGTAGGCCTACGAGGAGCGCCGGTTTTGACAGTACTAGTTCCCGTCCTGACAAGGAGATGGCGCCACTAGGCTGGGCGTTTCTTTGCGAGTCTGCATACGCTCCACTAAAAATGGGAATGTGCTTGCGTTTACGTACGCAAGCGTGCATACGGTTATGGTACACAGACAGCATCGATTTATGCTCTTTTGTTACCATATCTGTGTACGCCGCGAGCGGTGACGTGGTGGCCGGGAAGTGTGTGGAAAAGCGAGAAACAGCAGCGGCGCGGCGGTTCCGCCTCGCCCGGGCGTCAACAGATGGGAACAGGTCCTAGTTTTCCCGGCGAGCGAAGCGGATTCGCTCGCCGGATTTTTGGACAAGTGTGAATGCGCCCTTAGAATGCGATACGCGATGCCCCCGGCCATCACCTCTCGTTTTTTTGTTTTCAATGCCAGTCACCTCAGCCGAAAAGTACACGAGCCCTTTCCTGCCCATTATTATTAGTGGCTCTTTATTATTAATGAAATAATAATGGTAGGAAAAGATGTCGCTAGCCGCGGCATGTGCCGTCCATATACTTGAAGCACCTCCGGTCGCGTTTTTCTGCCTATTACGGCTCATTCCAGTCAGGCGCGGCCGCCCCAGGTACGTATAGACGTCAACCGACGTAACGCAATAGCGTACTAGATCGATAACGCTGCGCACCTTTATGCGCACCCGTTGGAGCGCGCCACATAGCGGACGACCGGCGAACGAGAAGCCCGCGCTACTCCCATTGGGAAGCGAGTGACCTGACCTTTTAAAATGGTCTATTATAGTCTATAGACTTCTTATAGACGCTATTGCCTTCATATAGATATTTTTGTCTATTCATAGTCT